>NC_141699.1:595499604-596247104 GCF_964263255.1 Lissotriton vulgaris
AATAATAAGATAATAGACAAAACTCAGCCGGTAAATGCGACCCAAAACCGAGAACCAAAATGTCCACTCCTGTGCCGATGCACCTCCGTCCGCACCGCCGGGGCCTCCACTCCAGTGTCCATCTTCGGCAACGAGTCTAACCAGTCGCCAACACTGTCCGGTCGATCAAAAAAGAAAGTGCGTTCTTGGTACTCGATGCGAAGTCGAGCTGGAAACAGCATTGCATACTTAAGTCACAAGTCCCGCAATCGACGTTTCACTCCCTGGAATCCCGTCCGCTGCCGCTGCACTTGAGGAGTGAAATCGGGGTAGATAGAGATGGAACTGTTCTCGTACTTCAGTGGGCCATGTCTACGAGAGGCGTGAAGGATAGAGTCCCTATCCCGAAAGTGGAATAGCCTAGCAATGATAGGCCTCGGGGGAGCCCCCGGCTTGGTCTGCCCACCCGGGAAGCGGTACGCACGCTCTACCGCAAAAAACTTACTGAGGCCTGCGGGAGCAAGATGAGTCACTATTAAGTCCTCCACCAGCTGGTCCACAGTAGTATCACCACTATCCTAAGGTACCCCGACCAGGCGAATGTTGTTCCGTCGGGCCCTATTTTCGTACTCCTCCAGACGTCTGTGTTGGACAGGCCTCGTGGAAGGCCCGCTCCCTCCCCGCATGGCGGGGCCCGGACCCCTGCTCTCCCTGTATCCAAGACAAGAACCATCCCGGCAACCCACCGGGGCAACCCACCGGCCCGTCCACAACGGAACTCCAGCTCCCTGAACACCCGGTATCGGCTGGCCCGGGCCCCCGTCAGTACCCTGCCCCGGCCCAGCCGCCATTTTTGGACACCACACGACAAGGCCGCGTGGCCTCGGATCGACCCCAACCCTGGGCCTGGCCAGGCCCCGACATCGAGGCACCACCATCCACCCAGGAGATGAAGAGACCACTTGGCAGGTCAATGGGAGAAGGAGTGTCAATGGCTCCCCCTCCGCCAGGTGTCGATCGCCCCCGGCCTCCCCGGGCGCTGGCTCCACCCCCCTGCTGGGTGTCTGGACTCCCTCATCCCGGACCTCCCGACCTCCAAGTGCGAGGGTCCGGACATCAAAGGAGGCCAGACCTATAACCGGGGCAGCTCCAGAGCAGAAATGCAGTTGTATCTTGGAGTCGAGAGACACCGAGACAAACTCATCCTTGGAGGCCTGCTGGCGCTGCCGCGGCCCTTTCTTGTGAACCATCTTCGAAGCCTGCTGGCGCTGCAGCGGCCCTCCTCGTCGTAACCATCTTCGAAGCCTGCTGGCGCTGCCGCGGCCCTCCTCGTCGTAGCCATCTTCGAAGCCTGCTGGCGCTGCCGCGGCCCTCCTCGTCGTAACCATCTTCGAAGCCTGCTGGCGCTGCCGCGGCCCTTTCTTGTGAACCATCTTCGAAGCCTGCTGGCGCTGCCGCGACCCTCGTCATCGTGAACCATCGTCCAGGCCTGCTGGCGCTGCCGCGGCCCTCCTCGTCGAGAACCATCTTCCTAGCCTGCTGGCGCTGCCGGCCCTTCTTTGCGGACCCTCAAGCTCGAGGATTGTGAGCTCCATCTCTTGCTGTTCCCGTACCGGCCCGGTACTAAGACTGTCCCGCTACCCCCTTTTCCCTACAAGAGACTAGAATGGCAGGATCCTCGTATCCTGGTCCCGCTGTATCGTTTATCACCTTGCCTCAAGATTCTTATATAAAGTGTGCAGAACTCATCTTTGTGTGGTGTCCATCTGTGGGGGGGAAGTTACTTGTCTGTACGATCACCGGAGACAGCCCTCACCGGAGGCCTCTCCCCCTGTACTCGGCCGACCCTCCGGGTCTCCGTCTAACATGGTGGCCAGCGGCGCGATCCGAGCCGACGCATAATCGCACAGAGAGTAACTCACCCCACGACACACAGCCACCATGACGACAAAGGAGAGTGGAACAACGGAAAAATTCCTGATGGAAAAACTAGAAGAATATAGCCACAAAGAACTAAAACAATTCTGCATAGAACTGGGCATTGCTACCACAGGACTGAGCACGAAAGATGACCTCAAACACGCCTTGGAATCTTGGGCGGAGACGGGTACGGCCGTACCCCAAGACCAAAGCCTCGAGACCACCGAAACAAGCACCGCTCCTACAGAAGAAAGAAGACCGGGTCTCTCACCGGAGGAGGCCCGAGAACGGGAGAAGAGCCGGCTCCACGAATTGGAACTGGCTCGACTTCGCTTAGATGGAGAAACTCAAATTGGCGGAACAAAAAATAACTTTAGAACACTTACGGCTCCGAGAGGAGCGAGAATAGAAAAAGAGTCAGAGAGATCTGGAAGAAAAAAGACTAGCCTACGAGCATGAGCGCAACTTGAAGGAACTAGAGATTCGGAGGCAGAACAAAGACCTCGGAGTCCCCGGGCACCAGAGCCCCCTGTCACTACGGACCCCAAGGTCCACATCCCCAAGGATGTCGTCAGAGAATATTACCGGAACGATGATATCCAGCAATGGTTCAAAGCCTACGAAGTAGCAATGACCTCCCACCGGATCCCACGAAGCGACTGGGGAGCCGGGTTATGGGGGAGGTTTGTCAACGAAGGGCGAGACGCCCTGCTGCAACTCCCGGACCATCAGATGACGTCCTACGACCACATGAAAGCCGCCCTCCTCACTCGATACGGACTCACGCCCGAGATGTACCGCCAGATGTTCCGCGACTGCAAACGGATCCCGGGTACGACTTGGGTGGAGTACGTGAACTTCTTTAGCCGAGCCTTCGAGGGGTGGATCAAGGGCAGCAAGGTGACCACTTACGAGCAGCTCTTTGACCTTATTGTATGGGAGCAGCTCTCTAATAACTGCTTCGTCGAGCTCAGGCAGCACCTCCTTGACAGTAAACTGACTGAACCTTGGCAACTCGCCATCGAGGCAGACCGATGGGAGAGCACCCGAGTTTTCCGAAACTGGCCCAGCGAACAGCACCGAGCCTCCCAAGGGCCCATCGCCCCCGAGGGGGAGGAGGAGGCCAGGGTCGGGGCCGAGACACCGTCGCAGTGGCCCCCACAGCACCACCCCGCCCCCGGCCGGAAGAGGAAGCCCTCCGACGCGACCAGGGTTTCGCGCCAACGTTACCTGCCACCGATGCCAACGACCCGGCCACTACGCCAATGATCCCAACTGCCCGAAAAACCAGAGTCCCATGCCCTGCCAGGTCGCTGCCGCCGCCCTGGGAGAAGAACAAGCCCAAGAAAACACCGAAGAGTACGAGCCAGACCAACCCGAGTGGGAACCCGCCGCCATGTCCCTGGTCTGCCTAGGGGAAAGAGACCTGATTCCGCGGGCACCCCTTCCCGCCAATACGCAGAAGTACAGCCAGTGGTCTAACAGTCTGGCCATCAGGTCATGAGATGACTGCAGGTTGTCGATCTCCGACTGCGCATCCGCCATGTCAGTGACAAGACTGGAGGCCTTAAGGTCCAATGCTTTGACCCTCTCATTAGTCTTGGCCAGGTCCGCTCTTATGAGGGTAACATCAACCACCACTGTGTCTATCTTCGAGACGATAGCCTCATACTGGTGCCCCATGTCCGTCTTGATCCCAGCAATGGCGCGCATGAGATCCTGGAGGGACACCTCTGACGTCGCCGCCAAGTCCGTCCTCGGGTCCTCGAGACTACGGCCAGCAGCACTGGGGGAACCTTTCGGTTGTGTGTAGCGGTCCATAACATTGGATTGGACCGAACCCCCACGGGTCGGCACCTTAGTCTTGCGCTTCTCAATATCGGGTTTAGTCGCCATATTGGAAGCCGCGCCCCGAAGGGCCTCTCTGGACCTGGTGTAAATGGCAGTGATCTTTGGGTCGCCAAATCAGTATTTCTGTCCAAAATTGTAGCCTGCGAGGCCAGGGTTGTGGCCAGATTGCGCAGCGGGTCAGGCCACCGCGGTTCCAAATAAGAAGTGCGTCCAGAGCAGTCAATTAGGAGGTAGAGGAGAAACCGAAAGTGAAAGTGACAGTGACACCGGTGAAGCAGATGTTCAGTGACCGCTGTTGTTGAATTACTGCTCGGCCAGCAGAGCAGCAGAGACCCCGGTCCCGTCCGGGGCAAGGCCAGAAAGTGAATGACGGTGTAGAAATGGTTCCCGAAGTCCGATCTCGGCCCTGGAAAGTGTAGCAGGATCAGCAGAAGTAGAACTTCAAAAGCCCGTAGAAATAATCAGGATATCAAAAGGATAGATGTAAGAGGGCGGCACGGGTCTCAGGAGCTCTCTGCTCATGCGACCATCTTGGATGCCCGCGTAGCTCCTCCTCCCTCCAGGCCTTTTTATTTGTCCAGCCCTCCCACACCAAGCCATCTATCGCCCAAGTTCCAGTTCATTCCCATACCCAGTGTGTCATCTCCTTGCTGCCACGTTCATACATCTTTTTCAGTAACCCCAATGTCCTAAGAGAGTGTTTTCTGTTGCCTTGCATGTCTGTCACATTGCTGAAAGAATATCCTAATCCAGTGTCTGTGTGTTACTTTTCTCCCCTGTTGTTTGAGCATGGGTTGTCATCCCCAGTTCATTGTGTCTTTGTTACTGTGCTTGTGTGCCACAGAGGTATAGACAATGGACGAATCCCCACTGTGTCTCCTTTTAGGTTTGATTGGGGGTCCTGCTGTTACTGTGTATTAACATGGCACTCACTGTCTGCCAAAATCAGCTGCAGTGAGTGCATGCAGATGGCACGAAATGGCGTGCCAAATAACTCCATGTAACCTACCGCCAGGACAGAGATCCCAATACCACTACTCAAGCAGTCACTCATGGGGGTCCTGACGCTTTTCTTGGTGCAGCTGCTCCCCATATTCCCCTGCACAAGGTACCTATACAACCTAGCTCTTCACTGTACCTCCCACTGCCCCTCTCCTGGTGCGCAGTCTTTACCTACGAGACTTAAAGGCCACAATGTTGGTGGACAGGCTAGGAGTCTTCCATGTCTGCTACCCCAATTCCAGTAGTCTCTGGTTGAATTCACTGCTAGACTTTAAGGGCCAACACCTGTGGTCATAGTGCATACCTAGCCTACCTACCCCAGCCCTGATTGCTGTCTAATTTGTTATCACGTTGTATCAGTAAATGGCTACATTGGCTGCACTCTTCGTGCTTCAGGAGATATCCCCATGCCACCATTCTGCCCTGTAAGTGTCCACTACACTCATATCTAGTATAAACCTACTGAAATCGTGTGACATGCAGGACATTGCCGTACATATGATGCTAAAATGAGGGAAACATTGCTTAGAGAAAGACTTTCTTTGCTGTTGGTTCTTTCTCATCAGTAAACTCTTTTGATTATAATTTTTTGATGAATTCCCGACACTTCCTAACTCACAGTTAGTTCCCAATCAAAAGCCACATTAAGAGTAACTATACCTAACTTTCGCTTTGAGATTATAAATATTGAGGCTAGTTGGATTACTAGCCTGCGGTGAGAGAAGCATTCCCCTATGCCCCTACATTTATTGATGAAATTCCACTATAAGTTTACCCCCTGGCCCTTCATGATATGTTGGTGCACGTTGTACTTCAATGCAATTGAGAAATTATGTATAGCTGAGTATTATAATATGTTTTTGACTGTCCTTCAATACATTTGAAGTGTTATGGGTACATTAAGTTATATTTTGTAATTTTAGATACCCAGTGTCCACACAAAAGGAAGCAAACTTTTCTGTCGGTCCTGAGGAAGGTGGTACAAGCCCACCGAAACGCACGTCGACCTGGTGTGGGAATCTACATTATAACTTGTTACCTCAGCTACAGAAAAAAGAGATTGCCCTGGATAAAAAGAGGAGTGTGTGAAAATGAATGTATGAGTAGTATGTGAGCGTAGATACGTGTGTGGCAGAATGGGTGTCCTTTTGAAATGTATTTAAAACTTGAGAAACAATAATATGATGAGTTGGATTTTAATGTTTATATGACTAAGAGAAAATAATGAACTAAAAAGAAAACTGTATAGAAAATGAGAAAAAAAGCTTTTTTGACATACATACAAAAAATTAATAAATTATTGAAAATAAAAAAGAAAATAAGTGTACCTGTTATGTTTTGTACTTTTTGCAAAATATTTGAACAAGTTTAATATTAAGGCCGTGGGGGAATTTTCTTCTGTTCTTCAAGGTTATTTCAACACAGCGCTTATTGTTTGGATTGATCAGCGCACAGAGTAGACATAATATGAATGCAGCTGTGGCCAACTTTGGTTTTAGGCACAAATAATAATTCACTGCACAAGGCAGGAGACACACACTTGATGAATATCCGTATGCAGAGTGTTGGTGCAGGAGATGATGTGATCCATTTCCACTGAACCCAAAGGTATGGGCCCGCCCTTCTAAACCCAAAGAGACCTTCTGTAGACATAATATAATATACTAGCTAGGGAGGGTAAACCGAGGTTCTATTTAGACCTGTTTCCTGTAGCATTTTAACATGCTTTCACCCTTTGTATTCTATGGAATAGTAACCATGCTGTTAACCTTGATCTTTATAATATGTTTGCTTGTATTAGCTCAGATACTGCGTTTGAGATCACTGCATTAGAAATAAATATTTCAAACTCGCACGTGTCCTCATTGACTTCTCGTTCTGGATTGATATGTTAGCATAACGAAAGAGTGTTCATGTGTTCCACGTTACCTGAGGTGTTCTAAGTCTATGTTCTGGGTTGTCTGAATCATTGGGGTTTTGTAAGTACCAATGAGACACTGATAGCTAGTCTGGTAGGGGATTTTGAAAGCTGAGGTGAGTTTTGGCACACCCTAATTCACTGACGTTCCAAGTCTCTATGTACAGTTCTGTATATGAGCAGAAATCCCTGCTACATGGCGCCCGATCGTTGGTGGTCTTATTACATGACACTTGAGTAGTGCTTATATCGGTCCTTAACACCCTTCGCTATTGTTTCTGGAAAACAGTGGTGTCGGACAAACCTGCCTATATTGCTATAGGTCTTTTCAAGCTTGATTCTTTCAAAACGGTTTCCTTGAATTACTACCCAGTTGTGCTACATACTTTTTTGTTATACCTTTTTCTTTCTGTGTCACTTTCCGCAGCATAGTCGCATTGCGGTGCGCAATCATTTGCAGACATATAATGTCCCCGTGGATGGCATGGCTGTGATCATGGTGGTGAGTGCGGAAGTGGCTTACCCTTACGAAATATTTTATTCGTGGGTGACCTTCCCAGCTGTGAACGCAAATACTACTGTGTTCGACACGTACACTGCTACGGCTGTTCCAAACGAATATGCTCCGTATAGGACACAAAAAGTTCCGATTAACGCTTGGCAGCACCGAGTTTGGTTTAATGGCGTCCTACCCCACTCTTTGACAGCTCAGAGGTTAGGTCCCTTGTCCATTCCAGGCGTGACTTGGCCTGTTTTGGCTGGATTTACACCTCATCCTCAGCACGGAGCGTGTTCCGTTGCAGAATTAAGACAACTACATGTAGTCGCGATTAGCGTGATTAGGTCGTTAGTGCAATACATTACCCGCAATCTCCCGGGCTGGGCCCCAGGAGGTGCGTCGCTTCCCGCTGGACAGGGCGGAATGAAACTTAGTCCTGTAATGGTCAACGATGTGATGGGCAAGCACCCCCAGGATAAGGATGAATTTCCTTTCTGGCTTGCCGAGAAGTTTGACCAGCTGGAAGCTGTATTTCCTAACACGACTCCTGGTGAAAAACACAGGATTCTGACAATTAGCATGCCAAAGGACTTGACCCGAGAAATTGGTGACTGAGTCATGGGGGAAGATCTTTGCGGCAGTTTATGCAAGGTGCTTCGGCACTCCGCCCACGACTGTCCTTCCAACGGTCATTAAACGTGTTCAAGATGAGCACGGACCTGAGGCGGCGGTTGAATTGGGTATGCGCCTATGCGGCTCCTTTGACGTAGTTTCCGATTTCATCCTTGCAAATGTCAAGGGAGATGTGGTGAACTTTCAGGAGTCCAATGCATTGCTGGCGGTTCTCGCTACCGACAAACCGCGACAGTTACCGAGGATTATTGTGGCAGCTTATAAGACCGTGGGCCGCAATAGTGTGGGAGTCAATCCATTCTCCACTAAGGAAAAAAAGCAACCCCAAGGGCCGAAGTCAGAGAAAGACGAACAACTCAAGACCAAAAAACTAAATTGGCAGAAAAAACAAAAACAAGGTACACAACAACAGCAGAAACAGGAGTCTCGTCCTGCATCACCAGTGCCTGCGCCTACAGAACGTATTTTTGACTTGCGCGATCGCGCGACGATAAAATCACCTGATCGTTTTCAGGTTTCTGAACAACGCTCTCCTCATTCTTTTCAGGACTCATCGGCCTCATCGACCGTGGTGTAGGTGGCAGCAGAGGTCGGGGTGGCCAGCAGGGACGAGACCAGCCCCGTCCGAAAGACGGTAAAAAGGGCAAGCAGGCCGATTCAACACTGAAGAGACCCCAGTTTCAGAAAAAGAAAGTTGCCGCTTTAACAGCGAGATATGCCACAGATGGTGAGAACGCAGCTTCGGAATCAGACATGGGCTCTAACCTTGCTTGACAGCGCAGCGGAGATTACCATAGTGCGAGAGGCCCTGCCTCCGCTACTGAAGGTGAGAGCGACTGATCTATATGTTGTTGTGGAAACAGCTGATACTAGAGTAGCTTCCCCTGATAGACTTTATGAAATAGTCCTTTTAATTGACTGTGACATACAACGTACAATCAAGGGGGTATTTTGGGAAAATCTTACGACTACACATGACATTTTGTTAGCGGAGACTGACTGGCCCCCACCTTTTGTGCTCGCAGCTCCGAGAGGGGAGGAGGTGATCCTCCCTAGTTTCGCGCACACGGTCTCGAAAGAGCATGCGCTGAATTTTGCAGAAGAGTGGGCTAAGGCTCTTGCGTCGGCTTTGTACCGTACACAGTGTGGTTGGGATAAATTTTCTTCGCACCACGAGATTCCTTTACGGTCTATGCCACAGCCTCAACCTCAATATCCCATCCGACGTGAAGCTAAGGCTTCCGTCACGGAAATCCTTGAACAATTGGAATATCAAGATGTGATTGAAACTTGTGTGTCACCGACGAATAGCCCTCTTTTTACTGTGACCAAGCCTAACGGCTCGTACCGGTTAGTATTTGATTACCGGCATTTGAACTCGCATTGCCGTACCTGTGCAGTAAAGAATACACACAGCTCTGCTCTTGTGGATGGTCTTGTGCGTAAACGTTTTAAAACCACGCTTGACATATTCAACGGTTTTTTTGCCCACAATTTGGACGGACTGAGTTCCCAGTGGACCAGTTTTACCTGTGGCGGCAAACAACGCCACTATACTCGTTTACCTATGGGCTATAAGAATAGTCCAGGCGTGTTTGCTGCCCGTATAGTCTCTCTTTTTAGAGAGGATAGACACTGACGCGTGTTCGTATGTGGATGACATATATAGCTCACAAACTACGAGCTTTGGGCGCATCTTTGTCGCGTTGACCGCATTATTTGTAACTTTGCGGACTTCGGTTACAAATTCAACTTTGCAAAGTATCACATTGCAGAGTATACAGTGTTGTTCCTGGGCTACGAGCTCAACAATGAAGGTAGAGGATTGGCTCCTCACTTCTTGGAGAAATGTGCACAACTGCGCTCTCCTACAACTCTGAAGAAATTTCAGTCCTTGCTGGGATTTTTGAATTTCGGGCGTACTTACATTCCCGAATATGCCCAGCGTATCAATCCTTTGTATGCTTGATACAACCAACTTTTACCAAATCTTGCTGGCTGCAGGAACATTCAGCTGTTTTGCAATCTTTGCAGGCTGATCTTCTAGAATCTAAATTCTTACTGACCCGTGATAACCACACCAACCTGGTGATAAGAATCATCCCTGGGGCGGTGGGTTTCACGTACCTCACTTTTAACGAAGGAAACACAGTACCTATTGCTTACAAGTCACACTTGTATACTTCGGCTGAAATGCGGTTTTCCTCTGTGGAAAAAGTTTTGACAGCAGTGCAAATGGCGATTCTCAAGGAACGTGCGCTGTCGCAGGGAAAATGCATGTTGGTTGTAACCCTGTTTCCTGCATTAGAGGCAGTGATGAATGGAAAGGGGTGACCACTCGGTCCCCCCGAACGTATGGTTGGGTGCCCCGATCCTCCCGGGAAACCATTTTGGGCGGGGGGCGTGTCTCGGCTGGTATGCCCGAAGCGGCGTAGCCGGGGCGCGCCTTTTCCCGCCCAAGAGGGGTTGTCCTAGACACCTACACCGATGGCCACGCCCAGTAGGCATACCGGAGGAGGGTACACGCCCTCCCGAAGAAGAATAAATAGAGCGGGAATCCGAAGAAGCGTCCTCTTGTTCCTGTGCTCTGAAGGCTGCACCCACTCGTTGCTCGTGAGCCCTCGACGGAACAAGGAGCAATTTTGAGAACTTGTAATTTTTGTGTTTCTCTTTCAGTGACTTTAAGGCGAAGAATCCAGGACCGTGTTGATCGACTCGGAGCAGATAATCGAAACCATGTCTGGCAAAAAGGCAGGAAAGGGTTCCGAGACAGATAAGGTGCTACGCATGTTGGTGAACAGAATAGCGGGCATGGAACGAAAAGTCAGACAAGTCCCAGCGCTCGGTCGAGATTTGGCGGATGTCAAAAAGCAACTGGCGGCAATGAACAAACCTGGTAACCCTAAGAAGGTAATAGGCCCGGCCTTGCCGGGAGTCGTCCCCGAGGGTAGAGGGAAACGGGTCAAGAGGAGGGCGGTTGCAGGGGCGGTTCCGGTCCCTGAGGTGCCCCCGGTCATCCCTGTCACACCAGCTAATGACCCGGTACCAATCCCAGACGCGGGTCAACCGATCCCGGTTGTGATTACGCCCGCTAACGATGAGGATATGCCTCCTGAATTGGACACCCAGTTGGCCGCATGGCTCAATAAAAAGGCAGGGGGTGCTACGGCGCCCGGAGACACGGCCGAAGAGGCCAAGTTACTAATCCAGCAGTTGCGGCAGTCGCGAGATGCCGCGAAGGCGAATCTTCCTCTTGTTTCCCCACAGGTGACACCGGAAGGATCGGCAGCTGGTCTCGGGAAAACGGCGGGAACAATGACCGAACCGGGTAAGCTCGCTTTGCCATTGGCGGGGGAGGGCTCATTACCCTCAAGGCGGGAGAGGGTGGCACAACATATCCCGATTGCCACGAAAGAATTGATATGGGCAGACAAGTATGTCAATATGGTTTCGTTATTAACTGACCATCGCGAGATGAAATATGCTAAAACACAGAAAGATTTGTGGCACCCGAACGTCTGGCGCGCCAAGATGGCGGAGTTCAGGGTGGAGGAGACGATAACGAATTGGGCGAAGGCCTTTGCAATGTTTACTGCGATTATTGGTGAACGTAAGCCCAAGGTATTGACTGAACTGTCTTGTTATCAAACTCGTATAATGGATTTTTATGAAATGTATGAAGGGGAGGAATGGAAAGGTTACGACATGAAATTCCGTAAAGCGAAAGAGTATGATTCCTCTCTGACATGGGACTGCCTCGACTCAATTTCTTGGCATAAGCAGCTCCTGCCTGGGACGGCAGGGACATCCTTGCCAGGCGGGAGTGGGTCAGGGGTTTCCCGCCAAAGGCCCGCGGTGCCCTTTCGAGCAGGCGCCGGTGGCGAGCACCAGCCGAAAACCGGCGGGAATGGTGGAAAGCGGGGGGTCTGTTGGGGCTTCAATCGAGGCAACTGTAACAGACCGCAAGGAACATGTAGGTTCAAGCATGTGTGTGCGGGCTGTGGGAATTCCTCACACCCGGAGAGTTCATGTAGATCGAAAAATAACGGTGGGGGAGGAAAGGGAGGGTCCAAGCAGGAGTGAGGCTGATCGTTGTGACCAATTGCCTACACCCGTTGATCTCATGGCTATGACTCTTTGGTTAAACAAATACCCTGATCATGTCTCCGCTGGGGTGTTGAGGAAGGGATTCTTATACGGCTTCCACATTCCGGCGGGGGATTTTCGAGGGGAACTTTGTTGTAAAAACCAGTTATCAGCGCAGCATAATCCAAGTGTGGTAGAGACAGAGATTGCAAAAGAAGTGAGTCTAGGGCGAGTGGCAGGGCCTTTTCAGCGCCCGCCAGTGGTGGATTTCATCTGTTCCCCATTAGGGGTGGTCCCGAAGAAGGACCCTGGGGAGTTTAGGCTGATCCATAACCTGTCTGCTCCAAGGGGTTTTTCGGTGAATGAGGCTATTGACCCAGAAGTTTGTTCGGTGCGGTACGCATCATTCGATGATGCCGTCGCCATGTTAAATCGCCTGGGCCCCGGGGCGCTGATGGCGAAATCACATATCGAATCAGTGTTCCGGTTGCTCCCGGTACACCCACAGGATCAGCGTTTGCTAGGTTTTGCATTTCAAGGGAGTTATTTCATGGATAAATGCATGCCGATGGGTTGCTCCATTTCTTGTGCCTATTTTGAAACATTCAGCTGCTTTTTAGAGTGGGCATTCACTGAGGCCACAGGGCATAGGCATGTTATGCATTATCTAGATGACTTTCTGTTCTTGGGAGCAGCCGGCGACACGAAATGTGCGCAGGCGCTACAGGACTTTTGCATCCTCATGAGGGAGTTTGGAGTCCCATTGGCACCAGGTAAGACGGTTGGACCATCTACTTCACTGGAGTTTCTGGGAATTGAGCTCGATTCTGTGGAGGGATGTTTCCGTTTGCCGGTGGGAAAGGTAGCTAAATTTAGGGCTTCCCTGGAACTTTGCCTTAGTAAGGAGAAAGTGACCCTGCACCAGTTACAGCAAACAGTGGGTCAGCTTAACTTTGCCTTGAGAGTTATACCAATGGCCCGCACCTTTTCACGCTCTATTGCACAAGCTATGGTTGGTCTAAAAGAAGGACACCACCGCACGAGACTGTCTGCAGAGGTTCGCCAGGATATGCGCATTTGGTTGGCATTTCTGGCGGACTTCAACGGTCTAGTAGTGTGGAACAAGCCGCCAGCGTCTTCGGACGAGCTAGGTTTGTGGACTGACTCAGCATGGAGCGTGGGATTTGGCGCCATCTTTGGTAACCGATGGTCGGCGCAAACATGGCCGGCGTGGTGGCACTCCTGCGGTCTCACAAGTAACATTGGGTTCCTGGAGCTATTCCCTATTTTTGTTGCTCTGATGACATGGCCAGACGATTTCAGAGACCGCTCTGTGGTATTTTGGTCTGATAATATGACTGTTGTCGAATGCATTAACAAACAGGCAGCACGCTGCAAATGGATCTTGAGATTGTTGAAGGAAGTTGTGCTGCTTTGCATGAGACTGAATGTACAGTTCAGGGCGAAACATGTGCCGGGCGTACTGAATCATGCAGCTGATGCACTCTCTCGTTCACATATGCAGGCGTTCAGGGGTTATCTACCTACAGCGGACCTAGTGGCGGCACCATTCCCCGAAGCACTTTGGCTAATCGATGCCCCGGATTACAAGACCTCGTGGCAGCAAGCTTAGCCCCCAGGACAAGGAAAGCATACGAAGGAGCGTTTCGTTCCTATTGCACATTTTTGGGTCCGACAGGGAGTCAGAACTGGGGTCAGGAGGAGTCCTTCCTGGGGTTCTTGGTAGCTCTACACCGAGAAGGCCGATCAGCGGCAACGGCCAATAGGCACAGGGCGGCCATTTCATTTATGGCACAGGGGCATGGCATAAAAGACCCAACGAGTTCCTTTTTGGCGAGAAAAGCCCTTCGCGGCTGGCAGCGCCTTGAGGGTCGCAAGCAAGATGAGAGGCGCCCGATTGGCTTAGAAAGGTTGTCCCTAATCATGGCGAAACTAGTCGAGACATGCTCTTCCCAATTCGAGGCGGTTTTGTTCCGAGCAGCTTTCGCGTTAGCATTCCATGGGGCGATGCGGGTGAGTGAACTGGTTGCTAGGAATAAAAAAAGACGTTGAGGGAGGCCTGTGCAGGAATCACGTCCTAATTAGGGGTGATTCAATGATAGTGACGATAGCCAGGTCCAAGACCGACCAGGGGGCTACGGGAAACAGTGTTATTATGCAGCGCATGCGAGGGTCCCCCACGTGCCCGATACTGTGTATAGAGGATTACTTGGCACTGAGGGCTGCTACGTGGGGGGGGGGGGGTTTGCTGAGGCACAAGGATGGCACCCCACTGACGAGGTTTCAGTTTCAGAGGCTGCTGGCACTGACAATCGCTGCCGCGGGCATGGACCCGAGAGATTTCGGGAACCACTCCTTTAGGATAGGGGCGGCTACTGAGGCTACAGCCAGGGGTCAAAGTGCGGATGAAGTGAAACAGTTGGGACGATGGTCCTCGAACTGCTTCAAAAGGTATGTGCGATTGCACATGTTGTAAGTCAATTGACATGCACTCACGCTTCTTGTCTTTTGTTTGGATTACAGTTTCGCGAGCATGTCATGCGGGGCGGAATTTGCAGTCGACCCAGTACCAGGAGACCAGCGGTCATGGACCACCGTCTGAGGAGAGAGTGGTGTGGGTCGTGGGCCACTCATACGTGAGGCGTGCCGGGGACGTATTCAAAGCAGGTGACGCGACTCGCGCAGCTGGGGAATACGGGTACAGAGTGGCCTTCCACGGAAGGGGCGGGCTCTGTATTGACCAATTCGAATCTTTTGTTGAGGGTCTCTTAGGGCGGCAAAGGTCACCGCCATCTGTAGTCATAGTACACCTGGGGGGCAATGACTTGGTGACACTGGGTAGGCGAGTATTGTTCGAGCAAGTTTTGTCTGCCGTTAGCTGGTTGGCAAAACGAATCCCGGGGTGCACGATTGCCTGGTCCCACATGATTCCCAGGAAAGTATGGCGGGGGGGCCTTTCGGTGTCAGCACTGAACCATTCGGTGAAGAAGGTTAACAATAAAATTGGTAGATTGTTTCGCTCTGCGCAGTTGCATAGTATTCCTCATGGGTGTATTCGGGGTGATCATATGTATCTGAATGATGGGGTTCACCTGTCCCGGGAGGGGAATGTTTTATTCATAGGAGACTTCATAGCATGGCTAAGGGGTTTGAGGAAGCATGACCTTTAGGAGGAGTTTGGGGGGGCCGGATAGCCAGTCAACTATCCGGCCTGTGGCGGTAAGGTCATGATCGGTGAGCAGTAATTTCAAGGTCCCTAGAGGGGGGCGCCACCCACTATGGATGGGAGCGCCCGGGGGGAGGCGGCCATTGGCCCCTCCCACTGGGAGGCGGCACCCACTAAGGATGGGTCGCCTAAGGGGACCATAGGCCCCTTCCAAGGGAGGAGGTGGCTATATGCCCCTCTTACTAATTTGCCGGGGCCCGGATATCCGCGACGGCGGATAGAGAGTGTGGGGATGGGGGGGGAGTCCACGCTGTCCTTCCTACAGATACCTCACACGGGAGCTCGGACGACCTTTAAGATGGCGTCGAGCGGAAAGGGGGGCCCCCAACAAGACAAGGGAAATTACAGTTGGCAATGAGGGTACAGTCCTCTGCGCATGCGCCGCCACTCACACCGTGAGGGCGAGAGTTTTGGTAGTAGGGATCTGACACCGGTTAAGATCTTGCCGTTGGCCCTTAATGCTAGGATGTACAATTTTAATTTAGAATGTATGCATTTGCAGGATGTTAGACTCGGCTAGGAAACCTTTGTATTAGAGATTTGTTAAGGTTAGCCAAAGAACATGTCTTCATCGAAATGTAATAAATGTAAAATTGTACATGATTATGAAACTTTTATTTAATGTTTTAAATTTTGTTTCATATTTTAATAAATACGGCCGGGAGGGTGACTCCCTCCCACCTTCCAAAAGTTCAGAACTGCGTCCGACTTCCCATCCTTGGGGATTGTGTTGGGAGGGGGTGACGGGCATCCCGGCCATATGGAAAGGGGTGACCACTCGGTCCCCCCGAACGTATGGTTGGGTGCCCCGATCCTCCCGGGAAACCATTTTGGGCGGGGGGCGTGTCTCGGCTGGTATGCCCGAAGCGGCGTAGCCGGGGCGCACCTTTTCCCGCCCAAGAGGGGTTGTCCTAGACACCTACACCGATGGCCACGCCCAGTAGGCGTACCAGAGGAGGGTACACGCCCTCCCGAAGAAGAATAAATAGAGCGGGAATCCGAAGAAGCGTCCTCTTGTTCCTGTGCTCTGAAGGCTGCACCCACTCGTTGCTCGTGAGCCCTCGACGGAACAAGGAGCAATTTTGACCCACCCACCAGCCCCTTATGGCAATGTTTGTTTTGCAATAAAGTTTTGCTGTGATAGGCCCCTTTTTTCCTCTGTTTAAAAGTAAATGAATGTTTAGGTTGAGGATGTGCCTTCTGTCTGTAGGATTCTGTTTTTCTTTTAGGAGTCAACAGGCTTGATACAATTAGACATGCTGATATTTGCTCCCTTAGTAGGTGAACAACTGTCGTATTTATTTTTTGGTCGGGCGGTAAGGTCATGATCGGTGAGCAGTAATTTCAAGGTCCCTAGAGGGGGGCGCCACCCACTATGGATGGGAGCGCCCGGGGGAGGCGGCCATTGGCCCCTCCCACTGGGAGGCGGCACCCACTAAGGATGGGTCGCCTAAGGGGAGACGGCCATAGGCCCCTTCCAAGGGAGGAGGTGGCTATATGCCCCTCCTACTAATTTTCCGGGGCCCGGATATCCGCGACGGCGGATAGAGAGTGTGGGGATGGGGGGGAGTCCACGCTGTCCTTCCTACAGATACCTCACACGGAAGCTCGGACGACCTTTAAGATGGCATCGAGCGGAAAGGGGGGCCCCGAACAAGACAAGGGAAATTACAGTTGGCAATGAGGGTACAGTCCTCTGCGCATGCGCCGCCACTCACACCGTGAGGGCGAGAGTTTTGGTAGTAGGGATATGACATCGGTTAAGACCTTGCCGTTGGCCCTTAATGCTAGGATGTACAATTTTAATTTAGAGTGTATGCATTTGCAGGATGTTAGACTCGGCTAGGAAACCTTTGTATTAGAGATTTGTTAAGGTTAGCCAAAGAACATGTCTTCATCGAAATGTAATAAATGTAAAATTGTACATGATTATGAAACTTTTATTTAATGTTTTAAATTTTGTTTCATATTTTAATAAATACGGCCGGGAGGGTGACTCCCTCCCGCCTTCCAAAAGTTCAGAACTGCGTCCGACTTCCCATCCTTGGGGATTGTGTTGGGAGGGGGTGACGGGCATCCCGGCCATAAGCCAGTGTGCCAAATTCTAAAGCTTTGCACCCTCGGTGGATACAATGGGCAGCATCATTGACGTCTCCGGATGTCACGTTTATTTTTGATACCTCCTTAGGGTCGCAGGAGTTTTTGCAGTATGAATTTGTTCATCCTGCCCCTTTGGCTATGAGGCCTTTGGCGGACTACCATTGCATCAAGTACACTGATGGTTCAGCGCAGGTTGCGCATGGGTTTAAGCACGCATACGTTTCCGCTTGCGCTATTGTGGTAGGTGCCATGGCGAATGATGAGTTCAAGTCCAGAGTCGTGCACACGCAGACTCTTGGGGACATCACCGCACAATTGGCAGAGCGTCATGCTCTGATCGTTGCATTGGAGTACGCTGATCCTGGTGTGTCAACTCTTATTGTGAGTGATTCTTACTACTGTGTCCAGTCTTACAATGAAACCCTGTTCTGTTGGATTCAGAATGATTTTCGTGATTCCAAGGGTAGCACAATAAAACATAAAATGATCTGGGTCCGAGTGGCTGAGCTTAAAGAGCAGTTGCCCCTCGTGTTTGTGATTCATACTCTCGGTCATCAGCGCGTGGGTGTCCACGTTGTTGGCAATTCGCTTGCCGATGAGGCAGCAAAATCAGCGGTATCGACATATTTGGTTGCAGTAGTTACGCGTTCCAAAAGTAAGATTGATGATGATATCTTGGCAGCTGTTGCTGCAACTGAGAAGGGAGGTAAATATCCAAAAGGGTTCCCTTCGAAGTATTCATACCACTTAAGTCCTGATAAAGTTCCTTATGTGAAAATTCCTGATGTTGGTGAGAGGTTACTTCCCAACGCGGACCACAGGCCTACTCTGATTACCGCAGCCCATGAAGGTGTTCCATCTGCGCATGCGGGCGCTTCGGCTACTGTAGCTCAGTTACAACAATGTTTCTGGTGTCGGGGGCTGTACAAACAGACACGAGACTATGTCCTTCAATGAGACATTTGCCAGTAGATTAAGCCTTCTACTGCTGCTCGTCTGCGCCAGACACAGTTGTACATTTCTAATAAACCCCTTGGGTGTGTTTATTTAGATCACTGCGGTCCCTTTTCTTCTGATACTGCGTATAAGTACATCTTAGTAGCAGTTGATTCATGCACACGCTTTGTGTGGGTCTGGCCTCACCGCAGCGCTGATTCACGGACTGTCATAAGAGACTTGCGTATCTTTTTAGGGATTTTTGCCTGTGGTACCTTCCATTCGGATCAGGGTCCCGCTTTCGCCTCTAAGGCGTATAAGGATGCCATGACTTGGTTGAGGATCCAAGTCAAGTTTTAATTTCCATACAGACCTGAGGATAATAGTGTTGTGGAACGGATGAACCAAGATTTAAAGCAGCGGGTAACCGTGCGCGGTACAAATTCTTTGACGGCTCGAGTTATAGGCACAGGCAGGAACTGGCTGGCCCATCTCAATGGCATGCAGCCTGCTCTTAATAATCTCCCTAGAAGGTCTCTGGGTGGGCGGACCCCATACGAAATGCTCTTTGGTATCAAGATGTATGTACCGGACCTTGACGGTCTAGACTCGGTGGCCCAAGGTGCCTCCTTTCACGTAGATGAACATTGCAATGTTTTACAGGATCTACAAAAGACAAGAGACAGTCTTGCAAAGGAACATTTGCCCTCCACTTCGGATGATGCGTTGCAGATCCCGGTAGTTGGCTGGCTACCCCAAGTTGGAGAACTAGTTTGTGAGAAGATCGATAACAAGAAAGAATTTGGTCCATCTTATCGAGCTCTGGTTCCAGTGCCTGGAGTGAAGGACACAAGAACAGTCATTTTACCACCACTTCCAGGTCGTAAGGAGAACAGGTATATCTCCATTGACAATGTCAAGATACACAGAGTGGCCGATTCTTCATAGTATGACACCGGCAGTCTCATGTCCTTCGATTTTGAGAAATTCTGTTTTGGCCCCGGTTTCCAATCCAGTGCCTGATGTTGCTCTGGAGTTGCCTGCAATTTCCAGTCCTTTATTGAGTATACTGCCTGGTACTCAACATGATGAAACTGACTATACTTACCCAAATAACTTATCGATGCCTGATTTGCAAACTCGCTTTGCTACAGAATCCAGATTTTCATTTGACACTGTTTCCCACACATCTAAAAAGCCCTCGAAGATTTCGGTTTTGGCAAGACTGTTTAAAAAACATTTTTCGATTCCCTCTTGGACTTATATTTGGATGGTGCTTTTTTCGATTGACCTTTTTATGTTAATTGGTTTTGTGTTTTATTTTTTCCATCTCGTCAATGGACACTATGTCGAGGAGAGAACTAGCATTCGACATCTCAATGGAACTTTGGCACCCCATTCCTCATCACACAGAGTGCAAAGAGACCTGGCTTTAGTTAACATCACTGCTTGGCCTGTCTTAGATGGGATTGTATGGGATGCTGTTCGATTTCAAATTCATGGGCCCACTGAGGTTATAAATGTCCCTAATGTGCTTAGAGTGTCTATGGGGGAATGTAGTTAAACAAAATATACGATCTGATGATTGGGATGTTCAGGCCGTTGAATCATTGCTTTCTGATTTGAAATATTATGCTGCCTTTGATGCTGAAGATTTGTACTTGGAGTCTGCTAATTACGGTGATTTGTATTGTTATCAACATTTTGGCAATCACTACCTACATAAAGCTAATACCAGGAGGCTCACTGTAAATTACACCCAGTGGGAACACTGTTCTGCTCCTATACAAGGCAGTTCTGCTACCTTTTTGAAAAGGTTCACTTACTTTACAGATTTTAATCAATCTAATCCTAATGCCTTTTATTTTAAAATGACTGAAAAATCCATTTCCAAAGTTAGACTTACCAATACTAAATTATTATATTCAAAGTCCTTTCTAGACCAGTTAGCTGTTGGGGGCTACGAGGTGTGGAAGGATACAATTGCAACAAATATATTGGAGGGTCTGACACACAATGTATCTGTTAGACCTGACATCATTGGCTTGAGTCTCTCCTCCATTTTTTCTGTTTGCCTCCACTGTTTTACAAAGTTTTGCTGGATAATGCTTTGGGCGCTGTGCCGCTGCTGATCAGTGCCACAGCGCAAGTGCTCCCTATGTTAAATTGATGTATCGATTGTATTCCATGTTTGGCTTATTTGGTTTACTGTCAGTCCCTAGTCTAGTGCACCAGGAGTGCCGGGGCTTGTAAATCCAAATGCCGCTCGTGGGCTTGCAGCACGTGTTGTGCCACCCACAAGAGCGGCCTCGTAAAAGAATGTCTACGGGTCGGTCATTGCGAGACCTACGTGCAGTCTGGTACTGTCACGCGGGCTGCGCAAGTATACCTACTTGCCAGCCCCTCAAACCTTCCCTTAACTTCATGTTAGTCACTCCTATGGTAGGCCCGCGGGCAGGGTGCATTGTAAGTATAAAGTAGGACAAGCCTGACCAAGTTGGCATGTCCTAAATAGTGAATGACAGCCATCTTCGTTCTTCACTATTGGGAGGTAACCCGCTCTCCGTTAGTTAGAATGGGCCGCCGGGATTATTAATGCTATGATCCTAGCTGGCTCGGGGAGCATGGTGCAATGTCGAGTTTGGTATCCCTGAACTCGGGGTTTAATTACGCATCAGTTGGTGTGGATGGTTTTTGGACTCTGGGTTTGAAAATAGCACTTTTAGAAAGTGTCTATTTTCTTGTCTAACCATTCCTGGTTTCTGCTGGTCTTGCGTGTGTGTGACAGGAGCTGGGTGGCTCCAGAGGTCTGAGTGAGTCAGTGTGGGATGAGTGTGACATTTGCGTTGAGAGTAGGGGGAGAGTAGTTGCTGATAGCCTGCCCTGCCTGATACAATGCTGGCTCCACCTCCTGCCAAGCGGCTGATGGCTCGGTGCCTGCCATGGACGATCCTAGCCCCACCTCCTACCAGGAGGCCGATAGCTCTGCTCCTGCCGGTGACAATGCTGGCTCCACCTCCTGCTGGGCGTCTGAGGACCCAGCCCTGCTCAGTGAATAGGCCAGGTGCCTCTGCCTGGCTCCACCCACAACAGACCCAGGATGTTGGGAAATCCCCTGCATGGACAAAGGGATCAAAGCCAAAAAGGGGTATAAGAGAAGGACCCCTGAACCAAGACTTTAGATCACTTCTGACAAGGAACCCTGAAACCAAGGACAAGAAGCCTGCTGATCCAAGGACTTGCCTACCCCTTCTGCCAGTGTGCTGTTTGCTGGGGGGAATCCTGCATTGCTTCTTTATTTTTGCCAAGGAACCAGGAGAGAGGAACTGTGTGTGTACTCTCACGCTTGCTAAGAAAATCTTCAAGGACTGGAAGAGTGCCAGTCTCCTGCTGAAGTCACAGGGCTAAAGGACTTCATCTGCTACAAGTGCTATTTGCTGGAACCTGTGAATCCAGCGCCTCTGAAAGACACCAGCACTCTCGACGCCGACGAACGTCGCCGAATCCAGCTCGACACCGTGAGTGACGGCTCAAGTGTCCCGCTTCCTCGACGCCGGCTGCCGGGCCTGATCGACACCAGCAGCAACGCGAGTGAGAAGTGAGTTCGGCTCCAGCTCCAAGGGACCTCGTGTCTGCACCGCTGCTGATCACATCGACTTCATGCCCTCTCAATGCAGTGAGCGCTGCTCACTCTTGCAACAGCATCATCGACGCCTGCTGAGGCCTGATCGACACCGAAGACGCGACGCCGGATTGCTCGACGCCGCTGATCATCGTTTGCTTCATTTTCCTAAGGTACTGTGTTGTTGGGGGTCCGTGTGACTCCGGGCTCGACGTAGTGCTCCTCACGGTCGACGCTGAACCTTTGGATTAACTTTGCCTCGACGTCGTGTAACTCCCGTGTGGGTTGCATTGTTGCCAAGAACTGTGTTTCCAAGAAGAAGAGTTACTTTTGATACTAAAGACTTTTGTGCTAAGAAGAAACTACACTTAAACTATTATTTTTCCATCCAAGAGTATTTATTAAGATTGTGGTATATTTTTGTCGTTATTTGGTCTTGTGCTAAACCTTATATAAAAATCCTTATTTTTATAATACTACTGTGTCGTGTCCATTTGTAGTGTATTCACTTTATTACTGTATGTGGTCATAAATGGTTAACACACAGCCTCTGAGATAAGCCTGTCTGCTCTGCCAAGCTACCAAGGGGGTGAGCAGGGGTTATCCAAGGGTGTGATCCCCTTTGCCTGACTAGAAAAGGTGTGTCCCTATTTGTCAGAAGTGCATACCTCTGCCAACTAGAGACAGCCGGTTCTAACAGTATTCCACCAAGACCACTGCTGGGATAGCCAATCAACTATCACGGTTGGGGGTCCTGATGTAGGAAGGAGCTCCACCGCCGATCAGTGAGGTCTAACTGGGGTCTTGCTTCTCAAGTTCTGAGGATGAGAATATCAAAACTTAGGGACTGATGTTGCAGTGCTCAAAAAGTGTTAAAATAAGAAAAAACTAGTGAATATAAAATAGGATAGGGGGGTACTTATAACTTTATTCCAGTGTTACTCTGCCTTCCAATGTTAAAAAGTAGTAGTTAGTGACAGTCAAAAATTATAAAGACCGTCTAGATGTTTAATGTGATCAACATGTTTCAGCAAATTAAAGACATATTCGTCATTGCTTTCTTCAGGACCATGTTAACTAATAGCTACTGCAAACTAAGTGATAGTGAATACTACTAAGTGCTCAAAATCAAAATAAGATACAGAGGTCACCTGATGTCACTAGGTGTTCTGCTCCCTCTTAACATGAATTCTGAAAAAAGAGGAAACAGAAAGGTTTGAAGGATGCAGTCAAGGTTGGTCTGTTAGAAAAACAGTTTAACATTAAATTCATAGTTATGATTGATAATGAGTAACAACACAGTATACTGAATGCCTCTAATAATGAAGCGCATACATATAATCATTGGGCCTAATCTGTTGACTACCAATGAAGAAATTTAGCCCCATTTTACCATTTTTGTAAGAGGTATAGACCTCACTCCACCTGGCCACGGCTCAGGAATGAGGAGAAGCACCGCTCTGAGATAGAAAGAGATGTAAATATGCAAGCATTAATACACTCAAGCTACCGTTTTGCTCCAAGAGTCGAAGTAGCGCATGTCAAGCCAGGGGATTGCTCACTCTCAAAACATATACATAACAGCATATACATAAATGGCTA
The DNA here is from genome assembly GCF_964263255.1 of Lissotriton vulgaris. Taxonomy (NCBI): domain Eukaryota; kingdom Metazoa; phylum Chordata; class Amphibia; order Caudata; family Salamandridae; genus Lissotriton; species Lissotriton vulgaris. The sequence continues at coordinate 595,523,000 of NC_141699.1, forward strand.
GAAATGTGCCATCACAAAGTAAATGCTTAAGTGAATAGGGCTCCATAGTGTTATTGTTGCTACCAAAGAGAATGGAGAAAACGAAGCCCACACACTGTTTATATATCTATGTCTTCAAGAATCAAGCCTGTACTGTGTGGTTAAACCGCTCGAAATGGCAAATTCATTCAAGTCACGTGTGGCCCGTTGTCCGTGTCTTATCACTGGCACACACATTATGTCCCCCATTGAGCGGGTCACACACACACATAAGGTAAAAAGCATTTGTAGACCGCAAGATGACCCGTTGAACCGCTCAAGATGGCAAATTCATTCAAGTCACGTGTGGTCCGTTGTCCGTGTCTTGTCACTGACACACACATTATCTCCCCCATTCAGCGTGCCACACACACGCATAAGGAAAAAGCATTTCCAGACCGCAAGATGACCCGGTGTATACTCCTCACCTGTCCGTCAGTACTACAGCGTCGGCATCCAAGCCGATCGGGGAGGTACCAGTGGAAGGTCTGGAACCCGTTATATTGTGTCGTCTGATTGGTCCATCAGTGCTCACATAATGGTTTCTCATAGCCAGGATGTGAGTTCTCTTCTAATTGGCTGAAGAGAACGGACTAATGGCCAATCAGGATGCCATATTTATCGGAAGGCATACTGCAATTTGTAAACACTGCCGTGCATACAAACTCTAAATAACTTTATTAGTTAGAATCTCTGAGGACTGAAAACACAATCAAACTTCAAGGCAAGATTGAATGCTTATCATTTTGGAGGTGTTAAAGTCCACGATCTCCCGAGTAAATATAGAAACACCTCGGCAGAAAGACCAGGGTTTCTTGTCATAAAGCTAAAAAGCTAGAAAACTTGGACAAATTTTGAAAAGGCTTTACATAGCAAATAACTGTCTATATTGGATTGTCAAGGAATAAATTAGACTGTTATACATCCAATAGAATCTTTTGGCGATATTTATAACAAAAATGCCATTTCAAATCGCTGGCAGGCCGTGAGGGAAACGGCGTCTGCACCCTGCTCCTCACCCTGACATCCTGCCGTGAGGGAAACGGCTCCTACGACCGCCGCCAGTCACCCGGTGCCTCACGCAGCTGGGAAACCACAACTCCCAGCTGCCCCGGGGCTCACAGGACTGACGCTCTTCACGCGCCAGGAGGCGCCTTATCTAGAGGAACGCCTCTCGCCACCGCGAGTCGCGCGCGGGAGCGACCGGGAGAAGCCCGGGACAAGGGCGGGCCCTCTGAGGCCCTCAGAGGTCAACAGTGGTCGGGCGGGCCACATATCTAATCCCTATTCGAAGGTGAGCCCGTTTGTCTTTATAATGGGAAAACGCAACGCTACCAGTAACATTACCAATACAGACTCACAGGCTACTGTAGTTCCTGCATCTTTTCAACTCTCCTTTGAGAGTTTGATCAACACTGCCTTTAATGAGATTGCAGAGACTGAGAGGAGGCTCTCTTCGGGCAAAATTAATATCAGCCAATCTACTATAACAGTCAGTTCTAAACACACCACGCCATTATCCCCTGAAGTAATTGTGGTGAAATCTATTCCTGTGGTCAGCTTGCCTGATTTATCACATGAGGGAAATATCCCTAATACAGTCCTTGGGGTTGTTTCTGATCCTGGCTTGCAACTAACATCTTTAACAACAGCTACGAATACTGACACCACCGAGAATATCGGAGCCAAGCGTAAAAGGGGACCAGCTAAGACCACAATAAATAAGAGGAAGCAGCCACCTAGGAGTAACAACCAGCCAACTCCACAGAGCATGTGGACTAGGGGGAAGGAAACATCAACAGGGCCCTTGATAGTTTGCTCTGACTCAGGAGATCATTGTGGTACTGTTATTATAAATGATGACATAAATTCCATCTCTACACAGACAGATTTCCCAAATGAAAGCAGCCTTCAATCCAAACCAAAGGGAAATCTTATAGAGACCATCGCTGATACAATTTAACTAGAAGGTCAAATGATCAAACAGTTTGATATAATTTTTAAAAGACTTGATAGACTGGAAACCCTTGTGAAAAATGACGAAGCTAAGAGAAAGGGTATGGTTTACTTAGATAAAATTAGAGGTGAACGCCTGTTAAAAGACCTAGAGTGTATTACTAGCGCCCTCTCTAGCGGAGATTTTATCAAAAACTGTAATTCAGCTCCAACTGAAGGGGCCAAAGAAGTATTCAATGCTAGCAGTCCATCTCCATCTACATCACCACCAGTGGATGTGAATACAAGGCAAAACCCTTCTGTCTCAACTACGTCATCCATTCCTTTACCATCCTCCACCTTACCCAGCGTCACAAAGAATAATCAGAAGAGCAACCCCGCCAGAGGAATAGCCAAGCCAAAGGTACCTTCCAATCCTGGCCAGCACAGGGGTCAATCTGAGGATAACAGGCCAATAAAACATCAAGGTCCTGCCCTACATCTTCCCCCTGAGGCTTGCCCCTATGTCTTGGTTCTGGCTGGTATACCACCGCTTAGGGAAGGTCAAGGAGAATCTTGGGTCCAGTTACACAACAAATGCATTGACTGGTTAACTAAACATAAGGGGGTCGGCTACGATATATCTAAATAAATTCTTTCCACACGTCGGGTGACTTGGGTCGGACCTCGGTTTAAAAACATCAACGGGGATTGTATTACAATTAATTTTAGGAACCCTGTAACTGTAAAATTCTTACTAAATAAGAATTTCACCCGGCACGGCCCAACTACTGGGGTGACCCCCTTACCGCTGAGTTACTTTTACAGACCGCCACATAGAATGTTGCAACCACCCCCCTTCTTTCCTTTACATAATAGATTTTCGGCACTTTGTGACCAGGGCACCTTGGACTGACTGCAAACTACTCAGGAAGATCTAGTTGCAGTGGTCCCTGAGGTTGTTTTTGTACAGACAGTATTGCCCGAGGTATCTTTGACACCACCTGACTTTTCCGCACCTTCCAACTTACAATGTAATCCATTGGAAAATCAAATAGTAACTGCCCAGGTGCCTACTCAGGATGCCTGTTCACGGCCCGATGAGAACTTGTCAATTATAAGTTGGAACATTGCTGGGCTGAAGGCAAAAATGGAAATTAAAACTTGGAAGGATTGGGTAAACTATCACGATGTCCTAATGTTCCAAGAAACCTGGTGTACAACCCATTTGCTACTTGAGGGGTATAGTTGCCATAATAGAATTGTGGCAGCCCCCCCTTTGGGCCGTCCTAGCAGGGGTTTATCGATCTGGGTAAAAATAACGGCAGAGGTGAAAACTGAAACAATACAAATTAATAATCCAAGTTTTATGGCGCTGATATATACAAAGAAGGTAAAACTATGTCTGATTAACTTCTACAATAATGATTTTATATCTCATCCCAATCGTAATTTTTTAGATTTGTTTGATTTTATAGATGAAATAGTGGAAGGACAGAAATACGGGAAGTTTGATGGCATTTGTTTAGGAGGGGATTTCAACGCACATATACATTCAAGTAATCCCCCTTGCAGGAGAGGTGTAGAATTGTCTGATCTCCTTGCAACTAGAGAACTTGTAAATTCCATGGAATTTGTTGGCACTGGTATAAGCACTGCCCCGGTCCCCACGTTCACCGGCCATGGGAGTGCAACAACAATTGATTATATATTTGTTTCACCTTCCCTTGCTGATGTTTTATTAAAAGCTGAGGTAGTGTGTAATGTATACAGTGATCACTATCCCATTGAGATTTATCTGAAGTCACTAGGGGGTAAAAAATCACATATTAAAATCGGGGTAACAAACTTGGAAGCGTCGACGGATAGTTTAAGGGTTGTTTGGAGGGGAGTGGATAACAGGGGAGTCTTGGCAAGAGTAATTAAGAAACATCCAGCATTGATCACGAATTGCCTCACTATTGACAGTTGCGGGGCAACATGATTAAATCTTTTAGTGAACTTTGCTCCGCAATAAAGAGCGAGATTTCCAAACCAGTGTCTAGGAAAACTGAGGAAGTCCCAAGATGGTTTGATGCCTCTTGCTCTAAAGCAAACCGGAATTTAAGGGCTGCACTTATGTCCAAACTGCGGGACATTTCCCAGGTAAGGTTACTGAGAGCAAGGTATAAATCCACCTTACACATCAGATCAAATGAATTAGTTAAAGATCATTGGGAATCCCTCGTACGTATGGCTGACTTAAAGAAACCCCAGGGTTTTGGAGGGAGGTAAAGAACCTAAGATCTTTTGGTTCAAACATAACACCAATTAATTGTAACATCATTGGGCCTGTGTGGGTTGACCATTTTTCAAAGATCTATGCCGCTTCTGGCAACCACGCAGCAACCCTTCCCCCTCCAACCCCACTGAATATATCATTATTCGAGGTAGAGGACGCCATCCTAGAAAGTGCTGGTAATAAAGCCCCTGGTCCTGACGGCCTTTCGATTGACCAATTAAAATGTGAAATTAACTTTTGGGCACAATTGTTGTGTAATGTTTTTAACAACCTAACAAATGAACCAATCCCTGAAACATGGTCCAGTAGTACCATTGTACCTATTTTTAAAAAAGGCGACAGGCTGGATCCTGGGTGCTACCGCCCAATATCATTAATTGATAACATCCTGAAAGTTTTGGGCAGGGTAATTTTTAAAAGAATTAGAACTTGGGCAGAGGAAAGTAATATTTTACACCCGTGCCAGCTAGGTTTCCGTAGTAGTGTGGGCACGGTAGAACAAAGTTTGAACCTCAATTTAATAATGGCTAAATATAACATTGCAAAAAAATCTCCCTTATACTTTGGTTTCATGGATTTAAGTTCTGCCTTTGATTTTGTAAATCATTCCCGTTTATGGTCCGTCCTTCTTAATTATGGTTTAGATGACTATTTGGTTTATTTTTTATCCTACCTCCATAGCGACTTAAGAGCGCGTGTGCGTATTAACCACACTGGCAAAGTTTCTGGCAATATTTTTATTGGCAGGGGGGTCAGACAGGGATTTGTTCTGGCCCCCCTGCTTTTTATTCTATACATTAATGAGCTGAGTAGTTCACTGAGTATTTTAACAAAAGATGTACCGTATGTAAACGGTACCCCCATATCTACCCTTCTTTACGCAGATGATGCGGGCCTAATGGGCCGCACCCCAAAGGCACTGCGTATCTTAATTTCAGGTTTTGTTAGTTTTATGGCCGACTTAGGTTTAACCACTAATTTTAAAAAAACCCTCATTATGAGTAGTGGCCCAAAAAAGTATAAAGTTACTGAGATTAAGTCAGGGGAAAACGTTTTAAAAAGTACCTGTACCTTCCCATATCTGGGGCTGTTGTTCTCCAACACTGGTTCCTGGCAACCACATGTTTCTTATGCGAGGAACAAATTAGGTAAAGCGATTAATTCGATAATTTCCTTGCGCCAACCTAATCATGCAGATGTGATCATGCCAATAGTAAAGATTTATCAAACTCAATGCATCCCGACAGGTACTTATGGTGCAGAGGTATGGGGACATACTAACTGTATCCATATCCAGACAGAGGAAAATAGATTATGTCGGAAGGTGTTGGGCGGAGTTATTTGTTCCCCAAACTATATATGCCATAGTGAACTAAATATCCCTTACATAGAGGACTTTGTTAGATCAAGACCCCCCCTTTTTTGGCTAAAGATATGGACGAACCCCGCAGCCATATTGACACGCAACATAATCTCAGACTGTTTAAAATGTGACAAGGCACATTGTATACCATGGTTGAAAGCCGTAAAAGAATGTTTAATAAGTGTAGGGCAAGGACATTTGTTTACATCTCCTAATCTTATAGATCGTTCACACAAGACCTTGATTCAAAGGGCTCTCTATAACCAATATAGAGAGGAGCGGGAAAGGAAACATTTTTCAAAGTGTACAGTTATAAAATATATGGGTCATTACGAGCCCCCTAACAGTCACCCTGCCCCGCCTCAGAAATATCTACGTTTACATCTTGGTAGATGGAACAGGAGTTTACTGTTCCGTTTTCGGGAAGGGAGCATTGTGAATGTATTAAATTTCCCTCTGGGATACAAGAAACATTTGGAAACTTTAAGTTGTCCGTGTAACCCAAATATGAAACAGAGCCTTATGCATTTTTTGTTCTTTTGTGATTTTTATAAACTGTTTACTGTCCATTATTTAATGCCTTACTGTCGGAAATATGACCTGTCGGATTTTAATATAGCATTGAGGAATCTATTAATGCTAGGCTCAGATGAAATAATATTTAGAGTAAGCTGTTTTCTCAAAGTCGCAGTTCGCTCACGAGCTACTTTGCACATCGATGAATAATATTTGCACATTGCACTTCGCACTTTGTATCTCTAATAAATGGTGTATTTGTATTTTGCACATATATTTGCTCTGATTCTACTTTTTGCTGTCGCCATTTTAAATGTTTTTAAATGTTTTAAATGATTCAAGAAATTATTTTTTTTAATCGTACTTACTGTTTTTAACATGTACTTGTATCTTTTGTAGAATTGGTCAGACTATATCCTTGTTTGTTTAATATATCATTGTATTGTATTCCCTGCTATTGTATCTTGTAAATGCACTTTTATGGATGTTTTATTCTGAATAAAGATCTTTGACTGACTGACTATATGCTGTTATGTATATGTTTTGAGAGTGAGCAATCCCCTGGCTTGACATGCGCTACTTCGACTCTTGGAGCAAAACGGCAGCTTGAGTGTATTAATGCTTGCATATTTACATCTCTTTCTATCTCAGAGCGGTGATTCTCCTCTTTCCTGAGCCGTGGCCAGGTGGGGTGAGGTCTATACCTCTTACAAAAATGGTAAGATGGGGCTAAATTTCTTCATTGGTAGTCAACAGATTAGGCCCAATGATTATATGTATGCACTTCATTATTAGAGGCATTCAGTATACTGCGTTGTTACTCATTATTAATCATAACTATGAATTTAATGTTAAACTGTTTTTCTAACAGACCAACCTTGACTGCATCCTTCAAACCTTTCTGTTTCCTCTTTTTTCAGAATTCATGTTAAGAGGGAGCAGAACACCTAGTGACATCAGGTGACCTCTGTATCTTATTTTGATTTTGAGCACTTAGTAGTATTCACTATCACTTAGTTTGCAGTAGCTATTAGTTAACATGGTCCTGAAGAAAGCAATGACGAATATGTCTTTAATTTGCTGAAACATGTCGACCACATTAAACATCTAGACGGTCTTTATATTTTTTGACTGTCACTAACTACTACTTTTTAACATTGGAAGGCAGGGTAACACCGGAATAAAGTTATAAGTACTCCCCTATCCTATTTTATATTCACTAGTTTTTTCTTATTTTAACACTTTTTGAGCACTGCAACATCAGTCCCTAAGTTTTGATATTCTTATCCTCAGAACTTGAGAAGCAAGACCCCAGTTAGACCTCACTGATCGGCGGTGGAGCTCCTTCCTACATCAGGACCCCCGACCGTGATAGTTGATTGGCTATCCCAGCAGTGGTCTTGGTGGAATCCCAAATGATGAAGGGCAGTTCCGTGTGGTGACTGATGGGCATCCCTCCTTGATCATCATGGGGATGACTCTCTTGTTTTTGATACACCTGGTTTGAAGTTGCTATAGGGCACCCTGTTAGGATACATTGTGTGTCAGACCCTCCAATATATTTGTTGTAATATGTATGTAGGGAACATGTTGGAGCGTGGTCTTTAAAATTCCCTTTGGTCCCAACTACCTGTTTATTGCTTGAAGGATACAATTGACCTTAAATCAGTTTGGGGTTCTAAAAGTTGGCAAGTGCAAGGCACTGGGGCTTTGCACCCTGCATGCCTCATACCAAACCATATGTTGTTTTTGAATTCTACAATTTCACAGACAACATGCTTTGGATTGGCTACTCCTAAAAGATTAAATGCTCCTTCTTTTCCTGATTTAGAGGAATATTCCGGTTGGGGTAATTTTACTAAATTTTCCATGAGTGAGTTACAAACTCTATTATTGAATTCCTCCTTTAACATATCCAGTTTGGATCCCGAAGGCTGGTTTCTCTGGCACAGAAGTGCTGATTCATGCCAGCATTGTTTTCTGGGTTTAGCTCATGGCTTTACACAGGTCAGGGTGGATCCCCGTTTTGAAAGTGGCCATTCTGTGACTACCTATTCCGTAGGCAAAATGTGTCAGAACTGGCTCAGACATACCTTGGCGTCAGTTAAACTGCATTTATCTAAACTGACTGATGATGTTGATCTGAATGATTTTATTAAAGGCCCGGCTAAAGGTAGATCAAAAAGATGGATATATGCTGTTTATAACGAAATCTGGAAAGCTTCCCAGGTTGAGGCTGCTACTCGCCTTAGGGCTATAGATCAAGCTAATTTAGAAAGAGTGCTAGCAGTTGTAGATAACAGCATTAACACACTCTCTTCTCGCATTTACACATTAGATAATATTGTGTCATCTGTTGTTGATATTGTGCAGGATGAAGAGTCCACTTTGTACCACGGTCAGAATCAGTTCCGTTCCATTATGCAATTTGCATGGACATTGCAGACCCTTAAGGCGGGAAAAGTGCCGTAGCATTACAGGAATATGTCATCCTTATTTGCCCCTTTCAATTTGACTGACAAGCAACGCTTACTATCAATGAAGGATGCTTCTTTTTCATGTTACACATTGAGAAGTTAGAGCCTTTACCGTTTTCTGTGGCGGAAGCCAATGCTGCTACGTGACTTATTCATGGATTAATAACTCTGCCGTTTCCTTTATTTGCATTTAAAAATTGTGTGAAGTACTTTGCCATTGGCAGATACGAGCCTCTGGGAAGTTCTTATCTCCATGAAGCCTGGTCGCTTCCTTTTACATATAGATGTCTTAGGGAGGGAAGAGAAGTTTATTTGAATGGTGAAGAATGCACTGAAACACCGGATCATTCCTTAATGTGTCGACATATCCAGTTACATGGCTCTTGCAACCAAAACAAGCCTAATTTAGCCTGTGTTTTGAAAGGTTCACCCGTGCCTAAATAGTTCCCACATTCACATTGCTGGCTAGCGGGAGTTAGTTGCTTTTAAACAATGAGGATTGTTGTGGGTTAATGAAAGGGATTGCTTATGTTGTTACAGTTAGTGAACGTGTAGTTTGTTGCAAGAATGTAATGTATCCACCCCGCATGGGAAACTTGATGTTTCCATCTGGCCTAAGATTCCGACCTTGAAAGCAGAGTTCAATAAGATGAGTCGCATACGCTCTATTGTCCCAGAAAGAAGTTGCCCTCACATCTGCTCGTGAAACATTTGTCCTTCACGTGGCAAACACCCGCACAGAAGTGCATGCCTTATTAAATACTGATTTGCACTTCGGTGAATTAATTCACACTATCTTCAACGCGTCCTCCACTTCGTGGCTGGCTCACTTTTTTAAAGTTGTAAGCAATGGCTTGGTGACTTCCTTCCAAAAGATTTTCGGAGTCATTCCAGCTTTCTTTCATTCTATTTTCTCCAGCCTGTTTGGTGGATTTCAATTGCTACTGGCTCTTGCTGCTGGCGTGCTATTGCTGTTCTGTCTATTTCAAAATGGATGCACATCCTGTGTTGCAAGACGGGCTGTCTCGGCTAGGACTCCTTCGCGCCCGGATGCTTGAGTACTATGGTGCGCTACCTCTTGCTACACTGAGTGCGGCTTATGGATTATCGTTTAGATTTTCCTTCTTTACATGCGTTCAGCCTGTTTTCCATTGCCTGAATTGCGACTTCGAATGGGCCCTGGATTTCTGTCTCTGCAATATGGTGTCTCCCAATGTGGATTATAATCAACTTATGAGTCCCTTAGTTACTCATGAATTGTTTTGTTCTGATGGAGGGATTATGACCTTTGCAGCGATGCATGGTATATTGGGTCGTTGGAATGTGTTCGCAGCGGCGCAAGATTTCTTGGCTCACAGTTTTCTCGAGATCCCACCGAGTTGTCCTCTGATGGTGCAAGAGGCTCTGGTCATCGAAGAGCATGTATGTTCTTTCCCTTTGTTAAATTGGATGGCTGATCTATTTTCGGATGATAATAGTGACTTCCTGTTGGAGGCTGATGCTGCATAGTTTGCATATTCATTATTAGGATGATTTGTGTTTGCAGTCTAAAACATCTCGTTGCATTTAGTTTTTTTGGACTCTCAGACTGTTTTTGAAAGGCTTGCCTATTGACTTTATCAAAGTCCAATGTTGTGTTTTTTTCACAACTATTACATTTTTTTTCCTCTTAGATTTTTTAAGTGCCAAATTAGAGACTTGTGTTTGAACTATCGAACTTGAACTCTGCGTTCCTAAATTTGTCCCTTCATACTTGTCCTATCAGTGCTCGGATCAAAGGGAGGGTGTCTTGTGTATTGGTTTCACCTTTGCACTGTGTTAAGTTAGCATGTGCTGGTTAGAAGTTAAACGCCCTTTTTCCTTTCCTGCTGCCTCTGCACACAACACATTTTGTTATTAATGCTTTTCGCCCAGGTAGGTATTTTGGTTTACACGAAAATAACATGTTTGCTTATAATATCAGTCTTGCTTGGTAAGCTATGTCTGTACAGTGAGTGCCGAGGTCTTCAAGGTTATTACAACACAGTGCTTATTGTTTGGATTGATCAGTGCACAGAGTAGACATAATATGGATGCAGCTGTGACCAACTTTGGTTTTAGGCACAAATAATAATGCACTGCACAAGGCAGGAGACACACACTTGATGAATATCCGTATGCAGAGTGTTGGTGCAGGAGATGATGTGATCCATTTCCACTGAACCCAAAGGTATGGGCCTGCCCTTCTAAACCCAAAGAGACCTTCTGTAGATATAATATAATATACTAGATAGGGAGGGTAAACCGAGGTTCTATTGGACCGGTTTCCTGTAGCATTTTAACATGCTTTCACCCTTTGTATTTTATGGAATAGTAACCATGCTGTTAACCTTGATCTTTATAATATGTTTGCTTGTATTAGCTAAGATACTGCGTTTGAGAACACTGCATTAGAAATAAATATTTCAAACTCGCACGTGTCCTCATTGACTTCTCGTTCTGGATTGATATGTTAGCATAACGAAAGAGTGTTCATGTGTTCCACATTACCTGAGGTGTTCTAAGTCCATGTTCTGGGTTGTCTAAATCATTGAGGTTTTGTAAGTACCAATGAGACACTGATAGCTAGTCTGGTAGGGGATTTTGGATGCTGAGGTGAGTTTTGGCACACCCTAACTCACTGAGGTTCTAAGTCTCTATGCACAGTTCTGTATATGTATCACAACAAACAGTGGAGAGAGGGCCAAAGGGATATACAGTTTAAAGACCCTTACCTGGTTCAAATCCCCAGCTACACTATATAATCAACACCAAAGAACACAGGGGGTCTAAATGCCAGTTAATCTGGTAGGCTATCCTTGAAGACTGTAAAGTCAAGTAGAAAGGTGCCCAAGTCACCACAGACCAGCCTAAAATAAGGAACAACTCCCCATTTGGAAATCCATGAAACACTCAACAAACTCAGAATAAATTCAAAATTGGTGACCAAAATCCATACCATCAAATAGTGGATTACCATCAAAAAGACTTAGGGCCAGATGTAGGTAATTCCGATTTACCGACTCTTAAATACCGACTCATACCGAATCGGTATTTAAGAGTCGGTAAATTGGAAGGAGGCAGATGTAGGTAAAAAATTACCGATTCTGTAAGAGTCGGTATTTACCGATTCTGTAAATACCGAATCTGTATTACCCATTGATTCCTATGGGCCTTGAAGACCAATAGGATTGGGTGGTAAAATAAGAAATCCTAAGGGTTCTGTGGCACTGCAAACTGTGCCACCTACATATGGATTTACAGAATCAGTATATTTACCGATTCGGTAAAATACCGAAGTGGTAAATTTACTGAATCGGTAAATATACCGATTCTGTAAATTCTGACCCACCTACATCTCAAAAGCCAAATACCGAAATCGGCCGTTACCAACCGGTATTTGCTACCTACATCTGGCCCTTAGTGATCAGTCATATTATCTGGCTATCCACCTTGTGAATAGGCTAGTCCCTTGATCATCAAGACTGATAGCCGGACAATCATTTAATAGTATTGGATCTGCAAGAGAGGGCGAGACTTAACCTGACTGCAACTCAACACAGTATACATGACCGCTCCGTATCGGCAGCTCCTGAGCGACGGCTTTCTCACTCACGCCATTTAGTGTTGCGAGTGACTTGGATTAATGCCTAAATCTCGCCCTTGGTCTATATCGAGTTCTACAGAATATATGAATTACTGGATTTAGAATTTGAATATTGGGAGATAACATCTACATTTATAGACATTAGCTTTATGCAGTGCATAACCTTATGACTTCCGGCTGGAGGTCCTGGATTAATATGTGCAGCGCATGGTCCTGAAGATGGTCCTATGGATTGTTTTAACCAACTAAGGACCGAAACGTCGACGCCTGGCAACGCTTTGCTTATTACTGTTGCATTATTTGAGTACCAAATGATTGTATAGCTTTAAGTACTGTTTTTGACATGATATTCATTTTTTCATGTATATAGCAAAAGTTGCCTGATACTACTGAGAATTTTGTCGCTTACATAGTAGTATTTTTGTTGCCATATTTTAGATTTGTGTATGAAAAAAGATCTAACAAAGAAAAAAAATTTTGAGTAATAAAAAACAGTTTAAATCTGTTTTCTTTTCTCCTTGCTCTAGTTTAAACTGTTGACCACTTTTGTGGCAATATTGTTAATCTACTGAATAGAATTGAAATAATTCCGTCAGGGACATTTGTTTAATTGTTATTGATAATACCCAGTCCCTTTGGGAATATTGGGTGGCTCTATTATATGTTAACATCAGCATATAAGGCAGGCAGAGCGCAGTTGGGGGACCATAACATACTAGCAGTCCTCTATAATAAAGGATTAACGCTGAAACTAATAGGCCCCACGCGACACACAGCTGTCCTATGGCACACAGCACACAAACGACTGGGTTGGAGAGGGGTTATAACCAAACTCACCCCACTTTGGGACAACAAAACACTGGGACAACTGAGACACAGCAAAAGGATTTACACAGTGGGACAACATAGGGATTTCCACAGTGGGAGATTTATGGGACAGGGGCACAGTGATATCTTTTACCCAGCTTCACCAACAATATGGACTGGGCCCAACCGAGACCTATCGATATGTGCAGATTAGGCACGCATTACTAGCTGTGATCCCGCCAGATACTGAAGTCCCCGAGGCCTCCCCACTAGAAGATCGACTGCTGACCGAGTACATGCAAAAGAAAGCCACATCTCTCACCTATCGAAAAATGATCAATAATCTACCAGACCCGACGACCTCTTTACGGGGCAAGTGGGCGGCAGACATTGAGGACTCAGAATGGTAGGAAGCCCTGGCATTACCCAGGGAGGTGGGGATCCTCGCGCGTCTCCGACTTATACAACTTAAAATCCTACATCAAATCTATTACACCAGACTTTTCATGCATAAAATACACAGGGCACAAGGCCCATATTGCCTTAGAAGGTGTGGAGAGGAGGGGTCATTCATACATACCATATGAGAATGTGCAGCGTTGGCAGAATATTGGAGGCAGGTAATGCGAACAGTATCCCAAGTCATGGAAGTGTCCCTGATGCCAGAACCGCGTAGGTGCCTACTTAACATATGGAAACCTAACGATCTCTCCCGTCATGGACAAATGTGGGTCACACTAGGACTAATGGTGGCAAAACGGAACATCGCACAGAAATGGGGTGCGTCGGAGTTGCCCTCACTGACAACATGGTGTCGAGACATGGACCTGACTATGGTAGCAGAGCGCACAGTATATGCTAGACGAGGTAGCCCCCGTAAATGGACAAAGATTTGGACAGCCTGGAAATCATACCGCGGGGACATATGTGACCCACTGCCAGAACCTGATGGAGATAGTTCAGATGAAGATTAATAGGGGGAGGTATGCAGAGGATAGCATCAAGGATCGGATTGTCACATCTTTGCATAATGTATGGCTGGCTTGAACTGGACATGACTGCGAACTCCCATATGCTGATTTTACTATATGATTCTCTATGTATTGTCTTCATTGCCGATTTGTTGATAATTTAATAAAAACGTTTAAAAAAAAATAGTATTAGATCTGGTCCATGAATATCTATGGACCACCTTATGATGGCTAATCTTTGATGGTTATGACGATAGTGAAAATGCTAGTGCAACATAAATAAAAGTGGTGAGTTAAAATAGGATGGTGTGTCCTCAATCAAACTTTATTCTATCGCAGGGCACATCCCTTAGTTAAAAACCAGAACAGTGCAAAAAGACAGTATTAGCAAATATCTGTTAAAAAAGGGCCAACATTTTTCTGCCTAATGGACAATCAATCCCTTGGCTTTCATCAGGGCCTCTGCTCTCAAAATGTTGCAACTGTTAACAAATAATGTGATCAAATCATAATCACAAACAATAACAAAAAAGGAGGTTGGAAACAATACAACCTGTACCAACCATAGTACACAACTCCTCAGTGTCAATGCAAATTCATAAATCTATGGAAACAATATAATCATTGTAGTTAATGTAATGTCCCTGTGTTCACTAGTTCCCAAACAAAAGTGCTCCCAAGTACACATTGTTAAATAATTTACTCAATGTTGCTCACCCGATATGACAGGGGAAAGGACCTCACCTCACCTGGACCATGCTCAGGTCTTCGAGGCCCCGCTCTATGGATTGGAAAAATTCAAACAGAAAGAAGAGACATCATACGGCTACTATATCAGTAGTTCCTCGAAGTGTCAACAAATCCCCTCTGTTAATTATGTCATCTTCCTCCATTTATAAATACTGTCACAAAAAACACCCCCTTTAGTCTCAAAGTGTCCACCTGGACATGGTTTCCTGAGTGTAATATCCAATCATTAAAAACACACATTTTAACTTATCTCATTACACCTGTAAATAATATACTTGGGGACCTCATCTTATTATATGCCTTTCATGATCATACATTTGCATTGCCCTAGAGATCTGCTCCCATAAATCAATATAGCGCACTAGTTCCTTAATAACTTTAATAGAGCCTTACCTCTCCGTCGGTACCTCAAGCTCACTCCTGAGACTTGGGGGAGACACCGAACGGAGAGGGGTCGGCGTATTTATCCTCAATCAGTGTCACGAACTACATTTCAACAAGCACACACGTGGTGTTTATATGCATCCGCCCACTTCCAATCCATAATTATACCTTCATACACTCCCGTTGTTGGTTCACATATCTGGTGCATCTGTATTTTATGTGCCTATCAGCAAAGTAAGTCTTCCTTCGAAAAAATCAGCCGCCATTCAGGGAAAATGCCACTGAATCGCGGAGCTACACTCTATCACGAGAACTACAAAATTACGTCAGTACGTCTATTTTTGTAGTTCCGTGAAGGTCCGGATTTGTTGAATGTCAAAGCGGGGACACTCAAATGATCATATGGTCACCCCAAAGAATTAATTGTAGTCAAGAACTCCAGCAATGTTAAAAATAAATAGATGCTCTTGTATCTTTCTTTTGCGGACCGTTAACCACATTCACGAACGTATCGCTGCATCGCGGGTCTATACTTTAATAGTGGAACTACAGAATGACGTCAGAACGTTTCCGTCTGTAGTTCTACAAAAGTCCATATTGTGAGCATGAAAAAATATTGAAAAAATAGGGACAAGAGCTAATCAAATAGTTGTCCACGCAATGTAATTGTAACCTAGTGCACCATCAGAAAAATAGATGCCATCTATTCTCAATGAGGTGCTGTCTCCCCCTAGGCTACTTCTTAGCTGTGTTAGAAATGTCAAATAAAGACATACTTCTAATCTTGGTCAATAATAACTGCCCCATATTCGTTTTATTAAAAACAAGTAAGGCGGGAAATGAATACCCAGATCAATTAATAAATTAGACCAGTGCAGTAGGCATCAGACATGTCTCCGGGAAGCATATTACATCGTCCCTATATCTATTGTGCTCTTAAATTTGAATTGGAAACCCAGGAAAGTATTGAGCCCTTGTTATTGTTCTGTGTCAAAAATGACTAATAGTGTATCATGAATGCACCGTACATGGGTCTACTCAATGTCTGATGTCAAGATACAAGTGCCAGGAAGATAGATGGATACTGCTGTACATAATCATGTATGTCCTTATCTGTATCGTCCGCTTGTCATAATTAGTCAGTGATGGATCTTAGAGTGAAGTCCAAGGAATGTCATCGTTTAATCCCTCAATATCTGTATGCAACTTATAAATCCATTTTTGTTCTCTCAGGAACAGGTATCTGGAGACATCGCTCGTATGTGATGGTATGAATGGCTTTTCTAAAACAGTCCACTGAAAGTCTCCTTCCCCATGCTGCTTATCTAGAAAGCGTCTGGTCAGCTTTGTCATAGATTTTTTGCAGCGAAAGGAGCTTTTATGTTCTAACATGCGTGTTCGTACCTTGCGGGTAGTCATGCCCACATATCTAATGGAGCATGAACATGTTAGCAAATAAATCAAGTTATAGCTGTTACAGTTGCTGAAATGCAGCTGTGACCAGGGCCTGTCAGTACCTATGTCAATCTGAGTAGAATATTTAGTCTGGGGGCAAACTGAGCAGGTGCTGCAAGGATGGTGTCCCACAACCAGTGGAAGATTCCATAGGATACCCAGAGTTCTTCTGGGACAGTTCTGTATATGAGCAGAAATCCCTGCTACAATGGATTTGCCTATGTGAAAGGGACTGACCACTTTCAGAAGAAAGGAAGCTCCCCTCCGAAGCACCAGTTTGTCTGCGTAGTTGGTGAAGTAAGGAGGCTTGGATGGTAATGCCTGGAGCTCACTGACCTCTGGGCAGATGTTATAGCCATGAGAAAGGCCATATTGATGGTACGGAGCCTGAGTGGGCATTTGTGCACGGGCTCAAAGGGAAGCGAACATAAGCAAAGTAATATGAGATGGAGTCCCACTGGGGCATAATAAAATGAGAAGGTGAGAAAAATGTTTGTAAATCTTTCAGAAACCTATTTACAATAGGAGAGTTGAAGAGGGATGGCTGGTCAGGAAACCACAGAAAAGCTGAAATAGAAGAAAGAGAGCCTTTGAGAGTGTCCAAATCAGAGCCCTACTGGGTAAGAGAGAACCTGATAAAGAGGGGCAGGAAGGGGATCAATCTATCTTTCTGTACACCATGCCACAAATTGACTCCAACAGCAGGCATATACAGTCTTGGTGGAGGGACGCCTGGCTGCCAAGATAAAGTCACAGACTTTGGGCCAAAGGTTCAAAGCTGTCAACTGTTGCTGCTCAATCGGCATGCAGGAAAGTTAGGATGGAGAACCCTCCCTGCTGCTGCAACAGAAGGTCCTCCCGAAGGGGCAGCCTGATCGGAGGACCGATGGCCATGCTCAACAGTTTGGGATACCAGACTCTCCGTGCCCAGTTCAGAGCCACACGGATGACTTGGGCCCAGTCATTCCTGATCTTGAGAACTCTGGGCAGGAGTGGTATGGGCAGAGAGCGAGAGCTGCCTTGAAAACTCCAGCAAGCAGAACTGCTGACATTGCGCATTCTCAGTGGTGGCAAACAGATTGAACCACTTCTGTCCCCACTGCTGAAAGAGACCTTGTACCACCTCCGGATGTAGATGCCCTTCGTGATGTGGCATTTTTTATTGAGTTTGTTCGCTCTGGCGTTTTGAGAGCCTGCCTGATGTTGAACCACCAGGAAAATGCTCTGTTGTTCCAGCCATTACAGAGTCGCACGGCCTCTTGACAATGGGTCCATGACCCCACCCTACCCTACTTGCTGCAGTAGTATATCACAGTGTTGTTGTCCGTGAATACCTAAACTAGCCTTCCCTTGTTGGAGTGCAGAAAGGCTTTCAATGCCAGCTGGATTGCCCGGAGCGCCAACTGGCTGATATGAAGTTCGGATTACGGCTGAGACCTCTGATCTCCATCTCTCCCAGATGGCCTCTCTATTCCAGGAGGAACGCATCTGGCACTACTATCAGATCTAGTTGGAGAAGAGAGAAGGGTTTCCCGCTGACCCAATAGCTGTTCGTTAACCACCACTGCAGATCTTGGACAGTTCTCTCCGAGATCTGGACCATGTTGGAAAGATCTCCCTGATGCTGCGCGCACTGAAACTTCAGGTCCCATTGCAGAGCCAACATATGCCAGCGGGCATCTGTCACAAGCAGGACGCAGGAGATCATGAGGCCCAGCAGCCTCAAAGACAGTATCTCCGAAATCCAAAATAAAGGTGGAAATATCAATATAATATCCTAAACTAGTCATTATAGAGGATAGACCTGTAACTGCACGATGTCCAGAACAGCTCAAATGAAATGGAGCGTCTGAGAGGGAGTCAGGTGTGACTTTGGCACATTGATAGTGAAATGCAGCGAATGCAAGAGGATCGCTGTAATCTGGAGGTTGGAGACAACAGCCTGGGGTGAGCCCGCCTTCAAGAGCCAGTCGACGAGATAGGAAAGAGGGGCTCCCCTGATCACCGCAAGTGAGGTGCAACCATAGCCATCACCTTGGTGAACATGTTAGAGGAGCTGGTAAGGCCAAAATGGAGCACAGCGAACTAAAAGTGCTTATGGCCTTCCTTGAACGGCAGACTACTGTGGGAAGGTAGGATGAGGATCTGAAAATATGTACTGCAAGTCCAACAATACCATAGAGTCTACTGGGTCCAGGGCAGACAGGACTTGAGATTTCTGAATTTTGCCTTTTTAAGGAAGAAATTGAGAGAGAGCAAGTCTAGGATAGGACGAAGGCCTCTGTCCTTTTTGGGCACCAGAAAGTAGCGGGAATACTTCTGGCATATGCACGTTCTCTATAGCTCAAGAGAGCCATCACTCCCTAGCAAGAAGAGATAGGTGATCCTCAGTCATGCTGTCGCATGTTGGTGCCATGAGGAGAGGTTTATTTACGAAAGGGAGGGAGTAGCTCCTTCCGACGATCTGGAAATCCGCCTGGTGTTATGGACTGGCAGTGGAGTAGGTGATGGCAAATCCTGCTGCCAACTGAATGCATGTGATAGTAAGAGGGCAGATTAGGAAGGTTTGGAGGCTACGGCTACCTGGGGGGTGGTGGACTGACTAGACTGCTGGCTGGCCGACCTATGGTTTGGTAGGTACCGCATCCAAGGCAACGCAGAGGCTGTGAATCTTGCACACCGCAGTGGCTGGGCAGGTAAGGACAAAGCTGGAAACCCCTTCTGTGGCTGTGAAAGGTGGATTGGGGGTGACAAGGGGCCATGGAAAGGTCCAAGGACCTGGCCGTAGCCCTGTTGCCTTAAAGGGCTCCAGCGCTGAATCCGCCTTGTATCCGAAGAGACGAAAGCCATGAAACTGCATGTCCATAAGTGATGTTTGGACATCTCCAGAAAAGCCAGTACAACTCAAACAGGTATAGGTATAGGACCTCCATTGAGAAAACCTCTCTGCCCAGTGAGCTGCTGATGTCCAGTCAACATCTAATGGTGTACTAAGCTGCATCTTTACAGTCGCTAACAGCCTGGGAGAGCATGGCTCTGGCCTCCTCCGGAACTGTTGACAGCACCTGCAAAAACCGTATCCTACAGAGCGTGGGACTAGCGGGCCAAAAGGCATATGTTTTCACGAACCGCAAAGGCAAACATTTTCTTGCCTATGTTGTCCAGTCTCTTGGATTCCCTATCCAGTGGTGCGGTAGGGACTGCGCCATGTGAGAAGTGGAGGCTTGGACCATCAAGCACTCTGGGATAGGGTGTTTTGTAGGGAATTCGGGGTCCCCTGGAATGGGGCAGTTAGCTACTGTCCCGTTCATAGAAGCCCCTTTATTGAGCTTGGACCAGGTCCCAAACAGGACACCAGTAAATGCTTTGTTAAACATGAGAAGTGGTTCTGAGGGGGACACGCTCAGCTGAAGTACTTCTGTCAAGACGTTAGTCTTGACTCCCACCAAGGGCAAGCTAAGGTCTAGGACCTCGGCCGCCCTCCTCACCATCATTGCGATTGAAGCTCCCTCGTCTGTAGCCACGGTAGAGAGAGAAAGCATGCCAGTATCTGGTGGAGTATCCAGTTATCTGGTGTCCGCCAAATGCTAACACCGGTCCATGTTAGTATCATATGGCTGGAATTCTTCTGGGTCCAGTGACCCCTCTCATTCATCCCCAAGTCCTAGCCCAAAAGAAGAGGGCTCAGGCTCTGGCCTCGGAGGCATGGCTCTGGAGAAGGGTGACGCCCCTCCGGCTCTGTGTCATGAATATAACTGGGGTTGGCTTCTGGTGGGCGCCAGTGGCATCCCCTTGGGAGTGGCACCTGGGAAGATCGAGATGGCATGACTGGCGCTGATCTGGATCCATCTGTAGATCCCTTGGGCCCAACAGCTGCCAAACCCACTGGAGTGGATCCAGTAGGGACCCCTCCTGAACCCACGGGGCCCGACGGCATGCTGGAGGGGAACAGGCTTACCAAATGTGAGGTGCATAAATGAAATGAAAAGACCATTTCTTAAGCGCGATAGCTATCCTAAGGCGTCCTAGCGCTGTGGACAAACGCGTGCAAGAAGATAACCAGGAACTATGCAGATTTGTTGAAGAGCAGCGTTTTTAAAAGCTTACGGAAGGGGAGCAGATTGGGCTCTGCCCGCAAGTGGATGGGGAGAGAGTTCCAGAGTTTGGCCGAGTTATAAGCAAAGGAGTGGCCACATCTAGTTTTTTTGATCTTGGGTACTAGGGTGAGGAGGGAGGATGCTGATCTGAGCTGTTTGTTCGGCTGGTAGGGGGTAATCAGCGATTGGCTAATAACGAGGCCAGTCTTCCAGAAGGCCCTGTGGGCAATGACAGGGCCTTGAATTCGATTATTTCCCTAACTGGGAGCCAATGAAGGCTCCTTAGTCTGGGTTTGATTGGGAGTCGGTGGGGGATCTGAAGGAGTGTTCGGGCTGTGCAGTTTTGGAGGACCTGGAATTTTTGCAAGGTGGATTGAGGGGCCCCTAGATAGAGGGCATTCCCAAACTCCAGGCGTGATAGGATGAGACCCTGGACCATAATCTGTTTTGCCTGGAACGGAAGTAGGGGGAGAATGTTCCGAAGTAGCCTTAGTAGACCATAGCAGGTGGCTGAGAGTTTGGCTGCTTGATGGTTAAAGTTGAGGGAGTTATCCAGCCAGATGCCCAGGCTCTTGATTCTTTCCTTTGGCACTGGGACAGAACCTAGGCAGAAGGGCCATAGTGAGTTTATATTAAGCTTGGGGTTTTACCTACGAGCATAAGCTCAGTTTTGTCCCAGTTCAATTTTAAGCAGGAGAGTGTCATCTTTTTGGCCACCTCCTCAAGATATTCACTCAGGTTGTTAAAGAGAGTGTTTGATTGGTTAAGGGCCACCACTAGCTGAGTGTCGTCGGCATAAGTGATGATTTTTATGCCGAAAGGACGGACAATCTCAGCTAGGGGGCTCATATAAACGTTAAATAGTATGGGACTCAGGGAGGAGCCCTGAGGCACACCACAGGTGTGTGCCTTGCTGGGGAAGGAGATATTGCCCTCAAAAACCTGTAAGGAATGGTCTGCCAAGAAGGATCTGAACCAAGTGATGGCATTTCCTGAAACTCTTAAGTTGGTGAATCGGTGTATTAGTAGGTAATAATTTACAGTGTCGAATGCGGCACTTAAGTCAAGGAGGAGGATTGCTGCAGAGCCTCCTTAATCAAGGATCTTCCTAGCTGGGGCGTGGCTTGGTGCCCGGCGGTGATGGTGGCACTTGGGTGAAGCTCCGTGGAAGCTCTGGGAGACACGCCTTTTGTAGACCGTCTTTTCCTGCTTGGACGGCATGTTGCTGCATCGGAACGCTCCAGGACACCTCTGAGGCTCTTGGCACTGCTTTTCCTGGAAGCATAGTGGACATTTTCGCCGCAGTAAGTCTCTCTGACGATCTTTTGCGATGCCGGCCGCGCTTCACTCTCTGCATGCGCACAAATCGCTTCTTGCTAGCGGGGCTCTCTTCTCAGCCAAGTTTTGTTCTCATATGTAAGACCCTGCCTTGCAACTACTTTTGAGACTTTTTTTTTTTAAGCCTTTATTGTACCTTCACATAATTACACAGCCATTCGCCTACAACCCGAAGGGCCGGCCGCTAATAATTGAGCATTGGATGTCGTGCATGAGGATAAGTCCATATTTTGATCACGTTGCTGAAAAATAAAAGGTTCATCACACGGCAAAGTAAAAGGTACAGAACTGACGTTATGTTGCTAATCAATAATGGTTTTGGTTTTCTGTTTTTTATGAAAATAACAAAAAATAACAATGAGGAAATCACATTGCGGTCATCCAAATGTAATTACTGCTGTATAGCTGTATTGAAAGTCTACCCGACAGTATGTGTTACTATTTAATGTCACGGATTCAAGCCCAAGGTGACGGGCAGTAACACCCATGTACCTATGTGTAACTGTATAGCAGTCCCAACCCTGTCTATCCATACTGCCAACTCCTCGGGGCCCGGGCCCCCTCCCACTCACAATATCCTCTCCCCTCTGCAACCCTCTCTTGACCCCTCAGCCTACCTCCCTCTCTTCATCTGACTCCAATGGGTCGTCCTCTGGCAGAGGAGCACAAATTTCACCTCGGTACACATTCCATGGGGTCCATATCTTGTTCCACTTCCCCGGGCATGCACGACTCAAGTATACCGCCCTCTCTGTCACCATTATCTTATCCAAATTCATGCACCACTGCGACTTCGTCGGTAGTTCTGCCGCCCCCCAGCGCTGAGCGATATCTTTCTTGGCCACTATCATGCCTAACGTAACCCAAAGTTGGCCACATCTGGACAGGTCATTCGGTCCCCACACATTTAAGAGACATTGCCGCGGTTCTGGAAGTAGAGAGGTCTCCAGAGTCTGTGACACAGTGCGCATTATTTGTCTCCAATAGTCTTGGATACGTGGGCAGTCCCAGATTGTATGGAAGAAGGACCCCTCCTCCCCACAGCCACGGAGACAGTAAGGATGTTGTATTCTGTGGATGCGATGTAATAGTGTCCTTGTGTAGTACACTCTGTGTAGGACCTTAAGCTGTACGAGTCTCAGCCTGGCTGAGATGCCTACCTCTTTTGGGGACGCTAGTGCCTCATTCCATTCGTGTTCGTCCAGGGCGTCCACTTCCCCTTCCCATTTTTCTTCAATGAGGTCAGCGGGTCGGGTAAATTATTGAGGAGCTTGCGGTATGTCAATGATGTCGCTCGTTCAATCATGAAGTCAGTTAGAAGTCGATCCTCCAGCGGGGATGATTCTGGTATATCCGCCTCGCAGGGATTAGCCGTGAGTAATGCATGGCGTATCTGGACATAGCGGTATGATTCTTGTGGCCCTAGTTCGTACAATTCCCTCAGGCGGTCAAATGTAATAACCTCTCCCCTTTCCCACATGTCACCCACCGTGGATATCCCAATGGTGTCCCAGTGAGAGAAGCCCCTGCTGTATCTCAAGTTTCCCAAGGCACGGGTATCCCAGAGCGGGGTGAGTTTGGTAATTTTCCCCTTCCAGCCCAGCGCCGCTAGTGCCGTATGCCACAGCGCTGCGGTAAGTCTAGTAGGTCCCGTTAATTTTCGCACTCGACGCTGGTAGTAGAGTGGGGCCAGCACAGTGTTGGTACCCAGTTGTGCCCTATCTGCTTGGAAAGCTGGGTCAGTCTGTGGAGCATGTATCCACTGGTTAATGAGCTTAAGGTGAGTCGCCCAGTAATGCAGGTTAAGATTCGGCAACGCGATTCCACCATCATACCAACCCCTGTGTAATTTGGCTTGCGCAATACGCGTCGGGCGATTGCTCCACAGCAGACCAGAAACTACTGCTGCCACATTTTTGAAGTACCCTGGCGCCACTGGAAATGGTGTGTTTTCTAGTATGTATAGGAAGCGGGGTGAGGACATCATTTTATATAGCGCTGCTTTTCCCAGCATTGTCAAGGGCAACCCCGCCCAGAACTTGACGTCTTGTTTAAGCCGTTCCAAGGGTGGTGCCAGATTCAATTGTATGAATTCCGTTGGGTCCATTGTAACATGGATCCCCAAATATTTAAAAGAGGAGCCAGCTAGCCTTAAGGGTCAGTCGGGGCCCAGCACCGGGACCGGGCCTTTCAGAACATACATTTCTGATTTGTTCCAGTTGATCGTGTAACCTGAAATTTTACCATGGTCATCACACAGGTTCAAGAGCACCGGTACACCACGCTCGGGGTCAGTTAAGTACACCAGCATGTCGTCCGCGTAAAGGGACAGCCGGTCTTCCCAGTCTTCCTTCCATTGTATCCCTTTAAGTAAGGGTGTTTGCCTTATCAAATTAGCTAGTGGCTCCAGGGAGAGCGTGAAAAGCAAAGGTGAGAGGGGGCAGCCCAGGCGGGTGCCTCTCCCCAATGGGAATGTTCGGGAAATGTGGCCATTTGCTACCACATATGCCATTGGTTTCGTGTATAGCAGTCTGATCCATGATATAAATTTCGAGCCGAAGCCCAGACAGACCAGAACCTCGAACAGGTAGCTCCATTCCACTAGATCAAATGCCATTTTCGCGTCTAGGGCCAGTATTACTGCTTGATCGTGGATCAAGCCGCTCTCGCCAGTACCCCATGAACCCAGCGAAGGTTCAGTGCCGTGTTCCTATGGGGCATAAACCCAGATTGATCTGGATGTATGAGATCAGATAGATGTGTCATCAACCGGTTGGCTAGGAGCTTGGCCAAAATTTTACCTTCCGCGTTCAGCAGAGAGATAGGGCGGTACGAGGAGCAATCCTCTTGCGGTTTCCCGGGTTTGGGAATCGCTACTATAGTGGCAGTTCTCTGAACGAGTGGAAGTTCACCCCTCTCTAGGCATTCCTCATACATGTCGAGTAAATATGCACTGAGCTCCTCTGACTGAGACTGATACCATTCTACTGGAATGCCATTTGGTCTAAGAGCTTTGCCAGGTTTGAGCGCTCGTATAGCCAACTGTATTTCATCTCTAGTTATGGCCGCATCTAAGTCGGCCTTTTGAGACTTTTTTCAATTCCTCATTACTTCAATAACACAGCAAATTATCCTCACCTCACAGCTATAATGGCCGTCGTTTTGTACTCTCTCAGACGTCTTCTGCCACATTTATGATGCTGCTGCATACGCTCATATGCCATTAGGACATGGTTTTTCCTTTTTTTTCTTGCCCCAGTAATACTGGTTAACTCTACTTCTGACCCTGCTGACCTCGCGGTGAATGACAACTTCGATTTACAGCATGGGAATGCACTTTTCTCCTGGTGTTTATGGTGGATAAGATTCTAGTGCTTTCAAGGGTGTAACTGGTTGCCGCTATGACTCTTTGCATACTTGGAGTGTGACTTGGACATTTCACTTCTGGCTGCTAGCAGTACCTCTTGGTCTTCCTACCTTTCTTCAGCTTTCTGGGGCAATACGCTTTTTTCCATTTGAGGGACACCAGGTTCCCCAACTACGCAGTTTTCTGTGTTTATTTCAACAACTTCAACTCTGGATACACTCCTCTCATTGGCTTCATATGGCTCAACTTGGCGACATAAGTTCCTTCTCTCAGTCTAAGTCTCCATCTTGTTAGTCGCCTATCTGCACCTTGTGCCTTATACCGCCAGCAAGTGTTTTTCTTCAACGTTCTTCATGCCTGCCTTCTTTCTCCAAAGATTCTCCTCATAGTTATATCGCACCTGTCTAGGACGTTGTCCGTCCCCTTACGCTAGCGGCGTTCGCTGCGCAGCCGATACATTCGAACTTGCTCCTTTATGGGACGGCTCAAGTCCATGTTGCGCCTACCTTCTGCAACACCAACAAAGGTTGCCTTTGTCAAAAATTCCTAAGTATTTTCTGCTCTTTCTAAGTTAGGGGACTCTCTTACCTCATCTGGCTTGGACACAGCCATGGAGCCCTCTCAGACGGCACCAGTAAAAACCAATGTCAAACGACAGAAAAAGGATCCTCCTTCGCCAGTCAAGCAGTCAGCGCCTGTCTCAATGGAACTCTTGCTGGAAGAGATAAGATCTTTCCGCCCCTTTCTGGATGAAATCAGGACACTGCGTCCCTTCATGGAGGAAACCAATGTCAAACTCCAAGCTCTTACGGACAATTGGTCACAGATTGACACAAGAGTCTCCTCGGTAGAGCAGTCCGTTGCATCATTTCAGGAAACTTGCTCCACGGTTTCTCATCTGAAGTCACAGGTGGACACACTCCAGAAGCAGGTAGAGGAGTTGGAAAATAGAAAGAGACTGAATAATCTTCGCATCTACGGCCTGGTGGAAGGTCTTGAGGGCTTGGACTCGCTTGCTTTTTTCAAGTCTTTCCTCCCTAAACTACTTCGTTTACCTGAAGGTACGAATCTCAACATTCAGCGTGCCCATCGACTAGGTCGTCCGCCTACTTCTGCCTCCGCATCACAACATCCACGGGGCATCATTCTATACTTTTTGAAGTACACTGACCTTCTGAAGGTTCTGGCGGCTGCCAAAGCTTCTCCAACATTAACATGGTCTGGCTCTTCCTTATTCTTCGCTCAGGATTATGCAAAGGCGACTGCAAACCGTCGGGAGGCCTTCTTAGGCATTAGAGACAATCTTTGTTCCATGAGTGCTAGATACGGCCTTTACCATCCCTGTCTGTTTAAAGTTACCTATAATAACAAGACGACGACTTACAAGGATCCAGTATGACTGCAGAGCTTCATCAACGCACATAAGTCTACCGCCATGGATTCTTCTGGACCTTCCTCCTCCTCTTGCCCTGGCTGAGCTGAAGTCTTGTTTGCCTTCATAATGTTCTTGTTTTGAGTCTCGTTTTCCCACTCTGTAATGTTTTACCCTTTCGATTGTTATGCTGCATTGATGTTGGTTGTTTCATGTTCTGGTTTGCCCTATGTTTATGGTTTCAATCTATGTTTACCCTCTCTCCCTCCACAGGAATTCCTCTCCGTCTGATGATGTCTCCCTGGCTTCTTGCCCAGCTGACCCTGGATGTGTTGCCTCACTCATGTGGTCCCATCCCCCTAGGTTCCTTCTCGTTTTCTCCTTTTGTAGGTATGTTTTACCCTTGTATCCTCCTCTGTATCCCCTTCTTCTCCCTTTTTTTGTTTTCCACCCCGCCTCCTGTACTTCATGTTTCTTGTTTGTGCAGAAGTGGTAACTTTTTCTTTTCAGGTTGTATTTACGTCTATGCCTTTTCTCTTCTCACATTGACCCTTCTAGGCTTCTTTCTTATTTCCATCTTGTTATATCCTTTTGTCTACTTCTCTACTCTCTCTGCTCTTTTATCTCTCTTTCTTTTTTAATCCCTATTACGTATCTCTCTTCTTTTATATATTCTCATTCATGGGTTTTTTATTCTGATTTTACCTATCACATTACTTCTGGTTTATTTTGTATATTATGTCATTGAATATAGTTTAATGGAATGTTAAGGGTATTAATTCCCCAATTAAGCGCGAGAGAATTTTGTCACACTTAGCCAAATTGAATGTTGATGTGGCGTTTCTTCAGGAAACCCACCTTTCTGACACAGAGTCTGCCAAGCTTAAAAGAGGCTGAGTGGGTGAGGTTTTCTATTCACAGGGTGATGGTAAACATAATGGTGTAGCAATTTTGTGTCGCAGATCTCTCCCTCTCACAATCCTTTCTCAAGAGTCGGACATTAATGGTAGATGGACGCATGTCAGGCTGTCTCTTAGAGGTGTTCCAATTTCTGTCCTTAATGTCTACGCTCCCACCAATGGCAAACCTCTTTTTGGGCTGAATTCTCTCAACGTATCACCCAATTTATGGATGAAAATTTCATTCTTGCTGGTGACTGCAACCAACCCCTAGATCCCTTTGTTGACAGAAAGTCTGATGCTGCTTATATTCCTAACAAATCACACAGACTTTTCACTCAGGCCATCTCCCAACATAAGCTTGTTGACTCCTGGAGAATTTGTAATCCGACCCTGCGAGAGTTTACTTTCTACTCTCCTTCCCACCGATCCCAGTCGCGGATTGACTATATTTTTGTTTCTCACACTCTCGCCCAAACACTTACTGTCGCTGAAATAGGTCCGATTTTATTATCGGCTTATGCTCCTGTTGTAATTAGTGTTGACGTGCTTCCTAGGATCACTGGTCCCAAGAGGTGGCGCTTTAATAATGCCCTACTTCTGGATCCCAAATCCACCGCTTCTTTCACTGAATTTTTTGATGAATTTTTCTTGTTTAATGATGCTGTTCCTACCCCAAAACATATCATTTGGGATGATTTCAAGGCAGCAGCACGCAACTTTATTATTGGTTATGTCGCAAAGAAGCGTAAAATTGCACGTCAACTTACTAAGAATCTTCTTTCTGACATTAAGAAATTGGAACACGCCAATTTCACTTCACATTTGAAAGACAGCCTGACAGCTCTTGTCATCGCCAAGATGAAATTTAATGAGAAATCTACGGAAGATGCTTCCTTGTATCTGCTAAAGTCAAGTGCCAAGTTTTATGGAGGCAAGAATAAGGCTGGGAAAATTCTTGCCAACTACTTGAAGGTCAAACACAACAAGCTGAACATTGAATCCATTTTTTCGCCAATTCTAACCTTCAGCACAAGGACGCCGACATCCTCACAGAGTTCTCCCGCTTTTATCAAACTCTTTATACCTTGAAACCCCACCCTCGCTCTCTTCCCTCACACACTTCTTCTCTACTATTCAAAAGCCTGAACACTTCCCTCTTGATCTTTCCCTTTTCTAGACTGACATCTCGCAGAAAGAATTGCTCACTGTGGTCCGCCATCTCAAACTCAACAAAGCCCCTGGTCCAGATGGTTTTACCATTGAATTTTATCTCCACTTTTCAAAGTTACTGATCCCCAAACTTCACTTCCTCCTGGACACTTTGCTGCTCTAGGCAACTCCTCAGGGACTTTCTCCAATGCACACATTTGCTTGATACCTAAAGAAGGCAAGGACCCGAAGCATTGCCAAAATTATAGGCCTATCTCCCTTGTAAATATTGACTATAAAATCTTCGCCAAATCATTGGCGATACGGTTGGACCATTTGCTTCCTGACCTTTTATGTATAAACTATGTTTATTGCGCTGCAAAGACAGTACATCATACCAAAGTGCTTCACAGGCTGGCTTGGCATCAACATTCAGCTCGGCCAGCGTCAATACAGCTTTTAAGAAAAAGTCAAAACAGGGGAAAGGGAGAAAGGAGAGCTTGGACATATGCACGTTGTGGACCCTGTCTCGATGCCCCAGTGCCATTAGAGCGTCTTTGAGGCACCAACAACGGGAACATCGAATAGTAGAGCATCGTTTCCAGGGAACGACTCCTGCAGTTGAGTTCGTGTCCAAGAGGCTTAGTAGTGTCCAAACAGGGTAAAAGAAACCAAGACTCAACAAAACGTCCCCGTCCCCTCCCCCCCAGCCTACCCACCCCCCACCCCGGTTCCAGGTCCGTGTTCCTAACTCGTGATGATGGTCTCTCAGGCCTCAGTGTTCGTGGCAACCGGCTGGGACAGCCGCAACAGGCGTAGGTATCTAGGGCAGGTCACTTCTCTAAATTCAGAGGCCAAAAGCGTCAAGAAGGGCTGCCACAGTTCCGGATACTTGTCGCCCTCCCCCTTAGCGATCAGGGACAATTTCTCCATCCCCAGAACGTACCAGAGACGATGCAGCCAGCCCTGAAAAGTGGGGATATGTGTGGTGCGCCAGTAAGTGAGGATATTCTGTGTCGCCGATCCCAAGGCTATAGCTATCAGTCGTCCTCTGTGGGATCGCAGGGGATAAGTGATGGGATTGGGGGAGCCCAGCAACACATAAGCGGGGTACCTCGGGATGGTGGTGTCCAAGTGTAAATCCACTTCATCTAGCACCTGATTCCAGTAAGCCTGTAGGTGGGAACAGCCCCACAGTAACTGTACCAGTGTACCCTTTTCCCCGCAGCCCCGCCAGCAGAGCGCATCCCTTGTGTGGTCTATCGCGTGTAGTTTTTCAGGGGTATAATACCAATATGTGGCCAATTTAGTGAGAGTGTCCGTCAGTCCCATGTGGTGCGCGGAGTGACGGGCCCTATAACATATGCCTTCCCATTCTTTATTACTCAGCGTGCGTTCTAAGTCTCTCTCCCACCTCGCCCATCCTGCATTATGAATATGAGCGTATCTGCCCAGGAGCATGTGGTACAGATCCGATATTAAGCCACGGTCATTCTTCCGAGAGAGCAACCACTATTCGTAGTCGCTGAGTCTACGGTCAGCCCCTGCTCTGACGGTGGGCTGGAGCACCCAGTGTCTCACCTGGAAATAGCGAAGACGTTCTTCCTCCGGTAGACCAAATTCCCGGCGGAGGGCATCAAAGGGGATAGCTCCCTTCTCGGCATAAATGTGGGACAATACTTTGCAACCCGCAGGGCCCCACTTCGCAAAAGCCTTCGCATCCATGCCGGGACCAAAGTCCGGATTGGACACTAGAGGTGTCAGCGGGGATGGGAAGGACGTTAGGTCATGCGTTACGTTCACTTGGTCCCAGACTTCCAGAGGCGTCCTTGTAATGAAGGAGGCATAGAGATTCGGGGGTCGGTGGTGCCGCCGCAAGAAGGGCACTTCCTGTAAAGTGCGACCCGCCACCGCCTGGTCTTGGAAGAGCCAGTGCTTCTCCGACTCCCATTTACTCCATTCCACTAGAGTCCGTAGCTGTGCTGCTTGGAAGTATAGGCGCAGGTCTGGCAGGCCCAACCCTCCTTGTTCAGGAGGCAGCATGGCCAGGCGCAGCTTCATGCGTGGACGCCGCCCATTCCAAATGAAGTTGGCCAGTTCCGCCTGCGTTTGACGTATCCACCCCTCTGGCGGCCGCATAGGGACAGCTCTGAATAAATACAGTATTTGCGGCAGAATTGTCATTTTTATCGCTGCCACTTTGCCTAGCCACGACAGGGGAAGGTGTTTCCACCTACCCAGCTCCGATCGTATCGTGGCTCTCAGTGTCGCATAGTTCATGCGGACCGTATCTTGCAAGGTCGGCGCCAGTTGTATGCCCAGATACTGGACCGCCTCCGATGCCCAGGGGAAGGGGAAGAAGCCCTCTAGGAACGTCTTCGTGGACTCCTCTAGGGAGAGGTCAAGCGCCACGGATTTGCCCAGGTTAACCTTAAAACCAGCCACCCCTGCAAAGGCATCAAGTACCTCTACACAGGCAGGGAGGGACTCTCGAGGGGAGGAGTGGGAAAGCAGGACATCATCCGCGTACAGGCTGATGGTGTGTGTAAAGGCTCCCATCTTGATGCCGCGGATCTCCGGGGAAAGTCGTATCACCTGTGCCAGGGGTTCCATATACAGGGCGAATAACAAGGGGGAGAGGGGACAACCCTGCCTTGTGCCCTGTTCTATAGGGAAGCGGGGCGACGAGTACCCGTTAACCCGTACCGTCGCTGAGGGCCTAGAGTAGCAATTGAGCACCCAGGCCCGGAAACGGTCGACTAAACCGGCCCGCATCAGCACCCGCTCTAAATACGGCCAGTGAACGCGGTCAAAGGCCTTCTCTGCATCGATGGACAGCAGCATATATTCCCCCTCCGTACGCGTGGCTTTTTCTATAAGGTGTAAAGCCCGTTTGGTGTTGTCGATGGTCTGGCGTTCTGTGATGAACCCAGTCTGGTCCGGGTCTATCAGTTTCGGCATCAGTGGGCCGAGTCTCGCAGCAAGGATACTGGTATAGAGCTTCAAGTCTATATTGAGAAGCGAGATGGGCCTATATGCTGTGCAGCTCGTTTTGTCCTTTCCTGGTTTAGGGATTACGGAAATGTGGGCATCTAACAAATCCCCGGAGATAGCCCCGGATTCCGAGAGATAATTGAATAGATTGGTAAGTAACGGCACCGACTGGATGCAGAATTTCTTATAAAAGAGAGCCGTGAAGCCATCGGCCCCGGTGCCTTCCCCAGTCGGAGCCGATAGATGGCCTTATGTTGCTATCAAGGGTCACCGCCTGCTCCGCGGTAAACGCTGGCAATTGGGCAGAGTCCAAAAAAGGGTCACTCGCCGCTAGGTCCAGCGTTTCCCCTGAGTACAATGAGGCGTAGAATGCGCCGAATGCGGCTGCGATTTCTCTATCTTCCGTGGCCAGGCCACCCCCGGGCATTCTGATTCCTTGCACTGTCTGGTGCTGACGTTTCTCCCTGAGAGCCCGTCCCAAAAGGCGCCCGCACCTGTCCCAACCGGTGTAGTACATGTGGCGCACCCTCAGTGCCGCAAATTCCGCTCTGTCTTGATCTAGCGCACTCAGCTGTTTCCTAGCCAGGTTCAACTGCCTCCATATCCTCGGTGCGCATGTCCTCTGATGCATACCCTCTAGCTCCCTGACTTTCTGAGTCAATTCATCTCTCTTCTCCGCTCGCGCTTTGTTCTCCGCTGCAGCTAAGGCTATTCATTCCCCCTGAGAACTACTTTTAAGGCCGCCCAGTGTGTGGTCGGGGATGTGTCCGCCGTGGTATTGTGTAGCAGGTAGTCTTGTATCGCCTCAATAAGTTTCCCCGGTACTTCTTTGCGGTGCAGCAGTGTGTCTCCCAGGCGCCAGCACCGAGGCGGCCGCTGCACCGGCGGGAAGAGGAAAGTGGCTAACAGGGGAGCATGATCAGAAAGAGATGCAACTCCTATCTCTACCGCGGAGATGAGGGTATGTAAGGAAGTGGAGGCCAAGAAGTAGTCTAGCCTGGCGTATGTGTGGTGTGCATTCGAAAAGTATGAGTAAGCCCTGGCGCCCGGATGTAAACTGCACCAACGATCCACCATGCCTAGTTCTTTCAGGCGTGCCAACCCTCCCTCCGACAAGGACCCGGCCTGTGTGGAGGCTGTGCTGACCTATCTAGGGCAGTGTCGAACACCAGGTGAAGATCCCCTCCCAGCAGTATGTGTCTATCCGCCAAGGCTGCTAGCATGCTAAGCGCGTCATGAAAGAAGTTCTCCTGTCCCTCATTAGGGGCGTAGGCCGAACAAACCGTAAAATCAGCGCCCCCCCAGTGTGAAGTGGCATGATAAGAGTCTCCCCTTGATCTCCGCTCCCTGTCTCGGGACCC
The DNA here is from genome assembly GCF_964263255.1 of Lissotriton vulgaris. Classification (NCBI taxonomy): domain Eukaryota; kingdom Metazoa; phylum Chordata; class Amphibia; order Caudata; family Salamandridae; genus Lissotriton; species Lissotriton vulgaris. The sequence goes on from NC_141699.1 coordinate 595,556,162, forward strand.
GCCCCTGGAACCTTCTCGCCTAGTATAGCAACCCCCGCCTTCTTGTGTGGTGTGGACGAGAAAAACTGGTGTGGAAAGACGTGTGAGTTCATGCGTATGCAGTCCTTCTGCAGTAAGTGCGTCTCTTGGAGGAGACAGATGTCAGCCTGTGAATGCTCAAGGCACGACAGCACAGCCTTGCGTTTGATAGGGTTGTTGAGACCTCTCACGTTCAGCGAGAGGATGCGTACTTCAGTAGAAGCCATAAATCATCATCCGTACCCCTCACTCCCGATCACCCACATTGACCCCTGATGCACTCCATCCCTCCCGACCGGTCTCCGGAACCGGGCTGAGTCGCGCCCAGCGAGGGCCAGCCCCTTACCACCTGAGATGCCCAGTTGCCCGTCATTGCAGAACCCCCTGGACCTGGAACCCCCCCTTCGCCCACCCACAACGAAAACTACCCGTACTCTGCCCCCTTCCCCCCCGTTTCCCTCCCCCCCCAGCCTCCCCAAAGTGAACTCAGACCGCCACGTTCCCCCCTCCCCACTCCCCGCCACCCCCCCAACATCCCCAAATTGAGAACCACAACACCCCCACTTCGCCCCACCCCCCCCAACATCCCCGAACAAGGAGCCACAAAATAAAGCACCACAAAAGTAGGTCATTGTCCCTCATCTTTCACAGATGAGTGGGAAAAGCAGGGGAATGTGTCCGGCTCCCCCGAGCCGCTCCCGCCGCTGACCGCCTAGGCGATTCATGACTATCCCGAGGGAACCCGGGTCCCCGGCTCTCATCTATCAGCCATCAGCCGTTGCCGCCAGCTCCAGTGCCGCTGTCTCGACTGCCGCCTGTTGAACTTCATGAATCTCCTCCTGGGGCGGGCGACGCGGCCTACGCCGCCGTCTCTGCTGCCGCCATTGGCCGGTGGAGCTAGTCTCAGAGTTGTTCCCAGGTTGCGAGCCTCCCTCCGGTTCAGGTTCCTCAATGCCCAGCAACCGGCAGGCATCAGTGAGGGATCGCAGCTGGTGCACTTTGTTGTCCCATTTGAACACTATTCGGAACGGATGCCCCCAATTATATGTAACACCAAGGCGTCGGAGTTCAGCGGTGACTGGCCTGAATGATCTACGCTTCTCCAGGGTGATAGCTGCTAGGTCCTGAAAGAGTTTTGGTGAGTGGTCTCCATAAGTGATGGAGCCCAGCTGTCGCGCCTTGTTGAGAATTTCTTCTTTGGTGCGAAAGTCCTGAACACACACCAGGATATCTACTGGCAAGGCACTTGCGGCCCTCGGCGGTCCAGTCCGATGTGCCCTGTCCAGGGCGATGGCGGAGTCAGCCGACCGACCCAGGATATGGTTGAAGAGGCCCTGGGTGAACTTGAAGAGGTCCGCCGTGTCCGGGGTGGGCTTCACCCCCCGGATTCGAATATTATGCCTCTGAGAGCGGTTTTCCAAGTCCTCAACATGCGACTGTAAGTCGACCTGCTGGTCGTGAATGCAGATAATTTCTTGTTGGAGAGCATCCATCTCGACATCCCGGCCATCGCTCTTCGTCTCGAGGTCGGCTACCCGCTCGCCAATGGCGTCCGTGTCTCGCCGCAGCTCCCTAATCTCTCTCTTCAGTTCCGTTTTAAGGAGTTGGAGATCCTCCCTCAGGCCGCCAAACAGAGATTCTAAGAAGGACCTCGTGACAGGCTCGTCTGTGCTTTGGGAGCTTTTGCCCGGTGAGCCAGTCGTTGACTTAGCGGATGCCGCGTGGGGTCCAGCACTGTGGAGATCGGTTTTCCTCCCCATGGTGATGGGAGTGAGCAAGTCCTTAATGGTCCTGTCCTTGCGCACCCTGCCAGCTGCCATATCCCTCAGGCCTGCCAGTAGCACGAGGCAGGACAGGGTGGAACGGGCCAACAGCACGTCTTGGATCCAATAGGCAAGCACCGGATCGTGGGGGTGAAGAGTCCAGCCTCAGTGGACCGCTGTTGGTCCCCTTAACGCCCCATATTCTCACCGCCAGGGCACGAGTGCCGGTTTCCCCCCCTCTGCGACGGTGGTCGAAGGCCAGGCCGAAGCAGTGCGGCCCGTGCGGGAAGGCCAGGTGCAGGGCCGGGCAAAGTCACAAAATGGCGGCCCCCAGGCCACAGAACCACGGAGTCCACGGGGCAGCCCACCACCACTCAGGCAATGGATGGGGCGGTGCGCGCGGGGGGCCTCCGAGGCAACCGCACCACCCTGGAATCTCCACACTGCCCCTCGCCTCCCCACGCTGTCTGCCGCGCAGGCTGGGGACCCCCCTGCACTCCTCCAATGTCCGGGGCTGCAGCGGGTGCAAAGTCTCGTCTCCCGCCCCGTGGGCGCAGAAGGGTGGAAGCGTCGCTGCAGCGAAGGCACGGGGGTCCCGACCAGATGGGGGCAAAGGGCAGGCCCAGCGCGGGCGTTGCCGCCGCAAGTACCCGTTCCCAAAATGGCGGCTCACAGGCACATCAAGCACCGCCGGGACCGGAGAGGGCTCCAGGCGTGGTACACCCTCGAGGAGGTGTCGGCGCTGTCCTCAGCTCCCCCTGGCTGCCCCGGTGCCTCAGTCCGTAGTGGCGAGCCACCTGGGGGATCGCCCCAATCGCTCCGTTCTCCTCACCTCAGGCGGCTCGCTTGTGAAGCATGGCGCCGCTCCTTCCCCCGCCACCGCACTCCAATAGTTCTGTGCGCGGCTCCGGGACTCAGACTGTGTCTGCGTGGAGGGCGGCAGGTCCGCAGAAGCCTCCGCGTAGAAGCCGCGGGAGGCCTCGCGCTCCGTCGCGCGGGTCGGACCTGGCGCTGTACGTCGGGGAGGCCCCAGCACCGGCCTTTTAGTCCCGCCTCTCGCGGCCTCGTCTTCGCGGCTCCAGCTCCCACAGGCCGCAATGTGCCGTGCCGTTCCCGTCCGGATTCGGCCCGAGCCCGGTGTCGCTGGACTGCAACACCGCCCCACAGGGATCTCGCTGTGCTGGTGTCAGGTCCGGGGACCCCGTGACTTCGCCCGGGGCCAAAAGGGGTGCTTTAGAGGCTATAGAGTGGTGGCCAGCGGCGGGAGCTCGGCGAGGCACGTCTGCTCACACCGCCATCTTGGCCACGCCTCCTTCCTGACCTTTTAGGCGAAGAGCAGTCTGGTTTTGTTAAGGGGAGGTACATCACCGATAACACTAGGCTTTTATTTAATATATTATCAAAGTCATCTCATTTACAACACTCCCTTGCAGCGATCGCCCTAGATGCCGAAAAGGCGTTTGATAGGGTCGAATGGCCGTATCTTTTCCACACTCTTGGATGGTTTGGCTTCGGACCCAAAATCATTTCCTTGGTCTCACTGTTTGTGAGAGTTTGGATGGGGTTGGTGTCTGTACTGCGGGGGTCTCGAAAAGATTCGCACACACGGGCTGTCTGGGTAATGCAGGTTTTATTGCTTTATATAATCGACGTTTTTGTATAGGCACTCTATAGAATGGTAATGGCGGGTCTGCCTCCTCCGTCCTGGATCTTCCTGCTGTTGGTCGTCGGTCCCAAGGTCTCCTGGGAGTCGTAGGCCTTTTCCCCGCCGTCTCGCTGGTCTCGTTGCGCCGGTACACCAAAGAAAAAGGAGAGAGAAAAGCCCGTCTCAGTACAGGTGCTGGATAAAACGTCTCTCAGGGAAGGGAGTGAGGGGAAACACACGTGCAACCTTCTACCCTGACTTCGGGATGTGAGCCCTTGTGAAAATCAACAAGGGTGTGAAGGGGTGTGCTCGTTGTTATGAGGGCTTCCCTCGTCTACTGCCTCCCCACGCTGTGTTTTTGGACCGTACCTGGGTGAGCCACACTTCCGTGTTAGTGTGGCTGGGCGATGCGCGTCCCGCAGAGCCCCCTGGCTTCCCGCGGTAGTCACCCTCAGGTTCGTTGTCTGGTCCTGCCGCCGCCTTCCCTTCTGGAGTCGTCCCGTAGCTCTGCCTCGCCTCAGGTTCCGTCCGGCTCCACCTTCGAGGTCTCTCTCCGCTTTCCCCGCCGTGCCTGGGATGATATTGCTGCTCCTCCTCCAGCTCCGTCCTACTCTCTCCGTCCTCCTCGTCCTCCGTCCTCCGATCTTCCTCCGTCCTCCGCTCGTCCTCTTCCTCCTCCGTCCACTCCGCTCCGCTGTCTCTCCACTCGCTCCACCAACCTCCAACTCCGCCTCCGGGTGTCTCGCACACCTGGCTGGACTCCGGGATGGGCTTTACGTCGTCAGGGAGGGCGCGGCGCCAATCCGACTCCGCCCCTTTAAAGGTGTAGTCCCGTAGGTGCTCCGCTTCAGGTCGTCTCCGTGTGACGTCAGGGGTGTTCCACGCCTCTGTATGCTGGGAAAAGAAAACAGACACATTACTAGGCATACCAGGGGGGCCCTCGTCCGGGTCCCCCGTGTCACACTGTTGTATTCTCATCTGCGCGCTGCAGTGTGCGCGAATGGTCAGATTTCCTCCTACTTTGCTCTGGGCAGAGGTGTTCGCCAAGGCTGTCCTCTATCTCCTTTCCTTTTCAACCTAGCTTTGGAACCTTTTCTGTCCAAGCTTCGCCAGAATCCCAACATACAGGGTTTCCAAACTGTGGAGTCCCACATTAAACTTGCTGCCTATGCGAACGATATTTTACTTTTCGTCTCTAACCCTACAGATTCCATTCCCGCTTTCTTGGAGGAAGTGAGGAACTATTCCTTGATCTCTGGCTATAAGCTTAACAACGACAAATGTGAGATTCTGCCCCTTACGAAGTTCACTTTTAAACCCGACTTCAGCGCCTCCAATTTCACCTGGAGTCCCTCCCACATTAAATATTTATGTTTGCACATCACCCATTCTATTTCAGACACCGTTTCCTTATGTTTGAATAAGTGCACTCAAAAAATATCTGATCTAACGGCTAGGTGGCATCCCCTCTATTTATCATGGTGGGGACGTCTTGACACCATCAAGATGATGTTATCCCCCATTATTCTATACACAATTTCTAATTTTCCTGTACCTGTCCCAGCTAAATTTTTCAAGAAAATTAATTCGGTTTTCTCCTCCTTTTTGTGGCATAACAAGAAACCCAGAATGTCTCTCACCAGATTAATTTGCCCTCCTTCTGAAGGAGGAGTTAATTTTCCGGACTTTCCAATCTACCAGAAGATCTTTCTGCTGCGCCAATCTTCCTTTTGGTTGCAAGATCCCTTTTCCCCTTGTCCTTTATGGGCTAAGGTTGAACGCCTATTCCTCTCCCCGTTTTCCTTAGCTGAATATCTTTCTTTCTCACGCAAACCATCCATGATCCCCACCCCTATTCACAGGTTAACTGCCAAGCTCCTTTTGTCCTTTAATTCTTCCCCCTCTGTGACCATTGCTGACTTCCTTTTATCCACCATCTGGCATAACAAATATCTTTTAATCCATGGTAAACCCTTTTACTGGAAATCCTGGAGGCACAGAGGATTGGTCTGGATCTCGCAGCTCTTCTCACATTCCACTTTTCTCCCTTTTCCCACTCTTTGCGCCTCCTTTGGACTGCCCCCATCCTTTGCCCCCAAGTACCTTCTACTTAAAACTGCGGTGATGGAAGTCTACACTCAACTCTCCCACACACACCTTTCCCCCACTCCTCTCACCCCTGCCTCACGACTTCACTCTCTTCTACACACTACTCTCAAAGCCTCTGCTATTTACAAATACCTTCATGCCAATACATCCGTTCGACCAAAGTCTAAGGTGGAAGAGCAATAGGAACATGACCTTGCCACATCGTGGCCGGAATCCTTATGGGACAAGATATGGACAAAGGTCCGCAAAACGTCTAGAGCAGCGTCCTTGACGCCATCCATGTTTTTCAGTTACAACATACTGTTATACACCCCCTTTACCCTTAACAAGCGGTTTCCCACTGTTTCAGACGCTTGTTGGACTTGTTCCTTGTCACACGCTACCCTGTTCCACATGTTATTTCTCTGCAAACCCATACATGATTTTAGGCTGCAGGTTTGGGCTCAGATTAATGTAATTTTCCACACACATGTCCCCTTGTCTCATACCCATCTCTTTCTATGGAGTCTGTCACCTTGTTGGGAGGGTACTGACCTAAACGTACGTATTGTTGATTTGTTGTCGGCTGTTGCGTTTCAACAGATTACCATCAATTGGAAGACTTCATCAAACATTTCTCTTAAATCGTGGTGGTATAATGTTTGTCATAACCATAGGCTTGGTAATGCTTTTGTCTTTCCTGCTCAACTGGTGGCAAAACACGCAGAACAATGGCTTCCTATTACAATGTATCTAGACAACTGTGCAACTCGCTCGTTTTGCCCGCAACCTGCCCAGCAGGAGGTCTCCAAACCGCCCTGATACCCTTTGCATTTCCATTCTCTTCTACATTATTACCTGATGTGTTCTTTTCCGTACCTGACTTTAATGTATAACCACTGTACCCCCAATATTTAATTTTATCGCCCATGATTATTTTTCGTAACTTAATCCTTGCAATGTATATCCTGATTGTTCTTTCTTTGCTTCCCCTCCCTCCTCCCCTATCTCCCCTCTTCCTCTTATATACCATGTATTGTTGCCTTATTTTTTGACCAATAAAATTTCTTTTTGAACTTAAAAAAAAGGATCTTCCTGGCTTCCTCAGTTACTGTGAGGAGAGTGGTTTCGGTCCCATGCATGGGACGGAATCCTGTCTGGGAGAGATCAAGTAAATGGTTGTTCTCCAGGAACTCTACTAGTAACGAGTTTACATATTTCTCCAGGATCTTGCGCAGCCATGGCAACAGGGAAATTGGCTGGTAATTGCTGGGATTGTCTTGGTCTAGGTTAGGCTTTTTTAAAAGAGCCTTAACCATGGTGCTCTTCCAGGGGGAGGGACAATGCAGGAGGAGATAGAGGCATTGAGTAGGTCCAGTGTGGTAGGGAGAATGTTGCCAATCGCTGGCAGCAGGGTGTGTGGGGTTACCGGGTCTTGGGGGGAGCCATATTTCACCTGGTGCATAATGGATTCTAAAGTGGTGCAATTGAGAGAGGGGAGGGTATCCAGGGTGGCCGGAGATCGGGGTCCTGCGCTTGAGAAGTTGGCAGAAAATGTGTAGGGCTGGATGGGGGGAAAGGAGGTGTAAATTGTTTGTATTTTCTTGAATAAGAAATCTGTCATGTTGTTGCAGTGAGTTTGGGCGTCAATAGGGTTTGGCGGTTTCTCAGGGAGTTTGAGGAGCGTTTTTGCAATTCGATAGATTTCACTGTGCATGAAAGTGGCTGCTTTCATTTTTTCTACGTAGAAGGTTGATTGAGAGGCTGTAATTTCATTTTTGTAGGTTTCTATTGCTTCCCTGTATGCAGCATAGCCTTATAAAATTCTCATAACTGGGAAGGGGTCGCTCCGGCTCCCAGAAAATCAGGAAGGTGCAGAGTCAGCCCAGGCGCTGGCTCAACCACAGGGCCAGGCTTCGAGTAAAAACCCTCCCTCATCGGCGGACAGACGAGGTGAAGTTGAAGTATGCTTCAACTTCTTCTTCTTGAGAGCGGGACTTATCTGAATTGCCCAACGACTACAAGAGTGACGAGGATCTTGGACTCTTCAAGCGTAACCGGGACCTTCCTCTCGACTGGGATCTGGATCATTGCTTCATTGCACATCAAGCTTCCAGGAGCTTGAGGAATCGCTCCATCAAGACCTTCGGGTGCATGGCGCAGCAATTGGAGCAGGCCTTTGGGTTGTAGTCGCACTCAAGGCACCAAACACAAACAGGGTGTACGTCTGTCTCCGACATCGAGCAATGACAGGCGCAGCAAGGTTTGAAGCCCGGCTTCTTTGACATCCCTGCCACACCAGGGGGGGGAAAACTCAAAAACTGCATCAAAAGTTAGTCATAACTGGACTAAGCGGCAGCTCTTCCCGGATCTGCACTGACTGGCATGGAAAGAAAGCAGTGATGTCAGCGCACTTGGGTGCAGGGGTCTGGAATTGAATAAAATATCTACTTGTCCATGGGGCAGATTGCTTCATAAATCTACCTGTCCTGTACCAAAATCCACTTGATCATTTGGTGCCATGTGGTGCAGCGACAAATTATGGCAGCAATCTCATAATATAAGAGCTCTGATATAGGCTCTCTGATTATACCCAGGCTCATACCATAGTAATGTTTGAATACTTGCAATCCCCTTATGTTGCCATGCTTCTGCAGATCTACACACTGGGGCTGAAGGTAGTGGTAAGCAATAGTTCCAGGGTTGAATGCCCTTTTGAGTCTGTGCAAACCTACTAACTTACATGTTTTAAAGATTTTCAACAACTCTTCTATAATCCCTTTCCCATATTGAGAAATGTTGGAAATTTACTCTTGACAATAGCAGACGTAAACCTTCTTCCAGAGTTGGTAGTGGTTGAAGGGAAAGTGAACATGCAAACACTCAGATTTTCACATGACCAAATCTACACATGCATATTTGCTCATGCTAAAATGTAGCTCACAAATATTTTCATGGGGTACTATTTCTTATCCTACTTCTGTAAATTCTTGGAAATTCATGTAAATCATATAGCTGCACTTAATGCAAGGACATAAACCATGGGTACACTTTTGAGACTTTCTTTAATAATTGGCCCTCTCATTTGGTCTGGCGTTGACCATGACCTTTTGCGTTTATTAAAATTCTGTCTCTCTCTCTGTATTGGCTGGCTTCACTGTGAGTGACAGCCAGTGCTGAAAACCGGACCCTGCATTGAAGGTGCTAATTGGTTTTAGGACATTGGGGTGCGGGACTGCGAGGCCCAGGCTTCCTTGCGCTTGTGTCATCGCGCGCACCAGGTGCCTCCTGCACCGGGCATTTAAAAGTTACTCCCGTCTTCTGTGGGATTGCTGGTGAGCTGAAAACCGGACCCTGCATTGAAGGTGCAAATTGATTTTAGGACATTGGGGTGCGGGACTGCGAGGCCCAGGCTTCCTTGCGCTTGTGTCATCGCGCGCACCTGGTGCCTCTTCCCGCTCCTCCTCCTCTTCCTCCATATAAGGAACGCCCTTAAAGCTACAGCGGGACGCGCGCGGGCGTGCGCCAGGCGAAGCCCGGGCCAAGGGCGGGCCCGTTTGTGCCCGTTCGTGACCGATCTTGACCGGACCGGGCCCCTCCTCTTGCATTTGTCCCAAACCCCTGCCAGCTTCATCGGCTTCACATGGCTGGACGTGAAACGAGGAGCAGAACCGCGCTAGCCGGAGGTTCTGCTGTCGGAGGTATGGAAAAATTTCTCATTAGAGCTAATACAATCATAGACACTGAAATTAATGTCCTTGAAAAACGCCTGTCCAAAGAACTGTCGGCTATCAAGAGATCCTCCCTGGGAACAATAGCTAATGCCAAAACCCCTGAAAGGCCCATCAATACCGTTACCAGCGACGTGGCTGGCCAAGCTTCCATATCTGAAGTTGACAAACAGGCTTCACTGGACTTGGACATCTTGGTTAATGAAATTCTTCCTGAAATTGATTTAGTCCTTGATAATAATGTATCCATTTCTTCTGAACTTGACGATATTATTAATAACACTCTGTCACAGGGGGTTAAAGAAGGGGCATCCTCAAAACGCAAGAGGACCTACAATAAGAAAGCCGGTAGAAAGTCTAAAACAGCGAAGTTACAACATGACACTATCCCCCCTCCAACTAGTTCAACCCTAACCCTGCTTAGCAACGAGGTATCAATTGAAAGTTTGGGTGCCCTATTCAAATCGATCCTATTCCCCCTAGAGGCCAAAATGGAGCGAATAGAACTCAGACTGTCAAATATAGAGAAAGTCACAGTGGCCATACTGGCTAATTCCAACAAGCCCAGTAACCCGAGTACCTTGCCAACTACCCTTACTATCCCTGGTCCCTCACTAGTTAAAGAGGCCTTAAATCTAACCTGCCCTCCCGTAGGCCCCCAGGACCCCAACCAGGTTAATAATGTACCCTCGCAACAAACATCTGGGCTGCAACCAATTAATGCTAATACAAATGGGTTAACGGTCGATGGTCAAATAAGTTCCCCATCCAAAGAACTTAGAGCCCCTAGACCACGTTTGCCAGACCTTCCACCTGAAGTAAATCGTTTTATGGTAGTCTTAGCAGGAGCTCCTACCCTGGAAGCCGGAGAAGCCGAAACCTTTAATTCCCTAAAAAGCAAAGTTGTTAGGTGGCTCAACTGGAATAGACCGCTCCCGGCCCACCTCCACAACGAAATTATTATGGTAAGAAGGGTGCCTTGGCTGGGTAAAACTGTTAAGACCATAAATGGAGATTGCATAACGGTCAGTTTCAGAGACCCCAGAACCGTCTCGCATATCTGTGCGGGCTTTAATAGATCCTTTGACTCCACCTTCCAGACCCTTCCAGTGTCCTTTTTCTTTCCACCTAATTACATGAATCATGGTAGAGGTAGAGATGACTGGACCAGGGTTGAGCGGAGGGGTAGACAAAGAAGATACGATGTAAGACCGGCTATGCCGCCCCAGTATGCTCCCTTTTGTGATTTTAATCGGTTCAGTTGTCTAGATGGTCTAGATGGAGTTGACTGACTATCTCAAGATTTTTCCTCCCTGACACTGATAATGGTTTATTGGCCGGAGAGGTTGAGATAAATGAAATGTCCCCCGTAGAGTGCTTGCTAATGGCTGTAGCCCCTATGAAGTTACCTTCTCCTACCACTATTAAACTCCTGGAGCTACCCTTGGAAGCAGACCCAGCGGATACCCACCTCACATTAGTCTCTTTGGATATATCAGAGGAGCCGCTACCAACCGCAGTGCTACCAAGTGATCTTGGATTCGCAGAGCTTGTCTCTTGTCCACCTGGTTTCAAAATTGTGAGCTGGAATATTGCTGGTTGGCGACAGAAGGTGTCGTCTCTGGGCTGGATGGAATCCATCTCCAAGTTTGACATCCTCTGTTTACAGGAGACCTGGTCTGCGACAGATATCCATTTTGACGGCTTTTTGTCCTACAACTGTTTAGCGCAAGAGTCCACTATGGGTAGGCCAAAAGGTGGGCTTGTAATTCTACTGTCTGTGAACTTCCCAGTACGTGTGAAATCCCATTCTACTGTAGGATTCCATTCACAAATTCTAAGGTTGGAACAAAGAGGGGGTCGTGATACTTTGTTAATCAATCACTACAACAATATGTTTGATTCCACGAGTACTCGTGTTGTAGATGAACTTGAGACAGCTGTTAAGAAGATCTGTAGAGAGACCCATAAGCCATGCGATATCATATGGGGAGGTGATTTCAATATCCGGATTTGTCCCTACTCTTTTACAAATGTATGTGGGTTTGATGGGGATAACGGGGAGAACCGGGCCCATTTTATCCACACTCCTTATGGCGACTCCCTTAATACCCTTTTGTTAAATATTGATTTGCTAATCCACCAACCTGCCGCGGATAAAGAGGGTAATATTGCACCGACTTTTGTTGGGAGGAATTCAGCCTCCGTCATTGATCACTTGCTGATATCGGTACATATTGCCCCACTCTGTACGGTCCCTATCATTGTTGATTTTGGTATTAGTGATCGCAATGCCATTGCTATGTCGACTTCCATCTGGGGGACTATGTCTAGTCCTAAGTGCAGGATTGTTGATGAGATCACCCCTTGCAGGCAAAATGGTATTAGGATTAAATGGTGTGGGGACAATTCTGATAAACTGCTGCGGAAAATAGTGGGAGCAGGTTCTGAAGAGCTACTCCGCTGTCTTGACGACGATGCAGCCCCCTGGTTGATTATCGCCGATTTTGAGAATCTCAGCGATATAATTAAAAGGTCCCTCACTATTACAAAGGTTATATCTAAGAGGTTGGTTCGACACAGCCTGCACAAACTCGTTACAAGAACTAAAGAGGGTATTGTCAAGCCACCCTAGAGACAGGGATGCCGTTACACTTCTTAGGGCGACCTATAAACACCAGATGACCCGTAGAAAATAGGAGCTTAGGGAGCAAGCCTGGGACAACCTGACCAAAGCGGCCGAGTTGCGTGACAGTAAGTTATTCTGGAGTACTGTCAACAGCCCATTCCTCCAAAAGGAGGAATTCCCAGTTTTAACTGCCCATGTTAGTGAAGATAGCTGGGTCCAATATTTTACAGGAATCTTTGATCCGGCCAGGGAGAATCAGGCTTGTCTTAGTGCTGATATTATAGGATTCAAACAACCCCTGGGTATTACACTACAAGAAGTAGATAATGCCATCCGTAACAGCAAGGGGGGGAAGGCCCCAGGACCGGACGGAGTTCCGGTCGACCTGTATAAAACTGATCTGGCACTATGGAGCCCCCTCCTGACCCAGGTGTTTAATGCCTCCGTCAACGATAGTACTCCCTCTACCTGGAGTGAATCCATAATTTTGCCGATTTATAAGAAGGAAGATAGAGGAGAGGCTAAGAACTACCGCCCTATCTCCCTTCTGGATTCCTCGTTAAAAATTATGAGTAGGGTCCTACTGTTACGACTGGAGGATTGGGCTGAAGCCAATAATATCCTTATATGGTTTCCGGAAGGGTCTCGGCACAATCGAGCAGAGTATTCATTTAGATCTTATCATAGGGAAATACACCAAAGCTAAACAGGGCTCTTTATTTCTTTGCTTTGCAGACCTCTCCAGCGCCTTTGATCTGGTGGATCACACTCTCTTGTGGTCCACCTTACTCGCAATGGGAGCCCCGGCAGCTATAATATATTTCCTGGCTAGACTTTATAACAAGTTGTCAGCACAGATCTGCTATGGGCAAGCGGGGGAATGCACGAAGAAGATCAAGGTTAAATCCGGCATTAGGCAAGGTTGCGTCTTGGCCCCGCTACTTTTCTCCCTTTTTATAAATTCTATGGAGTCCGACTTGAAAAGGGTCCAAGCCGACGCTCTTCAAGTTGAGGGCCAACCAGTACCGGTACTGCTTTATGCAGACGATACTGTCCTACTTTCGAGAACTCCAATAGGTCTTCAAAAACTTATGAATCACTTTTATGATTTTATTCAGGGGAGGAAATTAAAAATCAATAATTCTAAAACTTTTATCATGGCTTGTGGGAAAAAGGTGAATCAACTTAAATCATTCCAGTTCAAGGAACATCGAATTGAGGTTGTGGACAAATTTTGTTATCTAGGTATAACTTTTAGTAACAGTGGGTCGTGGGCCCCGGAGCTACTCAATGTCAAGGCCAAGATGGGAAAGGGGTCCTCAGGAGTAATTTGTTTTGCTTCTAAACTAGGCAGTCGCCGCAACCCTGATATGTCGAATGTCTACCGGCACAGATGTGCTTCAATTGCCCTCTACGGCTCAGGAGTGTGGGGATATTGGAACCAAGGGGAACAGCAAGTAGCTGAAAACTTATTCCTTTAGAGACTCCTCTGTCTCCCTCCCTCAGCATCCACAGAACTAATCCATAAAGAGGTGGGGCTGGAATACTTGACTGACCTAACAGGATTGAGACCCCTTATGGCATGGAGGTCAATCTGGGCTAAAGACGAAACTGGATTTACCAGGCGAATAATTCAAGACTGTCTTCGCTTGGACAAAGTCCGCCAGATCCCCTGGTTAAAATATGTTTTAAAATCCTATAAGGAAATTTTTGATTTGGATGTTCACAGTGACCCCTTATGTGCCATCAATATACCCAAACAGGAGGTCAAAAGTGTTTTTTTGGGGAACAAATCTAATAGGCGTAAAGATCAATGTAGCCACTTTACAACTCACGTTTTTTATTTATCCAACAAGGAGGAAGGTTATGGCATGCCTAAGTATTTAAAAGTAATTACCAAACAGTCACACCAGTTTGTTCTTACAAGGCTGAGAATAAGCATTGTTCATAACCTGGTGGCATTCCCAAGGATGAAAACCTATACTTCAACTCCATGCCCGTGTGATGGTACCACCAAACAGAGCACGTTGCACTTTATGCTAATTTGCCCACTGTATATGCACCTTCGTATTTGTTACCTCAAACCTCTTTTTAAGAAATACTCTGTGTTTACAACTGCTACTGCCATGAGATTACTTTTTGCACTTGCTACCTCGGATATCTGTTTTTTTACTGCAACCTTTATTTTAAAATCAGTGTCCATTAGAAAAAGCCTGGAATTTTAACATTGCCTTTTGTATCATTATTTGCTGCTAGGTCCATGGTATTGGCCCCATTTGAGTTGTCCCAATTCTTGTAATACATTGTAATTCCTTTACCTTGTAACAATTTTAATGTGACACTTTTAATTCTGTGTGCTTTTATGATTGTTTATTGAATAATCGAATAAAGCTTATGAACCGAACTGAGTGACAGCATTCTGCTCTTTCACAAGGAGCATAGTGGCACACAAAGTAGTTTTGTTCATTGAGAGTAACTCCTGTAGCAGTGTGTGCTTTTTGAGACCAAAAACTATTTTTGCTTTTGCCAATGTTTGTTATTAGTATATTAATGGTGAGTGGCCAGCGGCTCCCACATCAATAAGGTTTTATAAAAACCACGCCAAAACAATTCACACATTGACAAAACTAAAAAACTGACCTACGGGCTTTGCCAATACTTGTTTATTTTTGTTTCCCATAATCGTATTGAAACTGGTTACACTAATTTTCCATTATGAATATGTTTGGGAAATACTAGAATGCATCAACACATTACTAAATGATGCTGCAAAGAAATGGTACCTGAAATTTTACAGTAGTTTAGTGAAGTGCTTTTTTCCTGCTTTCATTTTTTTAATGAAAATTGTATTTTGAAAGCAACAAACCATCAATCTTGCTTTGAAGCTTCTGCAAATATTTGCATCAAATCAGAGAGCATTCTGGGAGCATTATACATATCCTCATATTGCTAAAGTTTGAAATTGTGTGTAAATATTTTTATACTGGAACCACTGTCAGTGGTGCAGTCAGAGTTGAGCCTATTTTGTCCCAAGGACAAAATACACATGAAAACTTGTTGCCCTTGACCCCAAACAATATGTCCTCACAATGCTGCGTGGAGCCAAACAATGCTACCTACAGGCACTCAGGCTACTGCTCACAAAAAAGATTCCGGATCCAGTCTGATGCCTGGGGATAATTCTAAGGTAAGGAATCTGTGGCTAGAAGTCTCTATGCCTTACTAATACATATCATACACATGAAGCTGTCACAAGCCAGGTCAATGTGCAGACTTCAATGCTGAAAAGCCAGGAAAAAAAATAGCACCTAGCAGTTTTTTTCCGTAATCTACACTGCAGTTTGGCACCATCAGTGAGATTCGGGGATGGTGGAGAATGAACTGACCGTGTTAAACTTAATTGTGGAGTCCGCCATGGCTGCATTTTGCTCTGGTTTTGTTTACTTCATACATCATTAGCTTTGAAAAATCATTGATTAAAGTTGGCAAAGACTGTCTTAATGTCACGAACTGCCTTGAGATTAGATGTTTTACTGAATCAATTAATGGAATTTATGGAGAGTCTCGATCTTAACATTATTTCACTAAGTCCTATTGTTGCGGGAATTCTGCACATACACAGAACTATGCTCAGGAAAAAGGACCAAGGTGTATAGGGGTTTTACCTTCCTACCACCATAGCACCCAAAATCCCAAAAGAGACTACCAATAGTGTCTCATTCATTCTCCGACAAAATCACGAAGCTACAAATGATTAGACAACCCAGAACACAACACTCCTGACTCTCTCAGGAATCACGGGAGCAAGACATAACATTTCGCTCACTCACTCGTACTTGTCCACAATAAGGATAGTCAGAGTCACTGCATAGTTCAAAATGTTTTTTTTAACTATTGCGCTCTATAATGCAGTATACACGTCACTACCAGCAGCAAAATGCATAAACCTTGCACAGTTAGCATTGTTACAATACCATAGAATATGAAGGGGGATGTCATTATATATAGGCAGTGGAAAAATAAAATTTGAGTCGGAATCAGGCATGGACGATGCAGAGCTTCAGTTCCCTGAACCTGCCAAGCTTTAGTACCCCAAATTGATTTTAAATCAATGGTATCTTTCCAGTGATCATAACCATGTTTCACCAATTCAGCTCTAAAGGACTTGGAATACATCAATTTAGTGTGTGTAAGAATAAATTTAGGCTTTAATGTTGAATGCAATTTAAAAATATGTGACTCTGGATTAGACGTGTTGAAATCCGTAAAATATGCAAACTTATCCCTAAGTGTTTTAGAACTCCCTTGGATGGGAGTTGGACAATGTTACCATTAGGTATAATTAAAAACAGGTCATACTGTGCTTGTTTTATGTAAGTAATGATGCCCATTAAAGGTTTAAAAAAAAAAAAAAAAAAGTAATGATGCCCATAATGTCGATAACAAAATAAATCAGCATAATTAGCAGAATTTAAATACAAATCTTCAGCATCAAACGCAGCATAATATTTCAAATCAGAAAATAATGAATGTACAGCTTGCACATCCCAATCATCAGAATGTATGTCCTAAGGAGACGCAAAATACGTATGGTATCTTAAGCACTTCCGTCGGACCATGGACTTCAAAATCTACTTTATCCCATATGATGCCATCTGCAACTGGGAAAGCCAAAATGTTAACAAGAGCTTGATCACGTTTCACGATTTGAGAAGATGTATGAGGTGCCAGAACTTCACAGCAGAGTGTTCTGGCAAATAATGACCATTGATCAGTAAGAAAAACACAGTCACAAATCCAATCGACATGAAGACGAAAATCAGGATAAGCACCAACCATATGTAGGTCCAGGGTGAGACCAGGTAAGTCATTTTAAACCAAGAGATAAAAAAGCACAACTTTGTCGGTGGAAGTGTCAAATTGGAAAACAAAGAGGATGAGTCAGAAGAGAAGCTGGCATGATCTCCAAAGTAACCGCTTGCAGATCTGTTAATTAGAGGTGGTAGTACTAGATCAGCGTGATGTTGTCGAGGACTGAGCGGCACCTCACGAGTGGACTCATCTGTAGGATAAGTGTACTCGACATCTGTATTGGAAGATGGAGGCATGACAGGTGAAAGGTCAATAACAGTATCCATCAGGTCCTCAGCTACACAAGCATTAGTGGAATAGGATGAAGTCAGTGGATTCAAAGAAATGGCACTGCACAAAACGGCAGGGGTGACACTATTCAGAATCGGCCAGACGGTGTAACTTGACATTGTCCACTGAGATGTATCGGTTTTCTTTACGACCAGGTAAAGGAGGTAAAATGACTGTACGAGTACCCTTCAATCCAAGCACTGGAAACGGTGCATGATAAGAAGAACCAAATTCTTTTTTTGTTTTCTTGCTTTTCTCGTACCAGATCTCCAATCTTCAGAAGCTAGCCGGCTACTGGATTCAGCAGTGCTGCATCATTGGAAGAGGGCACATGTTCAGTTGCGTAGCTGTCATGGGTCTCTTGTAGGTCCTGCAACATAGTAGAATGATTATCTACGTCAAAGGTTGCAGCAGCGTTCACAATGTCTAGACCATCAAGGTCTGGCACAAACATTTTAATGCCAACGAGTATTTTGTATGGGGTCCGCCCACCCAGAGATCTTCTAGGGAGATTATTAAGTGCATGTTGAACCCTATACAAGTGGGCCAGCCAGTTCCTGCCAGTACCTAAGACTCTAGCTGTCAAAGATTTCTTTAAGTCACGGTTCATTCGCTCCGCAATTGAATTGCATTCAGGCCTATATGGAGACGAAAACTGTACCTGCACCCCCATTGACATCATTGCATCCTTGTACGCCTTAGAGGCGAACGCTGGACCTTGGTTAGAGTGGAAGGTGCCAAAGGTAAACATCCTAGCAAAGACACGCAAATCTCTAGTGACATTTGGAGCGTCAGCACTGCGTTGTGGCCAAACCAAAAAGAATCTGGTGCATCAATCAACTGCAACCAAAATATATTTATATGCAGTATCAGAACAGAAAGGTACGCAATGATCAAGATTTCGATATACACAGCTGTGTTTGTGGAGGACCTGAGACCGGAAAGGCTTAATTTGTTGACAAATGTCACAAGAAAATACATAATTATGAGTCTGTTTATATAAACCACGCCAGCAGTAACAATGCTGTATAATAGAAACTGTCGGAGACACTCCGGCATGTGCAGAAGCCACGCCCTTGTGCGCAGCAATGATCAAAGCAGGTCTGCGGTCCATATTTGGAATTAGCCGATCCCCAACATTTGGAATAATAGCATAAGGAACTTGTTCGGGAGATAAATGACAAGAACACTTTGAAGGGAAGCCCTGCGGAGGAGCAGTTCGATCCTTCGTAGCAGCACTAACAGCCAAAATGTCATTATCAATCTTAGTCATGGACCTTGTAACTGCTGCAAAGGAACACATGTCTACTGCAGACTTGGTAGCTTCATCAGCCAAAGAATTACTTGTGCTCCCACACGCTGATGGCCAAGAGTACGGATAACCTGTGTGAGTGGGAGACGTTTTTTAAGTTCCGCCAATCAAACCGAAAGCATTTTATGTTTTACTGCGCTGCCTTTAGAGTTTCTATAGTCATTTTGGGACCAAAAGAATAAGTTATCATTATAAGACTGGACACAGTAGTAAGAATCGCATACAAGAAGAGTATTCACATTTGGATCAGCAAACTCGAGAGCAGGAGCAAGAGCATGCAGCTCCACCAATTGTGCTGTACAGTCCCCAAGTGCCTGGGTATGCACTATGGAAGACTTAAACTCTCCATTGACAATCATACTGGCCACAATAGCGCAATCTGCTGAATAAGCGTGTTTAGAACCGACAGCTGGCCATCGGTATAAATAATACATTTGTATTCATTCAAAGGGAGCAGGGACAGAGGAGGATGAACATGTTCATACTGTAAGAACTCCTGTGTCTGAAGAGAAAAATTAAAGATAAACGTGACATCAGCCAATGTCAAAGATGCAGCCCATTGTATCCAACGGGGATGTAGAGTCTTAGAGTTTGGTACACTCGTCTTAGTCACTGCTTCTAAAGCATAGAGAGGCATGACCATAAGAATGCGTTTACTTTGCACCAGACAGCGTCTTTCAGAATCGCCATCTGTACCGCTGTCAAAAAATTTCAGTATTGGAAAACCGCATTTCAGCCGATGTGTCTAAATGTGATTTGTAAGCCATAGGTACTGTGTTTCCCTCACATAGCTGCTAAGGTTTCAGATTGCTGTGTGTGACATTTTCATAATTTCAATGTAATTATAAGTGACTTTTTATCGATTATGAGTGACACTTTCTCGTGAACAAAATAAAGCAATGAAGATGAGCGAAACATATAAACACCAGAAATTACACCCATTTGAGCAATGAGAATCTCAAAGAGCTTAAAACTGCTGTAAAGCACCAGCAATGGAAAGGCACTAACCGGAAGCAGACTGTGTGATACTTTAACAAGAGTTGAACCAAGCAATGGCTTTCATGTAAAGAGAAAAACATCTTAAACATGCCTCTTTGGTTAAAAACTTCTCAAATGAAATGGTCACTAACTTATTATTAATGACACTGCTGACACCAGTAGGCCGGGTCAAGAGCCAATTGGCACCTGCTCCTTTATCCAAAGAGTATTCCAAGATGGGTTGTACAATTAAAGCTCTATCTGAAACCTTTTGCACAGTCTATGGCACTGAGGCCAACCACAATGCGGCAGCTGAATATCATGGCTCATTGGTTGGAAGATCTGTGCATTTCTGCCAATGTCAAATACTGGCTAAATATGATTAGGCTCTTCTGTGTATATACGTATTGCACTTGTATTAATTACATTTTACCAAGTGTGGTTGGCATGTGCTTATTTACATTCTTCTTAGTCTACATCTAGTATTTTATCTTAATCTTAAACACGCCGCATATAAATCATAGTGGAATGGGTGGTATTGTGTAAAGTTTCCTGTTCAGTAGTTGAAACCATAGTTGAAAACATAGCTGGCTTGCTAAATAAGGCCAGCAAATTCCTTTACTTTTGTCCTTCTACAGCATCAGGCAGGTTCAGTCAGGACAACCCGCCATGAGGACTGAAGGCACTTAATGGTGAAGCAAGTGTAAGCTGGACGTTCTGGTACCTAACCCACGTGCAGTTCAATTCTTACTCTAAATAGCCACACAAAGTATGTCAATGCATCTGGGACAACCGAAAATTAGCCTGGAGCACTTTTTTGTTCTTTACAAGATTTTTTAATACACTGTGAACTCGATACTAAGTTATTGGAGCGCTTTACTCGAGCACCAATTACATTTCATAAGGAAAAATTAATTTTTGTTTTTTCTTCCAGTCCACACCAGCTGCAAAGGTGTGGTTTATGCTGGAATCCTAAATTCTCATAAAGGAAATATCTGACACCTCTTGTAAGTGTAAAAGAGCATCTAGTATTGTCTTCCTAAATGTGTACTTTCAAATATCCCCTTTTAAAGAGAAAGTATGAAAAAGAGACTCAAATGATGTGTTGCACAGGCCATGATCGGCTGAAAGCATTTTAACGCTATCAGCCAGAAAGCTCCAAAGTTTTCCAGAACCTGCCACACATGAGATTTTTTTCCTAATTATTTAAAAACAGAACTACAAATCTTACATGCAGAGGAAAAATGATTTGAACTGGGAAATTTGAGAGTTCCTTCATTTGCAGCTAATTACTATCTATAGACAAAGTTGGTTGAAAGAAAGTTTTAATATGGAAATGCTTCCTTTAAATAGATTCGACTTCTTAAAGTCAGAGCGCGCTTGTGGCAAGAAAATTCCCGGCAGCATAAACATTCAGCCCACAGAACTGAGGTATGTGAGAATGGGCATTTTTTTATGAATATGCGAGGAATATCCATATGAGTATACGCTGAAGCCAATTGAATGGTTTTGTGTTTATAGGGTGTACACAGGTCATATTGCTGATTATATTTGGGAGCTGTGAGGTCTTACAGGATTGCCTTCAATACATAAATACAAGGTATGAGATACCAGAAGGTGGAGATGCCGTAGTCATTTAGAAGGTTGAGGTTGAGAATGTGACGGTTTATTGTTTATTTTTTATGTTTTTATAGATATGTCCAATATATTTTTACTAAGGAGCCCTGATGAAAGCCCGTAAAGAAAACAGCGAGGCTAGAAACGCGTCGGCATAATCAATCTATGGCATAATCAATCTATGATGTTAAATAGTTGAATTTCAAATCAGGCTAAGTGAATTGATTTAATCAGGATAGCAAAAACTTTTTGTACATATATATCTGCCCGAATAGGATGAGGCGTATGCTTATCTATATATATATATATATATATATATATATATATATACATATGTGTGTGTGTGTGTGTATATATATATATGTATATATATATATATATATATATATATATATATATATATATATATATATATATATATATATATATATATATATATATATATATATATATATATATATATGTGTGATGTATATTCGTAGGGCATCATAACTGTTTTTGAGTCCTTGACATATTGGCTACAAATGATGTTGGTAAAAGATTTAAATGTTATATGTTGTCAGAATATGTCAATGTCATTAATGTGAAATGTAGTACAACGTTTGTTTGATATATGTGTTGCTCTAAGAATAAGAGAATTTCCTTAACAAAATGAGTAACAAAAGTACTGAAAAAATAGGGTAAATAAATAACCCAACCACAAAAAGTATATAGTGTGGTTACTGTTTTCAAAAGAAATAGGATCCCAGGTTTTGTTTTTGTTTGCATATTCATAAATGGCCCTACCTAGGTCCTGTCCATTGGGCCTGGACCCTATCTTGGTTTGACTAAAACGTGCCACTCTGGCAGGCGGCGGCTGGCTCAGCAAGGAAAATCAAAGCTTCATGTTTCCTGTCAGGCTGTCTATGGCCAATCAGGGCACCGCACGCATGGTCACTGTGGGGTAGAGGCCTTTCCAGAAAGGAGGCAAAGCGCTACCTCCTGGTTCCATGAGAGGTTGGGGGCATGCACCTTATGCTGGATCGGATTAATTTGTTTGACAGCAGAACACTGTGACACATCACCTGGTAGGCTCCTTAACTTTGGGAGATTTTCACCAGTGGGGCAGAGAGTTCGTTTGAACAGAGTCAGACTCTGTAAGTGTATTAAAACAAGGACAGCATGATGTGCGGCGGCCATGCTGAGAGAGTGAGTCACTGGTCGATGCTGGCCTCCCGTCGGTCCAACATCAGGTATAGATTTATGCACAAACAGCATCGCACCAGGACTCGACTCTCAGATTCTAGTCCCCTGCCGCTTCTGACCAACCTCACTTCCTTCCTCCTGTGTTCCAGGACGTGACGGTGGCAGAGGTCACAGCCGGATAATTCCCTGCACGCCACGGTGCCACAGTCAGTAGCAACCACTGCTGAGGACAGGCCCCGCCCGTGTCAGTCAGTGACTGACAGCCGCTCTGCGGGTGGGAAATATGCAGCTAGGCAGCAGGGCAGATTTGTAACATTGTAGCACTCTCAGCCAGAGCTGAGCAGCAAAGATCTATAACTGTTTGGTAACTGAGCCAGCTGCTGGCAAGTCTGCTGGGAGCAGCAGAGCTGGCGCACAGGTGTCACAGGCTCCGGAGCCCGCGCTAGCACCCTGGGGTAGCCAGTTTCAGAGTGGCATTAAAAACGAAAATGCATTTCAGTGCGGTGATGCGGAACACCACACTGAAATGCGTTAGAGTCACACCTGATGCGTGATACTTGGCAGGCCTGCCCTCATTGAAAGTCAAATATGTGAAACCCACGGTCCCTGGTATTATACATATCACAAGGTTTGTGGCATTGTCATGTGCCAACAAGTAGTTAGTAGCAAGTAAGTCTATTTGCAAAGACTGTAGAATTGAGGTATGTTCCGCAACCCAACAGGCTGTAAAGAATTTTGGTTGTATCAATGCATATAGCAGTTTGATATGCTGGGCATAATCGGAAATGTATGTCCTCCCGAAATTAAAAAATCCCAGCAGAGACTGGAGCTTTTTCAGTGTAGAAGGAGGTCGCAAATGTGCACATTTCATCAGAAAGTGGGGGGCTAACCCCCTACCTTCATTGTTGATCTTGTAGCCCAAAAAGAGTGTCGCAAATTGTGCGATACGTGAATTTACTAAATTGAATTTGTACCCATAGATGGCAAATGACAAAATATTGCGGTTGACTCGGACAAGATGTGGCATCAGTTCATCGTCAGTCAAATAAATGTCATCAACATACAAGAACTCATCAGGAGCCATGCTATGTAGCAAGATCAAAATACGTGCTGCAGAAGCCCTGGGGCTATTCTAGTACCCCATAGGAAAAACGTGTAAATCTTTTCTGATTTCGGACGGCAGTGAATGCTGTCCGGTCATTGCTCTCAGGAGCTAAGTTGTGACTATAGAAACCATTTGATATATCCAGTGTGGTTTTGTATTTTTTATGGATTAGTGTGTTCACTAACGCAGAGCTGTGCGTATTTTGTTCCGCAAATGTAAGACAGTGTGACTATTCAAATTTCGATAATTTATGACAATGGGATACGATCCGTCAGGTTTTGATACAGGAAAAAGAGGATTATTCATCAGGGATACACAGGATTCAATCACACCCTGATACTCTAACTGGGTTAGAATATCACAAAAAGGAGCCATAGCTTCTCATTTGATTGGATACTGCGGCTGTGGCATAGACCGTAAAGGGATTTCATGTGCTGGGAATCTATTCCAGCCCAGCTGATTATGGTACACCGCCGGGGCAAAGGCAAAAGCCCACTCAGCTGCGAAAGCCTTTGCATGTAGCTTAGGGACATGACACGAAAAACTCGGAAGTATCAAGTCTTCCCCTTTTGGAGCGGCTAGCACAAACGGTGTAGGCCAATCAGCCTCTGCTAACAAAATGTTATATGAAGAGGTTAGATTCTCCCAAAATAACGCTGTGAACGTACGCTGTATATCACCTTCAATTTGGAAGACTATCTCAGAGTCTATCCGGGGGGGGGACCCGGATATCTGCTGTTTCTACTGTAATTAATGTATCAGTTGCTGTTGCCTCCAGACAGGTTTGTAGCACCTCCAGCACTATGGTAATCTCTGCTGCGCTATCAAGCAGAGTCACTGCCCATGTCCAGTCCGGGAGTTGCGTTCTCACCGTCTAAGGCATATCTCGCTGTTAAAGCGACAACTTTCTTCTTTTGATACGGGGGCCGAAAGCGTGGCAGGTCCTCCTGTTTGGCTTTAACGTCAAACTGTCGAGGTTGATCTGATCCCTGTTGTGTGGCCGGACCTTTGCCGTGATCTTAGTGTTCTCCTTCACCAGCTTGAGAGCCTGATGTGTCCTGTAAAGAACGAGGAGAGCGCTGATCAGGGACTTGAAATCTATCAGGAGACTTAATTTTTGCGCGGTTGCGCAAGTCATAAGTACTCTCAGAAGATTTGGGTATCGGTGAACCAGCAAGCAAACCTTGCTTCTGTTGCCCTTGTTTCTTATTTTTCCAGTTGATTTCAGGAAAGAACGGGCGACTGTCTTTATCAGCTCATGCCTTTTGCGTTTGAGTAAAAGGCTTAACACCCAGACTATTGTGGCCCATGATTTATAAGCCTTGGCAATAATCTTTGGCAATTCACGTGGCTTGTCTGCATCCGCGACAGCCTCCAAGCGGTTTGCCACTTGAAAGCTCACAGCATCACCCTTGACATTAGCAAGGATCATGTCAGCAACCACGTCGAACATTCCCACCAGTCTCATCTCCAACTCTACAGCCGCTTCAGCTCCGTGTTCATCTTGAACTCGTTTTATCACAGAGGGAAGTACGGTCATGGAGGGAGTGCCGAAACACTGTGAATACACCGCTGCAAACACCTTGCCCCAGGTGTCGCAATTAGCTAATTCCGAAATTAAGTCTTTGGGCAAACTTATAGTTAAGATCCTGTGTTTCTCCACAGAAGTGGTGTTTGAAAAACAGCCTCTAGTTGTCCATATTTTTCAGCAAGCCAATAAGGGAACTCATCTTATTTTGTGGACGCTTGCCCGCCCATCACTGAATTAACCATAAGGGGACTGATGGTCACACCACCAGGACCCACAGGTTGCGCAGCAATGCCAGGTGGTCCCTCCGGGAAGTTGTGCGAAATGAACTGTATGACAGCTCTATGCACGCGTATCAAAGAAGTATGTAATAGGAGTAGTTCTGCAATCATTGCAGTTGTTAGATAACACAGGTGTGGGGTATACCCAGCCAAAATGGGCCACATTGCCCCAGCTATTGATGAAGGGCCTAAATGGACCAGCGTTATTGGGTGAGGAAGGGCGCCATTAAACCAAATTTTGTTTTGCCACGCTGTCAGCAGAACCTCGGGAGCCCTATTATTATTTTTGTAGTATTATGAAGTTTTATATAGCGCTAGCCAGACCCAGGAGTATCAGAGCGCTTCACAACCGTTCAAATGCATAGACCAAACACACGTTCACAGTAAGTACAGTGCAGATATCTGCACAAGTGTCAAGAGTCTCGAGACAATATTGGGTATACACTTTGCGTATTAGAGGGATAAATCACCAGTGTCAATACGTACTCGTAGTACCTTATCAGGATGACCGTAATCTGGGTATCCTGCCCCCATCGGTGGGTATTGTCAATAGCTCTTCTGCGTCTCATGCCCCTTTGCTTGGGACCGATCCAGGAAAAGATTTTTAAGTTTCTCTTTGAATTTTGCGAAGGAGGAGATAGTTCTTATATGAGGAGGGATAGCGTTCCAGATTTGGGCGCGTTTCCCGCGAAGGATCGGGCTGCGTTTTTTTGTTTGCGTGCTTTCATTGGGATGAGTAGTAGTGTGTTTGAGCTCCGGAGGGACCTGGTTTGTCTGGCTTTTTTTAGTTTAGAGGCCAAGTATTCGGGTTTGCCTGTGTGAAGGGCTTTGTGGGTGAGGCAGGCTGTTCTGAAACTGGCACGCATTTCAACTGGGAGCCATTTTAGTTCTCTGAGTGCGGGTGAGATATGGTCAAATTTCTTTACTCTTGTGACCATTCTAGCTGCTGCCTTTAGTGTTGTTTTAAGGGGGCCAGGTGCGCCTTTGCTGAGCCTGACAGTGTTTCGATCCCATAAATCTAATCTGGATAACACCAGTGATTGGGTAACTTGTTTAAGGTCCTTGGTTGTGATGAAAGGTTTTATTTTGTTCAATAGCTTTAAGTTCAGGAAGGCGCTCTTCGCAGAGATCTTAATGTGTTTGGTCATATTAAGTTTCGGGTCTAAAGTGATGCCTAATGATTTTACAGAATCCGCCAGGGGGATGTTTCCGTCGAGTGTATCGATCACAGATAGCCATTCTGTAATTTGAGGGTTCTTTTCTTTATTTGAGATGAGGAGTATTTCAGTCTTGTCCTGATTGAGTTTTAGGTGGGTCCTTGATAGCCAGTGTTGGACTTCTCTAAGCGTGTCATTGAGTCGCTGAATGTCGTCAATTGATGTAGTTTCCAGATAGATCTGTGTGTCATTGGCATAAAGGTGGAAGGGGATGTTAGGTTTTCTGAGTAAGGTGGTGAGTGGTTCATTGTAAATGTTAAAAAGTTGTGGGGAGAGCACTGATCCTTGGGGGACTCCCTTGCCAACTTGATGTAGGTCAGACGAGCAGTTTTTGATTTTTATTCTTTGAGTGTGGTTGTGGAGGAAGAAGGAGAACCATTGTAAGACCACCTCATCTAGACCTGCCCTTTCTTGAAGACCCTTAATGAGGAGGATGTGATCAACCGTGTCAAAAGCTGCAGATAGGTCTAAGAGGATGAGAAGGCAGCATTTGTCCGCATCCAATGATTTGTGCATGTCATCGATGACGTTGAGTATCGCGGTTTCCGTGCTACATACCTTTCTAAAGCCCGATTGGTTGGTGTTGAGTAGGTTGATGCTATCCGGGTGTTGGGTAAGTTGCAAGAGCACGCATCTTTCTAGGGTTTTGGCTAGAAGAGGTAGGTTTGAGACTGGTCTGTAGTTGTTCTGATCTTTTTTGTCTAGGTCTGTTTTTTTTAGCAGTGGCGTGACCTGGCCCTGTTTGAGGCATTCCGGGGTGATGCCGGATCGGAGTGAACTGTTAATGATCTTGCACCACAGCGGGGCAAGGGAGAGTTTTAACTTTTTGGTCAATTGAAGTGGCAGAGGATCAAGAGCTTGTGAGCTAGGCTTAGATGTGGAGATCAGGTTGACTATCTCGTCTTCATGTATAGGGCTGAAAGATTTCCACGATTTTGAAGGAGGTTTGTATGGGGCATCCTTGATCTCGGGCGGAGGGATCTTGCTGAGGGTATTGATGTTGATGTCTAGTGAGAGTTCGATCTTGTTGATCTTTTCCTCAAAGAAGATTGCAAAATTATCACATAGTTCTTTGGAGGCTTGCATTGCGGAGGTAGCAGTGACGTAAATAATTAATTTACTCTCTTAATTTCTATGCAGGTAAGTACTTAATCAATAATAACTCAATCAGAATGAAGGAAAACAGAGTCCGTGGTGTAAGAGTTTCTAAGGGTTTTATTCCTCATAAAGGAATCAGGATATCATGTTCTGACCACCACACAGGGTGTCAGAAGGGATAGATGAGCGCGCTCTCGTTTATTGACAATACATAGCTTATATACTTGATTTACATCATAATGTTCAATGTAAGAGGCGTAACAGCTGAGAGAAAACGAGATAACAGTATACACGTGGTATTAGTACATCATCAAGAGGCGTAAACTAGGCGTAAGCTAGAGGTGTGTGCTAGAAACGTCACTGATAGGTGACGCAAGTGGGTGGCACCAAGGGGTGGTGCTAACAGAATGTTGCAATGTCAGCAGAAATCGGAAGCTTGGATGCGCGCGCAGCTGCATGACGTGTGATTGACGGGGTGCAGGGGACTTGACATTTACACTGACGGAAAGAGACAGAAGTCTGGCATGTCAGATCAACTTGTGCTTCTGTCATATCTGATATCCGATGTTTAGGAACTAAGCTATCTGGGCAGAAAGGTCTCTAGAGCAGAAGCTATTCTATACTTGCTGTGAGTGCGTGTATAAGCGCCTGAGTGTCTGTATGAGAAGCGTGGGGCATGGGGCCTTCCATGGAAGCATGGCAACAGAGGCTATGAATTACTTGCATAGAAACAGGTCGGCCCTTTAGCCCTGTAGCTGAGGAAGGATGTTTACTGAAGCTAGCAGGCTGGAATGTATCTTCGGGGAGGAAAACAGATAACTCAAAGGTTATAGTCAATCTTGGCAGGCAGCAGGCTGAGCTGAGCACGGAGGGCCGCGCTGGAAGTAAGTCAGAGTTCACGGGTACGGGGGCTACTTGGGCAGGGGCCCTCGCAGTCAGAAGCCAGAAAAGAGGCTCGGTGGCAGAGATTCAGGGCCTACTTTCAGCCAGGCTGAAAAACGTAGGAGTGCACTTCAAAAAGACGTTGGCATAGCATACTTAGGAACGGACCATCCAACCCATTCATGGTGGGTCTGAAAGAGGACAAGTTAACGTTAGACGCAAATGTATTTGCGTCTTCATAGCTGGTACAGGAGGGAAGTTACATGCACTTTAACTCGTACATGGAGTCGGTGGGGTACTCGCTAGGGAACACAATATGGCCAAAATTTAATTTTCCTCATTCCCTCCTTGTTCCCTACGGTCCCTTCATGATATATCGATCCTCATAAATCGATCGGTTTGTTCTTGTAACATTATATGTTCGTCTTTCTTTCTTTGACTGTTTGAGAGGCAACTGGAATGCTCAATGCAGGATGTGGCACACAGTCCACATATCGCTGGCCCACACTGCAGGCACAGGCAGCAGCTGAATACTATGACAAGGCCAATGCCTAGGAAGGATAAGATCTTCCATCCCCAAGCTGTTAACGTAGTCCAGAACCAACCGGACCAAGTCCAGGTGCCTGGATTCTGATGTATCTGGTTTGCAATTTTATGTAGACGGGTAATAGCTTGATAGACAGATGGTGCATTTTGTGGAATGAAAACACAGCAACTTGACCCGATGACCTTACAGGCTCCACCTCTATCTGCCAAGATGACGTCAATTACAAGACGATTTTGAAGGACAACAGTCCGTATAGCAGACTGCTCCTCTGTTAAGTTACCTAGAGCGGAGGCAGTTTCATTCACTACTGCTTCAAGAGTTCTTGTTAATCTGCGTATCAATTTACTGTTTTGGACAGGTCCTAGGAAGAAAAAGAATCCTTTATTAAAATCAGTGTACTGTTCCCATGCCGTTTCTGTGTAGTCGACAAGGAGAATATCTCTTTTGGGTCTATTCGGTGCTAGATTCGTATTTCTATGGTAATCAGGGGGAGCTAGAAAGACAGGTGGCAGAAGGAATGCAATGTAACAGGTACCATCCCAATCTGGAGGCAAACGTATGTATGCGGTATGACCACAAACAAAGTAGGAATGACTGGGGGCTTTAAAGGACGATTTACCATGGTCACTGAACTCGACCACAGTAGCGCATTTACTATGACCTACGTGTACTGAACCTTTCTTGCTAACACATAATTCACCTGTGACTGGTAATACTAACATATGGGGCGAAACTGGAGCGGTTTCAGATTCAACAGTAAGGATCATAAGGCTAATTGTGTAATTACCTAATCCATATACTTCATTTTCTAGATCAGTTCCTATTCGAGTGGGAAGTCCCTCTTTATCAGGGTAACAGACGTTGAGAAGGACTAAGTTCAAGTTTCCCCAAACCCAGCCCCCATCAAAAACAGCAATATCGGGATCTAAGGAGTTAATTATTTTAAACCAGGCTCCACAGGAGCCATTGTGAGTGAACGGGTACGGAAAGAGGGGCAGAGCTCCCTTGTAATTCTGGTAGGGAGGGAGTCGGCCACATATCCAACAGTCCGTAGCATTATTTGTCTGATGGGAGTGATGTAACATACTAATGAATGTATTGTTGCGCAGCGCAAGTCTGTAAGAGAGTTCATGTGCAGGAAGTTCACTAAAAGTGTGTTCAGCAGAGACATTGTAAGCAGATTGTTCACGCCTGAAAATAGGCCAATATATAGGTAGCAGAATGCTGGCAATAATAATTAGAATACTTAGAAAAAACATTATTAACAACGTCACTATGCAGTGACTACGCAGTGATTTGCAGTAAGTACGTTTCTTTGCTTCTCTCTCTCTCTCTCTATCTCGATCTAGGGGATACATGTCAGAAACTATTTAACCGATTCACCTAGGGGAGGACTTAAACAATTAAACTGTCTGACTTGCTAGATCGGAGCTTCATACGGTAAAGTTCTTGGGGAGTCTTTTCTCGTTTAGAGACGGTAACGTCTTGTGCTTCAACACAGTCTTTGGTGGGGGTGGACGAGTCAGAGTCCTGTTTCAGTCCGTTTTTTAGTTCATTGCAAAGTTTGATGTGACTCGTATGGACCCACCCCTTTCTCCCCTCGATTTTCACAGCGGTCCTGGTGGTAAGCAGAACGGTCTTCGGGGATTTCCAACGGGGCTCCAGCGGACTTTTCCGGTCGAAATTCCGGACGAGTACCAGGTCCCCTGGACGGACCTCATGCGCCTTTACATCGGTATTGTCAGGGAAGGCTGCGGCAACCTGTGAACGACATGATTGGAGTGCAGACATCAAGGAGGCAAGGTAATCTGTCAACATGTTACAATCAACATCAGTGATCTTTTTCGGAATGGGCGTCCCCCACATATTCGGTGGTCTACCAAAAACCACTTCGTACGGAGATAGCCCTGATCTTGAGTGGGCGACCATTCTCATATAGAATAGTGCCACGGGCAGGGCGACTATCCAGTCGACTCCTTTTTCCTGACAGATCTTGGCAAGACGGATTTTTAGTGTCTGATTATGCCTTTCTACAAGGCCAGCTGCTTCGGGATGTCGGACACAGTGGAACCTCCACTGATATCCTAGCAAGAGGGAAACTTGTTTCATCAACTCGGACGAGAACGGCTGTCCGTTATCTGAATACACGACACAAGGTAAACCGTACCGTGGGAAGAATTCACGAACCAACTGTCTGGCAGTGGTCGGAGCAGTGTAGTCTGGGACTGGGTATGCTTCGGTCCAGCGGGACAGAGCACAAACAATTACAAGGACATACTTAAATCCTCTACAGCTATTCATCTGGATATAATCCATCTGGAGGACTTCAAAAGGGTGATCGGGAGGATGGAATCCACCTTGCTCAACAGGGACGCTTTTACCTGGATTGAACTGACAACAGATCATGCAAGTACGCACTTTCTGTTTTGCTGCTGCTCGTAAGTGTTTGTTGTACCAGAGATTCTGTAAACTGTCTAACATGGCTTTCTCTCCAAGATGGGCAGGACTATGTGCTGTATTTATCATGACTTGAACCATCGAGTCAGGGAGAAACCATTTAGATTTTTCCTTCGTTATCCAACCTTGACCTGTCTGGATCCCTCCTAGTTCAGTCCATTTCTTTATTTCATCTGGAGTAGCATGTGTCTGGATGTCAATTACGTCTAGGGCGGGATCTCTAACTGCCATACACTGTGTCGGTACTATTGTCTTTGTCACATCAGTAGTCTGGGTGTGAGTCAATGCTGTATGTTTTGCTGTCTGGTCTGCCAGGTCGTTACCCTGGGAAACAGAATCTGTGACTTTAGTATGTGCCTTACACTTCATGACTGATATGCCCGAGGGCAAATGTATTGCTTCT
The DNA here is from genome assembly GCF_964263255.1 of Lissotriton vulgaris. Taxonomy (NCBI): domain Eukaryota; kingdom Metazoa; phylum Chordata; class Amphibia; order Caudata; family Salamandridae; genus Lissotriton; species Lissotriton vulgaris. The sequence goes on from NC_141699.1 coordinate 595,587,788, forward strand.
AACAGTGCTTGAATGAGGGGGCCATGTTGTATCTTGGCCCCATGAGAGGTCAGAAAACCTCGTTCTTGCCAGAGGACTCCGAAGTCGTGTACAACTCCGAAGGCATAGCGGGAATCTGTGTATATGTTAACATTTCTGTCCTTGGCTAGAATACAAGCTCGGGTCAGAGCGATGAGCTCTGCTGCTTGAGCAGACAGTGTATCAATACGATGTGTTTCTTTAACTTCAGTTTCAGTGGTCACGGCATACGCGGCCACTAATTCTCCTGTACTTGTTCTCATGCATGAACCGTCCACATAAAGTGTCAGGTCTGGATTTGTCAATGGGACATCTGTTAAGTCTCGTCTAGGCTTAGTTACTGCATTAATGATTTCTATACAATCATGTGGAGCTGGATCTGTCATAACTGTAGGTAACAGTGTTGCTGGGTTCAGGATGCTGCAACGTCTGATTTCTATGTGTGGCTGGAATAGTGTTAATTCATAACCTGTCAGTCGTGCTATAGTCAAGTGTTGAGTCTGGGTTCTGTTTAACAAAACCTCTACAGAATGTGGAACTTGTACTGTTAACTGATGACCTAAAACAATTGAATTGCTCTGTCTGATTGCTAACGCTGTTGCTGCTACTGACTTTAAGCACGCTGGGAGTGCTTGTGCTACTGAATCCAATGTACTAGAAAAATAAGCACAAGGCTTATGTGAACCTGCTTGATCTTGAGTGAGGACAGACAACGCTGTACCATCACGTTCTGTAACAAAAAGTGTAAATGGTTTGTTGTAACATGGTGTCGCTAAAACTGGTGCTTGACATAAGGCTTTCTTTAAATCTTCAAAAGCTTGTGTGTGTTCCTGAGTCCAAGGGAGGGCAGTCGAAGTCGCTGCCTCCTGTGTCGTTAACTGAATGAGTGGCTTGGCTAGAAATGCATACTGGGGAATCCATTGTCTGCAGTACGAGGTGAGGCCTATGAAGGCCCGCACTTCCTTTTGTGACTGGGGTTGTGGCATATTTGCAATTAACTGGATGCGATCGGGAGTGAGCTGTCTCCCCACTTTGGACAGCAAGTGACCCAAGTACACAACTTGCTGAACACAGAATTGTAGCTTCGAAGGAGACACCTTGTGTCCCTTGTCGGCCAGGAAATGTAAAACTGTCAGTGATGCTTTTTCACATTCGGGCTCACTTCGTGCGGTGATCAGCAGATCATCGACGTATTGTAGTAAAGCGGTGTTGACTGGCATTTGAATACCATCTAGTTGTCTCTTCAGTGCTTGACTATAGATGCTGGGGCTTTCTGTGAATCCTTGAGGTGCGCGCGAAAATTTGAAACTGCGTCCATTTAAACAGAATCCGAAGAGATATTGGCTCTCTGGATCAATAGGCACGCTGAAGAAGGCGTTCTTGAGATCAATTACAGTAAAGAACGTTGCTTCTGAATCAATAGCAGTCAATAGAGATGATATATCGGGGACCACAGGATACTGTGGGATAATGCATTTATTCAATTCTCGAAGATCAATCACCAGCCGATATACTGGCGGGGCATTGGGATCAGTACGTTTAAGAATCGGAATGATTGGTGAATTACAGATATTGGAGTCGGTCTCGACGACCACTCCTTGGGCAATGAGCTCTTCAATGATTTTCAGTAAAGCCACTACAGCATCGGGTGGTAACTTGTATTGTCTGATTCTGGGTAATACAACACCTGCCTTGAGTGTAACGCGGTATGGTGTAATGTGCATACATCCTACATCTGTTGGGCCTTTTGCCCACAAGTAATCAGGTACATTTTTTAATCTGACGTCAAACTCACGCAAAACGTAATGGCCCTTGAAATCCCGCAGAAAGAGTCTAACTCCCTCCGGGGAACAGCAGATTATAGCTCCTAGAGCCTTCAATGTTTTAATTCCTAATAGATTTTCTGGACATGATTTCGTTAGTAACAGGTCTGTAACGCGTGATAATGGACCCACAGCCAGGGGAACTGGTTCTGATACTTCATTTACAATAGGCTGTCCTGAAAAACCAAGGGAAACATTTTGTGAGCCTGAGAGGGGTGCCCCTGGAACTTCGTCATGACTTATTGTAGTGCGACTTGCCCCTGTGTCTATTAAAAACTTTCTGTCTTTCCCCAATACTTGACTGTGTACATAAGGACCTTCTTGATCTACAGGAATCTCAATAAGAGGCAAGCCACCTTCCCTCTCTAGGCTGTTTCATGTATATCGGGAGTATTCGGGGTAAGCAGACTGGGCATACTGGTACATCTGTTGTGAGACTTGCTGAGTTGCAGCAATGGGCTGTGGCTGTGGTACTGCTACGGTCTGTGCTGTCTGTACGGATGCATGCATAGGCTGTGTATTCTGTGTAGACTGATGCTGGTTATGGTCTTGTCTAGGCGGATGCGGTCTTTCTTTAGTTTTACCCGTCGCTATGTTATGTTTCAGAACTGAACATTCGTGTACGTAGTGACCTGGCTGCTTGCAATAATTGCATGTCCCTTCAACAGGAGCTGCAGTGTGACTTGTCTGGGTCGTACCTTTTCTGTGGCTGTCGGATGGGACCGTCTGAGCTACTAACATTTTCATTTTCGTGTCTTTCATACGTTTCTGTTCCTGATCTTGTTCTTCCCTAATTCTATTCTGGTGATATTGTAACATTTGTAACATCTGGGATGGCGTGTTTGCTTGCCATGTACTCTCGACTTTATACACTCTATTTTTAACTAACGGTAGGGAATTCTCGACTAACTTTGATACAAAAAGATGTGGGTACGACTCGCTACTTGGCTGGAGGCCACTATTGATAATAAAACATTTCTCGAATCTTGAATAGAAGTCGCTAGTATCTTCATCTTGTTTCTGTTTACAGGACGAGATTGCGTCCCAATCCTCTTTTCTAGTTGTCAACAATCTGGGCAAGACCTGTACTATCAAACCTGGTAATGCTTTAGTTTTGTCCCCAAGGCCTAACCCTGGAACCCGTTTTTTCTCTTCTTCTTCTATTTCTGCCCAGGCAATCTTTGTGTCTCCCACCTCCCATTCCTTTTCCTTTAATTTCTCGAATATACCCGTGGGCAATAATACTTTCAACATTTTCATGATATCATCATATGTGTAGTCCCCCATTAATAACATGTCTTTAAGCTCTCTATGGAAACCTGCAGGGTCTTTATCATGGCACGGGACTAATTTCTTCATTTCTAACAGTTCTAATTTAGTCAGAGGCGTGTGTACATACACGCGTTTCAAAACCTTATCCTCACCCATAACAGGGTGCACTTCTCGTAAGGGGTTCTGACTTTCAATACCACCCCCGCACTGTATATGGTACATTTTCCTCTCCGGAGGTGGGGCGGGAACATATTCAGAGCTTACAAAGGTATCATATCTGCGTCGTTGTTCTAGAATTATTTGAATTAATTTGGTACTTAAGCCTCTCCATCTATCCATCAGTAGTGCTTCTAGTGTCTCGTGTAAGGGACCTGGATCAGAATAATGTTTTCTGTATTTAATGAGAAGGTGCTGAATCATGTATACACCTGCTAATTTCTGTTCGTCTGGGGAGAGGTTCAGAAATGTCTGTGCTACGGTATCATCATTATATATGTCTGCATTCTCGGCCCATGATACAGCTGATCGGGCTAGTTCTTGTTCATCCATAGAATTGAGTACATGGTACCCAACTCGATCTCGAAGCCGTTTATCAGTTTCCTGGAACTGATGCTCAGCAGAATTCGGATTTGTTAAGGCAGAGAAGAAAACTCTCTTGCTCTCCGGACGGACACCTTTCCTAAGGTAGTTTCCCCTACCTACATATGCTATAATGTCTGTAGACTTTCCTGACGTCTCATCTTCATTTTCCTCCTCGGAGGAAGTTTTATCAGTTTCTTCCTGGTGTGCAGCTAATACTGCCTTTCTAATTTTCTGGGACATAGCGGCTATGCAAGTCCCCTTGTCATGTTTTGCTTCTGCTATATTTTGGCCCCACTTGTTCAATACGTCTAATTCACTCTGATCTGTTCCAGGCCTGTCTCGTTCTCTTATTACACAATTAATGAAGAATCGTAATATCTGTTTTTGAATGTCAACTTTCTGTTTATACATGGCAGCTTGGACACTGTCGGGATCTTTCCCTGTCTGTATGAATTTGTATAGTCTGTCGAGGGCTTCCTGCATGCCCACACAGCATACCAAGCTGTCGGTGGCAGATCTTAAGCGCAGTGATGCTAATACCATTAGATCGTCTGTTCCGGGTACTGGATCATATCTGCAGAACGACATCCTATCTTTCAATGCCTCGAGCCGGAGGGAATGAGTAGTGGGGAGACTGGAAAGGATTCTGTGTGTCTTTTAAATGCAATCTGTGTGTCGGTGGCGGGGTCTGTAGACCCGCTGTCGCACCTCCTGAGGCGGATGCTTGGGCATTATCTCTCCGCGGAGTCTGTATCTGAACGTGAACTTGTCGTTTAGGTGGATCAGGCAAACGTTGTTTCGGTAGGTCAGTTTTGAGTAGGGGAAGTGGCGGGGCTGGCGGAACAGGAGAAGTCTGTTGCGGTACCGGCGGAACGTGACCTGGGGGTGGAGTACCGCCCCCGTCCCTGTCTGTAGGCAGGGCACGAACAGGCAGATTGGTGTAAGCTGGTGCTGCATCGTCTAGATAGGAATTTAGGAATATGTCTTTAGTAGTCTTGTGCATTACTTTAGTTGGAACCAATGGTGACGGCAAATTTTTCGGTATTTCTGAAATGGCGTCCGTGGTACCTTCGGCCAAAAGATACATGTTGTTCACTTTGCTATTTTGGGTACGATCTATTTGTTCTAATTTTACTCGAATTCCCTCAGTAACTAATTCGTTTTCTTGGGCCTTTTCTGATTCTTGAAGTCTGTCTTCTCTACGGAGTGCTCTTTCAGCACGCTTACGTGATTCCTTACGCCAAAATTCTATGGCGTCTTTCTGAGATTGTCTAGCTTTCTTTTTCCGTAATATTTCTTCTACCTTTATGATGCACTCGGCATCCCATGTTCCGTTAACTGGCCATCGGTATCTTTCCTCTAGGTGCTTGGTGTAATCGGTCCATAACTCTAGATACAGGATGGCGTCTATGCCATGTTTATTGTACATAAAATTACCTGGAGTGTCCCTAGGGGGGATTGGAATCTCTTCCTCTAACATCCCTTTCCTAGTTCCTATCTGCTTTAACTTGTTGAAAAAACGGCATTGTGCCTACTTGATACTGAAATGCTCGATCCTTGATACTTAATTTCGACTGTAACTATTTATACAAGAAAACACAATAATGCACAAAAACAATCACATTCATACCACGACATTAATTACAAAAACATTTAAAACATAGATGACTACCCCTCTATACTAGATGTACTGCTCAACAGTACAGATACACTGTTGTAACAGTGCAGAATTTCAGAAATTCGGAATACTAGATATACTGCTAAACAGTACAGATACACTGCCTAAAAACAGTGCAGACCGGACTTGCGTACCCAAACCCGTCTAGATACGACCCAGCAATGGTACTCACCGGGAAGCACGGAAAACAGAAGGCCTCGGAAAACTCGACTGGACTCGACTCGGAACTTCGGAAAACTTCGGAAAACTTCGGAAAACTTCGGAAAACTGGTGGGCCTCTTCACACCTCGGACCTTGCTTCTTTCGGCTGGGCTCTGGTCGGGATCCTCCGCACTCCTCACCGCCTCGTCTGGGCACTGATTGCAGTCTTCGTCACCTCCGTGTGTCAGAGGGGGATGCAGGAAATCCTGCCAGTACACGTGTAGTCCGTCTAACTGATGGCAGGGGACACGGATTGCAACGCACCTTCCGGCGCGTGAGGTGGGGGAGGGGTCCCTGTTCGGGCGCCAAAATGACGTAAATAATTAATTTACTCTCTTAATTTCTATGCAGGTAAGTACTTAATCAATAATAACTCAATCAGAATGAAGGAAAACAGAGTCCGTGGTGTAAGAGTTTCTAAGGGTTTTATTCCTCATAAAGGAATCAGGATATCATGTTCTGACCACCACACAGGGTGTCAGAAGGGATAGATGAGCGCGCTCTCGTTTATTGACAATACATAGCTTATATACTTGATTTACATCATAATGTTCAATGTAAGAGGCGTAACAGCTGAGAGAAAACGAGATAACAGTATACACGTGGTATTAGTACATCATCAAGAGGCGTAAACTAGGCGTAAGCTAGAGGTGTGTGCTAGAAACGTCACTGATAGGTGACGCAAGTGGGTGGCACCAAGGGGTGGTGCTAACAGAATGTTGCAATGTCAGCAGAAATCGGAAGCTTGGATGCGCGCGCAGCTGCATGACGTGTGATTGACGGGGTGCAGGGGACTTGACATTTACACTGACGGAAAGAGACAGAAGTCTGGCATGTCAGATCAACTTGTGCTTCTGTCATATCTGATATCCGATGTTTAGGAACTAAGCTATCTGGGCAGAAAGGTCTCTAGAGCAGAAGCTATTCTATACTTGCTGTGAGTGCGTGTATAAGCGCCTGAGTGTCTGTATGAGAAGCGTGGGGCATGGGGCCTTCCATGGAAGCATGGCAACAGAGGCTATGAATTACTTGCATAGAAACAGGTCGGCCCTTTAGCCCTGTAGCTGAGGAAGGATGTTTACTGAAGCTAGCAGGCTGGAATGTATCTTCGGGGAGGAAAACAGATAACTCGAAGGTTATAGTCAATCTTGGCAGGCAGCAGGCTGAGCTGAGCACGGAGGGCCGCGCTGGAAGTAAGTCAGAGTTCACGGGTACGGGGGCTACTTGGGCAGGGGCCCTCGCAGTCAGAAGCCAGAAAAGAGGCTCGGTGGCAGAGATTCAGGGCCTACTTTCAGCCAGGCTGAAAAACGTAGGAGTGCACTTCAAAAAGACGTTGGCATAGCATACTTAGGAACGGACCATCCAACCCATTCATGGTGGGTCTGAAAGAGGACAAGTTAACGTTAGACGCAAATGTATTTGCGTCTTCATAGCTGGTACAGGAGGGAAGTTACATGCACTTTAACTCGTACATGGAGTCGGTGGGGTACTCGCTAGGGAACACAATATGGCCAAAATTTAATTTTCCTCAGCAGGCTTGGAGGTTTGTTGTCTAATGATGCTAAGCTTGAGGAAGGGTCGTGGCAGTATATTCATGAAACACATTATCTGTTCTATCCACCGCCAAAAAGGTGACCCAAGAATAACAAGCACTGGAAATGCAATAGGTCTCGGAATTATTTGAGTTAGAGCAAAGGGCATTGTAAATGGCAATGTCTTTTTGCCTTGTGTTATGGAGTGTATGCATGTGGTGTGTAGTGGAATTATGTGGGTTGGATTGGAATTGTAGCAATGCTGGCATGCTGCGCTTTAGATGACTATGTTTAAAAGTAAAGTGCGCAATACTGCGATTGCTACAATGGTTAATTGTAGATGCATTAACAATTGATGTGTGTACTGATGGCTGGTGGTGTGTGTGCATGTAGAAATTGTGCACTGATGGCTGGGGGTGTGTGTGCCTGGTGGAAGTGTACACTGCCGGATGGTGGTGTGTGTGTGCCTGGTGGAAGCGTGCACTGACGGCTGGTGGTGTATGCCTGGTGAAAGCGTGCACCCTGCATACTCACACACTGCTCACCCTGCACACACACGCACTGCTGGCACTAGACACCCACATACTGATCACCCTGCATACTCACATACTGATCACTGTGCATACTTACACACTGTTCACCCTGCATACTCACATACTGCTCACCCTGCCTACTCACATACTGCTCACCCTGCATACTTACACACTGATCACCCTACATACTCACACACTGCTCACTCTGCACACTCACACACAGACATGCTGATCACCCTGCACACTCACACACTGCTGGCCCTGAACACCCACATACTGATCACCCTGCATACTCACACACTGCTCACTCTGTACACTCACACACTGATGGCCCTGGACACCCACATACTGATTACCCTGCATACTCACATACTGATCACCCTGCATACTTACACACTGATCACCCTGCATACTCACACACTGCTCACTCTGCACACTCACACACAGACATGCTGATCACCCTGCACACTCACACACTGCTGGCCCTGAACACCCACATACTGATCACCCTGCATACTCACACACGGCTCACTCTGTACACTCACACACTGATGGCCCTGGACACCCACATACTGATCACCCTGCATACTCACATACTGATCACCCTGCATACTCAAACACTGCTCACCCTGCATACTCACACTGCTCCTCCTGCATACTCAAACTCTGCTCACCCTGCACACTCACACTCTGCTCACCCTGCACACTCACACACTGCTGGCCCTGGACACCCACATACTGATCACCCTGCTGAGGGGGGCTGGAGATGTGGTGACAGAGGGGAAAGGGTGGGTGAAGGAGCACTAGCTAGTGCTGGAGAGAGTGACAGGAGGGGGAATAGAAGTGTTGGAGATGTGGGAGAGAGAAAAAACAGCGAGCCTCTCCTGGATGACGGGCGTGGAAAGGGGCGGTGCTGGAGGATTGGGGGGGAGTAATCGAAGAACAGGGCAAAAGAAAAACAATCAAAGTAAGTGCAAAAAAAATTAGAGGAGAAAATACCCTTACCGGACAAAGGAGAGGCTACAGTCCAAACCCGTTGTTTGCTTTTGTATTTTGTATTTTGTTCCTCATGTATCATTATTGGTCTTTTTGTGAAGCGCTCTGACACCTTCGGGTAAAGTCCGCGCTATATAAAATTGCATAAATAAATAAATAAAAACCCGTGCTCAAGGGGGGGGACAGTGGTGGAGGAGAAAGGGAGATTGAAGTCGGTGCCGGGGAGGGTGAGAGATAGGTGGGAGAGAGAGCGACGGCTGGGCCCTGGACCACCCACATACTGATCACCCTGCTGAGGGGGGCTGGAGATGTGGTGACAGAGGGGAAAGGGTGGGTGAAGGAGTGCGAGCTAGTAAAGGAGAGAGCGGCCGGAGGGGCAATAGAGGTGTTGGAGATGTGGGAGAGAGAAAAAACAGCGAGCTACTCCTGGATGACGGGCGTGGAAGGGGGCGGTGCTGGAGGATGGGGGGGGGTAATCGAAGAACAGGGCGAGAGAAAAATAATCAAAGTAAGTGCAAAAAAATGAGAGGAGAAAATACCATTACCGGACAAAGGAGAGGCTACATTCCGAACCCGTGCTCAAGGGGGGGGGGTAGTGGTGGAGGAGAAAGGGAGATTGAAGTCGGTGCCGGGGAGTGTGAGAGATAGGCGGGAGAGAGAGCGACGGCGGAGTCGGGTTCTGAGTTACAGCTGGTTGTGGGCAGAGAATGGAGAGTGCGTCCGGGGAGGGGGAGAGGTAGCGAGGGCTGAGGAGCAAAAGCGGTGAGAACCAGCAGCGAGGGGAGGAGTGAAAACGGGTGCAGGGAGGTAGTGCTGAAGTGATGGGGGAAAGCCTTGTGATAAAAGGGAGAGCCCGTGCTGGGAGACGGGCGAGGCATGGAAAGCAAACCACGGGGGAGGGCAGGTGAAGTGTGCCCGGGGGAGGAGGCTAGCCAGTGCGGTGGGTGGAGAGAGGAGTGCTGTTTGATATAGCGCCAGCCCTCGCCCAAATGTGAAAGAGCGCTTTATATATTATGATGATTGAGTACCAGGAAGGATGCAGCTACTAAATTGTGTTTTTTGTAGGACATTTATCACAACGTTCCACAGAGGAAACAGGACCGACACTGGACAACTACGGCGAATGCTGCGTTAAGGGGGTGGGGAGTCAACTCCCCGAGACTTGCCTTTCTGCCCTAGGCGGCTCAATGATTCGGCCTTTCCGTACACGTTTGGCACACATCTCCCTGTTACCCCCAGGAGGAATGGCACTGTCACCACGGCGATTAAACTGCCATGAGAATAAACCACAACTGCCTACAACCAACTGTTCAAATAATCCGATCTCTCTGAGGAGATTCCTGCACTGTCTTGCGCTCACTTCCAGTGGCAGGTAGTGCTTGCAGTAGGCCCTATGTAAACAGACCGGTGTCAGAGGGGGTCGTCTGTGAGCCATCACCCGGCCAATGACTGTCATACGCTGTCACCCTCCTCTGTCACTTGTGACCTCTAGTCTCACCAACGCCAGGGTCACTATGCACGCCAAACACAATTGCGATGTATTTTTTTCAAAACTATCATTGGGAATGGCAAACTTGAAATTACACTGCACCGTGTGGACCAAAATTATAATAAAATATCCAGAGCAGCAAGTGGTGTAAAAGCTGTCACTTGATTGGCAAGACTAGGGGAACATCTCTCTTGGAAGAGGGTTTCCCTCATAATGTTTTAGCGCTCATTACAGAGATCGCTTTTGTAATAAAAATAAGAGGAGGACCCGAAGAAAGAAAACAAACACTTACATCGTCCTCGCTCGCGCCGTGGACGGCCGCAGCCCCGGGTCTGCCGCGGCCGGTCCTGCAGGAAGGGGCACGGCGCATGCTTAAGCCCGAAACCTTCCATGGGGCACGGCGCATGCGCAAGCAGTGGGAGGTATAGCTCAGCTTCCGAGGAGGACAGCACCTGGCCACTGCGAGTGCGTTCGTGCGCGCGTGGTCGGCGCAAATCGCCTTGCGCGTGGCCAGGTGCTGTCCTCCTCGGAAGCTGAGCCGCTAACTATAGGTCTCTGGCGAGAGCGAGCTTCGCTCGCTTCTAACCGAGACCTAAAAAACTTCGAAACGGTAAGCTGCATCCGACTCCACCACAAAAATGAGCGCATTACCAGCATTAGGGACTCCATTTTGTGTCAAATAAGCTGTGACTGCAGCCCGTTTCGGCGGAGGAATTGCAACCGCCATAATGAATGACAAAGAATGACAACCTAAACTGTGGCAGCGCAATAACGGGTTAAAAATCAAAGAGAATAAACCATTTTAAAACTTCAAGCTTGAAAGAATCTATGAAACAACAATATAGGAGGTTACACTCTCACAGCTGTCTCCGGAAACAGAAGTGAGGGGATTGTGGACAAGCACAAGCACTACTCAGGAGTCTCACAGATAAGAACCAGACCAAACGTTGTCAGAGCCATGTTTGCAGGGATTCTGCACATACACAGAACTATGCGCAGCAAAACAGGACCTCGTATAGGGGTTGTACCTTCCTACCACCTTAGCACCCAAAATCTCAATACCGACTAGCTGTAGTGTCTCATTCGTTTTCCAACAAAATCACGCAGCTACAAATAATTAGACAACCCAGAACACAACACTCCCGACTCTCTCAGGATTTGCGCGAGCAAGACATACCATTTCGCTCACTCCCTCGTACTTGTCCACAATAAAGATAGTCAGAGTCACTGTATAGTTCAAACAGTTTATTTTAACTATTGTGCTCTATAATGCAGTATATGAGCCACTACCAGCAGCAAAATGCATAAACCTGGCACAGTTAGCATTGTTACAATACCATAGAATATGAAGGGGGATGTCATTATATATATATATATATATATATATATATATATATATATATATATATATATATATATATATATATATATATATATATATATATATAATAAATATATATATATATATATATATATATATATATATATATATATATATATATATATATATATATATATATATATATATATATATATATATATATTACCTACTGGCTGTTGCCAGTAGGTATATATAGTTAGGATTTTTTCTCTATGGAACTTTTGAAAATTCTATGCCTAATAACTTTGGCGTTTGTGGACGGAATTGGCCGAAATTTTCAGGAAAATGGCACATTGTGTTTCTGAGCAGCCCCTGAAAATTTGGGGGGGTTCCGTCAAGGGGGGGCCGAGAAAAAAGGGGGGTCCCAAAACGCGTTTTTCCCATTCATTTTTCCATAGGGCGTTTGGCCTCACTTTTAGCTCGAACGGCTGAATGGATTTGCACGAAACTTGGCAAAATTGTAGGGACTGTTAGCCCGATGTGCCTTTGCTGGGTCTCAATATATGTGCTCCAGTGGATTTTGAGAAATTATCGTTTAAAAAAACAGATATATCTGTGACAGCGTCCCGGATAGCGCTCCAGTTTGTGTACTTTTCGCGTAACGGAGCTTTGCGAAGCGAAGCTGATTGGCTCTCCGGTGTCTGTCAACATTCTAAACAGTCCGTAGCGGCCGCCATCTTGTCTCTCGGTAGGATCGAGAGACAAGAGGAGGCCAAAACGAAAGGGGAAATGAAGGAAAGGGGGCAAGGTAGACCCCTTCTGACCCCCTTGGATTGATGAGGGGGATATTAAAGTGCCCCGCGGGGCCAAAAAACAATAAAAAAAAATTGTGTTTCGTTTTAATTAAATTACAAGATGGAGGAAAAACAATGTGGGAAATGGGTATAACGGGGTACGGGAGACGTATCCTGACCCCCTATGTTTTCTGAGGGTGGCTGAGGATGCTCATATATGTTGATACTTGTCTTCCAGCGGCTGCGCGTGAGCGTTTTTTTTTTTTTTGCTGCGTGACGTCTGTTAACGTTCGATTCGAAGGAAATCAGGAAGTGTTGACCGCCATTTTGACACTGCGAGTAAATATATTGTTAAAAATAATTGTTATAAATTAATCCGTATTGATAAACCTTGTCTGCGCCATCTTGCTTTTTTTCCAATGCCACACTTTTGTTGTGCACGGCAGTCATTTTAGATGCCTTGACTATACCCACTCTCTGCACGACGCCGATCGTGACGTCTGTTAATGTTCGATTCGAAGGAAATCAGGAAGTGTTGACCGCCATTTTGACACTGCGAGTAAATATATTGTTAAAAATAATTGTTATAAATGAATTCGTATTGATAAACATTGTCTGCGCCATCTTGCTTTTTTCCAATGCCACACTTTTGTTGTGCACGGCAGCCATTTTAGATGCCTTGACCAAACCCACTCTCTGCACGCCGCCGATCCTTAGCATGGCTCCCCACCCTCGCAAGCATCTCCCCCACGCACTGGTCACCCCCGCTCTCTGTCTTATGCATGGGCCATAAACCTCCCCCCATCTGCGCTGCTCTTCCCTGAGAATCACACCCTGTGCCCGCCCGACACCACCCTTTCACCCTATTCACTACCGCACCCTCTGACACTCCTCTTCCTCTGTGTCCGATTGTCCAGGCCGGTCCCAGGCTATCACCTAGCCCTGCGGATGTAGTTTATGGCCCCAACTGTAAAGAATCACCCCTCTTCAAAGGAGTTACAGTAGATCAAGGCCCCCACCCCATGAGATCCGTCACACCACACGCGTTCCTACTATCTGATAACGATCCTGTATTGTGATTGGGGAGGGGATTCTCACTGTAAGGGTGTGTGGGACCGAGCCTGAAGCGGAAGATTCCAGGGATGCCATTTTGTACATCAAAGTCTTCACAATTATGTGTCACATTAAAAATATATAGCACTCCAACAAAGTAGTAGGTTTATAACACTTTAATAACTTATAAATATATACATCGCAACAAAAACAGTAAACACCTTAAATTTTTTTTATTAAAACAGAAGCAACAATGGTCAGTAGCGGTCTGTTGTGCGAATAGTTCCAAGGTAGCACAACGTGCTGAGTTGTGGACGGCACCCAGGTGAAGAACCATCCCTTCTTTAAACCCCATGGTGACCAACTATAGTTTATTCTCTATTTCGTTCCCTTGCCATAACAAAATAAAAGTCTTGGGTTATTTATGGAAGGGAAGACTTTTTGTTTCTTCCAATTTGTTTTTAAAAACAAAGGTTTAAGGAAAGGCAACCCTTAATGTGCATGTTTTCCACAGAAATTTGCCTTTGAAAACTAGAGGCAATATTTAAGGCCGAAATCTGTATTTTGTTTTTGGATATACATGTTATTTGTGTCTGTGTATTCATTTTTATGCATGACTTTATATGGAATGGTTAAAATAACTTATGATGCAACTTAACAGGAAAGATCACAAACATTTCAATGAGTGCTATGTCCCAGGTTTTACATAAAGTAGTGTTTACCTAGAGTGGTGCTGTGTAGGACACTCTGAATGGAAATTAACCAGAACTATAACCATAACAACAACAACAACAATAATATAACTTTTATGCCCAAATTACGCAAAGATTTAGCTAATCTGCTAAAGGGGGGAGTCGCCATTTCTTTTGATAATTTATTCACCCATCCGTAGCCTCTCTAATATCCATTACAATGTGTTTGTTGCTGTCGCTAGCTGATGAAAAAACTAAAGTGATAACTTCCTCATCCTTAATTTGTCTTTCTTTGTTCCTTAAGATGTCATCTGTGTCAACCTCTTCCGAGAATGCTGATGCGTTAGGGATTTCCTTGTGTTTCTTAATAGCATTGGTGTCTGCACACTTCTTTGTCAATTCTGTGAACATGACAGCTGCTTCATAGACAGACGATATCTTTGTTAAGTCATTAGTGTTAAGTGTGTCTGAAACTACAGTGCCCTTCTGTTTTACTTTCCTCAGACACTACAGAGTTTTGTGTGTTGTTCTTCTGAGCGACAATTATTCCAGAGGTTTCAGGTTCACTTGTTTTGTCCTGCAGTGAGTTAACAGCTTCAGAGACTTCATGTTTATTTGCTATGTCCTGCTGTGCGTCAACTGCTTCAGAGACGTCAGCCTCATTTGTTATGTTTGACTATATCCTGGACCTGCCCGGCCGCGTCCAAAATGGCGCCGGTATAAATGGGACTCGTAACTCCTTGTTGTGTACTGGTTGCCCAACCTTGATATCACGAGATACGTATGCAGTTTTGAAGCACATGGCGAGCAGGGACGAGAATTGATTGAACATTTTGACATCCCTATTGATATTAAGTTCTGATGTGTTATTGATTACTGTACTATTGAAAGATCGAATTAACGTCACTCATGGTACTTGCCCGCTTTTGCTGCACTGTGCCTCGTCAGTAGCGGTCTGTTGTGCGAATAGTCCCAAGGCAGCAGAACGCGTTGAGATCTGGACGGCACCCAGGTGATGTCCAGTAAGTTGCCGCACTGGTTTTGGTATCCTACAATGCTGCTCCTAAAAACGGCGTGGGGCGCCCCGGGGGGGGGGGGGGCGTGAACGGGCCCCCCCAGGTGGAGGCTCGTCTGCTGTAGTGGGGCGCCCCTTTACCGTTTCAGTTGCCATTCCGCCCGCTTTTGCTACACTGTGCCTTTTCCACCATTCAGCTGTTTACTGCCCGCTCTTGCGGCTACAGCGTCTCGCTCACCATGTAGTTGAGTTGCTCCCACTCTTGTGGTGCAGCGATAGGCGGCTGCCACAGGACTCTTAAAATGGCGGCCGGCTCTTCGGATTTGGGCCTTGTCCACTAAAATGGCCCTGGGACACCTTGGAACTCGGACGCTTGTCTGCTAGAGCTTGGGCTCCATTCTCGAAAGCGTCCCCTCAGCCTTGAAGATTCTACAAAAGTCTTGGGGGCCCCCGACTCCCGCAGGCTTGCGGTGGCGAGCGGCTGCCATGATTGCTTGCGGAATGGCCACGACGGAGCTACGAGATGGTGGTGCTCTCATGCTGACGCCAGCTTTAGTCTGAAACTTCCAGAAACACTGTAGACTATCAATTCGATGAGTTCCGGTGGAGCCCCAACGTGACCCGGTAGGGAAGAACTTGCCCTCCCCTTTTTTGAGTGATGGTTCTTGTTGCCTGTCCCCTCTGTTGTCATCTAACGGAACCTTTTTTGATTGCCGAGTGAGAAAAAAAAAGGTGGGTCTTTCATCGTTTGGGAAAAAAAATGTTTTAATCCAATGAAAAGTGTTATTTTTAGGTCATATGATCAAGCCTTCCATCATTAGGAAACCAAAAGTAAAATGAACCAATGAAAAGTTTTATTAACAAGTCACATGACCTGTTATGCTTACGTTACGCGCTGCGCGCCGCGGATCGTTTCCGGGAAGCTGCGCCTTGCGCACCGGAGCACTTCCGGGTGCGCTAACGCGGCGCGTCATATGACGCATTATGCGCCAACGCAGGTCCAGAATATAGTCAAAATGTCTCCACCAACCAGCGGTCGGAATACAACCCCTTTCAGCAGTCCAAAAAGTTCTGTTAAATGACAACAGAAGGGACAGGCAACAAGAACAATCAGTCAAAGAGGGGAGGGCAAGTTCTTCTCTACCGGGTCACGTTGGGGCTCCACCGGAACTGATTGAATTGGTAGTCTACAGTGTTTCTGGATGTTTCAGATTGAAGCTGGCGTCAGCATGAGAGCTCCCAATTCTAAAACAGTAAATGCTTGGATAACAATCAATCAAATGTAGAGGGAAGCAGGCACGACGGGTTACAATGGGGGCAAAGGCTTACGTTACCTACCCTTCACTATCTGCAAAGAGAGAATACTCCTAAAAGAAAAGAGGAGGGGGGGGCAGCGTTCAAAGCACATCAGCGTGCATAAATACGAAAATGTTTTTACCTACCACGTACTTGACATTTTACAGCTTTTGATATTTGCTATTAAAAAAACATTGAAATTCACTGAAAAAAACATAGGTTATAGACCATATATAGTTAGGAATTAGCATTTACAAAACCTTAATTTACTCGCACAAAACCATAGAAATTCGCATATATAGTTAGTTGCAATAACTATATATCGCGCACCCGCAATCCACTGCTGATGATGTCACATATTACATCATTCATGACATGATCAGTGATATCACTGATGACATCACTGATGACATCACTGATGACATCTCATTTGACATTACTGATCACATCACTGATAATATCATTCATGTGATAATACGATGTACCTCTTCAGACTCTAATATAACCTTAGATACAATCAGTGTAAACAGACACTCACAGATTGTCACTCAGCCATGGAGTTACTCACACATCTATTCAGTCATGAAAAGAATCAATCACTCCTCCATTTCCTCAACTATACTGTTATACACACCTTACTAATTCAAACATATTCTAACACATATTTACTCTCTTATACAATCTCTGATACAAGCTCACAATGATTCATAAAGCCACTCTCACATTCACTGGCTCTTATGCTCAGTTATTTATATATGTCAACTCTCACATGTACTGTGTTTTACATATGTACTTACTTTGACATGTAGCACTGAGATATCCATTCACTCACCAATACACTCATGCACACAGTCAACTGCCCATACAGCTGTTTCCACATGCACGTTTGAACCCATACATCTAGTGAATCAACTGCTCACACATCTATGCACAGTCATACACCTCCCAGCCACCCACACACATACTCAGTCTCCCATACAAATACTTGGGCAACCAATCAATATCCCATATAGTTACTCATATAGCTACTGATTAACACATGCAGCAGTTTACAGAACAACAGACATAATGATGCACAAATTAAGACAGTTTAGTCACTAACCCATGCACTCAGTGAAACACATTTAATCACTCTCTCATACAGTCAGTCATGCACCTACTAAATCCTTCATCCAGACACTTATACATCCACTCATTCTTCAATATGTAAGACATATTTTAACTTTACAGAAACATACAAACACTGGTTGATGTCATCAGTGATGTCACTGACCATGTCATGAATGATGTAATATGTGACATCATCAGCAGTGGATTGCGGGTGCGCGATATATAGTTATTGCAACTAACTATATATGCGAATTTCTATGGTTTTGTGCGAGTAAATTAAGGTTTTGTAAATGCTAATTCCTAACTATATATGGTCTATAACCTATGTTTTTTTCAGTGAATATATATATATATATATATATATATATATATATATATATATATATATATATATATATACACAGTGGAGAAGGACTATAAGGCCTGACCACCCTCCCCTTGGCAAGTGGAAGTTTATTAGTTTATTATATGAAAGAAGATCTCTGGGCTTTGTCAGCAGACCCCATACCTTAAAGCCTAGATGGTAGCTTTACATCATAGGAACAGCATAGCTCTTCTCCAAGGAAAGGATTTCCTCCAACTGCGTGTGAACAATATGCAACAACGTAATATCAAAGCACGAGCTCTCTAGCAGTACAGCTGTGTGTAACATGTTTTGTCTAGGTAACAGGGACTGGCCAGAACAGAATAACAAGGGGAATGTTTTTCGATCTTGCAAGATTGTGTTCAGACTAAACTCCAGGAACAGCAGAGAACGCAGAAAGCAGTCCGTTCTCAAGTGAAATACACAGAGTCTTGCAAAAGAAAGTCATGTAGTAATGTGCGCAAAAGCAGCATCATGGCAGCAAAGCTCATGCTAACTTAGCAATGTCGAGAATGAACCTAAGGGCCACATAACACTATGTTATGGTGATAGGCCCACGGAATACTAGGACTAGATCGTATAGCGTTAAATACCCCAATGGGTTACCCAATGCTCTCCTCGCTTCCGAACCAGCTCTCTGGTCCGAGCTTTTAACTCCTCTGCTCGAACACTGCCTTGCAACAGATTCCATCCCTGAGTCTTGGAATGGCTCCATAATTCAACCAATTTTAAAAGGGGGCTCAAAATCAAACCCTAGCCACTCATGTCTCATTGCTCTACTGGACAACCACACCAAACTGTACACCAGCCTGCTACTTGATAACCTCAAAGCATGGGCAGAATTTCATCAGATCAGGGACAAGTGTGGCACCTCCTCAAATCTGATGGCTCTGGCCCTCTTGTGCGACAACGCATTTAGGTTTAAAGCATTTTTTATTAAAACAAAAGAAACATGGGGAAGGGAAGTAGGAGGTCAAGGTTACATACAGTACAATGAAAGAAAAAGAGACATGTTGCAGCAGTTCTGGTCAAAAGGGGGAGGTCGGTGGTCCAGGAGGGGAAGGGAAGGCATCAGCTGTAAGGCAGTAAGGCAGTGCGCACAACCCTCCTATATTCCCCAACCTCCCAACCAAAGCTAAGCGCGAGTAGCTTCCTGCAACACAGCAAAACACAACGCAGTCCCTCCGAGCCCCCCGTCCCCAGAAAAAGGAAAAAGAAGGAAACAATACCCCAACATCCCCGTCCAATAGCCAGTAATAGAAACATCCGCCCCAAACAACCTACCCCCATCCCCTAATCCCTCCAGCCCCATCCATCCTAATCCGCCGGGGCCGCCGGTGGAGTCAGCCTAAGAAGGCGCAGGTACCTCGGACATGTGAGCTCCCGGAATTCTGTGGACAGTAGTGCCAGGAAGGGGTGCCAGAGCTCCTCGAACTGATCTACATTTCCAGCCACTGTAAGCGACATCTTCTCCATACCCAGTACCTGCCAGAGTCTATGTAGCCAACCAGTGATGGAGGGGGCAGTGGAGGTGCGTCAGTGGACAAGGATATTTTGGACCGCTGAGCCTAGCGCAATAGCAATCTGTCTACCCCTGCGGGACTTCAGCGGGTACATTAGGTCGTTGGGAAGGCCTAGCAAAACATACGCCGGGAAGCGCGGCAGTTCAATCTCAAAATGTCTATCCACCTCATCCAAGACCTCTTTCCAGTAAGCAGTCAGTACCGGGCAATCCCAAAGAATGTGCGATAGAGTACCCTCCTGTCCGCAGCCCCGCCAACATCCCTTGTCGGTGAGTTTGTGCATCTCATAGAGCCTCTCCGGGGTGTAATACCAGTAGGTGGACACCTTAGTAAAGGTCTCCGTCAGCCCAGTGTGGTACGCAGAGTGCCTCGCCCGATATGTGATCTTGTCCCACTCCTTGTGGCTCAGGGTCCTGCCCAACTCTCTGTGCCAGCGCTCCCTCCCCGGATTATGATAATGAAACGTCGGTGGTTGGAGAAATGTATACAGATCGGTAATGAGCCTGGCATCCGAGGTCCGGGTCACTAGCCACCGTTCGTAAGGTGTGATTTGACGGGCTGCGACGTCGCGCACTTGGGGTTGGAGAGCCCAGTGGCGGACCTGCATGCACGCCCTCCGGCCCGTAAATCTGAAAAAGTGCCCTGCAACCTGCACTCACCCAGTGGGAAAAAGCTCCCGGCTCTAAGCCCGGAGTAAAGTCCGGGTTACCAACTATGGGCGTAAACGGTGATGGGAAGGTAGTGAGTTCGCGGGGCTCGCAAACCGCATCCCACACCCGCAGGGGAACCCGGGTGACAAAGGAGGCATAAAGATTAGCCGGGCGATGCGCGCGCCGCAGGAATGGAACCTCTTGAAGGGTACGTCCCGCCACCGCCTGATCCTGAAAGAGCCAGTGCTTATCAGATTCCCACCTGCTCCTTTCCACCAAATATCGGAGTTGCGCCGCCTGAAAATACTTCCGGAGATCCGGGATACCAAGACCCCCGCCTCCGGAGCAAGCGTGGAAAGAACCCTCTTCATCCGAGGCCTGCGGCCTTGCCAAACGAAACGGGAGATGTCAGCCTGCGCTTGCTGTATCCAACCCACCGGGGGCTGGAGAGGTAGAGCGCGAAAAAGGTACAGGATCTGAGGCAGCACAGTCATCTTCACCGCTGCGATACGGCCCAGCCACGAAAGCAGGCCCTTGCTCCATCGGCCGAGTTCCTCCTTAATCTTCTTGCTAAGAGAAGAGTAGTTAGCTTTGACCATTTCAGGCAGCGAAGGCGCTAGCAGGATCCCCAGGTATGGCACCGTGGAAGAGGACCACTGCATGGGGAAAAGACGCTGGAGGTCTCTCCTGGTGTCCGCGGCGAGTGACACGTCCAGGGCAGCCGATTTGGCCATATTCATTTTAAAGCCGGCCACGCGTGCAAAGGCGTTCAGTTCCTGGACGCAAGCAGGGAGTGACCTCCTGGGGTCATCCAGGGTCAGCAGGACATCGTCCGCATAAAGGCTAACAGTATGGGTATACTGACCCATCTTAACCCCAATAGCGTCCGGATTATCGCGAATCCTCTGGGCAAACGGCTCCATGTAGAGGGCGAACAAAAGCGGCGAGAGGGGGCAGCCCTGTCTCGTACCGCGCTCAATGACAAAACTACTAGAGCTGTGCCCATTGACCCGTACCGATGCTGATGGTCCTTTATAACAATTGAAGACCATGGTGCGGAACTTCTCGCCGATTCCCAGTTTCCCGAGAACCAGCTCAAGGTACGGCCAATGAACTCTATCAAAGGCCTTCTCCGCATCGACCGACAGCAACATCCGCTCTCCCGGGACGCGCGAGGCCTTTTCTAATATGTGCGTCACTCTCTTGGTGTTGTCAACTGTCTGTCTACCGGGTACAAAGCCAGCCTGGTCCGCCTCCACCAGGCCCGGTAGGTGCAGTCCAAGCCTGGCCGCTAGGATCCCCGTATAGAGCTTAAGATCAACATTCAGAAGCGAAATAGGCCTATACGAACCACGCAGGGTCCGGTCCTTCCCGGGTTTCGGAATAACCGACACAGTCGCGGAAAGAAGGTCCGGCGGGATAGCACCCGGTTCGGAGAAGGAGTTGAACAGGTGAGCCAGGATGGGTGCCACAGTGGAGCAGAAGGTCTTGTAGAACAAGGCCGTGTAGCCATCCGGGCCCGGGGCTTTATCGTGTTTCAATCGTGCTATAGCGGAGATGACTTCCTCCACATGGATGTCCCTCTCTAGGTGGTCCGCCTGGGCGGGCTCTAGCACCGGGAGGGTCACAGACTCCAGATAGTCCTCAGCGTCCCCCGGTGAGGAGGGTTCCGCGGCATATAACTCCTCGTAGAAGCTACGAAAGGAGTCCGCCACCTCCGCGTCACCGGAAATAGAAACCCCGCGTGCACCCACCAGCTCCTTCACCACATTGCGTTGCTGTGCAGCCCTGAGCCGATGGGCCAGGAGCTTACCGCATCTGTCCCCGCCCGTGTAAAAGGCATGCTTCAGACGCAACGCAGCATATTCCGCCCGATCTAGGTCCAGCGCAGAAAGGAGTTTCCTCGCCGCTTTCAGCTGCCTCCAAACTCGAGGAGCCCCTGTACGGCGGTGGACCTGCTCAAGTTCCCTGACCTGCGCAGTAAGTTCGTCCCTCTTACATTGCCGCTCCCTGTTCTCGGCCGAGGAGATGGAGATAAATTCCCCCCTGAGGACCGCCTTCAAGGCTGCCCACTGCGTCGCTTGTGACGTGTCGGAGTTGCCATTGTGGACCAAATAATCCTGAATGACCTCCTCCACTCGCTTCACAACCGACTTCTTATGTAGAAGAGTATCCCGAAGCCGCCACATCCCTCTGGAGGGGGAGGCCGCCGGCCATGCAAAGACGCCGGAAACCGGCGCATGATCGGACAGGGACAGAACCCCGGTGTCCGCCGCCGTGGCGGCCGTGCGTAGCGGTCCACTCACCAGGAGGTAGTCCAACCGCGAATAAGTGCGGTGCGCGTGGGAGAAACAGGAATAGTCCCTATCGGTGGGGTGCATAGCGCGCCAGAGGTCGTGCAGATCCATCTCTGCAATCCGGTCTTGTACCGCGCGGGAAAGCTCCCCCGCCTGTGGGGAGCGCTGTGCAGACCTATCCATAGCCGAGTCGAAGACAATGTTCAGGTCTCCCCCCAAGACAACATGGCGATCGGGCGAGGCAGTGACGTCCACCAACACTGAGTCCAGGAAGCGATCCTGGTGATCATTCGGGCTGTAAACTGAGCCAACCGTGAAGGCAATACCCCCAAGCCGCATGCGATACGCTAGGAGCCTCCCCTTTTGTTCGGCATATTTGTACAACACCTCGCCCCTGAAGGAGCTAGCAGTCTTGGTCGCCGCCGAAGAAAAGAATTGGGTGGGGAACTTGGCAGAGCGCAGCCTATGACAATCTTTGGGTAGCAGATGAGTTTCCTGCAGTAGGCATATGTCCGCTTGCGTCCCTTCCAGCAGGGAAAGGATCGCTCTGCGCTTCACAGGGTTGTTCAGACCCTTGACGTTAAGGGTCACTACTTTTAAGGATGGCATCTCCCCCGGGGAATCGAAGCGCTGTGCAGCAAGCGAGGGATCAGCGGAGGGGGCGCGTGGGGCAGGCGCGCGGGGAAGGCCAAGACCGGCCACGCGTGTGTTTGGGCAATATCGGACGGGACCCCGCCAACAACAGAACAACTCTTAAGCCCTCCCAGAACCAACCCATGGCAACTAGCCAAAACCACAAACAAATAAAAACACCCCATTGTCTCAGTCCAGCCCGAACGGGCAAGTCCGTAGAAACCAATCAAGTGGACGTTCAGCCACTCACCTCCAACCGCCCCCTCCCAACCCCCAGCCCCAACCCAGCATCGTAGAGGCTAAGAATCTCTCCCCCCGGAGTGAAGTTAGGCCATCAAGGCCACGCCATTGGAGTCAGGCAAGGTCCTGGCCGCCGTTCTCAGGGCTTCCGCCATATCCGCCCTGATGGTAGGGGAATCAGGGCGACTCACAGTCGCCGGCGACTGTCTCCTCGTCGATCTCCGCCGGCTCCGTCTCTCTGAGCGCCTCCATGTGGGCGTCGCTCCGTCTTCTTCCGTGGCCGTGAGTCCCAACACTCTGCAGATGTCTTGGAGGGAGCGCAGCTGGTGTAGCACTCCGTTCCATCTAAAGATTAGGCGGAAGGGGTGACCCCAGGAGTAGGGCGTCTCGTGTTCCCGCAGAAAGTCCGTAGCAATCCTGAAGGACCTGCGCTTCTGCAGCGTGATGGCGGACAGGTCCTGGTAAAGCGCCACAGGCCGCTCTCTGAAAGTTAAAGGCTGCTTCCTGCGGGCCTCTGCCATGATGCGCTCCTTCAAGGGAAAGTCGGGCAAGAACGCCAGAATGTCCGGGGGGGGTGCTGATGACTGGCCCTGTCGGCCCACTCTATGCGCTCTATCTATGCGGATCGGGAATTCTGCATCTTCTCCTAGAATCTCCCAGAACAAATCCTGTAGATAGGCCACCAAATCTGTCCCCTCGTCCGCGGATGGGACACCCCACACCCGGATGTTGTTCCGTCTGGACCTGTTCTCGAGGTCCTCAGAGTGGGCCTGGAGCTCGACACACTGCTCTTGGAGACGGAGAACGTCCTGTTGGAGATGGACTATCTCCTCATCTTGGCGCTGGGCCGCCGTCTCCACTGTGACAACACGCTCGCCAAGGCCCTCTACCTCCCTGCGCACTTCTCAGACCTCGCTGGCCACTTCCTTCTTTAGTGTCTGGAAGTCGTCCTTGAGGGAGCTAAATAGGTCCTCCATAAAGGACCTCGTGACCGGCGGTTCGCCCCCAGTTGCGTCTGCCGATGCCCGGGAGGATCCTGGCGACGGTTGCGTTCTGTCCCGCAGCTGCTGGGCCCTGCTGAGCATGTCGGGCAGGGTGCGGTCTCCCCTTTTCGAGCCTCCTCTCCCGGTCATCGTGGCCGCTGCAGTGGGCAAGGTTCAGGGCCGGCCGCCGCAGATGCGCCCAGTCGCTCGCTGGCACCAGATGTGGAGACTCTGCCGAAGACAAGAGTGCCGCGTCACAAGCGACAAAATGGCGGCCCAAGCCGGGGCGAGACAGTCGTGGTTCCGGCCAGGGTGGCGATCGGGGGCCAAAGTCAGGGTCTCTCAGCAGTGCACCCCTCGGGAAATTAGTTCAGGAGCCAAGGCGAGAGTAGGCACCCGCCCGCTAGAGGCACGGGTGGAGGTCGCCAGCTCCAGCTCCTCAGGGATAAGATGGCGGCAGGGCGGGGCCCGGGAGAGCGGCCCGGGCCGGCGAGACCGCCGGCGACCCCCGGGGCACAATTAGCAAGGAAAGTCCGCAGCCAGTGTCTCACAGTTTCATCGGCGGGTCCACCCAGGTCGGCTGCCGTGTAGATGCCTCCGGCCTTCGCCACCAGATCTGGGGTCCGTGCCGCACAATACACCGTCGCCGGTAGTGAAAGCCCAAGCGCCAGCTAAGGTCCAAAGTCCGCTGTGTATCGGTGACACCGGTCACGTAGGCTTCGGCCGGAGGGCTCTGTGATTCTTCGGAGCGCGTGGGTCCGATCTCTCGGGATCGCCAGCTTTCAGCACCAGGCCCAGCCGAGGCGCCTGGACAGCACTGCAATTCGCTCCGCCTCCCAGGCTCTCCTCCGTGCTCCGATCTTTGAGCAAACTTTCGGGGTACTTCCTCCGGGGCAATAGGAGTCAAAGTAGTATCAATATGGGCACCAGGAACTCCGGTACCGTCCTCTCACCCGCAGGGCAGCTGCGGGGGGAGAGAAGCGCAGAAAACGGGGCTCGAGCTGAGCCGGGCCGGAGGAGCTACGGGAGGAAGCGTCCGCTCACCCCGCCATCTTGGCCACGCCCCCGACAACGCATTTAAAAGCAAAATTGCACTTTATTCCTGCTTTGTGGTCTTTAAAGCTGCCTTGGATAGTATCCCAAGAGGGCCCCTGTGGCATAAACTGCAGGACTGGGGTACATCATCTAGGAAAATAATGACATTGCAGACCGATATATGTATGTATATTCATTATTCTAATGGTGCACATTTGGTGACTGTTTCATACCATTTATTCATGTATGTCCTGGCTACACTGTGGCATTGAAACGATA
This sequence comes from Lissotriton vulgaris, assembly GCF_964263255.1. Lineage (NCBI taxonomy): Eukaryota > Metazoa > Chordata > Amphibia > Caudata > Salamandridae > Lissotriton > Lissotriton vulgaris. The sequence goes on from NC_141699.1 coordinate 595,613,197, forward strand.
ACTGCCTTATATTGGCATAACCACAATTGTACTTGTTTCCTGTGGGTTCCTTTTCGGATTTCTATATTTTTATAATGAATCTTGCTAGTATAACTTTTTTTCACTTGATAGGTATGGACCTCCTATTTAACTCACTCTGTTTGTCATATATCACTAGGTGCATTACAATCGAAGTCCCTGATAATGGGATTGCAATTGGACTATTTTTCTTATTCGCAATTTATGGCTTGTGATTTATATATCTGATGCATTGATGAAAAAAATGTGTGTTCGCTATTTGACACAACCATAATAACATGTGCAATTGTCTTGTGTATATGGACTGAACAATTTATTTATGTCGAGATGCTTTAGCCTTGAAAACACCCCGGCTTGCAGGCCCAGGGCGAAACACGTGTTGGTTGATTAGATTTTTCAAGTAGCCTTTTCATGAATGAAACATGAATCAAAACAAGACATAGAGATATCAAACTGTGTCTGGAAACTCATATGTTTGCGAAAAGATTTTTTTTTTTATAAATATAATTGTAATTCTATGGGTAAGGGGTTTTCCCTTGTTTGGAGCAACAGTAATTAGTTATAATCGTTAAAAGTGACACCCAAGTAGGTGAAGACGTCCGTCTGCTCCAAGGGTACAACATCTATAAGGACACAAGCTTTTACTGGCTTTGTCCCGTGGAGCACCATGGTTTTTCCTACATTGACCACCAGCTCATGTTCGCTGCAGAACACCTAAAAACGTGACAGTGCCAATTGTAGTCCCTGTCTCGTTTTTGATATTATCTTTATGTCAGCACATTGTTGGAAGTTAGGGGCTAAGTGTTAGGATATAATGCTCGGAGTACAAGTAGAAGTTCTAAAAGTATTTATTGCCAAAGACAACACACCGCAGCAAGCGTAAGCATCGCAGCCAAAATGTCAACTGTGTAAACTGTCAACTGTCAACCCACGGAACCCTCAGCTGTAAACATTCCAGCTGGGGACAAGCTTGCGTTGATAAGGGTAAGGGAAAGAGAAGAGGGTTAAGACGCAACACATCTCCATCTCTAAAGAGGAAGGAATTTAGAAGCGTGCTGTAAAACCAGAGTAGTTCACAGCGCGGTGCTACTCGCAAACATAGTCCTCCTATTTGCTGGGTTTACTCAGAACTCTGCTAAAACTGCTAGTGCTGGCTTTAACACCTTCGGGATCGTTCATACTTGCACCGGCCAGTGCTATAGAAGTTCCATCTTTGCTTTGTAAAGATTCTCCAGTCTCATAATACATGTAGACGCTTTCCGCACCTTCAAACTCATTTCCCTCTTGTTCATTTCCCAAGGCATAGCTCTCACTCGTGTCCTGGGATCCTACCGAGGCATCCGTGCTGAAGTCCTCGGGCTCTCCAATAGATTCGATGTTTTCCAGGTCATGTCCACCCAGGTTGTCCTGAGCGGTTGAATATGCACCATTGCCATCCTGTATTTCACAAGTAGTGATGCAGACATAAGTGCCAGGTGTCATCACAAAGTCAGAAGAGTTTAAGTCTCTGTATTCTCCAATGGTTTCTTTGAGTTCAAGGTCAGTTCCTTCTCCGCTAACCTTGCTATGTGTAGACCTGGATATGATATCTCCTTCACCTCCAGAATACTCATTTCCTTTACCCAACCATCCACAGATGCTCTGTTTCCCGACATTTTCCTCCTTCTCCACACGTTTATCCATATTTGTTTTCTTAGGAATCACATCCTTTTGTTTGCAAACAGAAATTGATGAGGCATGCCAAATCTTTCCATCGCTAAGGAGTGCAGAGTTAAAAATACTTTTTCTACTCTTAGGGGATCTGTGAACCTATTCTGTCTCTTCCCCAGTTGTCCATTATTTTTCCCTCTCACTCTGTCTCCTTCCTTTATTTTTGTTTCTTTTAACTTATGATTGCTGTCGCAATTCTCCTTATACCGACTTTGTGCTATTTGAATTCTACCAGTGACTGAGTAAGCCGACCATTCTGTTCTCTTTGCCATCCTGTACCACCCGATATTGTTCTTGGAAATAGGAGTTCTTCCTCTCATCATTTCGAATGGGCTTGCCAGAGTATTCTCTTCCGGTGTTATTCTGTATTCACATATCATTTTGTTGACTTCCTTCCTCCAACATTGTCCATTTTTGTTGGCTTGTTGAATGTTTTTTTGTATTACCTTTTTAACTTGTTCCACTGCACCTTTGCCATCTGTTCAATAAATAGATGTTGTTTTGTGGTTAATTCTGTTTCGCTCCATGAATTTAAAAAAAAAAATTTTTTTCATTTCAAGTCTGTTTTATTTTGAAACAACAAACCCCCGGCAGGGGCATATAGACACAGCGTTGAGCCTACAACCTCCATCTGAGGCCGGCCGCGGAAGATATGCAATGAGGCCATGCACTGTGCATAGACAAGTTAACACAGCGCCTTGCCTACAACCCCAAGGGGGCCGGCCGCGTGGCTAGGGAAAAGCTGGTAGATTTATTCAGCGCTTACAGAGCCCCAATGCCAGGTCAGTGAGAGTAGGCGGGCAGGCAACAAGCCCGACATTTAGAAGCGGCCCAACAGAGGCCATAAAACACAGTAGAGAGCTATGTAAGAAAGGAAGAAAGAGAAAGAGAAAGAGAGAAGGAAGTCGGGGGCAAGAGATAAGAGGGATAGCGCGCTGGCAGGGTGAATGTGTTGGTCCGTGGGCAAGGGGCGGCATCAGGTAGCAAAGGGCGGGCTCTAGAGCTCATGTGTCGCAAAATAGGTCTATGGGAGCAGTCTAGCGGGGTCCGCCGGGACAACAGCATCCTCAAAGAGGCGTAGGGTCCGGAGCCTAGTGGGCATGTATCGCGCATGTTCCATTGAGCAAAGATAGCGCACCAAGGGCTTCCAGACTGTGTCAAAGCGGGTAGTACGCAGCTGAAGTCGCGAAGTGAGAAGCTCCATTGCCAATACGTGCCATAGCCGCACAAACCAGGAGGCAATGGGAGGTGCTTTAATCTTCTTCCAATACAAGGCTATAAGCTGCTTGGCCGCACCTAGCATTTGCAGTGTTACAATCCAGTTGCTACGGGTGAGGGCCTTGAGGCCTAGAGGCCTAACACCCAGCAGGATCGTGGCTATGGCTTCAGGCAAGGGGAACCCCAACACCCCCCTAATGTAGCTAAGGACCTCCTTACAGAAGACAGTTAGGAGCGAGCACGCCCACCATATGTGCATGAAGTCCCCCGTTGCAGCCCGACACCTCCAGCACTGCGGCGAAACATTGGGGAATATCTTGTGGAGCCGCACGGGAGTGGAGTACCATTGAGTTAGATGCTTATAAGCGTTTTCTCTCTGCGGGATACTCCGGTATACCTTGGGGATATCTCTCCACAATGCGTCCCACTGCGAAGGTTCAATGTCCGCATTGACCGCTGTCTGCCATTGGCGCTGATACGGGTGGATGGGTATAAGTGGTGGGTGCTGCAGAATATGATCGATCTGGGAGACCAACCGCTTGGAGCCCCCAAGGGAGCGTGCCAGTCGTTCGAAAGGGGTGAAGGCACGTGTGGCAGCCTGATACAAGTCCCCATCAGAGACCCAGTGCCGTAGTTGGGCGTATTGCAGCCGTGCCGTAGATTGCACACGGAATTCTTCACGACATTGGTCAAACGATTTGAATGATCCTCCATCAAAAAGCTCGCAGATCACCCTGCAGTCCCCCTGCACCAGGTCTCAAACACCCGAGTTTGATCGGCTGGCGGGAAGTGAGGGTTTGTCGCTATGGGAGTATGGGGAGACGGGAACGTAGTAAGCCCCCTGGATACAGCAGTGGCATCCCAGATGTCCAGCTCCGTTTTTGTGGGTACTGCAAGGTATGCACTCCTGGAACGTGCCGCCCCCGGTGGATCCACGGTAGGTCCCAGATGGTATTTCCCGTCGCCGCCCTATCCATATGCAGACATCCTTTTTCACTATCTCTCACCCCCCATTCTATCACAAATCGGAGGTGCGCAGCCCAGTAGTAATGGACCAAGTTAGGGCAAGCCAGGCCTCCTCTGTCTCGCGGAGCCATAAGAATTTTTGGGGAGAAACGTGATCGCTTACCGCCCCAGACAAAGGATATAAGTTCGCGTTGTAAGCTTCGGATGCAGTGAAGTGGGATCGGGGTAGGGAGGCATTGAAACACATAAAGGATTTTGGGAAGGATCGACATTTTGACAGCATTGAGGCGGCCTAACCATGACAGCATCAAAGGTTTCCACCACCGCAGATCTTCCAAGACCTCCTTTCGGCAGTCACGCCAATTGACAGACGTCCAGTCATCTAGGGAAGGAGTCAAGGTGAGACCCAGATATTTGATGTGGCGCTCAGCCCACTGATAGGGCACAATCCCTTTCAAAGTGGAAAGGCCCTCTGTTGGGATAGTGAGATTAAGTGCCCAGGACTTATCATGGTAAATCTTGAGGTCAGATGCTCTCTCGAAAAGGCAGAGCGCTCTATGTACAGCCGGTAAAGAGTCCCGCGGGTGCGTGAGAGTAAGTATCAGATCATCTGCGAACAGTGCCACCTTGTTGTCCCGGCCACCGTGCGTTATCCCGTGGATGTCCGGGTCACGCCGTATCAGTTCTGCAAGAGGCTCCACTGCGAGGGAAAATAGAAGGGGTGAGAGGGGGCACCCCTGTCGAGTGCCCCTATGTATTGTTAGTGGCATCGTCAAGTCACCGTTGACTCGAATTCTAGCCTGTGGTCCTATATATGGAGCCATAACACTAGCAATCATCTTCGGACCCAGCCCAATTTTACGAAGCACCGCTCTAAGGAAGGTCCAATCCACTCGATCAAATGCCTTCTCCGCGTCCAGGGAGAGAAGGCAGGCTGGAGTTCGCCAATGATGTACTTTCCCCACGAGGTGTGCAAGTTTGCGAACATTATTTGCCCCCTGACGATCACGAATAAATCCGACCTGGTCAGGGTCCACAAGCCATTGCATGAACGGGTCTAAGCGTTTGGCGAGGAGTTTAGTGTATATTTTGAGATCCGTATTGAGCAAGGCGATAGGGCGGTAGGACGCACACAATGCAGGGTCTTTCCCAGGCTTCGGTATTAGCGCTATCTCTGCCATGCCCATGTCAGGAGATGGTCCCACCTCCTCGGAGAAAGAGATGAACAGTCGAAGGAGGTAAGGCCTAAGCTGGGTCTGAAATGTGCGATAAAAAGATAATGGCAGGCCATCCGGGCCCAGCGTTTTCCCCAAAGGGAGGTCGTTAATCGCTGCCGTGATCTCTTCCTCTGTGATGGAGCCTTCCAGCTCCATTGTGCTCCCAGCAGATAGTGCAGGCCACTCATACCCATCCAGGACAGCCGCCATCGCGTCCACCGAGACAGGTTCCCTCCCGTACAGAGAGGTATAGTAGTCCACAAATGCATCCTGCTTGGATTTCTCCAAGACTACTTTCGACCCATCCTGCAGTCTAATGCTAGTGATGTGAGCCTTGGCGGCGCGCACTCACAGCCTTCCCACTAGCAATCGGCCTACCTTATCGCCACCTTCAAAGTACTTTTGCTTTAAGGCCAGTAGGGAACATTATGCCTTGTTGGTGCATAGGAGCCGAAGTTGCCCTCTGAGATTGGCCAGTCTTCTTCTAGTGTCTCGCGACGACCGGTCCCGATCTTGCACCTCGCCCTCTTGATGTCCGCAGCCAGTTCAGCCTCCAGTTTGCAGGCAGCGCGCCTCCGTGCAATCGTCAGAGAGGTAACGTGTCCCCGGATCGTGGCTTTGAAGGCGTCCCAAACCACCGGTAACGGCATTTCCGGGGTATCATTAGTAGCAAAATTGGCGTCTATGGCCTCCCGGATGCTTTCCACATCATCAGCATCTCGAAGGATGCTCGGCGGGAAAGACCAATGGGCGGCACGCAAGGGACGCACTGCCGGGTCCTGGAGGAGTATCTCCACATGGGCATGATCCGACAGAGATGTCCGAGACGGAGGCTCCCGTTGCGGCTCGGAGCAACTCCAGCGACACAAAAAGTAAATCAATACGGGAGAAGGATCTATGGGTGTGTGAATAGAATGAGTAATCTCTAAGATCCGGGTTGTGATAGCGCCATGCATCTAATAGTCCTAAGTCTGCAATCTGTTTGCGCAGCGTGGAGGACATCACCCCAGAGGCGTTGGAAGCAACTCCACAGCGATCCATGTCAGGGTCCCACACTAAGTTAAAGTCCCCTCCCAGCATTACGTGCAGGTCTCCACATGGAATCTGCTCCCTCAGGAGCGACTGAAGATATCGGTCCTGCAACTGATTAGGTGCATACACGTTGCACAAAGAGAACCTGCGCCGCCCCGCATATACTGTGACTTTGAGGAAGCGCCGTCCCCACTCTTATAGGGTCCGGAATCTCCCCGCCTGAAGCCAGCTTTGCATAGTATGGCCACCCCTGCAGTTTTAGTATCCGCAGCTGCCCAGAACTGGAGGGGGTATTTAGGATGGGCCATGCGGTGTGTGTCCCCCTGCAGTAGGTGGGTTTCCTGGAGGAAAATAATGTCAGGTTGCTGTTGGAGGAGATAGTGCCAAACCTGCTTGCGCTTGTGAGGGGAGTTCAGGCCCTTAACGTTGAGTGTCAAAACCTTCAGTGTCCTAGGTACAGGCGCAGCCATGGTATGTAGCGAGTAGGGTCTGCCCACACTCCCCGCTCCCACCAGTATAGGGAGAGGTGACCAGGAGAGCCCCCTCTGGGCCCACCACCCCAGGCGACAGCTGCCACCCCATCCCTGTCCCACCACCCTCCGAACCAGAGGAAAGGAGAGAGAAGAGTTCCGAAGGAGGAAAAGCGAGAAGGAGGAGAAGGAGAGAAAAAGAGGGAGAAAGGGACCAATAAGAGACCAACCACGTCTCGTAGTTACTAAAGACAACAAAGGCCAACAGGGCCGTTTCGGACTACCCCAGTCACCGGGCATCCTCTACCCAAGGGTTCGGACGCACTCAGGAATGTCACTCCCTATGAGGCAGAGCAGGGGGTACCCACGTGTAGTGCAGAAGGCCTCTACTCCATTGGCCCCACTGCTCGAACCGGAGTCAGGGGCACCATGCAGCTGGACGGAGCAGTCAGGCATGTCGACGGCCAATGTTCAGTCCCCAATGCAGACCAGGCACTACAAGCCAGGAGGGACCCCTGGAGATCCAGGCCCACCGCATGAATGACGTTAGTAGGGGGCCGTCTGCGGAAGCCGGTGGCAGTGCAACCCCAAGCACAGGGTAAGCCAAGACGTCCCAGGAGTGCAGGTCATCCGTGCTGCAGGGAGATCAGTGCCTCTCTCGGTGATAGCAGCTGAGGGTAGGAGTCCGGGCGCCACGAGTGGCGCCAGCACAGCCAACGGGCCAGTACAGCGTCGCAGGTTAGCGAACTTGAAGACGCCCCAAATCAGCGGCAAAAGTCACAGAAGAGCATGTCACGCCGAGTTTCAGGTCACGGGGTAGATGGGTGTGAGGACAGGCCCTCCCTGTCGTCCTCGAGGGAACGGATGTGCGCTATGATGTCCTGCTTGGCCTGCGATGAGGACTTCTCATCCACCAGGGGTGAGCGGCGATGTCGTCGAACCCTGGTCCAGTCCGGGCGAGCAGGGACCCTCTCTTGTTGTCGCGATCTAGAAGGGTTGTGAGCCGGCGACTCCGGCATCTTGAGGAGTTGGGCCGCCTCTTGATAGGATCGGATGACCCTGCGCTTGTCCTCCCAGTAAAAGATGAGTGCGAAGGGGTGGCCCCACTGATAGGCAATGTTGAGAGCCCTCAACTTCTCCGTCACCGGCTGGAAAGCCCTCTGCCGACGCAGGGTGTTGGGCGCCAGGTCCTGGAAAATTTGTATTTTGTGGCCCCCGTAGGTGAGATTGGGCTTGTCCCATGCCGCTTTCAGGATGGTTTTTTTTTTGGTGAAGTAGTGCACCCGCGTTAAGATGTCTGGGAGGAGGCCTGCCCTGCCCGCCGGCCCGTACACTCGGTGGGCACGATCCAAAGTTGGGGGGGAGGCATCCTCATCCCCCACACCTCATGTAGGAGCTGCGCCACGTAGGTCAGGATTCGGAGGTTATTGCGGCGGCTTCTGTTCTCGAGGTCCTCCTGCTTAATCTACAGTTCTATGTTCTGAACCTCCAGGGCCTCCACCCTCTGCCCTAGCTGCTCTTGGTCTTCTGTACGCGTGTCCATGAGCTTCTCCAGGCCATCCACTCTGTCTCCCAGCTCGGTGACCTCCTTGCGCAGCTCCTTGACTCATGATTGCACTTCTGAACGCAAGGAGCCTATCTCCGTCTTGAGCTCGGACATAAAGGATGCCATAAAGGCCTGGGTCACTGGCGGTGATTCTGTAGCCGTCTGTGAGGGGCCTTCAGTCGACGCCGTGGCTCCAGTCTTGCCCCACATAGCCATCACCGACTTGTCCTTAGCCATCGCCGCTGGGTCCGGCTTGCCTCCCTTTGATCTCGTCATCGGTAGGGGACAGCTAGCAGCATGTGTCACTAGGAGTGGGCAGGGCGCAGTCCAGCGGGCTTAGGGGGATATGTAGTGGGAGGGGGTCCACGCCAGGCTGCGCACGAATAGCACAGGCAGAGGGCAGGCAGCGTAAAGGGATGGTCAAGCCACCGTGGTCAGGGGTAGAGAGGCGGCAGGTAGAGCACACACAATGTTTAGAGGCAAATCCCCGGGGAAACAACGCCCCCAACCCCTCGGCAACGCACCGTAGATCGCTCGAGCAGGCCAGGCGTGGGGCACCACCACCACAACGGCCCAGGTTTGGCAGCGACTTAAGTCCTCCCGGTCAGCTCTTCCACCCAGATGGTCCAAGGCCCGCGCCACCACTCCGAGTGCAGGATCCCCAGGCTGTAGCGTGCAGGGCAGCCCCCAATGGCAGGCAGCACCTCCGCCCACCCGCAATCAACTCCCAGCGACAGGTCCAAAAGTCTGCAGGGCCTCAGCACTCCCCTGCCAATTTCACGCTGTCAGCCAGGAGGTCAGGACACAGTCAGGCAAGACCCAATCGAGCTCGATGGTGCTTCGCAGCTCACAGCAGAGTAGGACCCGTCAGGCAGGGATTATCACATGTCCCAGGGGTCCCAGTCTGAGTCGCCCGTCTCCCGAGGGGGGTGTACAGTACCCTGCCACTCCTCACCTCGCAGGCCAAAGCTCAGGGCAGTTCGCCGGGGTTTCGCGCCGCCAAGGTGCACAAGGGGGGCGGCCAGCGGGCAGCCGAGGATGCAGCTCCACACCTTGTTCTCGGTTCTGGAGGGATGCCGGATCTCAGCACTCCCACGCCGATCGCTGCCTGTGCAAGCACATAGGTCGGGAAGGGGCAGAGGGGCGCCGGAGCACAGGCCGCAGCCCGCCAAAAACGAGCCACCACAGGTATCTGGGCCAGGGGCGCACCCCCCGGGCCCAGCTCCAATTGCCGCAGCCACCAGCAGGTACAGCTCACCTCCGCCTTAGTGCCATTCCCTCAGGGTGCTATTCCTTACCGGACATTTCCAGTCACTAGCTAAATGCGTGTTGCTATCACAGCGGTAACATTTTATTTGTTCTGTATTTTTCATTTTCCCTTTGACCTTTTGTTCTTCCCTTTCTTTGTACTTATAGTGCGCTTGTGATCATTGGGTGTAGGCGGACCCGAATAACAGGCGTGGAGGCCGTTTATAGTGGGCTAAGCTGGTTTTATTGTCAATACACTGCTTTCAGTAATAGGTCAATGGGGGTGGGAAAAAGAACAGCACAATACAGGAAGGAAGGGTCCCGGTGTTATGCTTGACCAGATGTCGAGATGATGGTTCCTCGCGAAGAGATGGAGCTTGGCCGGAAGTCAGTGTGATGGCTTCTTTCGAAGTGGTCTAGTCGGCTGGTCCCCGGGATGATGGTTCCTCTGAGGTATGGGAGGGAGAGAGAGAAAAGGGCTGTTAGTCCGACTAACTAGGATAGGCCGGTGCCATATACCTTCACCCGGGGTGCAGGACTTGAAGTGAGCGTGAGGAAGGTATGGGGTGGGTCTAGAGGGGGAAAGAGGAAGATTAGGAGGGCAGAAGGGTGATCGAGTGACGGGCAAGTGCGGGGGTCTTATATACAGTTGTGGGCGTGACTGAAAAAACGGGTACTATACACAATATACAGTGCTGGGTGCAAGGTGTGGGTGTGATTCCTTCATAAACTGCTATTTACACTCTCGATACCAGGAGATCAGTACTCACTTGGCCCGCCGCAACTCTCCCGTGAGTTGCGGCCGCTCTCCAGCCTCCTCCACCGGACTCTACCAGTCCTCGGTCCAGACTTCTTCTTCTACTTCCGCTTCACCGGTCTTCTCCTCAGGTTCTCCGCACGCTACCTCCTGCCACGAGTCCACCGCCTTGAACGACCCGCAGTCCTTGGTTCCGGCTTTTCCACACTCCGCCTCCAGGTTGGGGGAGGGACTTTCGGGGTTAGTGGAGAGTCCTTCCGGGTTTTCGCTCGTCGCGATTGGTTCCTGCAAAGAAGGAGAGAGGGGTGGCGTCCGGGTTGCTAGGGACGCCACAGGATCGGATGGACAGGTCCTGGACCTTGCGGTAAGAAGCTGCTTTGACGAGGTAGGGGAGGCGGCCCTTTCACACCGCTACCTTGTTTCGTTTTCCACAAATTTTTGCTACTACGCTTGCGTCATCCGTTTTGTTTTTAGTTTCACTGATGACCTCCTTAGCGCATCTTCCAGTCAATTCTGCTTTTTTTACAATCTCAATGACTTGTTGTAGAGGTTTCTCACCTTTAGCCCATAGCGCATCCTGTAAGTTAGGATTTGCTGCACACATTACAATTTCATTTCTAATTAAATTGTCATGCATGTTCTCAAATTTGCAAGTTAATGCCAAGTTTTTTAGTGTGGCAACATAGTCATCGACACTTTGATCTTTTCCTTGTTTCCTTCTGTAGAATTTATATCTGTGCACAGCTACGCAAACCATAGGTTTGTAGTAACCATCCAAATTTTCAAGAGCCTCATCATACACATTTCTGTCAGCTCCTCCACGTACTTTCTTATTTATATTTTTGTACACATCCAAACCTCCTGCACCTAAATAATGTAACATATTGTTTTCTTTTATTTCTTTTATTTATTTAAAACATTTGTATAGCGCAGCTGTCACCTTGCAGGTATCCTGGCGCTGTAGAAAATAACTCCTAAGGTGGAAGATAGTGGGGGCACTTTTCTTCCTGTTTCATTGGTTCCTCCTCCTTTTCAAATGTTGATATATAATTGCAAAAATATTCTCTCCATGTTTCCCATTTTACTGGAGGTGTACCTGTTACTTTCAAAAATGGTTCTGGTGGTTGTAAATTGTAGTTGCTGCTGTTTGCCATAATGTTTTAGTTATTTATTCCAACTTATTTTTTTTTAAATACCTTCAATATTTGCTTTTATTTTCTCAAATAAAACTCCTAACTTAAGTTTATGTGGTTTTTCAAGTGAAATTCCACTTCGAGTAATGTGCCTTCTCTATTATTTCTTTTTCTTTAATATGTTTTTGAATTAACTGAGGCCACTTCCTGGTAAACTACGTTCTTTTCATCTAGTGCGCGTTAGTCTCTTTTGCATTTGCATTCCTACTAAACTTACACCTTTAAGATGGCGTCAATTGCGTCATTTTGCAGGCACGGACATTCCCGCCTCTGCACTGTGTAGATTCCCTCACGGCTCGTTCTCTGACGGAGCCGGCGAAGCTGCTTAATTTCTCTTCGCCTCCGCACCTAGTCAATTTCATCCACACGCGTTTCAGCTGTGCCTGTTTTCGTGCGCTGATTAGATTTTCTCACTGCTCGTTCTTTCACGGAGCCAGCTCAGTTCGACTTCTCTGCGCTTTCAGCTTCCTCTCAACTGCTTTCATGCGTTTTCATCTCTGCCCGATTTTCATCTTTAAGGTGCCTTATCATTTCATTCTTCTTTTTTTTTTCCTTGTCAGAGATTCACTCGTAATTACTTTAGTTCGCCCCCAGGCCACAGTTCTTCACCTCAACTTTAATTATTATTTTACTTTCATTCGTTAATTTCATCATTTCTTCTCTGTTATCTTGCTGCAAACAGGAGGAGGCATCGCCATCATCCATAAGAACACCATCAAAATCATGACCAGCTCCGATGACAATCTTGCAACCGCCGAACATCTCCACTTTCAGATCCACAACGACCCTAGGACCACACTTAGAGGTACCCTCATCTACAGGCATCCAGGTACCCGCAGTCAATTCAGCGATGACATCACCGACTTCGTCAGCCCACATGCCCTCGCCTCCGAGAACTACATTCTTTTAGGAGACTTCAATTACCACCTTGAAAACAAACACGACAGCAACACCACCACCCTTCTGGACAAAATGACCAATCTCTGACTCAAACAACTTGTTGACACTCCCACCCATGTAGCCGGACACACGCTTGACCCTATCTTCACCTCCTGCAAGCACATCTCTTTCGATCGCACCACAGCTGTGTTCACTTCAGCTATAAAAACTCCCTGACCCACAACCGCCCACAACCTATTCCTCGGAGAAACTGGAACAAAATCACCTCAGACCAACTCCTCACATCACTCAACCAAAACCCTCCCACCCTCTCATTGGACCCAAACCAAGCGGCCACCAATCTCAAGCAATGGATCACCCACAGAGCTGACGAATTAGCACCCCTGGAAAAGCACCAGATCACATCAGCCAGCAAAAAAGCTCCCTGGTTCAATGATGACCTTAAAAAATCCAAGAAACTATGCCGCACCCTGGAGAAAACATGGAGAAAAAACCCCAACCACCGACAACATGTCCACCCTCAAGGCAGCCACCCGCAAACACCACCAACTGATTCGATCCGCCAAGAAATCAGCACTCAAGGACCGTCTCAACAACAACAATCACAACAGCAAGGAACTTTTCAACATCGTCAAAGAATTCACCAACCCCACCGCAGCATCTAACGACATCACTCCTTCCCAAGACCTCTGCGATGCGTTATCCTCCTTCTTCTACAACAAAATTGCCGACATCCACAACAGCTTCGAGAATACTCCCAGCGTTCAACCCTCCCCACCCCCCTCAGGTCCTACTCCGCCAACTAACAACCTTACGGCCTGGAACCCAATCACCACTGAAGACACCATCCGCCTAATGAACTCCATCCACTCTGGCTCGCCAACTGACCCCTGCCCCCACCACATCTTCAACAAAGCGGACTCCATCATCGCACCCCATCTCCGTGATGTCATCAACTGCTCGTTCAACTCTGCCACCTTTCCAGAAATCTGGAAACACGCCGAACTCAGCGCCCTTCTGAAGAAACCCACAGCAGACCCCTCTGAACTCAAAAACTACCGACCCATATCCCTCCTCCCATTCCCGGCCAAAGTCATCGATAAAGCCGTCAACAACCAGCTCGCCGCATTCCTTGAATCCAACAACTCCCTCGATCCATCTCAGTCCGTGTTCCGAGCCAAACACAGCACCGAAACCGCCCTCATTGCAGCGACTGACGACATCCGAACACTACTGGACAACGGGGAAACAGTGGCCCTCATTCTACTTGACCTCTCCGCCGCTTTCGACACAGTCTGCCACAGCACCCTTATACAACGCCTCAGCAACATTGGAATACAAGGAAAAGCCTTGGACTGGATCACCTCATTCCTCGCTGGGAGAACTCAAAGAGTCCGACTTCCCCATTCTACTCTGAGGCCACTGAAGTAATCTGTGGCGTACCACAAGGATCTTCACTCAGTCCCACCCTCTTCAACGTTTACATGAGTCCACTCGCCTCCATCGCGCGTCAACACAACCTTAACATCATCTCTTACGCCGACGACACCCAGCTAATCCTTTCCCTCACCAAAGACCCTAACACCGCCAAAACCAATCTTCACGAAGGCATGAAAGAAGTAGCCGAATGGATGAAACATAGCCGCCTAAAACTCAACTCAGACAAAACGGAGGTGCTCATCCTAGGATCTTCCCCCTCTGCCTGGGACGACTCTTGGTGGCCTTCCACTCTGGGCACTGCACCCACACCCACAGACCACGCACGTAACCTTGGCTTCATCCTGGACTCCTCTCTCTCGATGTCCAGACAAGTCAACGCAGTCTCATCCTCCTGCTTCAACGTACTTCGCATTCTCAAAAAGATCTTCCGTTGGATCCCCCTCGAGACAAGAAAGACTGTCACCCACGCACTGGTCACGAGTCGACTAGATTATGGTAACACACTATACGCCGGAATCACAGCAAAATTACAGAAAAAACTCCAACGCATCCAAAACGCATCAGCGAGACTCATATTAGACATCCCCCGCCAAGATCACATCACCGGACACCTAAAAGACCTCCACTGGCTTCCCGTCAACAAAAGAATTACATTCCGCCTCCTCACCCACGCACACAAGGCCCTCTACAATCTAGGACCCGAATGCCTCAACACTCGACTGTCCTTCTACAAACCCACCCGCCAACTAAGATCGTCCAACCAAGCCCTCGCCGCTGTCCCTCGCATCCGAAAATCCACCATGGATGGCAGATCCTTCTCCTTCCTTGCTGCCAGGACCTGGAACTCACTCCCCACTCACCTCCGCCTTACTCAAAACCACATCTCCTTCAGAAAAGAACTTAAAACCTGGCTATTCGACAAATAATGAACCCCTTACCCAAGCGCCTTGAGACCCTCTGGGTGAGCAGTGCGCTATACAAATACCCGAACTTGAACTTGAACACGCTGCTTTAAAGATTTTCCTATATATACTCTGTTTCATTTTTTTTCCTCCCTTACCGGAGTTTCTTCATGTGGGTTCGTTGTGTGTTGCCTTAGTCCTCGTCGCCAAATTGTTAGGATATATTGCTCGGAGTACAAGTAGAAGTTCTAAAAGTATTTATTGCCAAAGACAACACACCGCAGCAAGCGTAAGCATTGCAGCCAAAATGTCCACTGTGTAAACTGTCAACTGTCAACCCACGGAACCCTCAGCTGTCAACATTCCAGCTGGCTTAACCAATTACGTGCTGGGGACAAGCTTGCGCTGATAAGGGTAAGGGAAAGAGAAGAGGGTTAAGACACAACACTAAGTCGTTCCCATAAGATCCCATGGTTTTCTGGTGTTAAATCATTGTTAATTGACATGGGGATGAGGAATCTCTGGGATCACTCCGATACTCCGGAATTTCCACAAATAAAGCTTTTTAAAGCAGCATATTGGGAGGTGATAAAAATAAAAAGATTCTTGTTGGACAGGCCTCGTGGAAGGCCCGCTCCCTCCCCGCATGGCGGGGCCCGGACCCCTGCTCTCCCTGTATCCAAGACAAGAACCATCCCGGCAACCCACCGGGGCAACCCACGGCCCGTCCACAACGGAACTCCAGCTCCTGAACACCCCGGTATCGGCTGGCCGGGGCCCCCGTCAATACCACTGCCCCGGCCCAGCCGCCATTTTTGGACACCACACGACAAGGCCGCATGGCCTCAGATCGACCCCAACCCTGGGCCTGGCCAGGCCCTGACATCGAGGCACCACCATCCACCCAGGAGGTGAAGAGACCACTTGGCAGGTCAATGGGAGAAGGAGTGTGAATGGCTCCCCTCCGCCAGGTGTCGATCGCCCCCGGCCTCCCCGGGCGCTGGCTCCACCCCCCTGCTGGGTGTCTGGACTCCCTCATCCCGGACCTCCCGACCTCCAAGTGCGAGGGTCCGGACATCAAAGGAGGCCAGACCTATAACTGGGGCAGCTCCAGAGCAGGAAGGCAGTTGTATCCTGGAGTCGAGAGACACCGAGACAAACTCATCCTTGGAGGCCTGCTGGCGCTGCCGCGGCCCTTTCTTGTGAAGCATCTTCGAAGCCTGCTGGCGCTGCCGCGGCCCTCCTCGTCGTAACCATCTTCGAAGCCTGCTGGCGCTGCCGCGGCCCTCCTCGTCGTAACCCTCTTCGAAGCCTGCTGGCGCTGCCGCGGCCCTCCTCGTCGTAACCATCTTCGAAGTGTGCTGGCGCTGCCGTGGCCCTTTCTTGTGAACCATCTTCGAAGCCTGCTGGCGCTGCCGCGGCCCTCGTCATCGTGAACCATCGTCCAGGCCTGCTGGCGCTGCCGCGGCCCTCCTCGTCGAGAACCATCTTCCTAGCCTGCTGGCGCTGCCGCGGCCCTTCTTTGCGAACCCTCAAGCTCGAGGATTGTGAGCTCCATCTCTTGCTGTTCCCGTACCGGCCTGTACTAAGACTGTCCCGCTACCCCTTTTCCCTACAAGAGACTAGAATTGGCAGGATCCTCGTATCCTGGTCCCGCTGTATCGTTTATCACCTTGCCTCAAGATTCTTATATAAGCCAGTAGGGGGCGTGGCCAGCTGCATGGCTGAGTAGGACGTGCCTCAGCGCAGCTCCTGGCATGACTGGTACTGATCCGGCGATACTTTGACCCAAACAGCGGGAAATCACCCGAAATATTGGCTGTGGCGGCGGCGGAGGGCGAGAGGCGCCTGGAGAGCCCATCGGCTTCAATTTCCGACGGGGCGAAGCTGACCTGTCCGCCGATTTCACCCCGGGGCTGAAGACTCGGCGCCCTAAGATGGCGGCGCCCGGAGTCATCGAGTCCGGCTGCTGACGGGGGAGAGGTGGCGCCACAGGAGTGACGGTGAGGACATCGGGGACCCCCTGCCCCGAAGCGACGACGGTCGGCCCGGCGATTTGCCTCCCTCCTCCCCCCCTCCCCCCTTTCTCTGGTGATCGGGAGGATTCGGGACCGGAGGCGGTCTATGGCCTGACACACCGGGGCCTTGCTTCTTGGCCTCCTGGGTGAGCTGCGCGGCCGACGTGCGCTGCCCTAGCCCGGGTGCTGCCTGGTGGGGGTCGCGGAGAGCCGTGCAGCGGCGATCGGAGGCTGCCCACACGGAGGTCGAGTGGGGCCTGTGCAGCCGGGACCTAAATTTGCTGACTGTGGCCCGCCTGGTGAGCTGTGGGGCCTGTGCGCGAGAGCACGCTCCCCGGGAGTCCGGACCTGCCTCATTGAAGCTGCGAGGGGGCTCGCTGTGGGCCTCCGCCCCCCCCTCCCCCTCCCCCCCTTGAGAGACTGGGGGGTGAATCCTGCGAGGTCCTGGATCGAGCTGGCCTCCCGGAGGCTGAGTTGGGGCCTGTGAAGCCGGGGTCTAGCTTTCCTGTCTCTGGCCCGCCTGGTGCGCAGTGACGCTCGTGGGCTGCTGCGCGGTCCCCTGAGCCCGGGGCTGCCTGACTGGAGCTGCGGAGAGGCCTACTATTGGATTTCGCTCCCCTCCCCCCTCCCTAATCCTCGGGGGTGGGCGAGAACCCCTCGGGGACCCCGCTTCATCGGGAGGTCCTGGCCTGGACTTGGTTTCGCCCGCCTGGCTGGGGCCCGCGAGGAGGGACGTGGCGCAGTGCCCTGCTGGTAGAGACAGGGGATCCGCAGGACTAGTTCCACCTTGACCGGCAGTACTCCTTACCTCCCCAGCCCTCCTGTTACATCGGGGGGTCGCCCGATAGCCACCATGGGCAAGAGGGATCCGGCGCCACGGGCCGCAAGGCAGGAGACAATGGAATCCTACGCCACTAGCACGAGGGCACCCAGGAACACAGATGGGGGGGCCCGAGACACGCAGCCGGATACCGCCATGCTCCTGGAGGCGATCCAGGCCTCGCGGGCGGACATCCAGAACTCTAGGGCGGCCCTCGAGACCAAGATCGGGGAAGTAGGATCTGAGGTTCTACTACTGCGGCAGGACTTCCGGACCTTGTCCGACAGAGTGGGCACTGCGGAGACCAGGATATCCGAAACGGAAGAATCCGTTACCTCACTCAAGAAGGACATGGCAGAATTGCAGGCCTCCCATAGACAATTGTTGTGGCGAGTGGATGACGCGGAGAACAGGGCGCGCAGAAACAACCTGCGCTTCGTGGGCCTGAGGGAAGGAATTGAAAAGAACGACACGGCAGCTTTCCTCCACTCTTGGCTGACGACCATGTTTCCCCAGGCCCATTTCTCCAACTGCTTCGTGATCGAGAGAGCACACAGGGCGCTCCTCGCAAGGCCGCCGGAGGGAGCGAGACCTCGCCCGATAATTGCGAGATTCCTCAACTATGCTGATAGGGATCTTGTCCTTCGTGAAGCCCGGAAACTGGGAGAACTAAAGTTTGAAAATACCGTTATCATGATCTTCCCTGATTATAGCCAGGAGGTACAGAAGCAGAGACGCTCCTACGACACTGTGAAAGCGAAGCTAAGAGAGCTCAACATCTCCTATATGCTCCTTTTCCCTGCGAAACTGAAAGTCCTGTTCAAGGGCAGATCGCACTTCTTCACCCGTCCGGAGGAGGCCTGGCACTGGCTAGAAGAGAGACCGCTGCTGCAAGAGGCGGAGGAAGAAGGTCGCAGAATTCGGGAAGAGCAGGCAGCGGCCAACTTCAGGAGGAACACGAGCGGATCGCAGAGGTCCCGACACCACCGGACAGACAGGCAGTCACAAAGATCACCCTACCCGTCTCAGCAACTGGCGACTGGGGGAGCCCGAGGAGACGACCACGCAACCGCCGCGGGAGATATCACTCGGGGATCGCGATTCCGGTGCCTACTTCCAGACTCAGAGACTGCTACAGATCAGGAGGATGCCACCAATGTTTCAGATTTGGAAGACCAGACGGAACAATCCTTACACCCCTTAGCTGTTGCCATCCGAGACTTGGAGCAGGGAGGGCCAAGCAACGCGGTGATCACGGACCATGACACGCAGGACTCCCACTCCTGAGAAGCTGTAGGGACGGAGATGCACCGATACAGTCCATGCCAGGAGGCACGCAAGTAACTTTTCTTTGTTGTTTTTCGGGTGGTCACACACCACTACCAGACTTGAACTCTGACCAACTAGACTTTTCTTAGTTGGGGTTGTTTGCAGGGTGGGCGACAGACCTTGCTGCCTGGTGGCCCATACCGTCAATGGTTGCACGGGAGGGACGGCCGGGGGGTGCAGGTGGGGTGGGGGGGGGGGGCTGGGGAGTTGTTTATGCAGTTTGGTTGTTTGCGGGGAGGGGGAGGGGGGGGGGAGATGTGAGATTATGTGCAATGCAGTCACGGGGTTCGACACATTCTTTGGTTCTTCCTACATGGGAGTTGACCCGCCTGCCTACTTCTCGGCCTGGAGTAACCATGCCTCGCCACTATACCCATGGCCGTTGAAAAACTGAGTGTAATGACGTGGAACGTCAATGGCCTGGGCAACAAAATTAAACGGGGTCTGGTGAACAACTTCCTTAAGAGAATGGGCCCTGACATAATTTTTCTGCAAGAGACACACCTGAAGGGCACGGCCTGCGCGTTCATTGCACGGGGTAGATACAAGGTCTTGGGTCATGCGGGATACACAACTGACTCCAGGGGCGTAGCTATTCTTATTAAGAACACTTCCCCGTTTCAGGTCACACGGACATGGGGGGACCCTCTGGGGACATGTGTAGGAGTACAGGGATCTTGGCGCAGACGTACGTACACCCTAGTCTCAATGTATGCACCACCTAAACTGCAGGCTACCGCACTGAAGCAGTTAGCTACCATACTATTAGACACTTCAGACACTATACAGATAGTAGGTGGAGACTTTAATGACGTACTTGACAGAGACATGGATAGATCAGGGGAGACTCACCACCAGCGTACTCAGACTCCCCTGGCTCAAATGGTGTCGGAGATGGGGCTGACTGATGTATGGCGACTGTTCCACCCGACTGTTAGGGCCTACTCATTCTACTCGGCAGTGCACAAAGTATTCTCCAGATTGGACTACATTTTTATGTCTAGACCGGAGCTTACTGTAGAGGGTACGGCGGAATACTTGGCTAGGGGTCTTTCAGACCACTCACCGCTGCTAATATCAGTGGGAAGCCCTAGACACAGGAATGAGGCGAGTTGGCGCCTCGCTGCTTGGGACCTGGCGAACAAGACAATACTCCAGGGTGTTCGTGCCGATGCCCGGGTATACCTAGCTGAGAATGTTGGGTCAGTGGACTCAGCGGTAACTCTGTGGGAAGCGATGAAGCCGGTGTTAAGAGACAGAATAAATATTAGATTGAGGGACGAGAGGCGGAAGACGATGGAAGAGGTAGAAACTGTGGAACGCACTATAGTGGAGTTAGAAAGGGATCACTTACGTACAAAGAGCACGACCACCTTGCGCATACTGTTAGATAACCAGCGACACTATCGAGACCTGGTATCGGATGAAGCAAAGACCCAACGCCTGGCCACATTACACCGTCTTTATGACGTGGGAGACAAATCCGGCAAACTTCTGGCCTGGCTTAGTCGTAAGGAGAGGGCAGCGAGATGGGTGGAGGCAGTCGCAGACGAGAGGGGGAAGACTTTATGCGCAGACAACCTCATAGCAGACGCTTTCGCAGTCTACTATGGCCGCTTCTACGAGGCCAGGCAACTGAGTTCATGTGGGGACTCTCTTCTTTACATGTCGCAGGTTGACCTCCCCGTGGTAGACGCTGAAGCCCTACCCGCCTTAGAGGCCGACATCTCTCTGGATGAAGTCAAAACCGCCATTGCGGGGCTGAAGTCGGGTAAGGTGCCGGGCCCGAACGGGTTCCCCCCGGAATTCTTTAAGTGCACGGCCGACATCTTAGCTCCCCACCTAAAAAATCTCTATTTTAAGGCATACCAAGACGGCTGCCTGCCCGATGACCTCGCCCTGGCAATCATAGTTCCCATCCACAAGGAGGGTAAACCGCGGGACGACTGCGCGTCTTACCGCCCCATCTCCCTCTTGAATACAGAGGTGAAAATCCTAGCCACGATCCTTGCGCGACGCCTTAAGGAGGTCCTACCCGCTCTAATACACTTAGATCAGACCGGCTTCTTACCGGACCGGGCCACAAAACTCAATCTCCGACGCACCCACAACTGGCTGCAGGAGGTTAGGGATAGGGTCCCTCCCCACTGGTTCCTCTCATTGGACGCGGAAAAGGCCTTCGACTCTGTGCACTGGCCATTCCTCGAGGCTGTCCTGGAGAAATTTGGTCTCGGCCCAAAATTCCGCTCATGGGTTCGCCTGCTGTACACCAACCCACGAGCCAGAGTGCGGGTGAACGGGAGACTCTCTCGAGAATTCTTGATCCAACGGGGCACCAGGCAGGGGTGTCCCCTATCACCGCTACTCTTTACGATGACAATTGAGATACTGGCGGCCAAAATCAGACAAAATCAGAGGATTTCCGGCTTCCGCCTTACTACTGCGGACAGCCCGGAGGAGAAACTGTCCCTGTATGCGGACGATGTCCTCCTGTATATCACAGCCCCGCAAACCTCTGTGCCTGAACTATTCCGAGACCTGGACGAATATGGTAGTCACTCCGGCTACGCAGTAAACTGGCACAAATCCGTCCTTTTTGACCCCAAAGGGGGACGCGAGTGAGGGGGACCTCCCAGACAGACTGGTGGTATCCACAGACGGCTTCCAATATCTAGGAGTGTTCATCACGCTGGATAGGCACCGGTCACTTCTCAAAAATGTTGAGAAAATACTGGTGAACTCCGCGGCGGATATGGCCCGGTGGCGCCAACTTCCTCTGACACTCCTGGGTAGGGCGGCGATGTACAAAATGATCGTGCTACCCAAATATTTGTATGCCCTGCAGAACGAATACTATCAAATACCAGACAGTCTCCTCCGTAGAATGCATGCTGACCTCAGATCTTTCATATGGTTGGGTAAGCAGCCGAGGATTGCACTGACCACCCTGCAACGCCACCAATACAGTGGAGGTATCTCCCTACCAAACCTTGAAGCGTACTACTGGGCGGAGCACCTGTCCCCCATTAACGATTGGCTCCACGCCCCCGGAGACCACCCAACGTATGCATTGGAACGCACCAAACTGGCCTCACGCCCGATGCTTTCCTACCTATATGGTGGCGCGGCGAGCCGTTCCTTACTCCCGGCCACGCATATTACTCTCCGGGCCTGGAAAATGGCGATGAGACGTACGGGCTGGGATAAGAAACCCACCCGGCAGACCCCACTCTGGCACTGCACGTGGCTCTCTGAACTTCACAAACTTAAGGGATTCAAGCAGTGGGACGACATTGGGATTTCCACGGTGGGAGATGTCGTCGCCAGAGGGGAGTTAAAACCCTATGCCACCTTAAGGACGGAATATGGGCTCCACCGCTCTCAATTTTTTAAGTATGTTCAACTGCGCCACGCATGGAGGGCACAGGCTCTGAATCTTGAGGGCCTACCGGAGTACGCACCCCTAGAGGGCAGACTGCTGCAGGAACAGATACCCCACAAGGCCGTGTCGCTCACGTATAAAACCCTCACAAATAACATGCTGGGGGATCTGGTGCAGCTTAGGGCCGTCTGGGAACGAGAGGTGGGAGACCTGGAGGACATTGACTGGGACTTAATCCTTATGCATCCAAGGGAGGTGGCCATAAAATCTCGACTGCGCCTGATTCAATATAACGTACTCCATAGGACGTACTTTGACCGAGTGCGGATATTTAAAATGGGGAAGACAACGGACGATAGGTGCCTGAGATGCCAGCAGGAGGGTGGGGATTTCCTCCACATATTGTGGACTTGTGTGAAAATACAGTCCTACTGGACACTTATTTTCATCGAACTGCAGGAGGTCCTGTCCGTGTCGCTCGACCAAGAGCCTAAGCTGGCCCTATTGGGCATGACCAATGATGTAGACCTCCCCCGACCTTTACTGACGTTCCTGACATTGGCCCTGGTAGTGGCAAAACGTGACATTGCCAAGTATTGGGGGGCGGAGACGATACCCACTGTAGGTGAATGGAGAATGGGATTAGACCTCTACATGGCGGCGGAGCGAGTGACGTACAAATCAAGGGGATGCCCGAATAAGTTCAAAAAGGTTTGGTCAAAATGGCGGCACTACCATGGGCTCGATGGTGGACTTGGGGGGGGAGAACCCGTGGGAGGACCTGGGGCTGGGGGAGGGGGGAGATCGGCGGGAAGACCCTGATGGGAAGGGACACTACATATCAACTCCGCTATGCATGCCTAGTGTTTTCTCTGGCCATGGGCTTCAGGAAAGGCGGGAGGAGGGAGGAGTCGGGGTAGGTGAGATCTGTAGGTGCCCCTACTGTGCTTGTGCTGTTCGACCTTGACTGAGCGGTTGTTTTGCTAACGTTGCACTCACATCTGAACTTGTTGGGGAGGGAGGGAGGGGGGGGGGAGTTTAATTAAAATAAAACAGAAAAGTGGATGCCCAGATGATAACTGCACCCTCTGCTTATGTTGAGGCGGGGATGCGCTGAGTGTAACCCGAAGATTTAATCGGACTGCTTTATGGACCATATGTCGATGTAACGTTGGGGGCTGTAAGACATATATCCGGAATGTATTTGACATGCTTGAATTATGCTACCGCTGTCACCCTTTTCATATCTGTGCATCTGCAATAAAAACTAAGTTTTAAAAAAAAAAAAGATTCTTATATAAAGTGTGCAGAACTCATCTTTGTGTGGTGTCCATCTGTGGGGGGGAAGTTACTTGTCTGTATGATCACCGGAGACGGCCCTCAACGGAGGCCTCTCCCCCTGTACTCGGCCAACCCTCCGGGTCTCCGTCTAACATTGGTGGCCAGCGGCGCGATCCGAGCCGACGCATAATCGTACAGAGAGTAACTCACCCCACGACACACAGCCACCATGACGACAAAGGAGAGTGGAACAACGGAAAAATTCCTGATGGAAAAACTAGAAGAATATAGCCACAAAGAACTAAAACAATTCTGCATAGAACTGGGCATTGCTACCACAGGACTGAGCACGAAAGATGACCTCAAACACTCCTTGGAATCTTGGGCGGAGACGGGTACGGCCGTAGCCCAAGACCAAAGCCTCGAGACCACCGAAACAAGCACCGCTCCTACAGAAGAAAGAAGACCGGGTCTCTCACCGGAGGAGGCCCGAGAACGGGAGAAGAGCCGGCTCCACGAATTGGAACTGGCTCGACTTCGCTTAGATGGAGAACTCAAATTGGCGGAACAAAAAATAACTTTAGAACACTTACGGCTCCGAGAGGAGCGAGAAGAGAAAAAGAGTCAGAGAGAGCTGGAAGAAAAAAGACTAGCCTACGAGCATGAGCGCAACTTGAAGGAACTAGAGATTCGGAGGTAGAACAAAGACCTCGGAGTCCCCGGGCACCAGAGCCCCCCTGTCACTACGGACCCAAAGGTCCACATCCCCAAGGATGTCGTCAGAGAATATTACCGTAACGATGATATCCAGCAATGGTTCAAAGCCTACGAAGTAGCAATGACCTCCCACCGGATCCCACGAAGCGACTGGGGAGCCGGGTTATGGGGGAGGTTTGTCAACGAAGGGCGAGACGCCCTGCTGCAACTCTCGGACCATCAGATGACGTCCTACGACCACATGAAAGCCGCCCTCCTCACTCGATACGGACTCACGCCCGAGATGTACCGCCAGAGGTTCCACAACTGCAAACGGATCCCGGGTACGACTTGGGTGGAGTACGTGAACTTCTTTAGCCGAGCCTTCGAGGGGTGGATCAAGGGCAGCAAGGTGACCACTTGCGAGCAGCTCTTTGACCTTATTGTATGGGAGCACCTCTCTAATAACTGCTTCGTCGAGCTCAGGCAGCACCTCCTTGACAGTAAACTGACTGAACCTCGGCAACTCGCCATCGAGGCAGACCGATGGGAGAGCACCCGAGTTTCCCGAAACTGGCCCAGCGAACAGCACCGAGCCTCCCAAGGGCCCCATCGCCCCCGAGGGGGAGGAGGAGGCCAGGGTCGGGCCGAGACACCGTCCCGGTGGCCCCCACCAGCAACACCCCGCCCCCGGCCGGAAAAGGGAAGCCCTCTGACGCAACCAGGGTTCCGCGCCAACGTTACCTGCCACCGATGCCAACGACCCGGCCACTAAGCCAATGATCCCAACTGCCCAAAAAACCAGAGTCCCATGCCCCGCCAGGTCGCTGCCGCCGCCCTGGGAGAAGAACAAGCCCAAGAAAACACCGAAGAGTACGAGCCAGACCAACCCGAGTGGGAACCCGCCGCCATGTCCCTGGTCTGCCTAGGGGAAAGAGACCTGATTCCGCGGGCACCCCTTCCCGCCAATACGCAGAAGTACAGCCAGTGGGTCAACATTAATGGGCACCGGTCTGAAGCCCTCCGCGACACCGGGGCCAGTGTGACCGCAGTCCGCTGCCATCTGGTAACCCCGGACCAGATCTTACCAAATATCCTTTGCCCAGTACGGTCGGCCGATAACTCCGAGAGCCTGTGTCGGAAGGCCTGCATTCCCTTCGAGTGGGGAGGGGTATCCGGCATGCTAAAAGTGACTGTCCCCGACGATGCCCCCGTGGACTGCCTCCTGGGGAACGACCTCGAAAGTTCTCCCTGGTCAGCCGTTGAGCGAAGAGAGCACCTGGGGATGCTAGGCCTCCCTGAATGCGTCTGCGTAACGACCCGGTCCATGGCCGCCCGCGCCATCCCCAGTCCCGAAGAACCAGAGTGGCCGGAACCCCCTCCACCGATCGTCCAAGAAGGAGCAACCCTGGAATCCAGTTCCCCGGAGTCCAGCGAAGAAGGACTTGATCGGCTCCGGGACCTTACCGAACTGGCCCAGTGGCGTCAAGAGGGTGGCCCCACTCAGGAACAATTCCGACAGGAGCAGAGAACATGTCCCTCCCTCGAGGGACTCTGACAGCAAGCCCTCGCCCCGAGCGCAGGAGACACCTCGGGGGCCCACTGGATTTATTGGGACAATGACCTGCTCTACAGTGAGCAAAAGATTGCTGAGCTGGGGGCCAGCCGGGTGCTGGTGGTCCCCCTCCGCTTCAGAGACTTCCTCTTGAACCTAGCACACGATGTGCCTCTTGCCGGACACCTGGGGCAAGACAAAACGTACAGCCGCCTGGTGACCCACTTCTACTGGCCCAAAATGCGGAATGATGTAACAAACCACTGCCGGGCCTGCCCATCCTGCCAGGCCAGCGGGAAGAGCGGCCGAAAACTCAAAGCACCCTTGCAGCCTTTCCCCATCGTCACCACCCCGTTTGAACGGGTGGGAATAGACATTGTGGTGCCCCTGGAGCCCAGAACAGCACAAGGACACCGGTTCATCCTGGTCCTGGTGGACCACGCCACCCGCTATCCCAAGGCCATTCCTCTTCGGACCGTGACGGCGCCCGTGGTAGGCCCAGCCCTGATGGGGATCTTCTCACGGGTGGGCTTCCCCCGGGAAGTCGTCAGCGACAGGGGCACGAACTTTATCTCTAAATACATGAAGTCCCTCTGGCAACAGTGCGGGGTCACCTACAAATTCACAACCCCCTATCACCCGCAAGGAAATGGGCTGGTCGAGCGGTTTAAGCGCACCCTCAAGGGGATGATCATGGGCTTGGAAGAACCCCTACGTCGCCAATGGGATGTGCTGCTCCCGTGCCTCCTGTTCGCATACCGAGAAGTCCCCCAGAAAGCCCTGGGCTTCAGCCCGTTCGAACTACTGTATGGACACCCGGTCCGGGGTCCCCTCAGCCTGGTCAAAGAAGGGTGGGAAGTGGCCCCTCAGAAGACTCCTCCGGATGTATACAAGTATCTCCTGACCCTCCGTAACCAGACCCGGCGATTCAGGGAACTCGCCAAGGCCAACCTTGAAGCCAGTCAGGAGGACATGAAGCGATGGTATGATCAGCATGCCTCCTCCATCGAGTTCGAGCCGGGACAACAGGTCTGGGTGATGTCCCCGGTTGAACCCTGCGCCCTACAGGACAAATGGACGGGGCCCTTCAAGGTGGTAGAGCGCAAGGGTCCAGTCACCTACCTGATCGACATGGAGTCACCCCGGAACCCCCTACGGGTCCTCCACGCCAACAGACTCAAACCCCACTTCGTGCGCTCGGAACTCAGCCTCCTGATGGCTACCGATAGTGGGACTGAAGAAGACTCCGAGCCCCTTCCTGACCTGCTGAGAACGCTCGAAAAGGACGGCTCCGTGGAAGGGGTCAGACTCTCCGATGCGTTATCCTCAGAGCAACGCCAAGACTGTCGAGACCTTCTGCTCCAATTCGCCGACCTGTTCTCCCTCATCCCCGGGGTCACCCCCTGGTGCCTGCACGACGTAGATACCGGGGAAAGCCCCCCTATTCGACACAGGGCGTACCGAGTGCCGGATCGAGTGCGCGCCTGCATCCAGACAGAAGTCTCCAAAATGCTGACTCTGGGAGTGATCGAGCCATCTGACAGCCCCTGGGCCAGCCCAGTCGTGCTGGTCCCCAAGGCGGCCGCCCCGGGCGTCACCCCCGAGCTCAGGTTCTGTGTGGACTATCGGGGTCTGAACGCCGTTACCAGAACCGACGCTCACCCCATCCCCCGGGCGGATGAGCTGATTGACCGCATGGGGGCCGCCCGCTACCTGAGCATCTTCGATTTAACAGCGGGCTACTGGCAGATCGGCCTCACCCCAGGGGCCCAAGAGCGATCCGCCTTCTCTACCCCGGATGGCCACTACCACTTCAAGGTGATGCCATTCGGCATGAAAAACGCCCCAGCTACCTTCCAGAGACTCGTGAACCAGGTACTGGCGGGCCTCGAAGAATTCAGCGCCGCCTATCTGGACGATATTGCTGTGTACAGTCGCCACTGGGCAGACCACCTCCACCACCTCCGGGAGGTCCTGCACGCCCTCCGGCAGGCCGGGCTCACCATCAAAGCCAGCAAATGTCAGATTGGCCAAGGGTCCGTGACCTACCTGGGACACCAAGTGGGGAGCGGTCTGGTGGCCCCCCTCCAGCTCAAGATCGCTGCAATCCAGGCCTGGAAACCCCCAGTCACCCAAACCGAGGTCCAAGCCTTCTTGGGGCTCACCGGGTACTACCGGCGGTTTGTAAAAGACTATGGCAGCATTGTGGGGCCCCTCACAGAACTCACATCCAAGAAAAACCCCAAAACAGTCAACTGGACTCCGGAATGTCAGGCGGCTTTTGAGAAATTGAAGTCCGCCATGTGCACCGCCCCCGTGCTCCAGGCCCCCGACTACAGCCGGGAGTTCATAGTACAGACGGACGCCTCAGATCATGGCGTGGGGGCCGTCCTCTCCCAACTCAACACCGAGGGAGTCGATCAGCCAGTGGCATTCATCAGCCGACGCCTGCTGGCCCGAGAACAGCGCTGGAGCACCATCAAACGGGAGGCCTTCGCCGTGGTGTGGGCTCTCAAAAAGCTCTGGCCCTATCTCTTCGGTACCCACTTCCGGGTGCAAACGGATCACCGACCCCTGCAATGGCTGATGCAGATGCGGGGAGAGAACCCAAAACTGTTGCGCTGGTCCATCTCCCTGCAGGGGATGGACCTCACTGTAGAGCACCGTCCAGGCCAAGACCACGCCAACGCAGACGGCCTGTCACGCTTCTTCCGCTCGGCGAGGAGAGTACCCAAGAGGATGGGTGACTCTCCCTGCCTTCAGCTGGGGGGGACGCATGTTGGACAGGCCTCGTGGAAGGCCCGCTCCCTCCCCGCATGGCGGGGCCCGGACCCCTGCTCTCCCTGTATCCAAGACAAGAACCATCCCGGCAACCCACCGGGGCAACCCACGGCCCGTCCACAACGGAACTCCAGCTCCTGAACACCCCGGTATCGGCTGGCCCGGGCCCCCGTCAGTACCACTGCCCCGCCGACATTTTTGGACACCACACGACAAGGCCGCATGGCCTCGGATCGACCCGAACCCTGGGCCTGGCCAGGCCCCGACATCGAGGCACCACCATCCACCGAGGAGGTGAAGAGACCACTTGGCAGGTCAATGGGAGAAGGAGTGTCAATGGCTCCCCTCCGCCAGGTGTCGATCGCCCCCGGCCTCCCCGGGCGCTGGCTCCACCCCCCTGCTGGGTGTCTGGACTCCCTCATCCCGGACCTCCCGACCTCCAAGTGCGAGGGTCCGGACATCAAAGGAGGCCAGACCTATAACTGGGGCAGCTCCAGAGCAGGAAGGCAGTTGTATCCTGGAGTCGAGAGACACCGAGACAAACTCATCCTTGGAGGCCTGCTGGCGCTGCCGCGGCCCTTTCTTGTGAACCATCTTCGAAGCCTGCTGGCACTGCCGCGGCCCTCCTCGTCGTAACCATCTTCGAAGCCTATTGGCGCTGCCGCGGCCCTCCTCGTTGTAACCATCTTCGAAGCCTGCTGGCGCTGCCACGGCCCTCCTCGTCGTAACCATCTTCGAAGCCTGCTGGCGCTGCCGCGGCCCTTTCTTGTGAACCATCTTCGAAGCCTGCTGGCGCTGCCGCGGCCCTCGTCATCGTGAACCATCGTCCCGGCCTGCTGGCGCTGCCGCGGCCCTCCTCGTCGAGAACCATCTTCCTAGCCTGATGGCGCTGCCGCGGCCCTTCTTTGCGAACCCTCAAGCTCGAGGATTGTGAGCTCCATCTCTTGCTGTTCCCGTACCGGCCCGGTACTAAGACTGTCCCGCTACCCCTTTTCCCTACAAGAGACTAGAATTGGCAGGATCCTCGTATCCTGGTCCCGCTGTATCGTTTATCACCTTGCCTCAAGATTCTTATATAAAGTGTGCAGAACTCATCTTTGTATGGTGTCCATCTGTGGGGGGGAAGTTACTTGTCTGTACGATCACCGGAGACGGCCCTCACCGGAGGCCTCTCCCCCTGTACTCGGCCGACCCTCCGGGTCTCCGTCTAACAATTCTCTAGCCATGTAATTTCGTCATTTGCAAGGGATTTCCTTGATATTAGGGATAAAAACCTCTTGGGGGCCTATTGGGACCTACTAACGGAACGTTTAGATCGTAAGTTATTTCATCTGTTCTGGGTTGGCACTCTACCCCTGAGGTGGCTTACAAGTAAGTGGGATACCTCCACCAGTAATAAGTGTCAGTTTTGTAAAGACCAGATAGAAGATATAGATCATTTTCTATTTGTATGTCCGGTTTACCATACCCCAAGAAGCACCTGGTTGAAACCTGTTTGTTAACTCTTGGGCACCAGATTCTGAGCTGGGCATGGGTGCTGCGTGCCAAAATGGGGGGATGAAGTAACCATATAAGGTACCGACATTTAGCTTTCTACTGCATTTCATAGTGGGCTTCTAACAGCATTAATAGCCAACGACATTTATTGCATGGCCTAAGTCTTTTTGCAGGATTAATTGTTTAATATATTTGTAACTGATTTTAATATTGACAATAATATTTTATATGGATGTATTTATTATTGTGATGGTGTTACATTGTGAAATCTCATTTTTAATTTTGGAGTAGTATTATTGGATGAAATGTAAAAAGGTGTTGTTTTGTTATTATTGTCTTTTTATGATGAATAATCGCAATAAAGACTTTGGAATGGTTATAATCGATTTGAATAACAGAGGATAACTTATGAATCAAAATACCCCTTGTACGCTTATTGCAATAACAGAACTTTCACACAAGTTCTTGTCGTCACGGAAACGTGACGTCATACAACTAGTCCGAGGAACAGCCGAAATGTAGAAACGTAACGCGCCTTCCTTACCGACTTCACGACCGGAAAAATCTGAGCTTGACCATATTTTCCCGCTGGGGGCGTTTGTCTGTTGTCTGATAGGCAGTTGCTTTTCTGAATACGCAAGACGTACACCCAATGGTAAGTCTGGTTTAGGGGCACGTAATTTCGTCCGGCCAATGGCTGCGCTGAATGTGCGCGTGGGACGGATGCACGTTCCTGCAGTTCCTGTTGGTTGGTGTTCAGACGTTGAACCAATTGTGTTAATGTTCTAGTAATTGGTAGGACACTTTCGGTATGCACAGGAGCGGCGGAGAAAGCAGGGCACGTCAGTTGAATTCCTGGAGTGGCTGTTCGTTTTCTGATAGTAAGGGACACAGATTCAGTTAAAGGAAATTACTGGTCTTGTCGAAAGTGTGTACGCGATTTATTATGGGACCAGAAGGCGACCTGAGAGTTCTTTGTGGGAAGAGTGACGGGAAGGGTCGTGGGAGGCCGAAGTGGAAGTCACATGAATAGTGCGGGTGGAGTGGCGAGGGGCTCGTTATTGTTCTAGAAAAGATTTGTTGGTTGTCTGATGTTAAGGTGCGTCCTACGGAGTTAGCAAAACATCTTCGTATCACTGGCGGCAACGTCCCTGTTCATTTAAAAAAAAAAAAAAAAAAAAAAAATATATATATATATATATATATATATATATATATATATATATATATATACATATCACAATTGTTGCCTTATTTATTCTTAGTTTTCGTGTTAATGGTGCTTTAAATAGTGTGTTTTTTAAAGATCACTTTTGAAAAGTATTGTATTTTATGTGGTCTTTTTGAGTGTTTCTTTTCTCTGAGTATTATTGTAAATGCTTTTAAGAAATTAAACAATGAACTATTACAATTATACTTTATTCTTAGTGGCTTATATTGATCATATTTAGCTAAAGTACCATTTTACTATCGGTTGTGTTTAAAGATATCTTCTTTAAAGCTTCATACATAGTACATATGATTTGTTGGGGTATATAGCAAATTGTGTAGAGCAAATTAAATCCAGGTAGTTGAGTACAGCGTGTGACCCGCCACTAAGTAATCCTAAACGCCAGAACAAGACAAACTGATTTTAGATAATCATTGGTTATGTCCCCCGTAGTGGTAAAAGTTCAATATATGTAATTGTAGGGCACAAAGCCTTGGAGTTCGGGAAAGTGTCAATAAGTTGCCTGAGTCAGCAATGAATCGTCATATTCCTGATATATATATTTATTTATTATCAATGGGTAGCCTACATTTAACTGATTTATGCGCACACACACCTGATTGTATGTAGAAATACATTCTAAATATTGGGTTGCTAGTCAACTAGATGTTCGGTTTGTTGCCTCAAAGAAAATCATTCTTCCAATATGTTTTATGTGGAAAAGGAAAAAAAATCAGTTCTCTACCAATGGTGTTATGCGGTCACCACCTGTCTATTAGATTTAGGTTTGTAAATTAATTTTATTTAAGAGTTTTATGTAGCGCTGGCAATACTGGGGGTGGGGGTGGGGGTGGGGGGGGGGCTGTGTGTATCAGAGCGCTTTACATCAGGACATGTTCAACAAATAACTGGTATAGACCGAAGAGTTAAATCTAAACAGGGCAGGGTTTGAGCATGATGGAGGAAAAATAGCACTTCACCAAGTAAAGTGTTCTGATTTGTTTCATCCTATTAAATTATTTTTTTTCATCACACAGAATTACAAAACGAGGGCTTTCATAACTATTGAAATTTATTTAAATTGTTTGTATAGTCACTTTTTAGCAGTTTAAATGTATGTTAGAATAAAACATACATCCTACTTCCTTCCATTTCACACTTTTTGTATATCTTGTTTGTGAGACAGTTCACTCTAATAAATCCTCGAACTTTGCAGTCTGAGAAAGAAAAGAAATTGTAGATGTAAATTGACATGATCTCTGTCTCTGAACACATAATAAATGTGACAAGATAAAATAAAGATTTAAAGGCATCTTTATTGCTCGTTCACTCAGTGAGTAAACAGAACATGTGTTTGTCAGCTCGCTAGAAGGGGCGAGTAGGCCCTGAATATAGCTTACAGTGATAAAATCTAACTCGCCATTGCAAGTGGGCAAGTAGATTTGTTGAGGCCTGGTTTGATATGCCAGTGGAGAGGGCACTGCTGGGAGGTAGGCACAGTTCTCCATACCCAAGTACCCTTGTATCTTTTGCAGTTTTGCATTATAGCCAGCAGGGCTGTTGCAAGAGAGAGAGGAGGAAGGCTGGCATTTGCAAAAGCCTGTAATGGTGTTTGACTGCGGAAAAATACAGGAATATGAAGTGCAGGGATACCCTAAGAAATGTGAGAAAGAGAGACACCGAATCATACCGATTCAGTATTTAAGAATAGGTAAATGGGATATAGGTAATTTTTAGTTAAAAATTACCGAATCGGTAAGTTTCGGTAATTGCCGAATCATTATTTACCTGAAGGCCCATAGGAATGAATGGCAATTTCCGAATCGGTAAATACTGATTAGGTAAAAGGGAGAAAACATTGAAGGGTGGCAGGGTGTCACTTTGACACCCTGTTGCACCCCTCAATTGTGTATGGGTGCACATGTGGCACACATACATGCCCTAAGGGCATGTATGTCTGCCACATCACACTGTTGGAAAAGCAAAAAAAATGCTTTTTATAAGGTTTTCATTATTTACCACCAACTTGTAGTTGGTGGTAAATAACGAATCCTTAACTGAGGAGTGCACCAACTTGAGTGCTCCCTACATCATGGATTCGGTAATTTACCGAATCGGTATGTTAAGAATTCAGTATTTTACCGAATCCTTAAATTACTGATTCGGTAAAATACTGAATCCTAAAAAAGTGCCACCTACATCTAAAAAGCCCAATACCGGTCGGTAACAGCCGAAATTCGGTAATTTCGGCCGTTACGACCAAGCCTATCACTCCCTATTTCTACACATTTCCATAAATCCTTGACTAGTCCTCCTGGACGACTGATCGTGTCGAGTATAGGCTCAATTCTTGAGCCTTTATCTAAATTTGCGGATGCCTTCCTCGGGCTTCTCATTCAGAAAACAGACATGTATTTAAAAGATACCAAGGCAGTATATGCCTCTGAAAGGACTTTCCTGTCAATCCGGACACAGACATTTTGCTTGGACTTGACGTGGAGAGCCTCTACACCAGTCTACCCCACCAAGAAACTGTTAACATCATAGCAGAGGTTTTATTTGAAGCAGATTGGTGTTATCATACACCTAGGAATCTGATCCTAGAATGATGTAAGTGGGCCCTCATAGAAAACATTTTTTTTTTTTTAGGATATGTTATTCCTCCAACAGCATGGGATCAGCATAGGGAGTACCTTTGCCACTAGTGTAGCCGGCCTCTATGTACATCGAGACACACATAATCTTCAATCAAGAAAACCCCGGTTTTCAACATATTAAACTTTGGAAGAGATATGTTGATGACATTCTCTTAATCTGGGTGGGCAACGAGACAACATGCCAATGCCTTCCTAATATGGCTAAATGATCAAAATACTTTTTTGAAGATCATGCACACCATGAGTAAAAAGGAGTTGGTATTCTTGGATCTGAATATCACTGTAGAAAACCGCACACTGAAGACCAATACACATGAGAAACCCAATGTAAAAAGCTGCCTCTTTTTATTTGACAGCTTCCACCCCAGGCATCTAAAAGAGAATCTACCGTTCGGTCCGTTTCTGAGGATTAGGAAGAACTGTACCGAACTCCAGGACTACAAGATACAAGCAGACCAACTAACGGAGAAATTGTAGCCAGGAACTACCTCAGGCGAATGGTGGTCAAAGCAAAAAATACGAGCATTAAACAACCATAGAGATGACAACCTAGAACCACGCTCTATAAAGAAAGATCAAGAAGCACAACCTATCTGTATCACAACATATAGTGTAGCCTCCAATCTGGTCTCCAAAATCATCCAGAAACACTGGCGTATTTTGAACAGTGGTTATTTGTCTGTGCCAAAACCCATGTTCTCCCACAGAAAATGAAAGAGCCAGAGGGACATGTTAGTACGCACTCGGGCACGTACTGTGAACGACAAAATTAGGACACTAACTAACACTTCAACTTTACCCATGTGGGAATTGCAGTGTCTGCTGTCTCACTGAGGCAACTAAAACAGTGTCCTTTAACAATGAAATGACTTGGCAACTCCGTAACTTTTCAAATTGCAATATATCGAGAGTGATCTACCTGATAACTTGCCCTTGTAATTTGTACTATGGGCATGACCACATGAAAAGTAAGAACTAGGATCTGCGAACACCGAATCAACTTGCGATGCCAACGGACTACTACAAAAATATCATCCCATATCTTGAACAAAAACACACACCCAGTGATTTGAAATGGATAGTCCTGGAACTTATAAAAGACACAGACAACCTGGAAAGGAGACTTTACGAAAAGGAAAAGAGATGGGTGATCAAACTTAAGACAGACACCCGGGGCCTCACCAATAACATCCCATGAGGCCAATGCCTCTAGATCTGCAGTTTCCCCTTTACATTCTCTAAGCTAACTTGTACAACAAAACTACATAGTACAATACTAGAATTATAAATCCCTACCAGCGAGCTCAATTCTCTCTTTGTTGACCTTAGATAAAGTATCCTTAACTTAATTCTACAAAGACCTGAAACATTTTTTAATTTTGTTTTGTTTAAGCCTTGCAAAAAGACCTCCGTAAGAAAAATCCGAATCAGCCCATTTTGAAAAGTTCTTCAGGGCGCAAAATCTTACTCCTCCAGTTGTCTATTCCATCCACATAGTCCTTTTTTTTGGTCCAAATTCCATAAATACTGATGGCCAATTTGACCTCGATGATGGCCTGTTTAACTTCTTTGTATTTCAGATGTTGAGAATATTGATAATCGTATGAGCGTTTATCCTTTCCAAAATCGTTCCCCTTTTGAGCCAAGTTTGGTGGCTATTTTTGAAGAACACGAGCAGTCTAGTGTTCCGCAACCTAGATACGTATGCGGAAGCCCTCCGCTAGGTGACGGCACAAATGACCAGGTCTGGGACATGCGTCAGCAGGATGTGGTCCCCGGGTGAGCCGATTCAGGTGCAGTGACTGAGGGCAGCTTTGATAAAGTAAGTGCAGTAGGGTGGCTGCCGGTGTAGCACTAAGCGGATATTTATTGGGACACCATACTACATACCTCGCATGAAATTGGCCTCTATTGTTGAAAACGAGCAGTAAAATGTTGCTGATGGCAATTTACCTTCCTGTTTGTAGGGTTTGACTACATGCCCCCTCCTCCCCGGTGGGATCATGACACACGAGTGCGGTGTCTAAAATGTATGTTTGTAAATATACGTATGTATTCAGTCATTTAAGGCTAAAGGTTGTTTCTCACTTTTATGCAGTCTAATCACTGATTTTTGTGCGTTTTTAAAAGCACCAATACACCTTGGGTGTTTCGTACATTCACCTCTTTGGACATTAATTTGTGTCAGCCACGGCTAATGTTTTTAAACTCTCCCTTCTTTCTCGTTTTAGAGAAATGCGGTGATGTTATCCTGAGATTGATACAATTGTAGGTTGTGTGATTTGCATTGCTTGCAACAGAATATTTTCCTGTAGAGAAACCTTTGAGGAGTGGTACCTATAGGAATTAGATTCTTCGGGTCCTGATGAAGAGCCAATAGGGGCACGGCTTAAAACATGTTGACCAGATAAGCAAGGAATAGATTAATTGATATCCTTTTCCTTCATTCCCCCCCCCCGATTTTTAACTTTACAGACTAGAGACAGAAATAAAATACGGTGACCTACTAGTTAGGTATTATTTAAACATGTGTAGCACCTGCACTCCACTCTCCTCCCATAACTGCGTCTTCATCATAGACAAACACTAAAAAAGTGCTCCTGCGTATCTCGTCTGATTGAAGCACGCCTTGATCTGCAGCAGATTGGGAAGGACCCCAATGGTGAAGCATGCCACCAAGGGGCAACCCTGGTAGGCGAGGGATCTTAAAGTAAAACAGAGTTTTTCTCTCATTGTGGAGGGTATGTCCATTTTTTCCTAATTTATTGGGTTCTTTGTTTTGCAAAAATTGTACATTTGAGGGGGGCGAACCCTGTTATTTCTCTTCCTCCCCCCTACTATTGATGTTAAATATACATATTCATAGATGTAAGTGTAAGGAGAGGTTTGCTAACAAACATGTAAGATGGAATAAAGATAGTCCTTTGTGTTTAGTTTCGGTAACGATATTTCGCAATGCCCATAAGGAATTCTCCCATTCATAATTGAGAAATGTGACACACCGAACTTCCGTGATTCACATTGGTGTCTGCGAACTGTTGAAACGTGAAAAGATTAGAGGCAGGGGCCTGATCATGCATTTCCTTTATATGGATAGTGAGGAGGGGCAAAAATGCGTAATTTCTAATTTAGGTAACAATGCTCTGTTACTATAACAAAATAGGTTCTATGAGGTTACATGATCTATTAGCCAAAAGAAGGCTAGACCGATCACTCGTAATCTATGGAGAATGCTGAAGTGAGTTTTCGCGATGTGAAACTTTCCAATAAAGCGCAAAGAAGGACACGACTAATGTTGAATCCCTAAAATTGAAATAGACCGCATATGTTCCTGAAACTAGAGTGGCGAGAGAATCTTCATATGAGCTTGAATAACAGTGGATAAAGGGTAAAATGAAATGAAATTGGAGAAAGATTTCTAAAAATAAATGTAACAGAAAAATTCGAACTCACTAATATGTGTAAAGACTGAAATAAGTACAAATGTATGATCCTAATAGGAGAAAACAATCTGAAAGGATAAAGAACCTCATGTAGGTCTCCTATGTGCCAATATATAAAAGAACCAGGTAAACATACAGAAAGTACATAATGGCATTTATGGGGATGGCCAGAATAAACGGCCCCTAGATATAATTATTTCTTATATCTACTGGCATTTTCCCAGGGCAAATCGTTGTTAAGGCCCGAGTATAGGTATTGAGTAAAGATCCAATACTCTTCTCTTCTTTTTCGTACTTCGGTGTTCATGATCTCTTGGGTAGTTTCGTTTTTCTCTCAGATTGATTTAATAACTTCTGGCTTGTGTGGAAAGTCAAGATAATGTTTAAGTTAAGGAGCTGCTAGTTTAGATATTCTAATCACTGAACTATGTTTGGTGAGACGTGTTGTGGTAGATAGAGCAGTTTCACCTACGTATCCTAGCTTACAGGGAAACAAAAGTAAGTAGATCATGTTTTTAGTTGTGTAATTCGAGAACCGCTTAGCTTTCACAGTAAGTCCATTAAAAGTTATAGTATCAGTCTGTATCACTAAATCGCATGCTTTACAAGGTGTACAACTATATGTTCCAACTTCCTTCCAGTGAAATTTCATCTATTGTCGTTTGGACAAACGAGGTATTCGTTTTGAAACATGTGTACTACGATGTCTTTGATATTTCTTTTCCTTCGGTGTGCAAACGCCTCCTCCCAATACCTTGCTATGATGGGGCAAGACCTAACCATGTATTGGAAATCCGCTCTCTGTGAGGGGCATTTAAGGCACTTTAGACCTAGGAACATGCAGCTCAACGCACATGAGTAGGGTATGTATGGTGAAGGTTAATTGAACTAGGTATACGTAATATTCAGATTCCAAGACACTGTTTTCACCTGCCGCTTCGCCCATTCCTAATCAGTCAGTTTCTGCCCTACATTGACATTTCTTTTACTCTGTTGACCAGGGTACTCGGTGAGCCGGGTCCAGGGCCGGTCCAGCAGAATTTCCAGGGCTGGTATGTGTTCCCAGTCCGGACCTGGGCGGGACACCAGGAGCGTGCTAAAGAACAGAGTCTCTGCCTTCTTCCCCCTTCTGTGTCCCAGCAAATAATCCCAGTGTTTCGGAGGCATAAAATTTGGTCTGGCAGTCTTCGTGATGTTATGTGTCAGTGCATTATAGTCGAGTAATGGCCCAGTCCTGTTAATTATTTCTCGATCACCTCTGAAAATGTGAGCAGTATGGTGTGGTCAAACATTTTTTTTCAATGTGGACAGTCCATTCTCTAACCAATGCCTTATGTCGTGGTGTAAGGTGAGTGGATTAAAATTTGGGAGCGCCTTCAACTGCAAGGCCAGAGAATATGGTGTATTGGGCATTAACTCAGGTACATATTTATGCCAGCAGTACTTTGCTGCCCTGTCCAGGTTGTTGGGTACAACATCATCAGCCCCTGAGTCTAGCAACCACTCTAGTAATGACTGTGCTTTGAGTCCTTATGTGAGCTGCACCGCCTCGGTAATCGTATTATCTGATAGCCTTTTCATGGGCCCCTGCAGTGAGTATGTTGATGTACTTAATTATCGTGTTATGAAGATATGTCTATGACATTATTTCTACGGTTTACTTTAGCATATTGAGATCCTCGTACATTATTATATACTCTAACAGTGCCTCTTCCATTTGTTGAAGTTTCTATCTTTAAGGGGTTTTAAGTTGGTTAATCAAGGAAGGTAGGCACTGAATATGCAATAGCAACTGCAGTAAGACCAGATGAACAGTTAGCTCCAACCGTCTATGTAGTGGTTGGTTAAAGTTATGTACAAACTTAAAATGGAATTCCGCGAGCCCTAAAAATGCTCTCATGTTATCCTTACTTTTGAGCGTGCTTGCATTGTGTATGGCATCAAAAAGAGCTTTCTTAGGTTTTATACCTGCATGTCTGACCTCTTGACCAAGAGAAGTATTACTGTTTCTTGCAGATTTAAATTTGTTATACTCCGCTGTAACAGCTATCTTCTCCAAAATATCTTAACCCCTTCCATGCTCATGACGAGCTCAGCTCGCCATGCAGCACAGTGCTCCTGTGCTCATGACTAGTTGAGCTCGTCATGACCACGCCCGTTTTTATTGCTGTCCAGCACAGCAGGGGAAAATCTCTAGCAGCGATGCAGTTAATCTTGTTTAAAGGTCTTGTTATGTTCCAGTTTGATTTCACCCATAATACGGTTGTCAGCTTGAAAGTATATGACATTCTTGAGTGCCTTGAGAAACTTGTGCATTAACCTCTGGAACATGGTGTAGCAAATACTAAACCAAACTGTAGTCTGACAAGTTAGAAACATCTAAAAGGTGTAACGAATGCAGTTAAACTTTTGTTGTCAGGATGCAGTAGTACCTGACAATCCTCATCTGTCAGGAGTCATTTGCTGTGAACCACTTGACAACCCTGATGAATAACAATACACTCATTAATTCTAGGTAAAGGAACTTAATCCTAAAAATATTTTTGTTCCGGTCTGATATCCACACATAATCTCAATTTTCCAGTCTATTTTTTTTTATGAATCTTTTTCTTAAACAGACTCGACATAAAGGTACAGTTCCACAAACGTCAATAGAGGGGATTACAGTGAAATCAAATATACATACAAATACAGTAGGATATTTTATTTGAAATCGCGGGGAGGGGGAGATCATCACAGTCAAAATTACTGGGAGGAGTACATATGTTGCCACGGTATTCATTCCAGGGGCCCATCTCTTGGACCATTTTCAGGGGCAGCCTCGGGCCATGTACACTGTCTTTTCCCTTAGCATACACCAATCAAGGTCTTTTTCCAGTCTGTTATCGTGGGTGCATGCGAGGCCCCCCAGAGCTGCGCAATATTTTTCTTGGCGACCATGCAGCTGAGTGTGACCCATTGTGTGGTGTGAGTATTGAGGTTGGTAGGCTCCCAGATGTTAAGGAGGCATCTGGGCGCTTCTGGCTTAATTTCGACCTCCAACGTTTCTCTCATTACTTCGTAGATCTTACGCCAATATTCCTGGATTGGTTCACAGTGCCATATTATGTGCATGAACGTGGCCATTTGGGTGCATCCCTGCCTACAAGACCCGTCCTCCGGCCCACCCATGTGTGTCAATTGGGGACCTGTTATGTAAATTCTGTGCAGGATCTTTAGTTGTAGCAGTAGGAGACGCGCCGGGATAGCAACAGTTTTGGGGGAGGAGACAGCCGTTTGCCAGCTTTCATCGTCTAATTCGATGCCATCTCCAGTCCATTTTTCTCGTAGCGACAGTAGGGGGTCTTCCATATTGTTAATGAGTTTTCGGTAAGT
This sequence comes from Lissotriton vulgaris, assembly GCF_964263255.1. NCBI lineage: Eukaryota > Metazoa > Chordata > Amphibia > Caudata > Salamandridae > Lissotriton > Lissotriton vulgaris. The sequence continues at coordinate 595,653,858 of NC_141699.1, forward strand.
TAGGGAGATAGCCTTTCAGGTAGATGGCCATCCAGTAGTTTGTCCTCCAAAGGGGAGATATCTGGTGGAGAGGAGTTACGGGGCAACACTGTTTGCAATGCATGTCGGACTTGCAGGTATCGAAAACGCTGCGAATCTGCCAGTGCATATTGACGTTGGAGGGTGTCGAAGGGCTTCACGCCCTCTGTTTTCCAAAGGTCCCTAATGTGGGAAATACCAATTAGAACCCATTTGTCAACGCCTTTAGAGTTTCCCAAGTCTCCTAGTTTTTGTGAGTTCCACAAAGGTGTGGCGAGAGTCAACCTAATGTTCCAGCCGAGCGATTTGGATGCCGAATGACAGATTTTAACTGTGTGATTGGTAGGGTTAGTAAGTGGGTATCTGTCTGGTTTGGAGTATAGTGCTTGGGTGTAGGTCCCGTTTGGAAGAAGCCATCGATCCATGTTGAACCCCGGGGCGTCAGGGCGACCGTAAGTGCTGTGGTTTATTGCTGTAAGATGTGCTGCCCAGTAGTATTTTTTAATGTAGGGTAATCAGATTCTGCCATCGCACCAACTGAGTGTGAGTTTTTGCAAAACAATACGGTCTCACGCCCCAGGGAAAAGTCCCGCTGGAGCCCTTCTGTTTCTTTAATGTATGAGTTTAGGACCGGGTCGGCCGAGTTTTGTAGGGCATATAGAAAACTTGGTAGGGACATCATTTTAAAAAGGGCCGCCTTGCCCAATAGTGAGAGCAGGAGTGACTTCCAGTTTGTGATGTCACGTTTGAGTCTTTGCAATGGGGGAACAAGGTTATGGGCGTATCGGAGAGAGGGATCAAGAGAAATGAATATGCCTAGCTATTTGAAGCCTTCAGAGACTATCGGTATGGGGCAATTCCGGGGTAACGGAGGAGGACCCCCACAGAGAACATATTAGGGGAAATTTTTGCCAGTTGATACAAAACCCCGAATATCTGCCAAAAATGGCCAGGATGTCAAATACAGCAATAAGGGATCTCTTCTAACATAGATTTAAAATATGGGGCTAATTTATCTGGACGTAGCTTATAAAGTTCGATCGGGATACAGTTTGTGCCGAGGGCCTTACCCGAGTGCAGCGCTCAAATTGCAAGCCTTATTTCATCAGAGGTAAGGGCACCATCCATAAATGTTCGGTCGGCGTCCCAGAATGCAGGAAGGGAGATATCTCCAAGAGGGTCGAGGAGTCTGCCTCATTGTATGCGCTACCGAGCTGTAGACTGTGTGAAAATGGGCTGCAAACTGGTTGACTATGTCTTGGGGGTCTGTTATGGGGGACATGTCAGTGCCTCTAAGTTCTGGAACCAGCTTGCTAGTATGTTCTTTATTATCTAGCCTGGCAATTTGTTTTCCAGCCTCGTCTCCTCAGCCATAGATTTGACCCAGCCTGTCCAGTACCCGATATTTGTCCTGGCGTAAGTGGAGCGTGTGAAGGGATTCAGGAGTGGTATCGGAGTTTGTCTTGTTCAAGATGGTAAATCTCTTGTTCTACGTCAGAGATGTCTTTTGTTGTATCTTTTTTCGATCCTGCTATTAGGGAGAGGGTTTGGCCCCGGACCACTGTTTTAAAGGCTTCCCATAATATTTGCGGAGAGTCAACGTGTATTCATTCTCCAAGAAATAGTTGTCAATGGACTTGCTTAGGTCTTTGCGTATTTTTTGGTTTTTGAGGTACCAGGGATTGATAGGGGCAATGCGTCCTACTTGTGTGCGTTCTAAGACTATGTGGACCCATAGAGGGGAATGGTCGGAAATACCTCTGGCCAGATGTCGGATCTCGTGGATATCCGTGACTTGTGGAGCTGGGACAATTATGTAGTCCAGGCGGGAGAGGCTATTGTGTGCCCTGGAGAGAAAGTTGTGCTGAACCATATCCGGATTGTATGTTCTCCATCTTTCCACCAACCCCATTGCCTCCAAAAAGCGCGTGTGGCGTGGGGGATTGTGCGAGGAGGGTCTGTCTAGTAAGCCTGATAGTATTGAGTTAAAATCACCGCCGAGCACTAGGCGCCCATCTGGTAGCGCTAGCAGCACCGCACTGAGGTCAGTGAATGTTACAGCTTGTAGCCTTGGAGGTGCATATATCGACATGAAGGTAATGGTTCGGCCCACCCAAGTGCTCGTGATCCCGACATATCTGCCACCGTCGTCCACACATGTAGACGTGAGTGATAGTGGGAATGATTTTTTTTGCATGATGCCCACCCCTCTTGAGCCCGCGTGTGCTACCCTTGAATAGCCCCATCTATGCATAGCCTTGCATGTGTTACCTATAAGGTGAGTTTCCTGAAGTAATACAATGTTTGGTGATAATCTCTTGATATATTGCAATACCAAACACCTTTTAATCTTGTCCACCAACCCATTAACATTCCAACTTAAGATTTTGACTTCTTTGTTCCACTGCACACCCATTGACATGTATGTAGAGCGTAACAACTTGTTTTACAAACAGGGACTGTACCATCGAGAGAACGCAAAAAATATTAAGCAAGAAAAAACGACTCCTCCCAACAACCCCACACCCTGCTCCCCTGCAATCTGGGCTCAGAACTACCCATAATTCTAAAATGCAGAGTGCCTGTCGCCCAACAGTTTACTAAAAGAAGGAAGTGGGGGAAGCCTAAGCGCCCCGTCGACCCCCTTTCCTACAGTTACAAATTACAGGTGCATTTTGTAGTAGAGAGTCAAAACACAGACTATTAAGTACTTCAGTATACTGGTTTACAGTTCGACGTCTACAAGTGTCAAGAGACCGTGAGCGAAGCTCAACTTATGGAGAGAACAGGCAGTCTGGAATGATCAAGATCTGTCCGATGAAGACAGATTATCTGTCTCAATGGTCGCTGGAGCTCCTTTCGGTGAGGTCCTCCAGCTGTCCAGCCAGTCAGATGCTACCTCTGGCAGGTCGGAGAGGCGATTTTTTTTTTTCCCATCGGCCTAGACATGCAGGAAAGAGCATGGTGTATTTAAGACCTTTTTCACTCAGCCTTCGTTTGACATCGAGGAATGAGCGTCGACGCATCTGCACTGCTTGAGTGAAGTCGGAAAGAAGGTGATTTCTGAGTTGTCCAGTTTGATCGGAGGAGCATCCCTGGTGGCTTGTAGAATTATATCTCTGTCTCTATAATTTAGCAGCCGGGCCAGTATCAGACAGGGGGGGGGGGGCTCCCGGCGACCCCCAGGCACCCTATGCGCTCTTTCAATCAGACACAGCTTGGACAGGCCCTTCCGTTGCAGTTTCGTCGTGATCAGGTTTTCAATGAATGAACAGGTCTGTGGCGGGACCCTCCGATTTTTCCGGCACCCCAAGAACGCGGATGTTATTGCGTATTGAGCGTCCCTCATAATCGTCCAGCTTGTCCTCTGCGAACCTATGGAACGCTCGGAGCTCCCTGATGTCTGTCTGCAGTTGCGAGGTGTCTTCCACAAGGCTGGCAGTGGTGAGCTCCAGCTGCTTGACTTTTTCCCTATATTTTGTGAGTTTGGCCCTGATCAGTGTCACTTCAGAGGGTAGTGTCAATGGATGTGCGAACCCCTGTGATAGCTGCCATTAAGTCTTTCATTGTGGGCTCAGTAGGATCTTGTTCCGCCCCCACCCTGGTGCTTTTTGTCAGTTCCCCTCTGCTCGAGCAAGTCCACCTTTGGACAGATGTAACAGTTGAGCCTGCTTTGCTGGGAAGTTTTTTTTACCCTTTGCATTGGACTTGGTGAAGGCTTTGTCCGCACGTCAGACCAACAGCGCGCTGATTGGAAATTCCGCCGGGTTCAGATCCGTCGCGCCAGAGCGCAAACGCGGGACCATGAACAAAAGCCACTTGATGGAGGGCGCCTGGGGTGTAGTTCGCAATGTAGTCACCTTTGCTGGCTCCCATGGTGTTCAAAGCACACTCCGGGAGCAGTGGGAGCCTTTCACCCCAGGATAGCCAGCGCAACGTGATAAATGTCCGATACGAATGTCACAGGATGCAAGGCCACAAAAGTCTGTGTCGCCACTTGCGGGCGGGCCAGTAGCCATGGCACAGGTGGAGGAGCTAGAAGGAAGCGAGAGAGGGAGGGGGTGGGAGACCCATGGGCCCCCCAGCGGCTGGTTCAAAGAGAGTGCGAAGATTTAAGAGCGCCTGCTCTTTACTCACAATTATGGGCCCTCCTGGATCTCCTCACGATATGTGCAGATGTCCATTTAATTTAGGACCTGTGTGCAAGTCTGAGTAATGGGGAGGAGCGTGGACTGGTGATGCCCCAGGGCCTGGGGCTGTGCGTGATTCGAGCGAGCTCCATATTAGATGTTTGTGGCCCCCCCCAGGATGACTTAGGGGGGCACAGCGGCACACTTGGGTCCTGCTGCGGTGGGCACAGTTGTACAGTATCTCGGCCCACACAAGCAGAAGGCCCCAAGCGACAAGCTTCACAAACCCAGCCCCAAGCGAATCTGCTGATTTGGATCCGCAGGGTCGGGCACCGCTTCAGTTCTGGTGCACAGTATCGACTCTCCGCAAGGGGCCGGTTGAAGCTCCCGGTCCGAGCACCGGGGCCAGGCTCTGTCACGGGGGGTCCGGTATGCAGGTTTCAGGCAGCGGGGCGGAGCGCAGATTTGCAGTATCACGGTGTTCGAGGCGTTGATGGGTATCGGTGAGCCTCACGTCAGAGATTTGAGGCCCCCCGGAATGGGGGAAGGGGGCAGGCCGGCACACTCAGCGGCCGCAATGGCAGGGGCAGGGGCTTCTGTCAATTAGGAGACCTGAAACTCCGGTCGAGATATCTTTGGCTCCAGACGTCTGTTTGGGTTCAGAGTTGCAGCAGTGGGCACCGTTACTCTTCCGGCGTGTAGACCCGACACCGGAGGATCTGAACAGTGTGGCGGATTGACGGAGTAGGAAAGGGGGTCCTGGGGAAACCTTAACAAGCGGCCATGTTGTTTCGCCGCGAAGTCACGCCCCCCAAATTTTCCAGTCTTAAAATAAAATATAACCGGAAATTATTGAAAAATGTATAGATAGTTTCATAGCCCTGTTTTATTAAGCACGCAGACATGGTTGTTTGGCTGAAAGAGTATCCCCAGATAACGTTGATCTGACCACCTTAAAATTGATGGCCCTTCTTCCAAAAAATGTTATTTACCCATCAGACTTCCTGTCTTTGAACCGAAAAACCAATTTCCTGAATTCCAACAATTTTACAGGTTTCCCAGTAAAGCTTTCTAGTTTGATATCCGGAGGCACCAGGTAGTTTTCAGGTAAACGTGTCTCTCCATACTTTTTTAGGTCTTGCCTATTGCATCCCGAAGGGTTGATAGGCGAGATTTATAGTAAGCAGACCTAAAAAGTACCCACTGCGGATCGCATACAGTTCATGTGAGCCAGGCGCGTGCACATCATCGCCAGCCACATCACACATCGCACACCACCATTTGTCTGTGTCTCGGCATCAGACTTCAAAGGCAGCTGCTCCCCCGCATCAGACTTGAAAGGAATGCGCTTGTTTTCACAACTGAGCTAGGTCACTAGTGCCCCAAGTCCCTCGAATGATTTTCGACTGCTTTTATACGTAAACCTTGTTTAGTGTTGCCCTGAGCCCGCTTTGTCTCAGAAGAAAACAGGTTGAAACTCAATAAATTAAAATACAACTGGTTCGCTCACTTTGACAAACTGACTTTCATGACCTAAACTTTTTCAGAATAAAGACCAATTGCAGAGTGTAGGGACACCTAGCGCCTCATGAATTTATTAAACTAGCATGTAAAGCCTTCCATACTAACTTGTTTTCCATTAATGAAAGCTCGCTGCCTTCTCTTTAGAGGCGAGACTGGTATTATTGGCTGCATTTTCTTAATATGACAGACATTTTTGCAGGTAATGGAAGATGCGCTAAAATTCTAGAAGCCACTGTAAAAAAAAACCAAAAAAAAACACAGCAGTCGAGACTCATTGCTTTCATCATAATAAACCCAAAAATAAGGGAGGTAAATGTGCTAAACAGTAACCGAGGGCGCACCTGGCCATTTAAAATACAACTAAGGCAGATCTTTGCGCAGGGCAACGTGAAACCTAATGCAAAAAACAGAATAGACGCCGCGTGCTGTGCTGAAGGCACAGGATGGGCGGCCGCTTTGATAAATCCACCACAAGTGTCTGGTTAGGGTACTGTAACTTTAGATTTGTACAGGCATCTTTAAAAAAGGGAGAGGTGTATATTCCGCTGGCCTGCGCAGTCCAAATACACGTGGTCTCATCACTACATGCCTGAAACGCCAAGACGCCTGTATAACCCACCGCCTACGCATCTACAGTATGGGAGAAAAGGAGAATGGTGCAGCCGCCAAACGCCTGAAATCTAACCCACCGACACCGATCAAAGGAAACAAAGGGAAAAAAATGGAGGAAGCCGTGGAAACAATCTTGAGCAGGCTAGAAGAAGTCAGAGACTTGGCCAAATCCACCAAGGAGGAGGTTGTTGCTATCCGCCAAGACATTAAAGACATCAACTCGAGATTAGCCGACACCGAGACCAGGATAAGCAAATTGGAAGACCTTGAAAATAAGACATGTGGAGCTGTCAAGAACCTTTCCTTATGCTCTGACCATCTCGTGAGGAAGGTTGCAGAGTTGGAGGACAGAAACAGAAGAGGGAATCTAAGAATTTTTGGTATGCCGGAGAAATCGGAGGAGAAACATGATTCATGCATACCCTTCCTCGAGGAGTGGTTCACGCAGGCCACAAATCTAACTTTCACTCAGCCACTGGAGTTTGACAGGGCGCATAGGGTGCCAGGACGAATCTCAAAGGACCAAAAGGGTCCAAGAGCGATTGTGTGCAAACCACTAAGGTACCAACACACAGAACAGATACTCACCTTCGCTCGTAAACACAACCACGTACTATGGAAAGGCCAAAAAATCTTCATCTCACAGGACTTCAGTAAGGAAACAATGGAGATCAGAAAAGCCTTCCTTGCAATGAGACCCCAGCTAAAGTCACTTGGTCACCTGTATGGCTTTATTGGTCCAACTAAGTTTAGAGTGACGATACAAGGTGTGTCCCATGTGTTCTCAGACCCGCGAAAACTACGACAACTCCTGTTTGACCGTGGAGATGGCAGTATGGAAGTCTCCCCCCCAGATCAACAGGGAGCCTCTGCGTCTGGCTTAGGATAAACTCTGGTTTTGAAATTTTGTCCTACCAATCTCATACTCCAGAACTCTTATAAAAGTGCCTATCTGAACTGGATCTGATATGCGGCTCTCTTGTCTTGGACTTGATACCTGGTTGGTGAGCGCAAGTGGTCTTTGGACGGTAATGACACGGTAATGTACTCTGTACCCTTGGGCCCTATATCAGCTATTCATCTGACTCCAGATCTATGTTGGAACGATCCCTTGAACGATCTGGTGAACCTTTAACTTGAAACATCTAGATTAGATAGATTAGATATCTAGATTAGAATGGTTAGACCGATCCCTTGAACGATTTGATGAACCTTCAACTTGAAACACATATCATTATAAGCTGCCTCAGTATGGTTCTATCCTTGCTACCACACACACGATACCATACCTATGCTAACATGATACCACGCTACCATGATATTGCTCGTGTCCCTTATGGGCCTTAAATAGGCACTATGCCGTGCTGTACTGTTGACTTGTTGTTGATTACGCTTACGATAATTCTTTGCAGGTACTGATATATTTGGTCCCGATACTGAACCCAAAGCAGTGATCTTCCTGTGTTTAATGTTCTGACACCAGCGTTGTTTATTGTTTGTTGTTGCCTAACACATTTGGGCTAATTCCTCAGAATTAGGATTGCAGCCCGTAGAATCGTAGTTAAGAGTAAGTTGCTTGGAGGCGGCCGGCTGGTCGTCATTCCTGAGTCGCCATGTTCTGTTGTATCTACTATTGGGGAGGGAGGGGTGGGAAGTGGGTGAGGGAGGAGGGCTGAGGGAGGTTGGAAGGGAGGAAGGGGGGGTTGTTTTGATATTTCGTATATGGTTTTGTTTAATTCTGTCCACCTTGCATACTAGCTTGCATCCAATGTACAACATTATGTTCCGAAGCTTATACTCTGTACTTCTGTATCCTGCATACTGTGCGAGCCCCACATCATGTGTGTCAAAAGATGCTGTTGACTATTTAAGTGGTATGAGACCGCTTCCACGGCCTAGTCCTTATGTATACACATGTGTTATGAGACGATATTACTGGATGCATAGTTGATGGCTGCTGTTATAGATACTCCGATAGGAACGACAACTGTAACTAACCTTAAAATACTATCGTTGAACGTGAAAGGACTCAACCAGCCAGTTAAACGCCAAAAGATACTTGACTATCTACGAAGACAGCATGGAGATATAGCCTTATTGCAAGAAACGAAACTAGAAGCAAAGCAATTCCACACACTACGCAATAAGTACTATACTGAAGTGATAGGCTCTGAGGCGATCTCAAAAAAGAATGGGGTGGTAATGCTAGTGGCTAAGAATGCAAATGTGGAAATAGTCTCTAGTGCAATAGATACAAAAGGCAGATGGGTCTCAGCGAGACTACTCAAGGATGACACTGAATTCTTTATCACGACTATCTATGCCCCAAATACACATGATCCGTCCTTCTGGGTAGGCTTAACGAAGCAGATAAACTCCATCCCCGACACAGCAGTCCATATTCTGGCGGGCGACTTCAATCTCCCACACGACCCAATACTAGATAGACTCTAAATGCGTCTTTCGCCCGGGGAAGGCCCATAAGGCATTCATGAAATTGTGCAATAGATTTCATTTGGTGGACACGTGGCGTTTGATGCACCCTGATGGCAGAGACTACTCATTCTACTCCCCACCGCATGACTCGTTCTCAAGAATCGACTATATACTCATATCTAATAACGCGGTGGCAAGAGTTGAGGACGCGGACATTGCTCCCAGATTAGTCTCTGATCATTCCTGCGTCTCCCTTACATTGTCTAATATTAAACCGACCACCCGTCAATCTATGTGGCGATTCAATGACACCATTATCAATGACACAAAGCACAAAGAAACCCTTGACACTGCCATTAAAGACTTTTTATTATTAAACAAGAGGGGGGACACTTCAGACACCACTCGATGGGATGCTTTGAAGTCCACCATAAGGGGGGTTATTATAAAAATGTCGTCTGCAATTAATAAGAACCGCACTGCAGCATTGTTAAAATTAGAGGAGGACATTTCAAAACTCCAGCACACATACTTGAGGAATAGAAACCCTGAGGTTCTAACTGAACTGTCCAATCAGAAATACACCTATAACAAACTTATTAGTGAAAAGGCGGGAATTTGGTTAGACAGGAGGAAGCGTTTCAAAATTTGTGACTCGAACAAAGCCGGGAAGGGATTAGCCGCTTATCTTAAATTTAAAATTCAAAAGAATACCATTGCATCCTTACTCGATGACAATGGGACTCCTAACTCTGATCCCACTAAGATTGCGAATATCTTCAAGGACTTTTACGAGAAACTTTATGCTAAGAACATGCATGTAGACAGCGAAAAAATGGAGAAATACCTCTCCAACTGCACGCTCCCAACACCAACGGCTGCGGAAAGAGACTGCTTGAATGAACCAATCTCTGAGTCGGAGGTTATTAGCGCGATCAAATCTCTCAAAAAGGGGAAAGCCCCTGGGCCTGACGGCTATACAGCACAATTTTATAAGACCTTTGGCCATATTCTTTCCACCCCTCTCCTAGAGGTTTTTCACGAAATTACCAATACAGGTAAAGTTAAGGGGACTATGGCAGAGGCTGTGATTGCGGTAATACCCAAGGAAGGCAAAGACCACAAACTCCCCAAAAATTACAGGCCTATCTCACTGATAAATTTAGATTGTAAGCTCCTAGCATCAATTCTAGCGAATCGCATTCAAAAAATCCTGCCGTCTCTAATACATCCCTCGCAAGCCGGTTTTCTGAAGAACAGGCTCTCGAGCGATAATACGAGAATCCTGGCTCATGTCATTGAGAAGGCGAAACTCTTATCTACACCCACCATCGCCATTACACTAGACGCTGAAAAAGCGTTCGACAAAGTAGACTGGGGTTACTTAAATGCTGTACTACATAAATTCGACCTGGGTCCCATATTCACTAAATTAGTCATGTCCCTCTATGCCTGTCCCTCTGCTAGAGTACGAGCTGGCGGCGCTTTTTCCTCCCCATTTGGTCTAGAACAGGGTACTAGACAGGGATGTCCATTATCCCCGTCCTTATTCCTCCTGGCTATTGAGCCTTTTCTGTACTACATAAGGGAAAACCCTGACATCGCTGGAATCCGGTTCACTGACTGTACAATTAAACTCACGGCTTATGCAGACGACGTGTTGGTCATGAGCAAACAAGCTGATAAGGCTATCCCTGCGCTAATGTCCACGATAGAAGACTTCTCAGCTGTTTCTGGATACTCCTTGAACAAGGATAAAACTGAGGTGAAGTCATTGAATAATCTATGTGATAAAACCATCCTGGGCGACTCCGGGCTTACCTGGCAGTCGAAGAGTTTTAAATATTTAGGCATGGAATTCGAAAAGGACTTGATATCCACCTTAAAAATTAATGAGGAGATACTCTACAAGAAAATACAAAAGCTGTTGGATGGGTGGTCCCCTAAATTCCTTTCGTGGTGGGGCAGGGCTGAAACACTAAAAATGATGATCAGTCCCTTGGTGAATTATATGGCATGTATGCTCCCCATGACCTTCACGGAGGACTTTTTACATAGAATTGAAAAACTGATCTCGGATTTCCTGTGGAAAGGGAAGAAACCGAGAATTGCCATGAAAAAATTGCAACTTCCAAAGCTTAAAGGGGGATTAGGATTGCCAAATTTCAGAAATTACCAGACCGCCTTTCTCTGTAAGCAGGGAGCCTCCTGGTTTATCGAGGACCCTGTCTACACGCCCTTATGGATCAATATTGAAAATTCCATTATAGGCAAAGCCCCGCTCTCTGCAGTCCTAACAATGGACCTCTCACATCTCACGAACTCTAAATACATCATACTCAATACCAAGAGAGCCCTCCTGCGGTTAGATCGCGTTCATGCCACTGGTCAACGAATCCACAATTCCTCCTCTGCGTCCTTATGGCGTAACCCGTCCATTAAAATTAGTGGATCACCTATCGTATGGGACCACTGGTCAGATAAAGGTCTTAATGTGGTCTCTGATCTATACGAAAATAATATGCCATTGCCATTCTCGACTCTACAGGCTAGACACTCCCTGTTGCCGATCGACTTTTTTGCCTTCTTAAAGCTAAAATCAGCCTTATCCACTAAAACATTCAAACTAGTGAAGCCTTGGCTAAAAGCTATGCTACCCCACTGTCAATCCTCTGGACATTTTGTCTCTAAAATATATAAACTACTCGCGCCAACGGCCAGCAAGTCAATGAGGCGCAATGAGTTAAAATGGGAATCAGAAACAAACAACACTGGCATAAGTATAGACTGGGTCAGGATACATGCAACAGCACTCACACACAAGGTATCACCAATACTATCACAGACCAAATATATGATTATTAACAGAGCATTTTGGACCCCACAGAGGCTATTTAAGGTTGGCCTGCGGGATACACCGAATTGCTGGAACTGCTCCTCTGGTATTGGTGACCTTCCGCACATGCTGTTTGATTGCCCCTTGCTTCACGCCTTCTGGGCAAAAATCTTTGACTACATTGGACACACGCTCCACATACATCCTACAAGGGAATTCATCTACATTCTCCTAGGGGCATTAGATCCATCACTAAAGAGTGACCATGACCGCCAGCTCTTGGACCTCCTACTAACTCTAGCATGTAAGGTGATCCTGTGCAATTGGAAATCAACGGGTGAGGTCTCCTTCAATGCCTGCAGGGAATGGCTGTCCTGCATTAGGGGCACTGACAACCCCGCGTTACACTCATCACCATGGCAGGTCACCAACAAAAAATTATGGTCTTCATTGGACCGAGCCTCCTTCACCTTTGACCCACCTTGAAGTTCCAAACGATGGGGTCTGTACTCAGTGAATTATGGGCTACATGTTGCGTGAACTGTAATGGCTATATCTTGGGCTCACGGGCTTGACAACCTTAGAATCGTGCAGCAGGAATGATGAAACATAAATGGTGTTACATGACTTGATTTAGACGGAGGGCTCTACGGAACTATGTACAAATATGAGAATGCAAGGATGGTACTTTATTTTCCTTTACTGTATACGTATGGTTTTGTGTAAATAACCCATGTCTGGTTGCGGTATTTTTGTAACATGACTGTAATTCTTCTGATGCTTTCTTGCCGCTATCATCTCTGTTATCATTTCTATTATTGTTTAATAAAATAAAATATGATTTGAAATTAAAAGATTTGTACAGGCGCATGCAAAGGATCCTCCATGCCTCTTCTGGTGCACAGGGCAGGCTGTAGTGAATGATCTGCTCTGCTCCATGCCTGGCCACACTTTCCCTGTTTAGACACCTCGAACTGACACCCTTCCTGGTCGGAGCCCTGGACTATCTTTTATCTTCTGCTTTCAAGTCAAGTCTGCCCTCAAACTCACAAGGCTCACTAGGCTCGAGGACCCACACAGTGCACCCTTTCATGCCTGCTCCCTCTGGCTTACTCTATTATTACTATAAGCCACATAGCCTCTGCAACCGTGATTAATTCTTTAAGATATATATATATATATATATATATATTCTATGTATAATGTATCAAATGTATAGTGGGATTATCTCACTGAACATAACCCTCACACCCCCCCTCACTCACCCTCTCACCTCCCTCACTCACCCCCTCACACACCCTCACCCATCCTCACCCCCTCACACACCCTCACACGCTCAATCCCCTCACACCCTCACCCTCACCCTCTCACCCTCTCTCACCTCTCTCACCTCTCTCACCGCCTCACCCTCTCACCCCTCACACCCCCTCTCACCCCCTGTTAGACGGGGACCCAGAGGGTCGGCCGAGTACAGGGGGAGAGGCCTCCGATGAGGCACACCCCCTCACACTCGCACGACCCTCTCACCCTCATCCTCTCACCCTCATCCTCACACCCTCATCCTCACACCCTCACCCCCACACCCCCTCACACCCCCTCACACCCTCATCCTCACACCCTCATCCTCACACCCTCATCCTCACACCCTCATCCTCACACCCTCACCCTCGCACCCCTCTCACCCTCGCAACCCTCGCACCCTCGCCCTCGCAACCCTCGCACCCTCACCCTCGCAACCCTCGCACCCTCACACCCCCTCACACCCTCACCCCCTACCCTCACACCCCTTCACACACCCTCACCCCCTACCCTCACACCCCTTCACACACCCTCACCCCCCTGACCCTCACCCTATTCACCTTCGCACCCTCACTCACCCATATCCTCTCACCCCCTCACCCCCTTACACCCCCACACCCCCTTACACCCCCACACCCCCTTACACCCCCACACCCCCTTACACCCCCACACACCCTTACACCCCCACACACCCTTACACCCCCTCACCGTCACCCTCACACACCCTCACCCTCTCACCCTCTCTCACCCTCTCTCACCCTCCTTCAACCTCCCTCACACCCCCTCACCCTCACACACCCCCTCACCCCCTCACCCCCTCACCCCCTCACCCCCTCACCCCCTCACCCCCTCACCCCCTCACACCCTCACCCCCTCACCCCCCTCACCCCCTCACCCTCACCCCCCTCACCCCCTCACCCTCACCCTCACACACCCTCACACACCCTCACCTTCACACCCCCTCCCCCTCACACAACCCCTCTCCCTCACCCCCCCTCCCCCTCACCCCCTCTCCCCCTCACCCCCTCTCCCCCTCATCCCCCCTCCCCCTCGCACCCCCTCTCCCTCGCACCCCCTCTCCCTCGCACCCCCTCTCCCTCGCACCCCCTCTCCCTCGCACCCCCTCTCCCTCGCACCCCCTCTCCCTCGCACCCCCTCTCCCTCGCACCCCCTCTCCACCCTCTCACCCCCTCTCCACCCTCTCACCCCCTCACCCCCTCACCCCCCTCACCCCCTCACCCCTTCACCCTCTCACCCCCCTCACCCCTTCACCCCCCTCACCCTCTCACCCCCCTCACCCTCTCACCCCCCTCACCCTCTCACCCCCCTCACCCCCCTCACACCCCTCTCACCCCTCACACCCCTCTCACCCCTCTCACCCTCACCCCCCTCACCCTCTCACCCCCCTCACCCTCTCACCCCCCTCACCCTCTCACCCCCCTCACCCTCTCACCCCCTCACCCTCTCACCCCCTCACCCTCTCACCCCCTCACCCTCTCACCCCCTCACCCTCTCACCCCGTCACCCTCTCACCCCCGTCACCCTCACCCCCCTCACCCTCTCACCCCCTCACCCCCCTCACACCCCCTCACCCCCTCACACACCCTAACCCCCCCTAACCCCCCTCACACACCCTCCCACCTCCTCACTCACACTCACCCACCCTCACACCATAACAAAACATAGCATAGCATAACAAAACACAGCATATCATAGCATAACAAAAAAGCATAGGATAGCAAAACATAGCATAGCAAAACATAGCATAGCAAAACACAACAAAGCATAGCATATAGCATACCATAACAAAACAAAGCATAGCATAACAAAACATAGCAAAACACAACAAAACATAACATAGCATAACAAAACACACCAAAACATAGCATACATAACAAAACAGCATAGCAAATCATAGAATGGCATAACAAAACGGCATAACAAAACGTAGCATAGCATAATAAAACACAACAAAACATAGCATAGCATAACAAAACATAGCATAGCATATTTTAGCATAGCATAACAAAACATAATAAAACAGAGCATAGCATAACAAAACATAATAAAACATAGCATAGCATAACAAAACAAAGCACAGGATAGCAAAACTAAACCGAGCATAGCATAACAAAACAAAGCATAGGATAGCAGACCAAAACAGCATAGCAGACCAAAACAGCATAGCAGACCAAATAAGCATAACAAAACACAACACATAGCTTAACAAAACACAACAAAACATAGCATAGCAAAACACAACATATATTAGCATAGCAAAACAGCATAATAAAACATAACAAAACATAGCATATCATAACAAAACATAGCATAGCATAACAGCATAGCATAACAAAACATAGCATAGCATAACAAAACACAGCATATCATATCAAATCAAAGCATAGGATAGCAAAACATAGCATAGCATAACAAAACAAAACATAGGATAGCAAAACATAGCATAGCATACAGCATCACTCAGCACCACCACCGCATCACTCGGGGGCACCACAACATCACTATGCGTTACTACAGCATCACTGAACGCCATAGCATCACTCGTTCGCCATCACATCACTCAGCGCCACCACAGCAGCAATATGTGCAACCATTCAACAACAACTGGTTCAAATATGTTCTCTCAATGTTTCAAGCTTTTTTACAAATGTAACAATAAGATGTTAATATTTCACTTCTGTTCTTGGATTTTCGTCACAATAAAATGGACTGAACATAATCTTCACAAAAGTTATTAACAAAAGTTTAAGTTATTGCCATTATAAATTACAATAACTTTTATTTTAGTATTAATTATTTTAAAAAAAATTAAAAGCCATTATTTGTAATATCAATACATGTAAGTCACGTAAATACAACACGTATTGCATTACAAATGCTATAGGTGTCACATTTGCGAAAGTTATAACTATTGGCATTGTAAATGACAAAGCTATTAATTTCGCTGTTTTCAAAAACAAAACATAAATAAGAAAATTGTCATTTACAATAGCAATAGCTCAAACTTTCTAATGTGAGACCTATTGCATTGCAAATGCTTGTTTTACATACATTTCTTTATTGGTTTTTACATAAATATTTAACTCTATGCACCGTACAATGTACAAAGGAATGTATTTCACAATCACCTTTAACCCTGCACCCAATCTAATGCAATTAACTTTCTGTTACCAAAAGTAGACCCTAAATTCCAGTCATGGAACCTGCAGTCCAGGTCCCCAGGTTTACAATGTTTTCTGGGGAAGCCCCAGGCTTTATAGACATATAACTCTGCCTCTGCGCAGTAGTCCATTCCATGTGTCCACTCGTCAAGCATGGGCGCTGTCTCTGATGTCGAGTGGCGGGCAATATTTGTTTGGCCACATGGAGGCCCACCGCAACTAGTAGTCTAGAGCATTTAACGACCCCAATCGTCCATGAGCCCCAGCATGATCATTTTGGGCTGAGGCGCTACCAGGATTCTGGCGGCATGATATAGTTTGTTTGAATAGATCATACCACATTGTGTGGTAGAAGGGGTCTAGTTGTGTTTTGCAGCATAGGCAGTGAGGGTCTAGGGCGTGCTTCATCTTGTGCTAAAGTAAACCCTGTGCAGACATCCAAGTTATACTATCCTAAGGTGCATGGATATCACCAGTAGCTGCGAGTCCATCCTGGTTCCACCCAATCGTATTCCGCTAGTGTGCCTACGGCCCGGGTCCGGTAACGTGTCCATTTGGTCTGGGTGGTTGTTGATTTGTGAGAGGTATATCTTTGAGATGCCTTTGACTCCCAATGGGGAGTTTGTAACTTGGTCCTCAAGTGGATTATATTCTGGGATCTTCCGGAGACCTCCTTGATGCTGTTCCTGGACGTGCCCGAGATGTGAGTATTGATAAAATAGCGACCTGTACATATCGTATACATAAACAAGGTGTTGGAATGTACATAATGGGCCACCCTTCCAGTTGTCACCTAATTTTGAGATGCCGATTGTGTCCCAGGCACAGAAGCCGCACATCCAGTCCACAGTAGTCTCTCCCTGGTCAGGGTCCTGTGCCGGCGAATCCACCGCAATGCCTGATGCCAGCATGTGAGTGATGTTCAGTTTGCTGGAGGGAGACCGGTTTCGTTACTGGCTGGCTGAGGGAGGCTGGCTTAGCATATGGTGCACACTTATTTAAGTGAAGTACTCTGCACTAATTCAGACAACCCTTATAGTGATTTTAGTGGTCTTAGCCAACCATAGAAAGCTCTCTAAGTTGTAACTGTGGAGAGCAGCCTTCAGGCTTAGTCCCGAAGGAGTGTTGAGCAGCTTGTTTCACCAAAACTAATCATGTAGTGTAGGTGAAACTAAAAAGAACCACACAGTTTAGTTATAAAAATAGCTATATTTATTATACACACTGTTATATCTCCTACTCGTAGATATCAATACAATACACACAGTATTTCAAAAGGAAACGGGTAAGTAAGCACAAATACATAGTGGTCTCCAGGAAGAGACCAAACCATTTACTAAAAAAGTGGAATATAAACTGCGACCGAAGTAAAAATCTGACCCAGAAGACTGAGAAGATCCGGGGACCCAAGAAACTCCCGAGGTAAGTACCCAGGAATCCCACGGAGGCTGTGTACAGAGTGGAAACACAGCTGCATACTCAATGCAAGTCAGTGGGGAAATCGCGGTTGCAGTTTTCAAGAAGGACCCTTCCCAGAAGACACTGAAGAAACCCTGTGGAAGATGGAAGGTTGGAGGGTCACTCCACCCTTGGATACCCCAGGAACCAGGACACCTACACCAGGGAAGCATTGGAGCAAAGTGACATAGGAAACCGCCATAGACCACAATTGACGACTTCAGTAAAGATGCCGCTGGCGAAGAAGGTGAAAGAGTCCGATGGAATCCAAGGGTGGATTCTTGAAGAGGGGTACCTGCAAGCAGAGGGGACAGAGTCTTTGACACTCAGGAGTGAGCAGGAGGCACGGAAGCCTAATGACCACTGATGAAAGAAGATGCAGGAGAGTTGAAGGCGACCATGTCGCTGCAGCTGTGAGGACCAGGCGACGCTGTGGAAGATCAGGATCCGTTCACAAGCTGTCCCACGTCAGAAGGCGAGAACCAGGGGATTGGTGTCCTGCAGGAGCACCAATAAGCCTTGGCAGCAGCGACAGATGTGGAAAACTAAGAAGGTGCAATGTCAGGATCAGAAAAGTTCAAGGAACTCATAAAGTGCAGGAGAGTCAGCGCTGGTCCCGAACAAGCAGGGGAGCCCACTGGAGCCAAAAAAACCTTTGAGGACCCACAGGCCGAAGGAACAAGAGTTGCAAGACGACCTAGAGCAGCTCACCAAAGATGCAGGCCCACTGTGCAGAGGATGCGGTGAGGGCGAAGATCTTGGTAGGAAGAGATGCTGGAGGCCTGGAGCTTCTTGGAGCCCGAAGATCTCTGGATTCGAGAGTCAACAAGCCTTGGCAAAGGAAAGTCTGCGTAGTGCACAGGGGTTCTGTTCCAGCGGTTCAGACGAGTGATACTAGCCGCAAACTCGGTGAGAAGACTGTGCAGGCCTCGCAGGAGTTGCAGAACCAC
This sequence comes from Lissotriton vulgaris, assembly GCF_964263255.1. NCBI lineage: Eukaryota > Metazoa > Chordata > Amphibia > Caudata > Salamandridae > Lissotriton > Lissotriton vulgaris. Next base: position 595,672,303 of record NC_141699.1, read on the forward strand.
CACCTGTGTTGCAGACTCTTTTGGAGGCAGTGGGAGTTCAGGAGCAGCAGACTGGTCAGTTTTGTTGCCGTGCCTGCAGATGCAGGGGAGTGACTCCTTCCCTCCAAGGGAGATCACTTTGGGTTTCTATGATGCCCAAAGGCCTGGAGAAGAACCAGTGTGAAGCACAGGCACAGATGAAGTAGACAGGCAGGGCGACAAGACCAGGAGCAGCAGGAGTCTTCCTTGATGCAGTCTCGGTTCCAGGCGAAGTCCAACGAAGTCCAAGGTGCTCAGACGGTTGAAGTGGTTTCGGATCTTAATCTTGTCCCACGACGAATCCGAAGAGCCGCCCACAGGTAAGCCCTAAGTACCTGAACGGAAGGTTTGGGCCGATTCAGAGCTCCCTCCTAGCGGAGGGCCTGGACAGAGGGGAGGATACACCCACGTCCTTTTGTCCAGTTTCACCCCTAAGCAGAAGCCAACTGCTCCCGGAACTGGTTTTAACTGGAGTATGCAGGGAGGGCATCAAATGTGCCCTTCAAAGCAGTCTGGGACCGCTGGCAAGCGCTCCCAGCCCAGTACGCTCAGTCCTATCTGGGAGGTGGTCACACCTCCATGGGACAGGAAACCTATTGTTTTACCTTCCCCTGCTCAAGCCTGGCTCAGCAGCAGGAGGGCGGAATCGTGTCTGTGGTCGGCAGCATCACTAGATTGATGTTAGACCCTGAAAGGCTGGTCCCAGGAATAGAGGGGGGGTTCCTTAGGGGAGCCCCCAGCACATGGGATCCTACATCTAACACTGGAATCAGTGTTGGGTTAGGATTCCAACATGTCTGATACCAAACATGACCGGTTTCGGTGCAGCCAATATATAGTCAACATCTTGTAATTGACTTGATGTCCACTATATGTATTGAATGGCTGACCACACTTACAAAGCCTGGAGAATCGACTCCGGAGTTTGTAGGGGGTGTCCTGTTCATGCAGGGCACTCTCATACTTGTAACCAAGCACCCTGCCTTCAGGATTGAAAGGCCTGCCTTAGGGGTGACTTAAAGGTTTTAAGTGCAGTGACCTCAGATATAAGGAAACATATCTGTTGAGTGGGGATAACCCCAACTCACACGAGCTGCAATAGCAGGCCTGTAGCCACAGTTTGAGTGATCTATTATGGATGGCATAAGACATGCTCCAGCCCATGGTAGACCCCTGGTCTACCTATGCCCTGGGCACCTTAATACCGTATACTAGGGACTTAGAAGGATACACCAGTAGCCAATTATGAATGTACCAAAGTACTTAGCATAGTCAAATTTAGGGAGAAAGCCCAGTGACTGGGGTCCTGATTTGCAGGATCCCAGTCAGACTAGTCAAAAACCCAGTGACGCCAGGCAAACAGTGGGGGTAACCATGCAAGAAGGATCATACCTTTCTGCAGTGGCTCGTAGAGTAATTTGAAGATTCCATATCACTCCAAGGCCTCAAGCTCTACTGTCATGGATGAGTCTACGCGGTCTCTGAATAGCCAATCGATAATCTGTAGGATGTGGCTGGCCTAATAATATAGTTTGTCTGCCACCGCAAAGACACTCTTGTAGGGCCCCAGCACATATTTGCAGTAAGCTATGTGGGTTTGTCCCCCACCCCCTTGCAGAGGAACTTTGGGAGTGCTGTGTGCAGAAGAAGGCTGGCGGTGTTCCATACGGGTAATTTTCCAGGGAATATAGCCGCTTCGGTAGAGCGATCATATATATATATATATTCACTGAAAAAACCATAGGTTATAGACCATATATAGTTAGGGATTAGCATTTAAAAAACCTTATTTTATTTGCACAAAACCATTGAAATTCCATATATAGTTAGTTGCACTAACTATATATCGCGGACCCGCAATCCACTGCTAATGATGTCACATATTACATCATTCATGACATGGTCAGTGACATCACTGATGACATCACTGATGACATCTCAAATGACATCACTGATGACATCACTGATGACATCTCATTTGACATTACTGATCACATCACTGATGATATCATTCATGTGATAATACGATGAACCTCTTCAGGCTCTAATATAACCTTAGATACAATCAGTGTAAACAGACACTCACAGACTGTCACACATCCATGGAGTTACTCACACACCTAGTCAGTTATGCCAAAAATCAATCACATCTCCATTTCCTTAACTATACAGTTATACACACCTTACTTATTCAAACATATACTAACGCATATTTACTCTCTTATACAATCCTTGATACAACTTCACAATGATTCATACAGCCACTCTCACATTCACTGACTCTTATGTTCAGTTATTTATATATGTCAACTCTCACATGGAGTGTGTTTTACATATGTACTTACTTTGACATGTAGAACTGAGATATCCATTCACTCACCAATATACTCATGCACACAGTCAACTGTCCATACAGCTGTTTCTACATGCACTTTTGAACCCATACACCTAGGGAATCAACCGCTCACACATCTATGCACAGAGTTATACACCTCCCAGCCACCCACACACACACTCAGTCTCCCATACAAATACTTGGGCAACCATTCAATAACCCATATAGTTACTGATATAGCTACTGATTTAAACATGCAGCAGTTTACAGAAGAACATAAATATTGATTGCCAAATTAAGACACTTTAATCACTAACCCATGCACTCAGTGAGACACATTTAATCATTCTCTCATACAGTCAGTCATGCACCTACTAAATCCTTCATCCAGACACTTATACATCCACTCATTCTTCAATATGTAAGACATATTTTAACTTTACAGAAACATACAGTCACTGGGTGTTGTCATCAGTGATGTCATCAGTGATGTCATTTGAGATGTCATCAGTGATGTCATCAGTGATGTCACTGACCATGTCATGAATGATGTAATATGTGACATCATTAGCAGTGGATTGCGGGTCCGCGATATATAGTTAGTGCAACTAACTATATATGGAATTTCAATGGTTTTGTGCAAATAAAATAAGGTTTTTTAAATGCTAATCCCTAACTATATATGGTCTATAACCTATGGTTTTTTCAGTGAATTTTCAAGGTTTTGTAAATGCAAATTCCTAACTATATATGGTCTATAACCTATGGTTTTTTCTGTGAATTTCATTGGTTTTTTAAAAGCTAATATCTATAGCTGTAAAATATATTCTTTATTAAGTGACGTATCACGTAGCCCGTGAGACGCCTCATGATGCATCGCATAACCGTGACGTATCGTCTCTGCAGCGCAAACCAAACCCAAAACGTAAGCGCGCCAGAACACGCTTAAAGATATATATATATTTTTTTAACCTTAATTAGACAAAATCCACACGTGCACATATCACAAACGTTCAAAAAACACAATATGTCGGACTACCGTTACGCTGCCGGTTAGCTGCCCGGTTAACGTACCAGGAAGCACCTTTACCGCGAAAATCGCAAATTTTTTTTTTCACCCCCCAGGGAACTTTAATAGCCCCCTCATCAATCCTAGGGGTTCAGGAGGGGTCTGCCTTACCCCTTTCATTCATTTACACCTTTTTTTTTCCACCTCTTGTCTCTCGATCCCACAGAGAGACAAGATGGCGGCCGCTCCAGACTGTTTACAATGATAACAGCCAATCAGCTTCTCCTCAGACTCCCGTTACACTGCCGATTAGCTTCCCGGTAGCTGCCCGGTTAGCTGCCCAGTTTGCGTACCAAGACGCGTCTCTACGGCGTTTGTTTTTTTTTGGCCCCACGTGGCTTTATAATATCCCTCTCATAAATCCTAGGGGGTCAGAAGGGGTCTACCTTGCCCTGTTTCCTTCATTTCCCCCTTTGTTTTGGCCTCCTCTTGTCTCTCGATCCTACCGAGAGACAAGATGGCGGCCGCTCCGGACTGTTTACAATATTGACAGCCAATCAGCTACTCCTCAGACTCCCGTTACACTGCCGGTTAGCTTCCCGGTTAGCTGCCCGGTTAGCTGCCCGGTTCGCGTACCAAGACGCGTCTCTACGGCGAAAAAATCTGATTTTTTTTTTTTTTTGGTTACACTGCCGGTTAGCTTCCCGGTTAGCTGCCCGGTTAGCTGCCCGGTTCGCGAACCAAGACGCGTCTCTACGGCGAAAAAATCGGATTTTTTTTTTTTTTTTTTTGGGCCCGGCGTGGCTCTATAATATCCCCCTCATCAATCCTAGGGGGTCAGGAGGGGTCTACCTTGCCCCCTTTCCTTCATTTCCCCCTTTGTTTTGGCCTCCTCTTGTCTCTCGATCCTACCGAGAGACAAGATGGCGGCCGCACCGGACTGTTTAGAATGTTGACAGACACCGGAGAGCCAATCAGCTTCGCTTTGCAAAGTTCCGATACGCGAAAAGTTCGCGAACCGGTTAGCTGCCCGGAGCGCTGTTACAGATATATATCTTGATTTAAACGTTAATTTCTCAAAATCCACTGAAGCACATATATTGAGACCTAGCAAAGGCACATCGGGGTACCAGTCCCTACAATTTTGCCAAGTTTCGTGGAAATCCATTCAGCCGTTCGGGCTAAAAGTGAGTCCAACCGCCCTATGGAAATTAACATGGGAAAAACGCGTTTTGGGACCCCCCTTTTTTCTCGGCCCCCCCTTGACGAACCCCCCCCAAATTTTCAGGAGCTGCTCAGAAACAAAATGTGCCATTTTCCTGAAAATTTCAGCCGATTCCGTCCACAAACGCCAAAGTTATTAGACATAGAATTTTCAAAAGTCCCATAGGAAAAAAATCCTAACTATATATACCTACTGGCTATCGCCAGTAGGTAATATATATATATATATATATATATATATATATATATATATATATATATATACATATACACACACACAGCTTTGTGGTCCTCGTAGTGCTCCGGTGTCAAACTCCAGTGAGTTCGTCTCGTTGACTTCAGCAGAGAAATGTTATGCTTTTAAACCCCTGTAGGTCGGTAAATGTCACGCTGTTGATGCCGGTTGTTCATTACAGCTGTGTTTGTGTATTAAAGCGGCTGGAGCCCAGCCGCGGGAGAAGCCTGCCGCGTGGTAGCGGACCCGGATGACGCCAGAACGGTGCCATCACTCACGGGAGGTTGGCCTCAGAAGGCATGCTGTAATGAACAACCGGCATCAACAGCGTGACATTTACCGACCTACAGAGGTTTAAAAGCATAACATTTCTCTGCTGAAGTCAACGAGACGAACTCACTGGAGTTTGACACCGGAGCACTACGAGGACCACAAAGCTGTGCAAGCAGCCACGCCCACTGGGGCAGGTCCAGTTGAAATTAAGTGCAAGGAATCGCCGTTTTCAGCAGAAAGCCATTGAGGAAGGGAAGATGCCCGAAACCGGTCTGGCTGGCTAATACTTTGGTGACTGTTGCCCTGTGATCCCTGCTTGTAGCAGCCTTTTAATAAACGGAGGAATGCTGTACCAACCTTGTGGCTTCTTCCACCGGGGCTAAAAACTGTGTTTGTATATATAGATAGATAGATAGATAGATATCTCTTGTGGGGCCTGGGTGACCATGGGCTTAATGTTGGCCTCCCAAGTCCTATGTTTAGCACATCTGATGTATTCCCGGAGGTACTTAAAGTGGTTTTGCCCATTGCAGGGTGGTAGCAGTGTGGATATCGTTGTTTCCCTGATAATGGAAAGTAGATGGATTTAGCCCAGATGACCTGAAGCCTTCTGCATATACCTTCCACATGTGCATTAAGCGCTCTAGGGATTGCTCCGGATCGCTAATATAGAGCAACACATCGTCTGCATAGAGGGAGATTCTGTCTTAAAGACTGCCTGGCCACTGGAAGCCTCTGAATTGGGTCCACTCTGCTAGGGGCTCCATTAGCAGAGTGAAGAGGATAGGGGGCAGCCTTGTCATGTGCTTCGGCTGATGGTAAATTCCTAAGAGTGTCTCATTTGACCATGACTTTTGTCCAGGTTTGGGAGTATAGGACTGCCACATACCGGAGGAAATGGGGGCCAAAATTCATGCAGCCTGACCATGAAGCGTTATTGGACAGCGTTGAGGCCTTTTCAAAGTCAATAGGCCATAAGGCACTGTGTTCCCTGGTGTTGTCAGTGAGAGCCATTGCATTGTGTAGCCGTCGCAGTCAGTGGGGTGTGCTGCTTTTTAACACTAACCCGTTCTGGTCTGGGTATACCACTGAGCCTATTACGCTAAGCAATTTATGCGCCAGGACCACGACCAAGAGTTTTGTCTCCAGATTTATCAAGGAGTTTGGCCTGTATGTGTCACATTTGTCCTTTGTTTTTCCAGGTTTTAGACTCACAGAAATGTTAGCACCCCTTAGATCCTGGGGCAGTGTGCCCCATTCCAGAGTCTTGAAGTATAGTCCCAGCAGTAGCGGGGTCAGACAGAAAGCGTATTTCGTACAGAATTCACACATTTACGGTAAGGTTTGTGGGGCTGTCCTCCCTTCCAAATGAACTTTGTGAGTGCTGTTTGCAGTGTGAGGTAGAAGGCCTGTGGTATTTCTTAGGGGTAATACTACAGGGTGTATAACTGCTTCAACAGGGTGATCATTTTGAACCAGGCACCCCTGCTAGCTGTTGTCAGGGGGAGGTACTCCTGTCTGTCCATATCTCGTCGGGCTTGGGCGATCATGGGCTCAGTGTTGGTCTCCCAAGTCCTATGTTTGGCACATGTGATATATGCCCTGAGGTACTTCAGGTGGTGTTCGGCCCATTGCAGGGTGGTAGCAGTGTAAAGTGGGTATCCATTGGGGCGAAGGTGCTTCCCTATGGGTGGAGCCTTTAGTTCCTCCTTGGTGAGAGGTTTGTCCAGTGTGCTGCTGTCAAGGTCTGACGGTCTGGAGACTATCAGTTCTTCCACAATCGAGTGCTCTCACTCCTCCGGGGCCAGGGGGAGGTCTGCATAGAGGTGGAAGTAGTTATCCGTGAATGTGTTCGTTATTGCTTTATGGTTGGTCGATTTGTCTCGTGCAGGCATGTGACTGGTCGGCAGTAGCTGAAAATCCATGTCCCTGTTCTCTTGCCAGTATAACCACTTGCTTTCTTTATCTCCCATGTCCTACGTTTTGTATTGGGTTGCTGCATAAGAAAGAGCAGCCCAGTCTAGGAGCTGCTGTCTCGGGTACAGGCTCAACATGTCTAGTGCGTGTTGTTTATCTGGTGGTGTCCACCCCGCCTCTGCAATTGTTTCCTAAAATGCCTCAAGTTTCCTACTTTTTTGACTGCTTATGTTCCTTTTGGAAGGAGTTGAACTGTCCTCTTAGGACTGGGTTTAGGGCCTCCCACAGCATAGTGTGAGACTGGACTGTGTTGTTTTTATTGTCATTGAAAACATCAATTTGCTGCTGCAAGAAGCCGCTGAATGTGGTGTCTCGGTTTCACCAGTCGTTCAGCCTCCACATCCCAGGGCACCAGGAGGCAGGTTGCCGGATCGAAACCATGGTGGGAGCGTTGTTGGTAAACCCAGAGGGAGGATCCGGGGGGCCGCAACGCCTCTGGCCTCCACCGACGGGAGAGTGACATAATCAATGTGGGAAGAAGAGCCATGAGTGCAGTGTGTGTTTTTTTAGCGCGATGGTTAAGTAGTCGTCCAACATTCACAAGGGTCAGCAAATGGGTTCATGCAGCAATTGTATGCATTTGCACGGTTAGACTGTGTTGGTATTGTTCTTGGGGTCCATGAGTGAATTGAAGTTACCCCCGCCCCCCTAACCACTGTGCTACTGAGAAAGTACATGAGATAATCTGCAACAGGGCCTGCAGAGTAATCTTGATTGGGGGGGGGGGCAGTAGACTGAGACAGAGACCCATCTTTAAGTGTGAACCTGCCCTGGTCATCATAGTCATCATGGTCATCATGATCTCCATTGGCTCCCGATACGCAGCCGTATCAAATTCAAATCGCTGTGTACTGTTTACAAGTCTCTCAATAATCAAGGTCCCCACTTTCTCAAACAGAATTTTCTCCATCATGTTCCAACCCGATCTCTTCGTTCCTCTCATCAGAACTTCTTGGCTGTGCCTCGCACTAGAACAGTCACATGGGGCGACAGGCGTTTCCTGGTTGCCGCACCTAAACTCTGGAACACCCTTCCTGCACATATCCGAGCAAGTCCCTCCCTGTTCATATTCCGCAAACAGCTAAAGACGTGGTTATTTGACCAATAGCCTTGTATATCTTCTTTACCCCAGTTGCTGATCTATGCCCTTAATTAGCGCCGAGACGCCCACGGGCATTCGCCGCGCTCTATAAATGTCAATAAATAAATAAATAGTGTACGTAGGAGATCTGTAGGGGGAATTGTTTGTGTAAAAGGATGGCTGTGCTCCTGGAGGTAGTTTTGTATCCTGAGTGGTAGACCCTTGTGTTCCTGCATTAGCACTACTTGGGGACCATGCTGCTTAAGATACTAAAATATCGCACCCCTCTTGATTTTATTATTCAGGCAGTTTACATTCTGCAGGATGATTGGGAAAGTGAGTGTGTCATGGGGGTTAGTTTTGCCATTCCTCACAGCGTTGTCTTGGCATACTACTCTATAGTGAGGAAATAGAAATTTTTAGGTAAGCCAATGTGTCCCCCACTCGCACCCCATCCATACACACGTGCCCCGTGTATGTCCTGTAATTCCTTTTCCGTGCCTGCCAGGAAGACGCATATGCATTTGCGTCCAACGTTAACATGTTAGTTATACAGTTCCCCAAGAAAATCACGTTAATTAGGCTTCTAGGCCTATGGTGCCAACGTCTTTACATGGTGCACTTTTGAATAAAGCACACGTTTTCTCCATGTTTTCTGGCTCAGTCGAGCCAGGCCCTTAATCAAGTCTCTTCTGTCTCTAAAAGCTGTAGTTTAGGTATGCATCCCTGACCTCACATCCTGCCCAGACGAGCGGTGCCCGGCTCGGCTCGGCCTGGCCTGCCTGCCAAGACAGTATTTTGCCTACAGTTATCTGCTCAGCCTCTGCGAAAACATTCCAGTCTAGTGAAATAGGTAAACATATTCCCGGCTGCAGAGCAAAGGGCCCTGCCTTCCTGTCTCCATGCAAGTAATTTACTGCACCGGTTACCATGGTAGGCCCATGGCCCCCTTACTTTGCATGAAGATTCATATGCACGCACTAGCATTCAGTGATGAACGGCCTCTGCCCGAGAGACCTTTTACTTCAGATACTACATCCTCTAAACACAAGATACCAGATATGCTATAGGTGCAGGTCGTTCTGACATCCCAGACATTAGTCTCCTCTACTAGTGCTAAAGTCAAAGCCCCCAGCTCTCCCCAGTGGCACGTCATGCTCAGTTGCGCGCGCATCTATGCCAAAGGTTTCTGCTGATTCTGCAAACTTTCTCTAAGCATCCACCCACTTGTGACGTTTCTCTGACATGTCAAGTGCACGCCTACGTGTACGCCTTTTTACACGCCTCCTGTTACGCACATGTGTTCTTATCTCTCTCTTTTCACCTGTTACGCCTACTGTATTCATTCCAATTATATGCTTTTACTATATATAATGTGTGATGTTAATAAAATGTTGAATGTCCCTTCCTGAACCTTAGTGGTGATGGAACCCGATGTCCCGTGTCTCGAGGCACTTCATTAAAGCCCGTATGACTCAGATACCACGGACTCTGCCTCTCATTTGATTGAGCTATCCTTATTGTCATTTAATGTATAGAAAAATAGTCCGGTAATTTTATTTACCACAATAGTATTATGGTGGGTGGTGTATGTTGCCTGTATCTTTCGCATTGTGTCCCCCTATGCTGGTTGCAAGGAGATAGAGATGTGCAAAGTGAGACACACCCAGTCTCTTGTGGGGGGTGTCCCCCACACTCCTGTCCGCAGCCCCAACGGCTGCAATAGTCCTCAGGAGGTGTCCAGATGTGGCCCACTGGGCATAGGATGTTCTAGATGCCCCCAAACCCTGTCTGGTAGGGAGCTGAGGCCCCTCGCCTGGGCCCACGGTGTCTGCAAGTATCTGTAGCGCTCTACTACTGCCACCTCCCAGGGCTCTCGGTAAGCTAGGGCGTAGACCAGAGCGAGGGCCCTAGTGGGCAGAGGCCAGAAGCAAATGAGAAGAGGGGCAGCTTGTAGGGGGTCCAACCATCCCTAAAATCCCCTCAACCGGATGTAACTGGCCCCGCCCAATGGCTGTGGGCTCCCAGAGTGTCTACCTGTAATGTGGGTGAGTAGCAGCAATCACAACATGGTCTTTAGGGGGGGGGGGGAGGAGGTGGACAGAATTGGATGGACGACCAAGGGGCGAAGGACAGAAGCAGGTTAAAGGAAAGGGGAGAGCCTTCTCAGAGGGGGCCGTCCCTGAAGGCCACGTCGAATCCTAGTGGGCAGCGGGCCTTTGGCACTTGATTGATGTGGAGTTCTCCATGGCAGAGCATCTTGGGTGGGTCAGCTGCACTGCTCGATGATAGCAGGCTTGGTGGAGCTTACTTAGCAGATGTTTGCCATGGTGTGCTGAAACCCCTGCCCTCACTCCATACTTTCTTATTTACAATAGTGTAAGGTGACCCCTAATTCTCACACTATCCATAGTCCCTTCGCATATGGGTTTCGACCTGACTACTTTTAAAAAAAATATATTTTTTAACTACTACAGGAGCTATTTCAAAATCTCACTTTCTATGCTGAAGACCTGACCCTCTTAGATATCACAATTATCACACTTTTTTTCAGCCACAAATTTTGCACTGCAATCCCTCATTTTATCACAAACCTTGTAAAAATGACCATGATGCTGCAGCCCAAGCATTTCTGACACTTCTCATCATGTTCTTGGTGATCCGTGCTACCACATCAGTAGCCTTTCCTGTATGAGTCTTTTGATCTACTTTTTTGGTTGTACTTTTAATTGGTATGTTTTTCTTTAACCTTTAGTTTTTCAGTGACTTTCTGTTTTTTCCCCTTAAATCTTATTACGATACGTTTGCAGCCAATCCCTCACTGTGCAAAGGCGCTGCTCAGTGAGTGGTGGAGGGGTTAAAGACAGGGCATCCCAACCCATCTCTACACACTGCTCATCCCTTCAGATAAAATAAAGGCATTACAAAAAATGGAGTTCATCTGAAAGAAGAGGAAGAAGTGTATCTCTGCAAAATTAGTAATGGTGCCAAGGTAGAAGCAGGAGGCTGGCTTGTCCCAACCTGGTCACCTACTATAGAACAGCCCACCTGTGATTTATATCTGAATGGTCAACCAGAGAGAGCAAGCAAAAATACATCTTTATGGATAGAGCTGTTGCAGGGCGCTCAATGTGGGTCCTGGCGTGGCTAGGTAGAGGCTGCCCTGGAAATGTCTACCCAGCCACCTCAATGAGAATGCTGAAGGAGCTATAAAGGACTAACTAGCAAGTAAAGCTGGCCCCACTTTATTTCAATCACCATACAACCCAGTAACATACAATCCAGCCTTCCCACCTGCCATAAAAGGAGAACCCTTTACCAACCAAACGGGACACCCTGACGCCTAGAAGTCGGGGTGCGCTCGACCGTTTTCCAGCGAGCACTTACTGAAATAGGTTTTGGTCAGATGGATAAAGATTAAAAATCTACTTTCGACCCCAGTTTCCCTTTATTCTTAGATCTGACAGAGATAGTAAAAAAAAGTGTTACGGGTCAGTAGGGGTATTATGGTCCTAGGACCCTATTGTAAACATGTTTCTGTCCTTTGCTGCCCCATGAAGGGTGCTTGGACTTTCTTCTGGGCGTGGACCCCCTGGAAAATTGGAATAGCAAGAGAATTACCCTATACTATTTTGCGATAAGGGCAGGTAGCTGCTCCTTATTTAAATGGGAACGGATAAATAAAAAAGAACACGAGTTTTTGAACTGCGAGGACCCAAGAACACCGGTCTTCTATACCATACCTAAAATTCACAAGGGCAAGAATTCACCTCCAGGGAGACCTATCTGATCCGGAATTGGATCCCTACTGGAACCCCTATCTAAATACACTGACTGGTTCCTTCGCCCTCTGGTCACACGTATCAGGTCTTATATACAAGACACAAAACATCTTCTCAATATCCTTCAAGATGTGGCCTACAATCCAGAGCATAATAGGTTGGTATGTCTGGACGTAGAAGCTCTGTATACGAGTATCCCGCAGGAAGAGCGCATTCAGACAATAGAAGCACTGCTGAATCAAGAGAACTGGATCTGGGACGCCCTGGTGAGTTGGATTATCACTCTGATGCGCCTTGCACTGAAAGAGAACTCCTTCAGATTCGATGACCAGCTGTATCTACAAGTCCATGGTACGTCAATAGGCAGCACGTTCGCGCCCAGCATAGCGTGTCTGTACATGGGACAACTTGAAGAAGAGCACATGTGGGCCCCCAACCCCTTTTCAAACAACATAAAGAAGTGGTGGCGCTACATAGACGACATCCTGGTTGTGTGGGATGGAGATCTAACTACACTGGGACAGTTCCACGAATGGTTGAACCATCTAAATCCAAACTTAAAATTCACAATGTTCCAGCACCAGGACCAGGTGTCTTTTCTAGATTTCACCATCAATGCTAAAAATGGGGGAATTGTCAGCTCCTTGTACACCAAACCTTCAGATAAAAACAATTTATTACACTTCAATAGCGCCCATCCCCGTGCGCTCAGAGAGAACCTACCTGTGGGCCAATTTCTACGTATTCGTAGGAATTGTGCTGATTTCAGCGAACATGGAGCTGAAGCAGAGATCTTGACAAAGAATTTGGAATAACGATCCTATCCCAAAAGAAACCTAGAAAAGGCTAAAAAACGATCCCGTAGTACACCTAGGGAGGCTCTGCTAGAAACGCACCAAAAAGAGGAACTCTACACACTCATATGTGTAACAACATTCAATGCATCATCTAATGACATCAAAAAGATCATAAATAGAAAATGGCCAGTGTTAACATCTAATAAACTGGATTTTGAAAAACCTATGTTTTCTTTCAGAAGAAATAGAAGCCTGAATATGCCCTAATACACACAGACCTACAAATAATAAAAAAACCTAACCAAAGCACATTGTGGAACCAACCACAAGTCACGGGTCATTACCCTTGTGGATCTTGTGTGGCTTGTACATTCACGGAGCACAAGAAAGAACTAGTCTTAGGCATGCACAATGCGTGGGAACAAAGCTCACACACTAATTGTAACTCAGACAGAGTTATTTATGTGATAAAGTGCCCTTGCCAATTACATAGGGATGACGGGGCGAAAAGTAAAAATGTGCATAAACGAACACAGGAGCACTATCAAAGTCCATAACGGCCATAAAACTAACTGCACACTATGTAGAGAAGAAACATACAGACACGGACGTATGGTGGTCAGTCATTGAGAAGGTCCGAGGCGAGGGTGACATAACTAGGACCCTTTTAGAACGTGAGCAACAATGGGTTTATAGATTGAAAACCCATATCTCTGATTTGAATGACTGCATACCTTGGAACCAACTTAGTAAGAACAAATGATACTATCTTATCTACACTGTGGAATTGAGAAATCCGTAGGAGCAGTCCTTCTGAGTAATGAAATGTGGTTCATGTAAAACATCTTCAGAGTGGCATCGGGGTTGTTTAAGACTTTAATTAAATAACTATTACGAGCTAGATACAAACCCGAGACTGCAGTAAGATTTCAATATCTAATATAACTGCATCACCAAGTAAGCAAAAAAGTACAAAGCATAATTACGATCGTTACAGACTCCAATCATATCAATAACGAGTAAGACCAAGATTTGATATGAGATTGCACCAAGATCGCAGCCAAATAACATTATCGACAATAAAACTTTATTAGTACAGCAGACAAGGGACAGGAGTTCACAACATGGGCATCCCATAACTATGTAGCAATAGAGGGAATGGGTCCATGCAGGGAATGCCCAGTTGATCTAACTCACAATTGTACATGTGTAATCTCCAAAAAGGACCGTATTAACACAGCGCACATTAAAGATTACTTTTTAATTCAACTTTGTGGAGTTGAAATAACCGGGACTACAATTCCCAGTATCTGAGACAGAGGACGCACAGAATGCTCTCCCATCAGAGGGCGGGGTCGTGCATTCCTGGAAGCAGGCGGGTCTGCGTCTCTCAACGAAGTTCCAAGTTACAGTTAAAAGCCCTGACCACAGAGCTGCCTATACTCCAAGCGGTGGGAGCCTCAACCGAACAGGTTTACATACAGGGCAGGACCCTTGATGGCGTAAGTAGACTCTACATGTGTGTTGACAGAAAGGTATGTGTGGGAGCAATACCAGGGCGCTGACCAGTAATTATTGTGTATCGTCCTTCATGGGCATTTTCTCCCCGCTACACTCCGGTTCCGTCTCCATTGATTTGGCTCATGCAAACAGCAACCGTACCCATATCTTCAATTTTGTTATTTTTGGACTCCGTGAATTTCCCTGATCTGCAGGGTTTGACTACAGGGCTACCCCAGCTTTTAATGAGGTTCCACGTGGAGTTGATCCTCTCCCAAACTGGTCTAAGCGAAAATGTATAACTATGTGATACAGTGTGTGTGTGTGTGTGTGGAATAAGATCACCACACGAGTGAGAGGTTGGGCGCTTTTGTTGTTTTCGTGCTAGTACGAGTGTGTCTGACTCTTATGACCGATCTTTGCAAATCATGCACCAATGAGTGTGTGATAATAGTAGCGGTACATGACCGCCACCCTTCAATTTACACGCTACAGAGTACGTGGTGTGTGCCTGTGAGAGTATGCTATAATCACGTGCATATTCTCTTTTGATGTCACTTACTATGCATTTGGAACACAATGGTATGAGCACAAATACATCAGTTTCTTTTTTTCCCCCAACAGATGAAGTGAGTTATGACGACAAGTGTCTTGTTTAAATAAGGAGCAGCTACCTGCCCTTATCGCAAAATAGTATAGGGTAATTCTCTTGCTATCCCAATTTTCCAGGGGGTCCACGCCCTGAAGAAAGTCCGAGCACTCCTCATGGGGCAGCAAAGGACAGAAACATGTTGGCAATAGGGTCCTAGGACTATAATACCCTACTGACCCTTAACTCTTTGTTTTTATTATCTCTGTTGGATCCAAGGATAAACGGAAACTGGGTTCTGACAGTGATTTTTAATCTTGATCCCCCTGGTCAAAAACTATTTCAGTAAGTGCTCCCTGGAAAACGGTCGAGCCCACCCTGACTTCTAGGCATCAGGGTGTCCCGATGATGAAGCATGACACCACTAGGGTGTGTGAGGGAATAATATAACAAAAGGATGACCTTCCTTCCCCACGCTTGAGTGATGTTAATAACTTCACATAGGGCATGCCATCTATCCACGAGTTGTAGACTCTTCTAGTTAGCCTAAATCTCTTAAACAGCAGACTACGTAACCAAGGGAGTACTTATAGTGACACAGCATCTCAGACATTGGCCATTACACTCCCAAAACAAAAGGGCCTCCCCTGTGGCCCTGATCAATTTTGGAAAAACGTGTGTAAAGTTTCTGAGGCTCGAAAGACCTGATCTCATACACTTACTTGGCAATACTTCACAATGTGCCCCAGAACAGCTAACCCTTCCACCGTAAATGGGAAATGAATATATCCCAGAGATAAGGGAGACTGTTGAAAAAAACACCTACATTATTTAGAAGCATCCCATTAAGAGAGTGGTATGTAAACAAATTTACTAATGGTATCTCACCCCAGAGCTTCCCCATTGGATCTCCACACAGGAGTCCATTAATTGTTGGGATGTGGTACGGGGAAGTGCACTTACATACACTTCTGGTGGCCTTGCTTGATCATTAAAACCTTTTAAAAGGAGGTTTTGGGGCACATTAAAAAAAATTGTACTTGCTACTGGAAGACACTGCATGCTTACTTTAGGGCAGTGGTCTTCAAACTTTTTAATGATGCACCCCCACAACATTTTTCTAAATTATTCTATTAAACTGGCAATGTTAATTTAGCGATTCTCTCCTGAAATACTAATGGATTGCGTACTAACCCTAGAAAAAATAATATAATGTAGTATCTTCGCGACTCAGATGCGCAGATTATAGTACTCCAGAAGACTCATCTTGCCGAATCTGAAATGCTTTCGCTGGTTAAAAAAAATAGGTGGATTGATCTATGTATAATGACATCGCAATCTGTACACATTCGAGGTGTGGCAATAATGTTTAAAAAATCAATAAAGGCGAGATTAGTGTCTAAATTGGTTGACCCTGGCGGTAGGTGGGCAATTGCATCAGTGATCATAGCGGGGTACCCCAATTACTATAATAGGATACTATGGTCCAAATCAGGATGACCCGTCTGCTTTGAAGACCCTTTTTTCTCACCTGTATTTATTTCCCGAGCTGGTTATTCTTGCAGGAGATTTCAACATAGTTTTGGATCTTCTTTTGGATAAGTCCCCTTCTAACAGAGCCAGGACTTTATCTAAAACTAGGTCTTTCCTGCAGGATAGTATGAAGCAGCTAGGGTATAACGATATTTGGAGATCATTACATGGGCAACAAAGAGGTGTTACATTTCGCAACTACAGATACCACCATCAGTCAAGAACCGATTTTATTTTGATTAGCCAACCTTTAGTTAATTTGGTGAAATCAGTTTCTCACCTCCCCTTTCATTTATCAGACCACGCGGCTATTTATTTAGAACTGGAGGGGTTTCCTAAGAGTCGTTTGAGAAACTGGTCATTTGATCGTTCATTGCTCTCCTCGCTGGATGTTATTAATGCTCTTAATGTGGAGGTGCAGCATTTTTTGGAAGATAATATTGGAACAGTTTCCCCTGAGGGTGTATGGGATTCACTAAAGGCCTTCTTAAGGGGCTTTATAACAAATAAAGCTACATATAAGAATAAGATCTATAGGGAAGCTGTGGTTTCCCTGGAAATGGAGATGGCCAGAGTGCAGACAGAAATAGCCATGGACCCGAATGCCCCTGCCAACACAGTACAGGTGTGGTAAAACAAAGTAGTTACTCTAAAAGGGGAGTTGGGCTCAGTTTTGAATGCTCGGGTCTTAGAGAGGTGGGAAGCAAGTAAATTAGCCCATTTAGAGTATGGTGAGGGGGCTGGAAAGCTGCTAGCCTGGAAGACAAAGACTGAGCAGGTTAGAAATAATATTTATTCGATCATTTCTGGCGATATAACATACTCTACTGGTGCAGATATTAGGGGGGCTTTTCGGGAATTTTTCAGTGAAATATACCGGGAGGATAAAAATATTGAAATCAAACAAGTTGAAGATTGGCTGGTGGCAGTTTCTCTTCCTGCACTGTCATTAGAACAACGTGCTGTTTTGGAAGATCCTATCTCCCAGGAAGAAGTTAGACTGGCAATTATCAGTAGTAAAAAGGGT
Source organism: Lissotriton vulgaris (assembly GCF_964263255.1). NCBI lineage: Eukaryota > Metazoa > Chordata > Amphibia > Caudata > Salamandridae > Lissotriton > Lissotriton vulgaris. The sequence goes on from NC_141699.1 coordinate 595,689,683, forward strand.
AGGGCTACTGGCCCAGACTGTTTGCCGTTGGAAATTTACAAGGCTTTGAACTTAGCAATCCTCCCTTTTTTGACTGAGCTGTTTAACGATATCCTCCAAGATGGAATGCCCCCTCATATTTCTTGGAACAGTGCTTCAATAACATTGAAACTGAAACCAGGAAAGCCGGCAACCTGTTGTGGGTCTTATAGACCAATTGCTATCTTAAACGCTGACTATAAAATCTTTGCGTCAGTGTTGGCGAACAGGTTGGGGGCAGTTGCTTCAAGTATCTTGCACGTAGACCAAAAGGAATTTGTAAGGGGTCGCCAGCTCTGAGTTGACTTACGATCTCATAGGAGCCATCGATATGGCTTCCGTGGAATCACTCCCCCTGGCTGTTCTCACCTTGGACGCCACCAAGGCCTTCGATAGGGTTAACTGGACTTGCCTATCGGAGGTCTTGGGGAAATTTAATATCGGCGAGAAATTCAGGCGTGCAGTGAGACTTTTGTATCAGAATCCGTCTGCCTATTTACTTGTAAACGGGGAATTATCTAACCCATTTAATATCACGCGGGGTACCCGCCAGGGCTGCCCTCTTATTCGACCTATATATTGAGCCTTTTGCTCAACGGCTAAGGGACGATTGTAACATCAAGCCCTTTATTTTTGAAGGATGGGAGAAGAAGGTAGCCTTGTATGCGGATGAGGTCCTCGTTTTCTCCTCTGAACTCTGCTCGGCCTTTCCAGCTGAATTGCTCTGGCTCAGGACTTCGGCAACATGCCTGGTTATGAAATCACTGCCTCGAAGTCTGATATTATGGTCTGGAACGACCCTGAGCCAGTGGCAGGGGCTCAACTGAGTTCTGTCTTACGCTATTTGCACCTAAATATGTATAATGATATAAATGAAATAGTTCCATCAAATTTTTCGCTTGTTGCCAAGGAGTGCCGGAGGTTGATGAAATCATGGTCTTCGCTCCTTTATCCTCATTGGGTAGAGCCAACTTAATAAAATTGTCCATCCTTCCCAAAGTTTCTTTTTTGTTTAACACCATCCCTCTTTTTTTTTTTAACCCTCCATGATAGCTAAACTTCAAAGTGATATAAGTTTTTTTTATTTGGAATAACCACATTCCTAGAATAGCCTGGAAGAAACTTGGGCGTCGTAGAGAAAAGGGTGGGTTGGCGGCTCCTGATCTACAGCTATACGCGTGGGCTTTTCAATTTTCCCATGGTAGGATCTTGCTAAAATCACCCATAAACTCTGCTTGTGGGTATATGTTTGCAGCACTGCTTAAAGGGGAAAAAATATTTGAGCATGCGTTTTTGTTCAAGTTTGGCGACCCCAAGTTTAAAAAAAAAAGTAAAACTGAAGGTATTGCGAGATATATCTAAAACATGGGTGAAACTCAGGCGTTCCATAAAAATTGATTACTTCTCTAGTAGATCTCCACTGTGGAATTCACCTGGGTCTCCGAGTTGGCTTATTGATAGTCTCGCAGTACCACTGAGAGAGGCAGGAGTGGAGGTGTGAGGGGACCTTTTTGTGGAGGGTAGCTTACTCCTGTGGGAGGTGTTATTCTCTAAAATAGGGGCAGGACTTTACAGGTTTAAATGCCTGCAAATACGAAGCTGGGCACACTCACAGGTTTCTGCTAAGGGCAGATTTTTGATAGGGGGTGATAGCAACATGGTCTCCCTCTTAATAGATAAGCCTCCAACTAAGAAAGAGGTTTCATTTTGGTACAATCTACTAGTGGAGGAGGTCGAGAGTGAGTTTCATCTGCCTGACATGCTGTGGGACGCACATATCACCAATCATAATGTGGAGAAGTTGTGGTTTGAGTCTCTTAAGATCATGTGGAACATAGTGAAACCCTCTTGGTTGCGCCAAATCCACCTTTTTACCCTACATAGGGCCTACTATTCGCCAGAGAGACTCTCAAAATTTCCAAACTCAGCAGTGGCATGCCCTAAACGTGGTCTGATTGCGGCTTCTGACCTGCATATGTTCCTTGATTGCCCACTGTTATTGCTCTTTTGGAACGCAGTTTGTCTAACACTCACTACTGCCTTAGGCTCCCAAGTCCTGCTATGTCCCGCTCTTATAATTTTTGGGGTCGCACCAGAGTTTCAGGGTCTGGCTAAGAGTTTACTCTTTTATGGTATTTTGTTGGCCAGAAGAGAAATATGTAGGAAATGGAAAGACCCGTTACCTCCTTCCTTGCTGGACTGGCGCACTTCTGTGCTTCAAACATCCAAAATGGACCTATTAAGATCGGGCAATCCAGACAAGAGAAACTTCTGGTTTTTATTAAGTTGGTTATAGCTGAGTACTCGACCATTCGAGTAGATAGGCAACCAGATAACTGCCCTCCTAGTGACCGCTCATTTGTAGTAGTACACAGCATATGTACGCTTTCCTTCCCTGAGCAGCAAATCCAGTATAATATTGTGAGTGAAGACACACACCTATATCAATGCTAAACTATGGAGTACATCTAAGATCAGTATATACTAGGAACCCTGACTTGCTGTGCCCAGAGTTACTGTTTGAGGTGGCAGTGAAGTGTATGGGATGAGTTTTCTTAACGGGAATTTTGTTTCGTGATTATGCTTCAGAATATGCCTATATATCCATGCCTCTGTGTATTTGGCCCATTTCATTAGCATTACCATAGCTTAAAAAAAAAGATTTTACAATTAAAAAAAATTAAACCAAAGGGTAAATCATTTGAAATCGGGGAAATAGCATTAATTGAGTGCAAATTGTAATTATCATGTATATCCAAAGTAAAGCATTTACCTCTTTAAAAATGTTAAACAGAATAGGAAATGTTTTTCCAAAAAGGAATTTAGCGCTATATATGCCCTTTCTACATTTTGGTACATTTTCATCCTGAGTAGGAAAGATTCGGCAGCCCAAGGGTACTAATTTGACATATCACCAAGCAGTTCAATTTGAGAGCACACTCCCAGATTTCAGCCAAACCTTTAAATGTCAAAGATACAGCTAACAAAACCCTGTTTTCTCTGTTTCCATGGAATGTAGTTGTACCATTTGGTCTTGGGGTTTGGTTGGCGCAGAGTTCTTCGTATACAGACTGACCTCCGGCTGAAATACTGTAGCCAAGGTTTGCCATATGAAAGACATTCTGGATAAGAAAAAGTGACGGGATCACCACAAACCAGTCCCATGGCTTCAATAAGGTTGCTGGGGCCAAAAGATTATTTTTTTAAGGACATTTTAGGGCTTATTTCTTGTTGCTGTTTCGACCTTTCCCTGTTGTGTGATCTGCTTACCTATACATGTGTAGTTCCTTGTTTTTTACAAAAGGACACTTTGGATTTCTCTGTTTTTTTTAACTTCCTACTCTGGGTCTGTGTACAAAAATACTTTTTGAAAAAAACACCATCAGATAAAGCTGTCCCTAAACTCAATTTCTTGGGTACTTTGAAAAATGCATAATTTTCAATATTTATTCGTTAATGTTTTCGTTATCAAGTGATGTATGGTTGGTACCCAGTAACACATCTTTGAAAACCTCATCTCTGTTATTGACTGGATATGACACGTTTTTGTTAACCTACAAACACTATAGATGCATTCGGAAGAATATGGCAGTTGTAACAATCTTATTACTTTTGAAGGTCTGCAGTCAGTTCATAAAAGCACAGATAAATGCTTTTGCCCCGTCTCATTTTTTTGTCCTTGATTGTTCACTATTTTTCTATTTCCGTAGTGTAGAATGATGTACACTAATAACACTTTGCTGAGTTCTGAATATTGTCCAGTAAAATATCTATTTCTTGCCTGTTCTACCCATGGGATATCACACCTGTTTATTCCACAAATTGTATAAATAAGTAGAAACAGCAAACCTAGTAAATTGTTACCACAACTCAAAAAAGTGCACAAAAAAAGCTGGAAAATTGTTTTCTGCTGAGTCTGTTTTCGATGGCTGGAAAAGGCATACATTTTTTGAATGCTGTTTTTTCCCCAATGTATCAGAAATGTTTGGGGGGGCTTTATTTCCAGTCTGCAGTGGAATGCAAAATTTACATGCATATCGTTTGTAGAAAACAAGCTAAGGCTGAAGCACAAACTATCTCCGCTCCAACGGTTAATTTTTAATAGAATTTTATTGCAAATATGTCTAAAAAAATGGTAAGAGGAAAAAATGTCACCCACTAAAGTGGCAAATATATACTTGCAGATAAATGTAATAAAACAAAAACGCAATTGCATGTAGCTCGAATAGAACAGTTTGTTTTAATTCTAGGGTGCAAGTATTGTCTTCCCTGGACCGGAAACCAGCATCCTGGAACTGGTCTGAACTGGGGTGGTGGAGTGAGCCAAAGAATGATGGATTAAACCCAGATTATTTGACTTGGGGTGAGTACTTGCATTGTTCAACACTCCGTCCATCATCCCCTTTGGTTTTGCTTTATTCACCCTAAGTTGGCAGGGTATGCCCAGGCGTGGGTCCCTTGCTCACTTTGCCACTGGATTCAAGCTAGCCTGGCTGATGATGACTAATTAGCCAGAAACCGGTCCCAGGATGCTTGTTTCCGGTCCAGGGAAGACATGCGTTGGCAGTTCGGGCTGGACTGTTCCCATGAGGCACAGGGTCAGACTGATTTGCATATGGCCATGTCTGAATTGGGGTGGCGGAGTGAGCTAAAGAATGATGAAGGAATAAACCCAGATAATTTGACTGGGGTGAGTCCTTGCATTGTTCAACACTCCGCCCATCATCCCCTTTGGTTTTGCTTTGTTCGCCCTAAGTTGGCATACAGACGTGGGTCCCTTGCTCACTTTGCCACTGGATTCAAGCTAGCCTGGCTGATAACGGCCGATTAGCCTGAAACCGGTCCCAGGATGCTTGTTTCCGGTCCAGGGAAGACCTGGCTTGGCAGTTGGGGCTGGACTGTTCCCATGAGGCACAGGGTCAGACTGATTTGCATATGGCCATGTCTGAACTGGTGTGGTGGAGTGAACTAAAGAATGATGATGGATTAAACCCAGATCATTTGACTGTGGGTGAGTGCTTGCATTGTTCAACACTCCATCATCCCCTTTGGTTTTGCTATGTCCTGTTGAAGGGCATCTTTGGTGCCCGTGATGGCCTTAAATATCACCTCCACTTGTTGCTGCATCATCCCCTCCGTTTGTGACTCAGCGCCTCTTGCTTCTGATGATCTGCCGCCTCATCTTCTTGTTACGGAAGTGCTCCCCCCCTGCTTTCCCAGTGGTTTCCACATGATCGTCCACTCTGCAGGTTGTTGGGCCCCACCAGTCGTCTGACACGTCCCCCTCGCTTCCTCCATGCCCATCGTAGACTCTGCGCAGTGCTCACTAGTACGGGGTGTACTCTCCCCAACCCTCGATATGGGCTGGCAGACGCTCAATCCCCAAGCCTTGTAAGACACTCCCCTGGCACCCGATCGATTTCTGTGGTACTGGGCAGTGATGCACCCAGCCAGGCGCGGACACCCCCGGTTCCGCTCTTCCATATGTCAGTGCCAAATCTGAAGGGTGAAGTTAGCCCCGCCTGATGCCAATGTTCCTTGTTAGGGGCCTTATCTATGCGCACTGCGCTGTGCAGTAGTATGGGTGTCACCAGGCTCCCAGCACATGCCCACTGGTCGTATACGCCCGCAGGCTACAGCCTCTATGTCCTGCCACGTCTGAGGTTCTTCTCGCTGGCACCAGCGGCAACAGGCTGTAACCACTGTGCAATCAGAGCAGAGAATGGGACCCCCTGTTCCGCTCCTACCGCTGAAGATCGGCCCAATTGTCGGGACTAGCTGATCCATTCACCATCCCACGGCCCCTTCACTCGTTGCTCCGTTGCCTCCTCCTTCGTTTGCCAATGGCGATGCACCCATTTAGCCCCACAGCCTCTCGGATCAGTATCCAGGGGCTTCCCCCAAGTCTGCCGATGTCTGAACCATTCCTCCATATACCATACTCTCAAGGGCCCCTTAGACAATGTCTCCACCTCTGTTGCCAGCCAGCAGGAGTGCCAAGAACCGCACAGTCCTCAGTCGCACTTCACCCTACACAAACGGTACAGAAGAAATACACACCCGCACCATCTGACGCTCTACTAGAATGCTATGGCTGCGCCCACTGGGACGAAATGGAAGATCTATTGCAGTATTTTCCAGAGGAACACAAAAAACGTGGTCAACAGGTAGTGGTTGAAGATAAATGTATCACTAACACTTCCATACGGTGGGCATTAGATGGTTCAGACACCGCAGCCAGGGGAGTAGATGCTAATATTTTACTTCTGCGACATTCTTGACTTTGATCTCAAGGTTTAAGCCAGAAGTTCAGCAAGCGGTCTTAAACATGCCCTTTAATAAGGAGCATCTGTTTGACCCTCAGATGGATTCCACATTAGAAAAAATAAAAAAAGATACTGAGACGGCAAAGCTATGGGGGCACTTCAAGACACCTGATAACCATGTTTTTTTGTAGCTTAGGATGCTGTGGAGCCTCAAAATCCACTGCTTCTGTGGCTTTACCTCTCAACAAAAACAGCAAGGTCAGGGCTCACACTCTAGGGGCAACTAATGTGGCTTCTATGGAGGAAACAACACCAGAGGTAGAGATAAGAGTGCCTCCCCGTGGAGCAATACCCTCTACCAAACAGTGACTACCCTATCCTCCCCCTGATCACATAACACCTGTTGGGGGCAGAATTCCCAATGACCTACCTGTGAGAAGTTGGCCCGATATGCAGCGTTCGCTATTCTAGCGACCACTATGCATCGGTCCAAACGACCCTTATGGTGATTGGTTGTAAGTCAACCTTAGACCAGCTATCCTAGTAGCGTGGATACGAGCAGTCTTCGGGCTAAACTCTAGAGGGCGTGTTAAGCCAGCTGTTATACCATCACATACCCCTTGAACACCAAGTGAAAGGACACCACACAAGTGTTATGAAAATAGCAGTATATTTATTAGAATCACAACAGCCCTGGACTCTTTATGAAGACAGGGCACTAAGCACAGAACAAAACTCTTAGGAAAATACTTCAAGTGCACAATTAAAACAAATGCCCAAGGGCACGGAAAGTTCTAATGGTCTCGGGCGGACCCGATAAGGCAAGTCGGAAGCGAGGGACTCGGGACCCTAGAGTAAGGAGGCTATGCAGGCACTGAAATGCCGAAGTTACCTAGCCACGAGGGCTGCGGCTGCACAAGTCTTACAGGCGTCGGGGTCTTTGCTGACGAGCCAGGAGCCGGAAGAAAAGGAGTTGCTGGCCGGTGACCAGTGATGAATAGTTCGTAGAGATCCAAGCCTGGGTCAGTGATCGTTGATACCTGAAAGCAGAGGGGACCAAGTTCGTACTACTAGCCAGTAGTCAGAGGGTACCAGGAAGGCACCGGATGGCCGTCACCTCGACTAGGTGAGTGGGCGACGCTAGGCTCTGCAGTCTCACGGACCAGGAGGCGTTGTCGGCGACCAGGATGGAGGTGCGAGCTGTCCCACGAAGGTTGATGCTGTCGGCGTCGCTGGGCCCAGGATTGGGGCAACAAGCCTTAGCAGATTTCAGGGCCACGTGGTGGGCCTAAAATGGCGTCTTGAGGGGACCAGGAGGGTCCGGGGTGCTTCTCTCAAAGAAGGAAGCAAAGGCCAGTCTGGAGCAACCAGACCAGCAACGTTGGTTGTCGGATGTCGTCAAAGAAGGGCACAAGCCAGCGGCAAGTGACCAGAAAACGTGCTGAGCAGCGAGCAGAAGGGCCCCACGCAGATCGTGGAGATGCTGGGAGACTGCACTTCGGTACTGGAGCTGCTCAGGGTCGGGGCTTCTCGGACCCCAGAGCACTCGCCAGAGAATTGCTTCGATGGTCGTGCTGATTAAGAAAGCGTGCAGGTTTTGATGATGGCCGGTCCCTCGAGGTCTCGTCGCACCCACAGATCTCAGCTGAGCTGACGACGTGGGTAGAGGTCAGAGGTGCCAGGGAAGCCGGTTCTCGTCGAGCTGGGCCCGTCGGATCCTTGAGGAAGGACTTGCAGCAAACCGCAGAGTTCTTAGATGGTGCCCGCTGATGCAGGGTGACTACTCCTTAGCCACAAGGGAGAAATCTTGAGAAGAGTCTTGAAGTCCTTTCGTAGAAAGTATTCTTGATTCAAAGATGATCTAATTTGGAAGGGTCCCCGCTCCAGCCTTTATCCTAAAGAAAGGGGTGGGTACATGACTAGGTCCTACCCTAGGGGTGGGACCAAGAAGGGGGGTAGTTACACCCCTCTCCCCTGCCGGACTTTCCCCAGGTCAGGGGCTGTGCGCCCCTGGAACTGGTTCTGACCGGCAGATGCGTAGTGAGCACCGGGGTGCCACTCCGCAGTCACCTTCTCGCAAAGCCCTACCTACCCAGAATACACAAACCCTGTCTGGGACGGTGCGAACACCGCCCTGGACAGGAAACCCTTTGTCCAAGCTCTCCTCGCTGGAAGGACTCCCAGCAGCAGGAGGTCAGACTCGTGTCTGTGGTGGCAGCATCCATTTTGTGGAGCTGAGGCTTTAGTTAACTTTAACCGGGGTTAACAGTTACGTACATGTCGTGTCCCTCTAGAAGGGCGGAATGCTAACCTCGTCGCCAGAATTGGTGAGGGGGCAGCATCCCGATTCGTATGACACCTTACTCGACATGTCTTGATAACGCTATACCGAGGTTACCGATATGATACGCGTTATCATGGAACAGCCATTGGGTCTTGGTTCCGCAAGCTGCAACCGGGCTCGGCTCGTGCCAGAGCCCAATTCACACGGGTCCATGCACTCTGCCTTCAGGATTGTCAAGGCCTGCCATAGGAGTGACTGATAGGAACCCGGGTGTCCATTGTGAGGTTAGGTATAGGGATACTATACCTAAAGCAACGAGCGAGTACGCTCCGTTGCCCCAGCTGTCGTGCAGCCAGTTGTGTCAGTTTTAGATGGCCATCCAGGGGTGGCATAATACATGCTTCAGCCCCTGGTAGGCCCTGGGTACACCGATGCCCTGAGTTACAGGGTCTGACAAGGTGGCCCAGTTCCAATTGGGTAATGCACCTAAGGTACACGCATCAATTTAGTGAGAGAACAGCTAGGCTGTGGGTCTGATTAGCAGGCCCACAGCCTGAGAAAGTCGTAAACCAGGGAACATAAGCAAAAAGTCCGGGTGATCATAGGATTGCAGACCCTCCTACACTACCCACATGGCAATACCTCACATCAGGCAAGTAGGTATTAGCCATTATCTAACAATGCTTTTGTTTGGGGCCCTTTACAACATTCCACCTCGTGTTCACAGGATGTCATACAAGCATCAAACATTACTCAAACAGGCCCGTCCCTCTTCAACATCCGGATTCCTGGGTATACTCTCTGTACTTAATAATATCCGAAAAGGAAAGGTCTTTAAGGCCAAGTTTCTGATCTCCTGCTCTCAAACAAATACATTATATCAGAACACTTCTACTTGTTTACCTTACCGGATGTCATTCCACTTCTTCAACACTGCAACTTTGGCAACACTAGACTTCAAGGATGCCTACTGCCACATACTAATTCAACCAGCTAATCACAATTTTTAAAGATTTGTCATAGCAGGCAATCATTACCAGTTCAAGGTTTTGCCATTAGCGGTAAACGCTGCACCTAGAGTATTCACCAAATGTCTAGCAGTGGTTGCTGCGTATCTAAGAACACAAGCTGTCCATGGATGGATGGAATGGAATGGAATGGAATGGAATGGAATGGATGAACGTACTAAAAAAAATGGGGGGGCAGGGAAACATGAGGAAGACCAAAGGCAAAAAAAAGAAGCAGTCAGCCCCATGGTTTAACCAAGACCTTAAAACAAGACAAGGAGAACTACGCAGAGCAGAGCGCAGATGGCGTAAGAACTACTGCATGTTAGAACGCACTAAATATAACGCTACCAGGAAAAAATACCATGAACATATTAAGCTGGCAAAAAAAACCTATTACTGTAAGGCAGTCGAGGCTGCAAATAATAAACAGAAAACCATCTTCAACATCGTTAGGGGTTTTAATAAACCTGACTTCCTAACACAAGAAATCCCGCCTTCAGAGACTCTGTGCGAGGCCATCGCCGACTACTTTAAAGCTAAAGTACAGGGCCTGACCAGGGATTTCGTAATCCCTAGCCTGACTAGTGATGAAGCTAATGGAAAGAAGAGACTGGTAGAGAAACAATTGACGAGCTTCCAACCTGTCAGCTTAGAGGAATCTCGACAGACTATTCTCCGCACCAAATCTGGTTCTCCATTTGATCCCTGCCCTATTAAACTTCTGCACCTTATTGTGGAGGTTGCCAACCCTGTCATTAACGACATTGTAAACAGTTCCCTGGCCACAGCCAATATCCCCTCAGAGTGGAAAATAGCGGCAGTGAGACCCCTTCAAAAGAAACAGCTCCCTGACCCTACCACATTATCTAATTTGCGTCCCATTTCTTTACTTCCTGCTCTTTGCAAAATCACTGAATCCATGGTCAATCAACAACTGACCAGATTCTTAGAAGAGAGTGAAGCATGGCATCCTAACCAGGCAGGTTTTAGAGCACAGCATTCAACGGAGTCTGCCCTCTTGTATACTGCAGATACCATCCGCACAGCCCTAGACCAAGGGAAGAAGGCCGTCCTGATTTTACTAGACCTATCGGCGGCCTTCGATACGGTCTCACATATCATTCTGATAGACCGTCTGAAATCCTTTGGCATCACTGGCGTGGCGCTTGAATGGCTCAAGAACTTCCTGAGTGGAAGGAGACAAGTAGTGACGCTAGGAGAATTTCAATCTGGGGAGAGACGACTCACGACAGGAGTACCTCAGGGCTCTAGCCTTAGCCCGACATTGTTTAATGTCTACACCGCACCCCTAATTAGCCTGATTGCTTCGTTTGGCATAGAAGCCATAGCCTATGCCGACAACACGCAACTGATCCTGACCATGGACAAAGACAACCAAGACTGGGAAGAGAAGCTCAAAGGCTGCCTTACGGCGACCTTTGACTGGATGCGAACTAATCATTTGAAATGTAACACCGGGAAGACGGAGATAATACCGATGGGCCCAAACAATGAATTCATACCCAGACTGTGGTGGCCTAAGAAAGCAGAAATTCCACCCAATACTGCCATCACGGCCCGCAACCTGGGAGTGACTTTTGATAGAAATCTGTCCTTTAAACAGCAGGCACTGAAAGTGGCAGGTACGTGCTTTGGTGTTATGAAGAGTCTGAGAAAGTTCTTCGATCTCCTTCCCTTGGAAGCCAGGAAAACAGTGGTGGTCGCACTGGTTACATCTCATCTAGATTACTGTAATGGACTATATGCAGGCACCAATAAGGAGGTCACCCACAGGCTCCAAATGGTCCAGAATTCGGCGGCTAAACTCATATTAAAGTGGCCCAGAAGATCATCAGCGACAGAAGCCCTTAAAACTCTACACTGGCTACCTATTATTAAAAGAATTCTATTCAAAATATTGCTCATCACCTTCAGAGCATTTCATCAACGTGGACCACTGTATCTGCGGAAAAAATTCACCAGATATCATCCAACTCGAATTCTCCGCTCGTCCAATGCCAATCTTCTGGCAGTTCAACCATTCAGGCTTAAGACTCGTGGAGGCAAGTCCTTTGCGGTATTAGGTGCAAAAGCATGGAACACCCTTCCTCCCCGCATAAGAGCGCTGGACAGAGAAACTGAATTCAGGAAACAACTAAAAACCTGGATCTTTACCCTTCCGGACACTATTGCCAGATCCCTAGTGTAAGATTTCTATCTTATCAGCTACACAAGTGGGCGCCAAGATGCTCTTTGGAGCGATAGTTGCGCGGTTCAAATAAATCCTTACATTACATTACATTACATGTATTCCCGTACCTGGACGACTGGCTCATCACAACCAGCACTTTTCATCAGTGCCAACAGGACACTTAGATGACAATAGATCTTCTCCACAATTTGGGGGTTACTGTCAACATCCCCAAATCTGACTTCACCATTACAGATTCAACCATATTAGGAGTAATCCTGACCACACAATCAGGATTTCCTTACCCCAATTCTGTAAAAATTCAAAACTTTCAGACAACACTGGCCAAGTTTCAGACCAACCAACAACTCGCAGTGAGGGTGTTCATGCATCTGCTAGAGTTGATGGCTCCTTGCATTGCCACAGTTCCCCACGCAAGATTACATATGCGTCCATTATAACAATGTCTAGCTCGTCGATGGTTACAGTTACAGGGTCAGTTGACAGATCTAGAGTTGACAGACCGCCACACTCACTGTTCTCTGCAACGGTGGAACACCACCAACCTGTTGAAAGGGCGGCCTTTTATAGACCTTATGCCCCACCTCACTCTCAGAACGGACGCTTCAAAAACGGGATGGGGTGCTCACCTCCAACACCTCATATTATAGGTCCTATGGGATGTCAAGCACCAATCTTTCCACATCAACTACCTAGAGCTTCAGGCTGTTCCCCTAGCATGAAAAGCTTTCCAACCTCACCTGACTCAGGACAGACAATATGACAGCAATGTATTCTCTTCAAAAACAGGGGTGTACACGGTCTACGCATCTCTCACGTATGTCTCCTACCATCTGGAACTGGGCTCTACATCACCACATTCACCTGTTAGCAGAATACCTTCCGTGGAACAGACAACGACTTTGCAGACCTGCTCAGCAGGATGCAGCAACAAGTCCATGAATGTTAGCTCCACCCACAAGTTCTCCTACCCTACTTCCAAAAATGGGGCTTCCATCAAATAGATCTTTTTGTCTCAGCAGAAAACACTAAATGCCCAATTTCACTAAGTTCCCACGCCCACTACCCATGGGCAATGCTCTATGGAGCTCCCACTTTGGCTTGTCAGCCTTGATTCACAACATTACTAGACCTCTCAGTAGTTCCACACAGGAAGCTCCCCAACAGGCCGGAGCTTCTCATGCAAACTCCTTGGCAAAATCAGACACACACATTTCAAAGTTCTCAACCCATTGATCTAGCTCCTGAGGTCTTAGAAATTTGTTATCTTATCTTACCAGCTGAATTTATGGACATTCTTAAGAGGCACGGAAACCTACCACTATTGGCTGCTATGCAGCAAAAAGGAAACATTTTGTTTGCTGACGCCCATCAAAACAAATTGAACCTTTCACAGCTATAGTACAAAACATTCTGTTCACTACTTCACTTACAAAAGGCAGGTTTAGCATATACTTTTATAAGCTTACATCCCGCTGCCATGGTTGCCTATCGCCACAATAGACAACACCTTTCCCTTTTCAAAATTTCAGTCACTAAAGCCTTCATGGAAGGACTTAACCGTGTTATTCCACCCAGGACTCCTGCGCCTTCATGGAACCTTAAAAGTGTGCTCACAAGACTAATGGGACCTCCTTTTGAGCTGCTACATTCATGCCCTCTTCAATTCCTATCATGAAGGTGTGGTTTTCTTTTTTGTCACCTTAACGTCACTCAGATGTGTTAGTGAGCTCCAGGCATTAACCTTAGAAGACCCATTCTTCCAAATACATAAAGATAAGATGGTTCTTACAACCAACCCTACATTCCTACCTAGAGTAGTCTCACAATTTCACATTAATCAATCCATTGAATTGCCAGTTTTCTTCCATCAACCTGATTCTGTTGCGGAAAGAGCTCTTCATTCATTAGATGGCAAGAGTGCTTATTTTCTACATTGATGTAGCTAAAACTTTCAGAAGTCTAAGCAACTTTTTGTCGCTTTTAGTCACAACACAAAGCAACCTTATATCCAAAGCAGGCATAGTCAGATAGATAGTAAAGTGCATTCCGACTTGCTGTGCTAAGGCCAAACAACATTTAAATGTTCCTCCCAGAGTGCACACTACTTGCAAAAAGTGAGCACACATGACCTTTTTAGGAAATATTCCCATAGCTGACATATGTAAAGCAGCTACATGGTCCACACCAAACATTATTATGTGGATGTTTTAGCACACCAAAAAGCCAGTGTAGGGCAGGCAGTGCTAAGTACTCTTTTTGAAACCACTGCAATACCCACAGGTTAGCCACTGCTTATTAGGGGGGGGGGGCTGCTTTACAGTCTATGCAGAGCTTGTGTATCTAAAGCCACACATGCCATTGAACGTAATATGTTACTTACCTTGTAAGCTTCTGTTCGTTGCATGAAGTGCTGTAGATCCGCATGTGCCCACCCTCATCACCTGTGGCCGTTGCACTTTGATACGTTTATTCGTTTTTACTATTTGTACATTTAGGTTCGGTCATCGTATTAAATATATATACTTTACTCTCCTTTCTCACCTGCCTGTGGGAAAACATTCTTACAGTGTAGTTGATGCCCATGCGCACTACCACTGGGAGGAGGAGTCACTCGACCTTGTGACTCAAAAGACTTCTTCAAAGAAACATTTGCACAACTTCGGACCCAACACTAGATGGCAGGAGTATGCAGAGCATGTGAGTCTACAGCACTTCATGCCACGAACAGATGCTTACAGGGTAAGTAGCATGTCCTATACAACATGTGCATATTAGTTAAATGCCTCTTTTGCAATCTTTCTATTCTAATGTAAAGGTAAGGTGACATTGTTTCTTTGGTTTTATGTACATTTTACTGACTTTATAGTTATCCCAACAGCAATGTCATGACTTTGCTCTAGTATTGTGCGATTAGGTATACAAAGTGTGATTGGTAAAATGAGCAGTTCTGTGATATTTTTAGTAAAGAAGCAATTATGAAAGAGCAGGGTCTCAGTTGAACTGCTGGAGATGGGTAATACAAGATAATCTTTCATGTAAGAGGAAGTGTTGGCTTTGATTTTCATCATTAGTCCAAAATGATCTCTTGGTTCTGCTGTTATTTGGAAATCATAGTTATTGTGTTTTCTTTTTTCAGTAGGGCTTGTCAAAGAGCACAATTGACATCTGGTATACTTAATGTACAACCCGGACAAGTAGAACAGCAGCAGTGGAAGTTTCACTCACCTCATCAGGACAAGTGCAGCATTAACACGTGAAGTCTACATATTTGCATACTCAAAAGGTACTGTACTGGAGGAAGAACTTCCAGCTATTGTTTTCAACATACACAGAAAAGATTTTACAAAAAGCAGTGGCTGGACTAATAGTTCCAAGAACATATGTAGCTTGTGACCATTTCATCACATTATAGCATTAGCAAGCATATCCTAACTTTTTTTAAAAATGTAAAATACGTTTTCATGCACAATCAACATAGTTGGATTGGGTGCAGGAGTGTAAAAAGCAACTTGAAGATATGTTTTATCTCAGTTAAACTAGTATCCAAACCGTATTCTTCAAAGTCTCCTTTCTTCTGCTCTTTTTTTTCCCTCAGGGTTTTCCAAGTACTTTAAGAAATCTTTCCAAATATACTCCTGTAGTCAGCTAAAATTTGCATACTGCCTTTCTTCTAACAAGGTATAGGAATCCTCTTGGTAATCCACCGTGTAAGAAATTGGGTTGTGAACGTAAAGTAAAAAACAAATGATACCAGAATGACAAAAATCGAGTTTGTAGAACTAGAGCTATTCAGTTTTAAAGATTCAAGTAAAAATAGAGCCTAAAAGTTCAAAGTGCCACTCAAGTGGTTGGATAGACCGTAGGAAATTCACAAGTTCAGGCTGACCACGATGGAGCGCGGTTCGGATACAGGGACAAGGTAGTCCATCTAAGCAGTTACCTTCGTTTACAGTGGAGGAGTCCGCAAGGGGAGAGAGAATTGCGAATGTTCTTTGCAGTAGCACTAAATGCAGGCCTGGTGTTGTGAATGGTCATCTCTGGCACCAAGAGTCGGTCTGACGTTGCTGATGGTCATTGTTTCAGCATTGTGTTACCAGCCATTGTGGGTGGCTGTTGCTGTAGCGCAAAGTGCAGTTTGGTGCAGCGCTCCTCCGGAAATAATTTCTAAATCCATGTCACCTTTCCCTGAAGTGCAACTTTAACATATTCTCAAACAGTGGGGCCCATAACACTGCGAATCATCCATAAACACTTACACTCTACTTCATTGATCGATGAAATTCAAAGGAAGAGCTGCTGTATCATAGTGGAGTATCTAAAACTAAAATGGAATATTTATGCTATTTACACCTGCAGTTTAAATAAGTTTACCATGGTTTTCATTTGATACGACATTTTATTTAGACACACCACCATTGAGATCAATAGATCTGCTAGTAAAAGATTAGGCGTAGGAAAACTCAAGACAAGCTTAATTCTCCATTTATCTAATTTTTATTAAGGCAAATTCAGCATGTCCAAGATTATTTACTTTATTTCTTTATTTCAAAAGGACGACATTTAAAATAAGGTTTAAATTCAGGACAGCTCGATTCATTTATTTTAAGAAAAACTCAGATAGACATTTTTCATTTATTTTATATAGCAAGTATTAGCAAAAGACCAATAGTTCCCAAATAATCATCTATTCTCCTATCATTCCTAACTAAACTCTCAATTAAAGTGCATCTCCCTGTGAAAAGAATTAAGAATTATGGAAAGTCTTACATATCAGGAAAAATCAGCATTCCAGCAGCATCTCTGGTAACAAGCGAAGAAAGGAGTTCCTCTTCAGTAAAAACAGCACTTTTTATACCCTTTTCACTAGCTCTATCTAAACGTGTAACTTTCAACCTGAATTAGAGTTCTGATTGGATAATTTTGGGGTGGATGAGCATCATCTCGTCATCACAAATTAATTTTTTCCTTCCGTCCGCAATTTTCTAATGGGTCCATTGATTAGCCAAAGTCCGGCGTAGTTCTGTTCCCTACTTGCAACTTTAGCATGTATTCCCACGTTCTGTCCCATTGTGCTCATCATTTTGGCAGCCGTCTGCACTTCCAGGCTAACATGTCCTTGAACCGTAGTCACTCCAGGTACAAGCAGCTCGCATTCAGACTTGCGCATGCCTACTTCTTTTGTGGCCACAATAATCGAGTGACTCAATTTTCTTTTAGGCCTCACGAGTCAAAATGGGAACTATCATAGAAACAAACGCAAATAAACGTTAATTTTAAGTGATTTTGCGAAAAGCTTGAAGCCCGAGATTACCCAAAGAAGATCATATCTAACTGTAAGAAACGGGCTCGAAACCAGAACAGAGAGGCACTTCTGGATAGTGTCCAAAAAGCCCCACAAGAGGAAGTGCTGACATGTGTAACCACATACAGCCCCATGACAAATGCCATTAAAAAGATTGTCAATAAAAATTGGCGAATATTGACATCAGGTAATCTAATTTGGCAGAAACCCAGGTTTGCAAACAAAAGGAGTAGAAACCTAAAAGATATACTGGTTCACACACGACCGCCCCCCAAAACACCTAGAGACAATGTCTCTTTATGGGGCAACCCCAGAGTTACAGGCCATTATCCATGTGGCTCGTGCTCGGTCTGTGCCCTGACAAGATCAGTAAAAGAAATACAGCTTTTACCCAATTTTAGATGGACACTTAACAACCATACTAACTGCAACACGACACATGTTGTATATATGATCACGTGTCCATGTCAACTTAACTACATTGGGATGACATGCAGAAAAGTGAAGCAAAGAATTTGTGAACATAGAAGCAGCGTGAAATGCAGAAAAAACACGACCAAAATGGCTTCACATTATCTGGAGAAAGGACACACTGTTCTGGACCTACAATGGGTGGTCCTTGAAACTTTGACAAATAAGGATCACAATGCGGAAAAAACCCTATTTGAGAAAGAGCAAAGATGGGTCCATAGACTCAGGACCGATACCGAGGGACTGAATGATAATATACCTTGGTTATCCTTAGTGAGAAGGTGATCAACCAGTGAATAACCCAGACATACCATTATATGAAAATATACTTCCACGATGATCCCCTCACTGTCCAGTATGCAATATAAATCTATGCCCCAATGAGGATCACTATATTCCATCAAAAACATGAGGGAACGAAATATAAAATGCAGAAATTTTTTTGGACTATTCAAATCCTCCCTCCGCTTTGAAATGAACTAGTGACCCTATGAGCTAAACAACGCATACAATGCCCTCCGTAAAACCAAACACCGAGATCAACACACTCGGTCTCCATAGCAACGTTGATACAAGCTCTAGACCAATAGGAAGCCGCTCAGTACACAACCAACGCCCATTTATACGAACCGGAAGCAATGCCAAGTGCTTCCGGTTCGGTAAGAGCAGCACAGCGCATCAACTCGAAAGCAGCGGGACGGGCGCAATAGGTAGACGCCGAAACATCGCGAATGCGCTCCCACGAAAACCGCAAGTATTGAATGGCGTTCTGTCTAATTTTCAGAATCCCTCTGCCTTTCTTCTTTCCTCTTAGCCCCTCCTCAGAGCCTTACCACCGATTGGAGTGTGCATAACATTTGCGCGAGGTAAAACCAGAACGCGCCGACAGTCACAATGCCTTTTCCCATACGCATGCGAATCAGTCCATCGTGCACTACGCTGTATATTCGCATTATTGCACCTAGCTCCACGTATTAAATACGCGATGCCCACTAAGATTCTGTGCATTTTTAAGTGTGTTTTTTTCACAATTTAATAAGAAACACGACAGAGTTGATCACATTTAGCGCAAACCTTTACGAGCACAAGACGATGTGATACTCACAAGAGATGCATGCTCGTTTTTCCACCAGCATGCCATAACATACTGCATGAGATAGGAAAGTAGTAGATTAAGTTGAAACTATCGTAGACAGTAACCGGTCCCGTATAGTATTGTCATTTTAAAGTTGTTTACAATTGTTGGATATGAGAAGCAAAATTTTGGCTTAACGTGTGTCCCTCCACTATTCCCCTCCCTGTATGAGTGTGGCAAACTTGTGTTTACTCGTTACAGGTACCATAAGACCTCCAAACATAGGAACAGGTCAATAACCCTCTTCCTTTTTCACTTTTCTGAGCACTTGTATTTTTAATCCCTACCTCACTTATCACTGGTCCTGACGAATGCCCGTAAGCCCTAAAAACCAGGCAATCAAGGCAGAAACATGTCGACCTATGTTCAATCACCCCTCTCCCTATTTTTGTAAATCCTTTAACTCTAAGTGCAACTACTACCCATTACCAAGTAAACAAGTTGCACTGCAACAGAGTGTACTAGACCATGAACCAGACTGAATAAATTTACCTTCCCTGAGCTTTTTGGTCTTTTTAATAAATCCATTTTTTATTTCTGGCTCACTACTGCACCAACCTTGGGTAAAATACCTCCGGGTGGAGGCTGCATACCGAAACTAGACCTTATGATTATGCAGACACGTGATACCAAAGCGGAGAATCAAGATATACCGCTCTGAACCCACCTTACCCATCACGTGCATGAGGGTCTTTTTTTTGGGACACCCCTTACCAGTCCTGTACACTCAAGGTTGAGCAGGACAAGTGATCCTTCCCTTTTGATTAACCTATATCTACCTGGAAAATGAATGGATCTATTTTCCACCTCCCCCTTTTTGATTAGAATATAGTTTAAATAAGTTTACCATGGTTTTCATTTGATACGACATTTTATTTAGACACACCACCATTGAGATCAATAGATCTGCTAGTAAAAGATTAGGCGTAGGAAAACTCAAGACAAGCTTAATTCTCCATTTATCTAATTTTTATTAAGGCAAATTCAGCATGTCCAAGATTATTTACTTTATTTCTTTATTTCAAAAGGACGACATTTAAAATAAGGTTTAAATTCAGGACAGCTCGATTCATTTATTTTAAGAAAAACTCAGATAGACATTTTTCATTTATTTTATATAGCAAGTATTAGCAAAAGACCAATAGTTCCCAAATAATCATCTATTCTCCTATCATTCCTAACTAAACTCTCAATTAAAGTGCATCTCCCTGTGAAAAGAATTAAGAATTATGGAAAGTCTTACATATCAGGAAAAATCAGCATTCCAGCAGCATCTCTGGTAACAAGCGAAGAAAGGAGTTCCTCTTCAGTAAAAACAGCACTTTTTATACCCTTTTCACTAGCTCTATCTAAACGTGTAACTTTCAACCTGAATTAGAGTTCTGATTGGATAATTTTGGGGTGGATGAGCATCATCTCGTCATCACAAATTAATTTTTTCCTTCCGTCCGCAATTTTCTAATGGGTCCATTGATTAGCCAAAGTCCGGCGTAGTTCTGTTCCCTACTTGCAACTTTAGCATGTATTCCCACGTTCTGTCCCATTGTGCTCATCATTTTGGCAGCCGTCTGCACTTCCAGGCTAACATGTCCTTGAACCGTAGTCACTCCAGGTACAAGCAGCTCGCATTCAGACTTGCGCATGCCTACTTCTTTTGTGGCCACAATAATCGAGTGACTCAATTTTCTTTTAGGCCTCACGAGTCAAAATGGGAACTATCATAGAAACAAACGCAAATAAACGTTAATTTTAAGTGATTTAACCCTTCTGTTTACCTCCCCCTTACTAAGGTTTTCCCTATTAGTAGTTACCTAGCATATAGCCACATTTTAAAAGCAATATACTCACTTTAGCCTCGCGTTTTGTCACAATAACACATAGACAAAAGCACATTTATGCCGCATTCAGCTGTAAAGGGGTCTCCACGCCGGCCGAGCTTACCCTGCTCCGCTGAGACAGTCTCCTGCTTCAGTGTGGTGGCTGGGCTTTGCTCCGCCGAGCAACCTGCACTGCATTTCCTGACTCGCCTGGCTTGGCTTCGCCGGTCACGTCTACACCTTCCAGCAGCCTCGTCTTCAGGACGCCGCCCCCCCTCATCATCCAGCGCCAGGAGGCGCATAAAGCACCGCCCGCTGCCGAGGACCTGGTGTCAGCTGTAAAGGGGTCTCCACGCCGGCCGAGCTTACCCTGCTCCGCTGAGGCGTTTAAACAGTCTCCTGCTTCAGTGTGGTGGCCAGGCTTTGCTCCCCCGAGCAACCTGCACTGCATTTCCTGACTGGCGGGGCTTGACTACACCTTCCAGCAGCCTTGTCTTCAGGACGCCGCCCCCCCTCATCATCCAGCGCCAGGAGGCGCATAAAGCACCGCCACTCCCTCCTCCCGCGAGGACGCGCGCGGGACACGCCGGGCCAAGCCCGGGCAAAGGGCTGACCCTCATAGGCCCTCAAAGGCCTGAAGAGTCTGGTCTGGGCCACGTCTCTTGGTTACACCATCAAGCCACCGCCCAAGGTAATATATCTCTTCTGAACTGCATGTGAATAGATTTTAGCTTAACATAGTACCTGCCAAGGCGCTAATTGGTATTATGGTTAAAAAGACACCAATGTCAACTCGATCTACGTCAAGGAAATTAGCACAGGCAACAACCCCACTTCCAAGCTGGACTGCGATCGACAAAATGTTACAAAAAACAATAGGGGTTGTTGTCACTGCCATAGAAAATATCGAGAGGTGTCTCTCACTACCGCCGAGCATGTGTTTGATTACTCACCCTACGCAAGGAACTAATATACCTGCAAACATCTCTATAACAGCCGTGTCACAGGACTCCATCCTATTGCATTCATATGCGGACTTACTGGGGAATGATCAGAATTGTGTTGATGTATTACAACAGTCACTACCCACTGATTTTACTGCTTGGGAGAGCAGGCTGTCACTAACCCCCCACCTTGCAGCCTAGTGAGGTTTCCCCACCTGTGATTGATGTGTCTAATGTCAGAGAGGAGCTAGATAATTATGGTAATAATGATGCTAATCTAGCAGATAATACAGCTGATATGAACCCATCACAAAGCATAAGCGGTAATGGACCTAGTGGTCCCAAAGGTAGACCGGTACCTAGTAGGAAATTGGTAATTGTAAATAGACCCGGGGGGAGACGTCGAAGTAAGCAGAAGAGATCAACCCAAATTTCCTCGAAACAAGGGGGGGGAGAAAGTAATATGCAGCAGAGCTGCCACCTACATTCAAACGAAAATCAGGGTACTGTGCAACAAGACTCCTTACTTGTTAATAGGGAGGGTCTCATAACACAGCTCGAGCATTTAGTAAAATCACTTATTACCCCAATAGATGAAAGCTTGAGGGTTTTAACGGACAAGGTAGAGAATTTAGAAAAGCTGGGAATAGCTAATCTAGATCTGTTAGAACACATTAGCACACAGCACAAGCAACCTACAAAAAATGCCCCCAAGGGGAAGCCTAATAACAACTTGGCTGGCGGCGACACAAGAGTAGTTAGCCCTCTTGCACCAACAGTTGTAGCCATTGCCCCGGAAAAAATATACTACCAACATCCCTACTATAACAACAGGACAGAAACCTGCTGTGGAACAAAGGGAGAAAGGCAGCTTAGAATCTAATAATATGGACAGGGGAGCACCTGTCCGGAACATCAACAATATTATCCCTGCAACGATAAACTTACCACCGGAAAGCAGTGCGTATGTAGCTATCCTCGCCAATGTACCAAAGCTAAAGCCCACCCAATTTGAAAACCAGCAAACACTTAAAAACAAAACACTACATTGGCTCACTAGAAACTGTGGGTTTCCGATGCGTGGGGCAAATCATATTATCTCAACCCAGAGAGTAGGTTGGTTGGGACCCAGTAAAAAGGAGATAAATGGGGACTGTATAGTTATAAACTTCAGGACATCCGACTGGGCCAGAGACTCAAACTTAAATGCACCTGTGCCCTCTAATTGGGAATATAACACAACTCTACTCCCTCTAGATTATTTTTATAGGGGCCAGTCAGGGAGACACCCTACAGCAAGGATAATTGACCACCAGAGAGCTGCCCATTTCAATCAATATAACGCAGCCTACCACTTTGCCCCAATATGTAATCCTTGGGACAACTTCACAATACCGACCTACAACAGATTTCAGGTGTTTGGCTCACTGGATGAGAATCACTGACTGAGGGAACAAACCACATTATCCGAATCAGTTGATACTACTGCTATTAGGGGAAAGGTTGAAACTGACTCAGAGGTGTCTGACATAAAGAGGGTAGCCGGGTACACTGTGGAAAGGATAGCAAGCGATGGGGTACACACAATTGCTAAAATAGTTCAGACAGATGTAACCTCTGTCATAGATACCATCCCGGTTGAGAGTATAGAAACAGTTGCACCTTATGACACTGTACATGATAATACTGATGAAGGCCTCAACATCATTACCTGGAATATAGCTGGTATTGCCGGCAAAATAACTACCCCTTTTTGGAACACCTTTATTACACAAGGGCATGATATAATTTGTCTCCAGGAGACGTGGCATAGAGCCTAAATACAAGTTGAGGGGTACACAT
This sequence comes from Lissotriton vulgaris, assembly GCF_964263255.1. NCBI lineage: Eukaryota > Metazoa > Chordata > Amphibia > Caudata > Salamandridae > Lissotriton > Lissotriton vulgaris. The sequence goes on from NC_141699.1 coordinate 595,712,987, forward strand.
CTTATAGTGTGGATGCAGTAATCCCCGTAGCAGGAAGGGCAAAAGGCGGCCTCTTGACATTAGTATCGACTACCTTAACTGAGTTCAGACTTGTTAGCTGTGTAGAGGTGGCCCCGTACGCGCAGATTCTACGTTTGGTACATGGTAAAGGTAGGGACCTAGTTATAGTACATTTTTACAATAACATCATTGGAGCTAACCGGGGTATGATTGTTCAAGACATAGAGCGGGCGATAAAGGGAGTATTAGAGCAGCTAGGCGATCCGTCTGTAATAATTTGGGCGGGTGACTTTAACATCCAAGCGTGCAGTCATGCACAGAAGGGGATCTGTGGTCATCGAGGTGAGTACTATAGTGGAGGTAGTACTGTTTACAATCATTTTACCCATACCAACTACGGTAGCGCCTTGAATAATTTAGCAGCTAAATTAGATGTTCGAGGCATGTGGGCCGCTAAATTCATATCTTGTGCATAGATCGTCGCCTAGTGTTGGGTCCGGATGATTGCACCTTGTTGTCCTGGAAGAGTCTTTGAAGTATCACGAGATAGGTGTCTCCTCCCCTGGACTACAGTGCGCATGGGCATCCTCTCCATCCTTAGATTGTTTTTTTCCACCATTGGGTTCGGATGTGTTCCGTGACACTCGTTTGGAACCTATAGGAAAAACTTGTTTTCTTCAGGCCAAAAGGCCTCTTTAAGCGTCAGTATTGTACTTCGTTCGGTTCTGAGTTAACTTATCCGGTTTCCCGGATACTTGAGCACGTGTGCTCCCAGCTTTTTAGGCCCGATCGAAGACTGACATCGAGGATAGAATTCCAGGCCCCGTTTAAGCGTTGCCCGGTCTGTAACGCGAAGTATCCTCTCTCAGACGTGCACCCTGTGTGCAACAGGTGTCTTTCTCCAGACCACGACGAGGAGAGTTGCTTGGCCTGTTCAAAATTCAGGTCGGAAGAGGCGCTCGCTCTTCGACGTGAGGGGAGACTACCGGCGCGGAGAGCGTCGGATGTGGAGGATATCTTCGAGGCTGGGGACGACGAGGGCTTCCAAGAGGAGGAACTGGAGCACTTCTCCGACCCGGCCTCCTGTCAAGAATCTTACTACGGAGAAGAGGTAGACGATGAGAACATCGAGGACGATGAAGCCGTCTAGGTAAGAGACGACGGTATGGCCATTGGAGCCGCAGAGGGCGGCTCCAGCGATGAGCAAGACCCAACCGAACCTTCGGGGGTCGACAGTGACACTGTCTTGTCAAAGGCTCAGGTCGAAGCATCGCCGGAAGGCCTTAGCCAAGATCTTTCTACTCATTCTACAGCCCCGCACTCTGGCCCGGGTAAGAATATTTCAGAGCCTTCGGTGGATACGCCTTCGAAAACGAAACCGAAACTGACTAAAGACAAATCGAAACTGAAACTGGTCAAACCAGTATTCGTTTCGCAAAGCCTCGTTCCATTGGATCCTAAGAAGGCTCAGTGTCATTGCCCCTTCGGGGTCACAGAAAGGTGCCGACCCGAAGATCGGTACATCCAAGAAAGTGCCAAAGGCCCAAAGAGACGGAGCAACGTCATCTAAGGCTGTCCTCGGGGGCGTGGACACTGAAGACGGACTTGAGTCGCAGCCGCCCCTCAGTCCGAATGCATACAAGTTGATGCTGGTGAAGGTTCTCGAAGACGAGCACAAAATGGCCGCGTCGGAACGTGACGCATCAAGCCGCGGCCATTTTGGGAATCCCAGCGCAACACCTGGCTCGAAGTTGGCGATGGCCGTGAAAAAAGTCAAAAAGCCATCGGGGGCCCCACCTATAGTTTTTGGACTGCCTCCGACTGCAAGACCTAAAACGTCTAAGCCGGCACAGGGCACCGACCCTGGTAAAATGATGTCAAAACTTAAGGGAACGACCGCCACTCCTGAAGGCGTCGGTTCCTCTCCACCTTCTTCTGAAAGCTCAAAGAAGTTGTACATTGACTCTGCCACTGGAAGACTCACCCTTTTCAAATGGAAGATCTTGCCGGAGAAGCCAATGGAATCCTATCAAATTCCACTCATAAGGAAAAGAGACTCTGCTTCCTCGCCATTTCTTTTCGAGTCCGTAAGGCCTTATGGACAAGCCTTTACTCATTCCCCCACACGCACGGAGGATGGTGGGGGTGATGACAAGAATGACGAGCAATTCAACTATCCTGATGAATCTAATCAGGATGACTCGCAGGATGTGCTCGACGATCAAGGCACGGCAGACACCCAGTCTTACCAAGTAAAGACAGCCCCCGCAGAGGATACTGCGGCGTTCAACGCTCTACTTGAAAGGGCAGCGTTGAACCATGATGTGGTCATGCATGCAGACCCAGTTGAGGAGGACTTTCTGTTTGATACCTTCTCTACGTTGGACAGATCAGTGAAGACGCTGCCGATGCCGAAGGGTGTCCTTAAGCACGCCAATGACATTTTCAAGGACACAACCAGAGCAAGGGTGGTGAACCCACGTATTGAAAAGAAATACAGGCCTGCTCCTGTGGACCCTACGTATATCAAGGGGTCAATTGCCATTGGACTCTTTGGTGGTCTCCAATGCCCGGAAGAGGGCGAACTCACAAGTGGTGATGCTCCTCCCTCAGACAAAGAATCCAAAGTATTAGAAGCCTCTGTGAAGCGGGTTGCTGCGCAGGCGGCGAATATTTGGAGAATAGCCAATACACAAGCTCTACTGGCTAGATATGATAGGGCTCACTATGATACCCTAGAGCAATTGTTGCAACACTTGCCTGATGCATATAAAGAGGGGGCGGAAATGTTGATTCAGGAAGGGAAACTGATATCAAACGCTTCTATCAAGTCTGCCCTAGATTCAGCGGACACTGCAGCCAGGGCCATTAACACTAGTGTAATGCTAAGGAGGCAGGCATGGTTACGAATTTCAGGGTTTAAGCCAGAAATACAAACAAGTTTGCTCAATCACCCCGTTAACCCAGATTTCTTGTTTGGGCCTGACATTGACACGAATCTTGAAAAGATCAACAAGGACACCGAGACGGCTAAGTCTATGGGGGCCTTGCAGTCTCAACAGTTCAGAGGGGGTTCTTTTCGTCGCTCAGGTAGTAGAGGGCCTTCAAGGGGGCAAACATCTCAACAAACACAATACAATAAAGGTGGTGCACAGACCACCTTTAACAAAAACAATAGAGGTGGATACCGTGGTAACAGCACCAAAGGCAGAGGACGAGGAAATAATAACACCAGGTCCTCAGCAAATACCAAACAGTGACGTCTTGTCACTGCCCCCGGACCATATAACACTGGTCGGGGGACGACTCCAGCAGTTCCTGCCAGTCTGGGAAGGCATTACCACAGACAGGTGGGTGAGGCAATTTATCCAGTACGGGTATTGTTTAGAACTGACATCCACTCCGCCCGACATACCACCAAGACACCATCCTATGTCCGCAGAGCACTTAACCTTATTACAGCAAGAAGTGGCCAGCATGCTGCAAAACGGGGCCATAGAACTGGTGCCTCTAGAGGAGCACGGAACAGGGGTGTACTCTCTCTATTTCTTAGTCCCAAAGAAGGACGGGTCTCTCAGACCCATTCTGGATCTGAGACCCTTGAACCTATACATCCTTTCAGAACATTTCCACATGCGGACTCTGCAGCAGGTCCTGCGGTTGCTCAGTCAGTGGGATTTCCTGGCAACTCTGGATCTGAAGGATGCATATTTCCATATACCCATACATCAGGCACACAGGAAATACCTCGGGTTCACTATACAGAACAAGCATTACCAGTTCAAGGTGCTACCCTTTGGAGTGACCACTGCTCCCAGAGTGTTCACCAAGTGCTTGGGAACAGTGGCGGCACACCTTCGGAGACAACACATTCATGTCTTTCCTTACCTGGACGACTGGCTTGTGCAAGCGAAGTCGGCCCAGCAGTGCGCCAGCCACGTTTCCCGCACAATTCATCTTCTGCACAGTTTGGGATTTTCTCTGAACTATCCCAAGTCGCATCTTCATCCCGCTCAAGTACTGCAATACTTGGGAGCGACTTTTGACATTGTGAAAGCTACAGCCCAGCCAAACTCAGTGCGAATCGACAGCATGCAGCTGCTGATTCGCAAATTCAGACCACACCACTCGCTACAGGCGCGAGTGTTTCTGCAGTTGATAGGCATGATGGCCTCCTGCATCTTCATAGTCCCGCACGAGTGCCTGCATATGCGTCCGCTCCAAGAGTGTTTATCACAACAGTGGAATCAGGCTCAAGGACAATTGAAAGACCTAGTGTTGGTGACCGGTCGTGCGTACAACTCTCTGCATTGGCGGAATCCACGCAACCTTTTCCAAGGGACGCCGTTCCAAGAGCCTGTACCACAAGTAGTGCTCACGACGGACACATCCCTCCTGGGGTGGGCGCATCTCCTTCACTATACAGTGCAGGGACTATGGTCAAATCAACAAAAGAGGATTCACTTCAATCTGTTAGAACTGATGGCAATCTTCATGGCACTCAAGGCCTTCAAGATACATCTGTGCAACAAGGTCGTGTTGATCCGGACGGACATGACGGCCATGTATTACATTCAGAAGCAGGGAGGTACTCACTCTCCACAGTTGTCACACTTGGCTCAGAGCATGTGGAAGTGGGCCAGTCAGAGGAACATTTTCCTCATGACGGAGCACCTCCCGGGCCAGGACAACCAGATGGCGGATCTGCTCAGCAGACACAGCCATCAGGGGCAGGAGTGGGAGATTCATCCCTCGGTGCTGCAACCGTACTTCCAGCAGCGGGGACATCCAGACCTCGACCTGTTCGCCACAAACGAGAACGCAAAATGCCCAAACTTCGCCGCCAGGTTCCCACACCCGCGGTCTCAGGGCAATGCGATATGGATGAACTGGTCAGGCAGATTTGCGTACGCTTTTCCGCCGGCCCCCGTCATACCTCTGGTGGCACGGAAACTCAGACAGCACTCGATGACTCTCATCCTGGTTGCTCCAACGTAGGCGAAGCAAGCATGGTACACCACGTTTCTAGAACGTTCCGTGGTGCCTCATCAAAGACTGCGTCTTACACCCAGAGCCATGGCGATGTTCAGCACCCAGATCCGCAGCAGTTAAACCTTGCGATATGGCTCCTGAAGTCATAGAATTTGGGTATCTGAATCTGCCTCCTGATTGTATGGACATCATCAAGGAGGCAAGACGGCCTACCACTAGGGCCTGCTATGCTGCCAAATGGAAACGTTTTGTCATTTACTGTTCCAACCATGACATAAACCCGCTGGATGCACCAACACAGAACATTATTTGTTACCTGTTACATTTATACAGATGCAATCTGGCATACAGTTCTATACGAATTCATTTGGCGGCAATATTGGCTTACTTATAGAACAGGCAACACCTTTCACTGTTCCGAGTGCCAGCCATAAAGGCTTTTATGGAGGGACTCAAACGAGTCATTCCACCAAGAAGGCCACCTTCACCGGTCTGAAATCTTAATCTAGTTTTGACCAGACTGATGGGACCTCCTTTCGAACCTCTCCACTCTTGTGAGATACAGTTCCTAACTTGGAAGGTTGCCTTCTTAGTAGCGATCACGTCGCTGAGACGGGTTAGCAAGCTGCAAGCCCTAACCATTCAAGAACCTTTTATACAGGTACACGCAAATAGGGCGGTGCTACGCACTAACCCTAAATTCATGCCTAAGGTGGTTTCTCAGTTCCACATTAATCAAACAATTGAACTGCCAGTTTTCTTCCCTAATCCGGACTCAGTAGCAGATCACTGCACACATGCACCAGATATGAATTTAGCGGCCCACATGCCTCGAACGGAATATGCTACTTACCAGTATGCATCTGTTCTTGGCATGTAGGGCCGCTAACATTCATATCGCCCCCCCATCGTCCCCGGTGCCTGTCACAGCTGTAGTAGTCAGAATTATTTGTAAGCATGGTCATCCTGTGTTGTATTGGACTCCATCTCTACCACAATGGCGAAGAACAATCTAAGGATGGAGAGGATGCCCATGCGCACTGTAGTCCAGGGGAGGAGCCACATATCTCGTGATACTTCAAAGACTCTTCCAGGACAACAAGGTGCAATCATCCGAAACCAACACTAGGCGGCGATCTATGCACAAGAAATGAATGTTAGCGGCCCTACATGCCAAGAACAGATGCATATGGTAAGTAGCATATTCCTTAGAGTTGCTAGACTGCACAAAGAATAGAGATAATGCAGAATGCCCGTCGTTTAAAGTTGGGATGCCCACTCTAATATTGACCACATTCTGGCGTCTAATGGATCAGTCTATTCCAACTTATGGGTAGTCGAGCAGACTGTGAGCGATCACAACAGCCTATCACTGGTACTATTTGGTTGGGGGCGAAAAACCCACGTTTATGGGAGACCCGTCCAATCGATTTCAGCCGAAAGAGCAAACGGCATGAGAATAAAGTGGGTTAGAATTAACCCTGCCCAATTCATGAAGGAAGTACTTTTAAAATGTAGTGTGGAAATCGGTTACTATCTAGGTTCCAAAGTGACCCCTGGCAATTTACTCACTAATTTTTTAAAAATAACTAAAGTGATTGACGATTCACTTACAGTTAGAAGTCGAAAGCTGAGAAATTCAAGTGGTTTGGTTTGATAAGAATTGTGCCCATTCGCTAAGTAAACTCTAACTAGCTCTAGATACCAAGCCCAGAGATAAGAGCAACAATTAGAGAGGAGCGCCACAATTATAAGATCTCGTTGGCCACCAGGAAAAAAGTATTACAAAATGAAGCTTGGTCTAATCTGGACATGGCAGCGGCAACAAAAAAGAACAAATTATTTTGGGAAACCATTAACAGCCCACTCTTAAAGAACGACAACATCCCTGAAATCACCTCCCACGTAAGCTGCTGTGCCTGGATAGCACATTTTTCTGAGATTTTTAATTCAGATGTGCTGATTTTAGATATAGATATAGTACCCGGTTCGAAATGGCAAAAAAAGCAGTTATCTGTGACCCTAACCGAGGTCACCGTTGCAATTCGAAATTGTAAGGGCGGTAAAGCCCCGGGCCCCGATGGGGTGCCCATGGATTTTTATAAACCTGAAATGAACCTATGGGCACCTATCCTGACACGATATTTTAATGCTGCCATAGAAGACAGGCTTCCACCAACATGGGGCCAGTCCATTATCGTACCCCTGTACAAGAAAGGCCCCAGGTCAGAGGCACGTAACTACCGCCCCATCTCACTTCTGGACTTGTCAATTAAAATTCTTAGTTGAGTCCTTTTAGAGAGACTAGAAGCCTGGGTTGAGGAAAATAACATCTTATCCCCAGTGCCGTATGGGTTCAGAAAGGGGATGGGAACGATGGAGCAGTGCGTGAACCTGGAACTCATCAGCAAATATACAAAAGCCAAAGAAGGAAATTTATTTTTGTGCTTTGCTGATTTAAGATCGGCTTTTGATTTGGTAGAACATTCGCTTTTATGGCCAATTTTACTAGAAATGGGTGCTCCTACTGAAATTATTATTTTTTAGCCAGACTCTATGAAAACTTGTCTAGCAAAGTAAGATTTTGTACTGCTGACGAATGCACACCTTTATTTAGAATTAACAGAGGCATTCAACAAGGATGTGTTCTTGCCCCACTTTTATTCTCTTTATTTATAAACCAAATTGATCAAATTTTAAGAACACCCAAGCAGATGCCCCCACTATAAATGGTAAACCCATCCCAATTCTTTTATACGCGGATGACGCGGTCCTTCTTTCTCGGACCCAAAACGGCCTGCAAAACCTAATGAACAAGTTTCAGACCTTCACAGAAAGTAGAAAGCTGATAATTAATAAAGGAAAAACATTTATAATGTCATGTGGAAGGAAGACAAGAAAGAATAGGACCTTTTTATTTAGATGGGGAGAAACTGGAAACTGTAAAAAAGTTCTGTTATCTGGGTATTATATTCTCAGGAGACGGAAGGTGGGCTAATGAACAGGAGAGTGTTCGTCTTAAAATGGTCAGGAATACTAATAGTGTTTTTAGATTTGCGATGAAATTAGGGGGCCGTAGAAAACAAGAGTTGGTATCTATTTATAACTCTAGGTGCATATCATCAGCAGGTACCTGCTTCCGACTGCTGCTGGGACTCAAACCCATTCTGGGCTTCTTTGACGCCCTTACTAGGCAGATCATCACCCAGGCCCTGATTATGTCACGACTGGATTATGCGAATTCACTGTATTTGGGAGCCAATAAGTCTTAAGTTCAGAGGCTACAGTGAGTCCGGAACACAGCTGTAAGATGCCTTTTTGGGCTGCACAAGTCTGTTCCGTGACAAGCGGCATTCGCTGTTTACACTGGCTACCTGTGGCAAGGCGCATCGAGTTTAAGGCTCTTTGTAAAACCTTTAAAACTCTGAAACTGGCCTCTCCTAAAATCTTGAATGACTTGCTTTTACCTTCTGTCTCCTCTCGCCAGCTCCGCCTCTGTGGGACAACATCTGGTGGTGGTTCCTAGAGTCAGGAAGGTTCGTGCTGGTGGTGGTGGCCTTTCGGAATAGAGTAGCCATCCTCTGGAAATCTTTACCATCCCATATTCAAGGGTTCACGAACTACCTTGAATTTAGGAAATCTCTAAAAATCTTTCTGTTTCTCATTCCGCAGGCCCACGGGCCTTTTATGTTCTGTCACCTCAATGCTGGTTAGCGCCGTGACGCCTCTTTGCTGGGGCAGGTGTTGCGCTTAATAAACCTGTTAACATAACATAACTTGAAGTTGTGAGACGTATTGATTGCTTGTGGATTTTACCCATCTAACATCCAATTGTAGCATTGAAGTTATGAAGAGTGTTTATTTAACCTTTTCTGTTTATTTCGGTGGGTGATATTTATAGCTTAGTTGGACATTTTGTGGGAGGGTGTTTTGCTGTCCTTTGTCCAGCTGAATTTCCTATTGTTTTCATGAAGGGGAGATGTGTTGTGGCCACTTGCTATCTTATGCATTCTCCCCACAGTCTTGATGTTCCTGCGGCTCAGCCAGTGGTTGTGGTTATTGGATGGTTGGAATGTTGAGTGTTTGTGCTTGGTTGAGTGGACAGTTGGAGTGAGAAGGGCTTTACCTGTAACCTGAACTAAATCTAAAAAACGTACATCTTTTATAACTTGCGAGTATCCATCATTCATTGGAACAAAAAGGCTGTAGGATGTCAGTATTTATTTCTAACACACAACATTTAAACAGCTTGTAAGTGAATAGAACAATATTTCAATAATATCAAAAACTATGAGAGCACATTTTGTTTTGTAATTCAGAAGTGTGATGCAAATAAAGATATAAATAGGAGAAAAACAAATCAGAACACTTTACTTGGTAATGTGCAAATAAATATTGGTAGAAACTCGATTTCTAAACATTGTTTATACTCTATTTTTATTATCAGTAGGTAGCATGTCAGTGGGAAATTTTGTGACCATTTCAGTGGAAAGGCTGCTGATTGCAAATGAGTGTGCTACTACTAATATGATTCGGGAAACATTACTTGCTCCGTCCTGATGACAATGCTTTTATTGAACTAAGAGGCAAGTCAGCGGACATGTGTTTCTCATATGTGGCTAGATTAGTTTTGTATATGGAGTAATAGTTTCGTCTGTTAAATCAAATAAGTGTTTTTTGTACAGCAGACATGCTGAGCTTGCATATTTGAAGATGCTATCTTCTGTGATAAAGAAGAAAATGGTGGCTCAGTGAATTTAAATATGTGCTCAGAATCACTTAATTTGAAACCAATTTATGGGTCAAGAGCATTATAATTAGGTCGAGTAGGTTGCTTAAGTCACTAGACCTGCAGTTCTAGTAACATTTTGGTGATTTTTCGAGGCTTGTATTGGAGAAACATTCACTGCATCAGTACACTTACAGACTAATGACTTGCAGGACTGTTCTTCTCGACTTAAGGTAAGTAGAGGCCAAGGTCCAAGAAAGCACAAGCAGTTCAAGTTTACCTGCCCTATGGTGTCAGGGTGCCGAGGTGCTTCACACAGTGGTAGCCTATAATGCTACATGCTAAAGTCAATGGCGAGAGTACCTGCAAGAAAAATACTGCAAGTGGGGACTGGGGGACCAGTCCGGCAGAACCCAAGGAGGGGGTAAAGCTGTTGAGGGCCTCAGGACAACCGAAACACCATTGGTTCACTTGGGCTGGGGATCTCGGGTGCAGAGGTGCTTAGTCCGGTGAGTTCGAGGCTCTCCTGGTTTTGGTGTACCTGTAGAAGAGGGAAAAAAACACAGCAGAGCCACTCTCTGTGTGGAGCTGGCTTCTTTCGAAGTCCCTTGACGTGCAGGTAATTTTTGGCGGTGGTGGTGTTCTGACTGAACACGAACCAGCATTGGTTCTTGCAGCTGTCTGCTGTCTCGAGTACTGTCGGTATTGGGGGTGGGGAGGGGGGGGGCTTCTGGAGGGTCTAGCGGCTCAGTACATGCTATGGAGCTGGGGCTAACATTTGGAAGCCATGAAGCCCTTCTTCTTGGGTGCCGCTCCCTCGGTGGGCCTAGGTGTCAACAACGCAGTACCGGGCAGATGCCTTTGGTACCCGGTGTTGCAGGGAACTCACTCATCCACTCAAGGGAGATGTTGCTGGTCCAATGAAGTGCAGGCCAGACCTTACAATGATTTAGTGAGGCTGTTCTGCTTCTGGACAAGTCTGTCTGTGATTATCAGGACAGAAGCAGCCAGGCAGTGTTTTGAGCCAAGTTCAATGCTGGTCTAATGTTCTCATGTCTTCTATTCTTCTTTCGGACAGATGAATCTGATATCCTGGTGTCAGGGAGCCACCTAAACTGTAACTTTAGTGACGTTAAGGTGAGTGAAGGGTAGTAAGCAATGGGCTACTTACCCCCTAGGGTCAATACACCCCCTATATGACCACTTCCTTTGGAGAGTGGGCATAACCCTGTCCCAGATTTCCTAATTCCACTAAAAACAATAAGGTGGAACCCTTCTTTCTTGGAGCACATCAGGTTGCCCACTTTAGAGGTTTGATTAGCCTAGAGGTGCAACATGCCTACTGCATAGCTAATTTCCCACCTGTCCTGGTGCCAAATGGGCCTCTGAATACGGTGTAGCATCTCCCAGGTCTGGGGCAAGCGGGGTTGCATATCCAATATGGCAGGGGCTTTGAAGCCCCTGGCTTTGATATGCTAAATCGCTAGCCATCCTCCAGGGAAGGCATTGCCTTTTAACTCCGAGAGCATGGGGTCTCACCTGCAGGGGTCAGAAATGTTTCTGTGGTGTTAGGCTGGATGATACCAGTCAGCCAGCACACTAGATACTGGTAGGTTTTTCAGGGGGTACCTCTAAGGTGCCTTCTGGATGAATGCCTTTATTAATCTAGTACTGGCAACAGTACAGATTTATTAAGATAAGGTGTTTAATACCAAGCATGTAGCTGGGGAACTCTGACCATTGTCCAGTACATTTACTTAAGATGGCTTCCCTGTTCACTTGTACTATCTAGTAATTAAACTAGACAGCACAGGCACATATCTGCTCATGCAGATATGTCCTCACATGTAATATAATGCATCATGCCTGAGGGCTACAAGGCCTGTTTTAGGGGTGACTTGCATATCATATATGCTCTGATGTTGGCATGGCACACAGCGAGTGTGTCATGTCATGTTTTCACATATGGTTTGCACCATGTCATGCACCCTGCAATGGCAGTCTGCATGCAATTTGTATGGGAGGGATCCCTTAGAGTAGAATAATGTATGCTGCAGCCCTCTTTAGTACCCATGCCTAGGACTTACAGGGGTGCTAAAGTATGTGCTAATTGTAACACAGTTAGATCATTTTACCTTGTTTTCAGGTACTGGGGCCTAGTTAGCAGGGACCCAGTGCACATCAATTGAAAAACATCAGTGCCAGTGGCAAAAAGTGGGCGTGACACTCACAGGCCACTATTCTGGACCACTGGCTCAGCAAAGCTTGTGACCCAGTGGCTCCCCTGAAACGGGTCACCATCAACCGCACCCACAATGCTAACAAGTGGTTCAATCCTGGCCTTAAAGCCAAGAAACTAGAGCTACGGCAGGCTGAACGAGCTTGGGGAAGGACCTACTGCCCGACCCGAAGACTACTCTTCACCGCCCAACTCAGTGAATATAAACAAGCCATCCTGACAGCCAAAACAGAATACTTTTCTGGGCGCATCTTAGCCGCAGAAAACCAGTCCCGGGAGATTTTCTCCACCGTCCACAAGCTGGCATCATCAGACAGAACCTCACCCAAGATCCCCCCCTCCCAGTCCTTATGCAACTCGCTTAACGAGTTCTTCATTGAAAAAATAGTCTGCATCAAAGCCAACATCCCTCCTCCCTCGCCCACTTTCACCCATCCGCAGCCACCGGACAATAATTGGTCCCTCACCACTATTCCCTCACTGACTAAAGATTCTCTGCTCCCTCTACTGAGGCGTGTCATGTCGGGCTCCCCAGCTGACATCTGCCCGGCACAAATCCTCTGTCAGATCTTTACTGAATGCCCAGCCCCCGCCCTCACCCTCCTGAATAATTCCTTTACGCTTGGTTCTGTCCCTACTTCCTTCAAAACTGCCACAATTCTTCCAATACTAACTATTGCCCCATATCCCTTCTCTCTTATCTGGGAAAGGTAGCTGAGTCCCACGTCACTCAGGTGCTCAGCTCTTTTATAGAGGACAGTAATTACCTTGCACCCTGTCAGGCGGGCTTTCGTCCCCGCCACTCCACTGATAAGGTGGTTATCTCGGCCATGGACCAACTCAGGGAGGGACTTGACACTAACACCCCTCAAGCCCTGGTCCTCCTAGATCTGTCTGCCGCTTTTGACACAGTGGACCATTCCATCCTTTTGTCCCGTGTCAAGGCGGCGGGCATGGGGGAACAGGTACTGACCTGGATAGGTTCCTTCCTGGCCGATTGTACTCAGGCAGTCCACCTTGCTGAATTCTCTGCCCTGCCTCGCAGGGTGAATTGTGGCGTTCCCCAGGGATCTACCCTCTCCCCCCTCTTATTCAATCTTTACATTTTCCCCCTTATTTCTGCACTGCAACAACTGGAGGTCACAGTCTACAACTATGCTGATGACCTCCAACTCCTTTTTAATTTCTCTCCCCCCCCCCCCCCTATCCGGCGCCGCTAGCCTCCAGTCCGTCATGCTGTTTATCCGGGATTGGATGAATGCAAACCATCTCAAACTCAACCCGGATAAGACAGAACTGATTTTGACTGGAGGCAGTGGCAACCCCTGGTCTCCTTCATTTTGGCCCCCTTCCCTTGGCTCACCTCCCACTCCCTCTTTTTCAGTCAAAACCCTTGGTATCACTCTCAATCAGGATTTGACACTCCATTCTCACATCAGTTCTGTTGTTTCTTCTTGTTTTTTCACCCTGCGCATTATCAGGAAAGTGTCCCGGTTCTTCTCCCCCTCTGCACGGAAACTTATACTAATGGCCATGGTCTTATCCAAGATCGATTACGGGAACATAATCTATAATGGTGCTCCCGCCTACGCACTCCAGCGTCTCCAGCTGGTGCAGAACCAGGCTGCTTGCCTGGCACATGGCCTATCCAAATATCATCACTCCTCACCCCCTTCTTATTGCCCTTCACTGGCTCCCCATCAAACAACGCACTCTTTTCAAACTTGGCTGTCTCACTTTTCAAGCTCAGGCGGGCACTGCCCCTGCTTTTATCAACTCCACCATCGCTAATTACTGCCCCTCTAGAGCGCTACGCTCCTCTTCTAAATCTTTATTAGTTATCCCCCGATTTAAGGAAAAAAGATCGGGAGGTCATAAATTCTCGGTTCTTGCACCCACCTTTTGGAACTCTCTCCCACCCCAGGTCAGACTTTCCCCCTCCTATCTTGAGTTTCGCAAAGCTCTCAAGACTTTTCTGTTCCAACAAGCTTTCAGCCCATAGCCCCTTGTGTCCGCCTTAGCTCAAGAACCCTCTAGCGCCAAGAAACTGCACAGTGAACGCGCGCTTTATAAAAATAAAAATAAATCAAATTCAACAAGCATTTGCAATGCAATAGGTCTCACATTCACCCAAGTTTAACCTATTGACATTGTAAATGACAATGCCTTTCAATTATGTTTTGGGTTTTAATACATAAATAAAAGGCATTATCATTTATAATATTAATAGCTTAAACTCGCGCAAATGCGAGACGCATTGCATTGCAATAAAGGTCCTTTTCAACCCCATGTTGAATTGTAAATATCATAGGAAGAGACCGGCCTGCGACATCTTTAAAGTAGTGATAAATAGTGCAGTGAAGATGTGCAAGTGTTGTAAATGGATGTGCAGTGTCAAACCAAACGGCACTTGCAGAGGCCGCCGCACCCGCCCGAAGGGTGGGGGAGGCTCGAAGGCCGGCGCCATAACCCTCGTGGTGCCACCAGCGGGGGTAAACTGGTTCTGGGCGCTTCGATGCGCACAGGAACCAGCGGAAGCGGGGTGCGCACCAGCCACCCGACCGGAAGTAACCTGTTGACCTGAGCGCCCCCAAAGGGCGCCCAATGGTCAACCTGGCTTTGTTTGAACCCTCCAATCAGGGGGACTCACCTGAGACCTGCATGGAGGGCTCAAGAGGATTTAAGCGACGCCGCCCTCCCAGCAGAAGCACATCGCATTCGAGGAGCTGGGAGAACGGCGCGACAGCAACAACGACTGAAGAGGAAGAGAGGCGACGCGGCGAAGGACGAGGAGGAAGACGCCAAGGCTCCAGTTGAAGATCAAGGTCGTCATCACCGAGGACGCCTTACGGAGCGCGGCGCGCCGTGCCAGCTCCCCCAAAGCAGCAGCAGGTAAAAACCGCAGCAAGCTCAGAGCCCGGGATAAGCACACGCAGCTAGCTGTGCCCCCAGCTGACGGCCTGACGCAGCCACACACAAGTGCCCAGGGACTCACGACATGTCGGAAGGCCAGCCGGACGAGATGGCAGAGGTGCTGTTGAAGATCCGAGAGTTATCGGCCATCCACGGCGACGACTGGCTTCACCCCCACCTGGGCAAAGGGAAGGAGAACAGACCGGTAGAACAGGCGGAAGAAGAGCCAGGGCCTTCCGCACCCAAGAAGTTGAAAAACACGCCGATGAAGAGAACATCGAAGAGGAACCCTCCGAGGAAAGTGCGGCAGAAACCCCTCCCGCCGAGACCAGAGGGCGGCGACCAGAGCGGGACCACCGACCAAAAGAAAAAGTGTGAGCATATTAGCAACATCGTAAGGGAATGTCTAAAATCGCTGGCGCCGGGGCTACTTAATGGCACAGGGCAGGGGGTACCAGGGCCTAGGGAGCAGCGCGCAGAGGAAGCAGCAGGTCTCACGTGGCATATGGTCGACCCGGGGTGGGCCCGTCAGACAAGAGTGCAAGAGCAGGTAAGCTTGTCCACCCAGGGGGAGCAAATCTCCCCACTACCCGGTTGGGGTTACGGCCCCGTTTCGGGAAGCCCGCCTCCGAGTGGGGTAGTCAACGATCATTACATCAGGCCATCCCCCGGTCCGGCGTCCCTGACTACGAAAACCACCGGCTTGGCATGTCTCATCCCCCTAGCGGTGAAAGAGAGGATATGGCGCAAAGAATTCATTGACATATTTTCGCTGCTTAAAATACAGCTAGAGGGACTTGATCTAACCACGTGCGACAGGAAGGAAGAGGACAGGAGAGAAAGGCGTGGGGCCAGAAAGGAGCGCAGTTTCGACAATTGGTTAGATGCCTTTAGAATCATGGCGTGCATTATAGTGGAAAGGTTCCCCCATTGCGCGGCTGACTTGTGGCTTTACGAGGCCAATATCCACCTAGCACAGAGGCAGTTCCCGGGGGATGCCTGGTTAGAATACGATAAAGGGTTTAGATTAAAAATGCAGAGGCACCCCGAAATGGAGTGGAATGAGGAGGATGTCTCGGGTTTCATCCACAAGATGCTCACAGCCAAAGATGTTAGGGCCTGGGCGGGAAAAGGCGACCAGCCCTTTCGGAGCTCCTACCAAAAGGGGAAGAGCGGTTCTTATCAAAGGCGGTCGAAAGGGAGATCGTACTCCCCAACCGCAACCAAGGCGATCTGTTGGAGATACGAGGCGGGGGACTGCTCATGGGGCTCGTCTTGTAAGTTTCAACACGCATGCGCTAGCTGCGGGGGCAAGCACGCCACCGTTGCGTGCAAAGGTTCCAAGCACGAAGCAAAAAGAGAGAAGAGAGAAAAGAGCAAGAAGCGTTAGCCCCAACGCAGGGGAAAGGAGGGGACTGGTGGACATTTGTAGGCGCCAGCTGGCCAGATCCCCCATTGTTACGCAACAGCTGCGCAGATTAACAAATACCCGAACAAAGCAGAGGCCAGATCACTGGTAGAGGGCTTCGAGCAAGGCTTTGTTATTCCATTCCAGGGCCCGCTCCCCTCGGTGGGAGCGAGTAACCTGAAGTCGGCAAGCCAACACCCGGAAGTGGTTAGCGCCAAGATAGAGAAAGAATTGAAACTGGGTAGAGTTGAGGGCCCCCTCCCAAAGGAATTGCATGAAGGCATAGTCATCTCCCCGCTAGGCGTGGTCCCCAAGAAGGAACAAGGTCAATTCAGGCTGATACACCACCTATCGTTTCCGGAAGGTTCCTCCGTGAACGACGGTATCGACCCCGAAGCTTGCTCAGTGAGCTATGCGTCAGTCGACGACGCTATCGAGCTGGTTAAGGCGACAGGCAGAGGAGCCCTCATGGCGAAGGCCGATATTGAATCTGCGTTCCGACTATTGCCGGTCCACCCCTCCAGCTTCCATCTATTGGGTTTCCAATGGGGCGAGGACGTGTTTATTGACAAAGCCATGCCCATGGGATGCGCAATTTCATGCGCATACTTCGAGCAGTTCGCCACTTTCTTAGAATGGGCGCTGCATGACCGGCACCAGGAAGGTGGAAAGCTGCACTACCTAGACGACTTCCTGTTCACAGGCCCGGCAGGGTCCTCAGTGTGCGCAAGCTCATTGGCAGCCTTCGAGGAGCTATCTAGGTCCCTAGGGGTCCCCCTCGCAAAAGAGAAAACTACAGGCCCGACCACAAGTTTCACGTTCCTGGGCATAGAATTGGACTCTATAGCGGGAACGGCCAGGCTGCCTCCCGACAAGGTGAAAGAATTTCGCGAGGAAGTATCGAAGCTACGGGGTCGGAGCAAGGCCACCCTGAGGGAAATCCAACGAGTGATAGGGAGACTTAACTTCGCGGCGCGGGTAATCCCGCCCGCCAGGGTATTCTCAAGACGCCTAACAGGGCTAACGGCCGGCGTCACCCACAAGCACCACCACATCAGGCTGAGCGCAGGCGTGAAACAGGACCTGCAGGTGTGGGACGAGTTCCTACAAGAGTTCAACGGGGTGCTGATTTGGAGGGCAGGTTGGGTAACGGCCGAACAGATAGCTCTTTACACAGACGCGGCCGGAAGCCTTGGCTTCGGCGCGGTCCTGGGAAACAGTTGGTGCGCCAGCCAGTGGCCGGATGAATGGCATGCGCAGGGGCTCACCAGGAACATCACTTTTCTCGAGCTGTTCCCGATCAATGTGGCTCTGACCATTTGGAGAGAGAAAATAAAAAACCTAAAGCTCACGCTTTGGTCAGATAACATGGGAGTAGTACAGGCTATTAACAGAGGCGCAGCGAGATGCCCGGACATGCTGAGGCTAATGCGACGGTTAATTAAATTACAGCTGGAAGGGAACCTGGAGCTGAAAGCACGCCACGTGCCAGGGGCAGAGAACTCAGCAGCAGACGCGCTCTCACGGGCCCAAATGAAACGTTTCAGAGAACTGGTGCCCGGGGCGGACAAGGAGATGACCCCCTTTCCATCGTCCCTTTGGGACCTGGGGAAGTAGACTTATCATGGCTAATAGGGCAATCACTTACCGCAGAGGCTAACAGAAGGTACAAGACATACGCGGGCACGGTAATGAGAGTTGGGGGCCTAAGATCGCTGGAAGACAGGGCAAAAACTCGCACAGCAGTCGAGAAATTCGTGCAATGGGCATTCGAGTCGAGAAAAACGAGATCGTGGGCCCAGGCGCATTTATCCGCCATCACCCATTTTGCCAGGCTTTACACAGGCGAGGACCCCACTACCTCGGCCTATCTAAAGACGGCCTTAAAAGGCTGGAGGAGGGTTGAAGGTAGAAAGAAGGACGACAGGCGTACCATCGATTTTGCCAAACTGGGCCAGCTCCTTGGAGCCCTCACGGGCTTAATATCGGATAAATATGAGCTGCTGCTCTTTAGGGCGGCTTTCACGACGGCGTTCTTCGGAGCATTCCGTATCAGCGAACTGGTAGCCCCCAGCAAATCGGGCCCAGCGCAGCAATGCCTGCAGGCAAGAGACATTAAACCAATGGAGAGGGCGGTCGAATTAACGCTGAGACAGTCCAAAACGGACAGGGCAAGGAGGGGGACGACGATACGTCTCCATTGCATCCCAGAGTCGGGGCTCTGTGCGGTATGCTGGTTATTTAAGTACATGGGGGCTCGACCAGCTGGTGAGGGCCCTCTCTTCATACATAAGGACGGGAGGAACCTGAGTAAGTTCCAGTTTACAGCCATAATGCGCCAAGGCTTGGGTAAAGCCGGGTATTGCGCGGCATCGTTTGCCTCTCACTCCTTCAGGATCGGCGCAGCGACCTCGGCAGCGCAGCATGGCATGCCAGAGGACAGGATCCAGGCAGTGGGCAGATGGCGCTCCAGGGCATACAAGTCGTACATACGCCCTCACCTCATATAAAAAAAAAAAAAGAGAAAAGAGAGAGAAAGCCACGGGGGGGGGGAGGGAACGAGAGGGATTCGCCTTGGGATGCCGCACGGCAGGGTGACAGCACCCCCCTCCCTCTCCTAAATGCACACGGTGCGCAGATAAGCCACCTAACAGAATGCTTTCTCTCGACAGGGGGACGCCCACAGCTGGTCTGGGTGGTGGGGCACTCATTCGTGTCCCGGATGGAGTCTTGGTGGCGGCAGGGGGGCCGCAGCATAAACGGGCCCAAAGCGACGTACATCCGGTGGATAGGGCAGCCAGGTATGAGATGGGAGCAGCTACTGCCGATGCTGGACGGCCTCATGGCAGATTCGGCCTGGTTGCCCGACGTCCTGATCATCCACCTTGGGGGCAACGACCTGACCCGGCTAAGGCGAAAAGCAGTCGGGCAAGCCATCCAAAGGGATCTCACCAAGACAGCAGCGTGGCTGGGACCCACGACGGTAGTCTGGTCCGAAATGATCAGCAGGAAACATTGGAGAGGGGCCGATTCCAACAAGGCCGTCGACAACGCAAGAAGGAAACTAAATGTGGCAATGCACAAGTTTTGCCTCGCCAATGGCCTGGAATCAATTCGGCACGGCCTCATCCACCCGGGCCGCCCGGAGCTCTATGGGCAAGACTGGGTACACCTATCCGAGAAGGGGGATGAAGGTGTTTTGGGATAACTTGTGGGGTGCAATGTCACTCGCAGGTTGCATATAAAAAAAAAAAAAAAAAAAGGGAAAAGATATGGTGAAAGGTGGGAGCCACGAACCAGGTGCAGGGGGGGGAGCCACAGTGAGACGTGGGCCTCCCTGCGGCGTGGTGGAAATCCTACACTGGTTGGCTAAGAAAACACACCGGCGGGCGGTGTGTAAGAGGATGGCCACTCACTTTTGAATGCCGCACGGCAGGGTGACGTGGCGGCATAAAGGAGGGGAGTAACAGGAGGAGACGGCACTCGCGGCCCAGACCCGGCCCAGACCCGGCAGGGCGCAATTTGGTAGCGAGCTGGAGACCTAACTCCCGACTGGAAAGCTCCCCTCCGCAACACGCAAAGGGCGTGGTCAACCAACCACTGGAGCACCAAGAGACTGGCAACAAACTGGTTTGGGTACAAGCCCCATTTTCGAACTAAGGAGGGCACAAAGTGACTGACACCCGCTATCACAAGAGGGTGTCATAATGTGTAATATGCCAATTATGATTGATGAGTAATGTTCGCAAAATGGAAGATTGCTTGAAACCAGTTTGTGTTATTAATATGCCTTTGGTTATTAATAAACTGCGGCCAACAACGACCACTAAGGATACCAGGTTTTGTTGGCTGACATTATTTCCCACCTTTGGCAACAGCAGAATGCGGGGGCCGGTAAGTATGGAGACTGGGGTCTCCGCTGAATAGGCACATGCGAGGGTTATGTGCCCTTGGTGGCACACCTTAGGAGACTAGGTCCCTCTATATTGTTCAATGACGGTATATCACGGATGGTTGTTCATCAATTCATTTATTCAAATAAGATTCAATTCAAATTTGATTCATCATGATACAATTCAAATCAAAATATCCTTTGTTCAGTAGTATATTTCTGTAGTTTCATCCGATTATCAAAATTACTACCAATGCATTTCGGGACGAGAGCCCTTCATCAGGGGACTGGTAGACAATCTGTGGATTATCAAAATACAATCGAGCCAAGGGTGGACCCTACTCCTCTGCATAATATACACAACTTAGTCTATTAACTCGGAATCGATGCCCAAGGTGTCAAGGGTGCGTATATTATTAAATGCACGTGGTGAAGGCAAAAGTACACAATAAATAATCCTGTTGGACTGTGTGTGGGGTGACTGTGTAACATGCATAGTCAAAGAATTAAATAAAGATTCATGCAAAGAGAATCTATTACGCTCGATAAATGTGTGGCATGCGGGGTCAAAAAATGACCTGGGTGTGGTACGTGCAAAGAAAATCTGTCGCACTAAAAAAATACGTGGCATGCAGGGTCAAAAAATGAACTGTGTGTGAAGGGAAACTGTCTCGCTTGGGAGACGTAAACCGAAGTAAAAGAACCCGGTAGCGTTGGGCGATGCGTTCAAACTATATTACAGATAAGAGGTGAAAGGTCTTGAGTGATAGACAGGGCGGGTTGTGTGGCTTACCAGATATATACAGATTCGTGCTCGAGTCTTCAATGGATACGGGTGAAAGTATGGAAGCCCGCCGTAGTTCAAAAATATACGCGAAAAATGTAGACCTGGAAAGAGGACTGTTAAAAGTCCGCCATGATGGAGTGGTGTTCGGTCTCTATCACAATTAACGGAGGACTCGGAGAATGATTGGTAATTCCGATCCTTGGGGGAAAAAAGCTAAAGCGGTTGATCAATGCTATCCATGTGGGAATCTTGACCAGAGGGTTATGGATGTTCGTCGGACGTGTATTAATAAAGTTTATAAAAAATCGAAGAAGGTGCTGAAACAAGTTTTGTCACGTGTGTAACAATGCGAGTGTGGAGTAGGGTGTAAGCTGTATATTATGATCAAACTTTGTCCATTAATCTCAATGGGGAAGAGGAATTGTATGTACAAAAGGGACGCTCGGGGCACATAAAAGAATGTGGTGTAAACAAGTCATAGATTCAGCATACATTTCAATATTGTAGAAAAACAATGAGTGCAATACAGTTTGTCTTATAAGGGCATGATTGGTTAGAGGAAGCAACTGCACTCCATCCTGTCATTCAATCCTTTTGGATGACAAGCATCGAGCCTTTTGATCCAAAAGATTTCGCGCTGTAATAGTCTCTTCCTATTGTCGAACCCCTGTCTGACAGGTACATTCTCCAAGAATCTCAGTTGGCTCACATTGTATTGGTGTGAAGTAAAATGTGCAGCAAGTGGCGATTTCAATATTTTGTTTCGGATGGAACTCTTGTGTTCGGTTATACGAACCTTTATTTTTCTTTCGGTTTTGCCCACATACGGGAGGCCGCATGGGCATTTTATAGGTACACCAGGTTCATTGAGTCGCATGTGGCATTCGGTTCATTGAGTCGCATGTGGCATTCGTATATAGTTTGATGGTTTTACCTGATGTTGGGTGGTTCATTGTATTGCCTTTAATCACATTATGACAGTGGCTGCAATTCAGACATGGTTTTGTGCCTGCATAAGTCTTGGTGGATTGTCGTGGAGTGACTTCCAGTAAATCTTTTATGTTTTTAGACCGTTGGTAAGCGAACAGTGGTGTGTGGTTAAAGATACCTCCAAAATCTGGTTCCGGTTGTACCATCTGCCAATTTTTTAAGATGATGGCTTTAATTGCAGTACTTCTACTTGAGAATTTGGATACAAACACTGGTCTTTGAGTGCTTTCTTGGTTCTTATAAGTAGATAATAAATCCATCCGATTCTTAGTCTGAATCCGTTCTTTGGCAGTCCTTAGGACTGTCTCGGGATATTTTCTGTCTCTGTATTTCAATAGCATGTTGTTTTCAGTAATATTGTATGTCTCTGTCTCTAATATTATTATTATTATTATTATTATTATTATTATTATTAACACCTTTTGTAGAGCGCCTGGTTACACTAGGCAACAGTGTGTCCCCGTGCTTTAAAACGAATTACTAGAACAAAACCCAAGAGAAAAGGCCGCTGAAGGAGAGGGCGAAAAGATCTCCGCGTTTAGGAAAAAGGTAGGTTTTCAATTTACGCCTGAAGTTTCCTTCAGATGGCTCCTTCCGGAGCTCAATGGGGAGGTCATTCCACTGTTTGCTGGCCAAATATTTGAATGACCGGCCACCCATCCGTGCCCGCTGTATTCTGGGCACCTGAAAGAGCATACGGCCCTGAGATCGTAGATAACGATTAGGGTAGTACTTAGTAAGTAATTTTTGAAGATAGACGGGACCTCTCTCTCATAAGCAATGCGATGGGTCATGCACATGCTTTTAAATATGATGCGCTCCCGTATGGGGAGCCAGTGGAGTCACACTAAGGCTTGTTTCCCTGAATATCTTGTAGAGAGGTTTAGAGCCAATCTAGCCGCTGCGGTTTAAACACATTGAAGCCTATGAAGGCCTTTCCTACTCAGGCCTAAGTATAGAACGTTACTGTAGTCGAGATGGGGCGTCACCAGAGTATGAATTAACGTTTTCCTGCTATTAGCAGGGAGCGAGTCCAGGGTCTTGCGTAAGGTCTTAAGGATCCCATAGCATTTACCTGCTATCCCTCTGGTGTGATGTTCAAAGGATAGAGTCTCGTCCAGTTTAACCCCTAAATTCTTAACCTGCTCCAATGGTTTAGGGACGGTGCCAAGTTCTTTAGGCCACCATGCCGACGACCATATGGATGGAGATTTCCCCAACACCAAAAGTTCAGTTTTATTACCGTTGAGGCCTGAACAATTTGTGTTCATCCATCCCGCTAGTCCGCTCAGACAGGCTGTAAAGTTGGCTGAGGCCTCTTCCGGAGGCTGAGACAGTGTCACTACCAGCTGGGTGTCATCAGCATATGACACTATCTCAACCCCGTACGCCGCAACCAGCTTGGCCAGGAGCGCCATATAAAGGTTAAACAAAGTCGGGCTCAGAATTGAGCGGTGAGGCACCCCATGTCTGAGCAAACGCACCTCGGATTTAAAAAGTGTACTGTATACTTGGAATTGCCTATTCGCCAAGAATGCACGCATCCACTCGTGAGCCAGACCCTCAATGCCAGCCTCGCTAAGACGAGAAAGCAGCAGGGGATGGTAGACGGTGTCAAATGCCGCGCTCAGATCTAGTAAGAGGAGCGCGCCTGTCTTCCCCTCGTCAACTCTACTCCTTAATAGCTCGGTGAAAAAAGGAGGGCCGATTCAGTCGAGTGGTGCGCTCTAAATCCTGACTGCGATGGATGCAGATGTAATCCCCTATCCAAATATTCAGAGAGCTGCTTGTTAACTATTTTTTCCACCACCTTAGCGCAGAAGGGCAGCAGCGATATAGGCCGATAGTCATCCAACTGAACAGCACTTAGATGAGGTTTTTTCTTTAAGGGGATGACCTGCGCTATTTTCCAGTCTTGAGGTATGTGGCTTGTTAGAAAAGACAATTTCGCCATGTGGCCTATATGAGTCGCCAGAAGCTCGGCTTGATTCCTAAAGACGTTGGGACGAGCCACATCCTTAGGGGAGCCTGATTTGATGCTGTGAATAATATTCAGCAACTCAGTGGTGTTAGGCACCGCAAACTGATTAAGGCAGCCGCTGTTAGTCATCTCACTGCTGGTGGAGGTGACCCTGAGAGGTTCTTCCAGTACCTCTGGAAAGGTTTTATAAATATTGTCCACTTTCTGCACAAAAAAAATCAGCAATAGCTTCACACATAGCTGTCGAGTACAGATCAGGGGCTATAGTTCTCTCCAATGAGGTGAGCTCTTTACTAAAGAACTCTTTGTTATTTACAGAGTTCTCCGACAATTCAATTCTGTTCTTTAAAAAGGTACTTTTGGTAGATCTAATCAGTTTATGATAGCTCTTTATACTCTTTTTATAATTGAGTTTAGCCGAGTCATCATATTTACTGCGCCAGATGCGCTCCAACTTTTTGCATTCCGTTTTACTTGCTTTTAAGTCAGCATTGAACCACTGAGCTGTTTTCGAGCACCTCGCTGGTGCCTTGGTAGTCCACGGGGCAGTTTCATCTAAGGATCCTGACAGCCATTTTTCATAGTCTGTCAAGGCTTCGTCTACACTATCTTTAAGTGGGGGACTGCCTCTTTTTAAAGCCAGCTCTAACTCGTCCTGCTTAATTTTCCCCCATTGCCTACGTTTACATGCCATCAGTTTAGTACTAAACGGTAGTTTAGACTCCCCACAATGGTAAACTCCACCAGAAAATGGTCCGACCATAATACCCTACTGGGGGGTAGAAACACCACTCCCTCCCAGTTGGCAAAGATCGGATCCAAAAGATGGCCTGCTTTATGGGTAGGAATCAGGGATTGAATATTAAGATTAAACATTTTTAAAGATGCTAGTAATCCTAAAGCTTCCCTGTCATTCTCATCCTCGATATGAAAGTTAAGGTCACCCAAAATCAAAAACGTATTGTACCGTAGTGCAGGGTGGGCAATTACTTCCATCAAGCTGTCCAAAAAAAGTGACGTCTTACCTGGTGGACGATAAATCAGGTAGCCATTGATGGCCCTGTTAGGGAGGTATTTTATAGTAAAAAGAGCAGCTTCGCATTCTTTAACACTGTCTCTAGAGTGCATGACAGAACCAGTTTATGAATAATGACGATACCGCCTCCCCTCTGTTTGGCCCGATCTAATCTTAATATCCCATAATCCTGCGGGAGTGCTTCCAATATATCTGGATTAGGACTCTGCATCCAACCAAGTCTCGGTCAGGAAGAGTACATCTGGTTGTTTTTCCACTAAGAGTTCATAGATATCCAACTTATGCTTCCTAAGAGAACGACAGTTAATCAGCAGCATGTTCAGAGACTCTGTCTTACACTCTGCAGTGTAACAAATTCTCTTCACTTTGAGCAATTGAGAGTATGGAAGGTGTTTTTTCAAGGCTGTTGGATGACAACTGTCAAAGTGGAGAGCATTGTTTCTGTCCATTCTTGGATATCATGGTAACAGTGAAAAACAACAACATTGAAACAGAACGCTACATCAAACCAACAAACAAACAATGCTCTCCACTTTGACAGTTGTCATCCAACAGCCTTGAAAAAACACCTTCCATACTCTCAATTGCTCAGAGGCCTTGACCCTGTGCCTCATGGGACCAGTCCAGGCCGAACTGCCAAGCCATGTCTTTACTGGACCGGAATCAAGCATCCTAGGACCGGTTTCTGGCTATCAGCCGTCTTTAGCCAGGATAGCTTGACTTCAGTGGTGTGGAGAGCATGGGACTCATGTCTGAGCATACCCATCCCACTCGGGGTGACAAATGCAAAACAACAGTTGATGGACTGAATGCAGAACAATGTCATACATTCACCCCAGTACAGAGATCTGGGCCTAAATCCATCGTTTTTTTGCACTCCACACCTCCCCAGGAACCCAAAACTGTCCAGACACTGTGTACTTCTGTCTCAATTTAACAATCTTCAAGCGTTTGCTCAAGTCACAATTTTTCTAATTGCAGTTAAGTTATCAGCGTCTCAAGACTAATCGAGGATATGAGAATGCTGTACAAATATTTATGGTTGGTTTGACATTTGCTGCTTTTCCTTTCTAGGAAACCCTTACCATAAGGAAGCTGAAATGTGTGGGTCTTTGTGATTGTAAATTGGATGAAGGACTCGAGTCCTATTAGTACAGCACATTCACAAGTTTGTAAAGAATGGCGCAAACATCTGTCCATCCTACCTTTTTTTGCCAGTTTCAATGCCTCAACAAGGTATAGATGTTTCATGTTGCATGGACAGTCAGACTTTTCTCCTTTGTTAGAAAGAAGGAGCTTAACTTTTTGTCTCAGATGCCATGCCCTGCACATCCACTATTATGTCTTACGTTTCAGATGTATTTAAAATAACTATTGATTAACTGTTGCTGGGCTTATTGTGACCTTTTCACTAGCATATATAGTATATATTTTCTGGCGTTTAATTATTCCTCATTGGCCGGATGGACGCGATCTGACTGAGCACCAAAAACACCCATCATCACTATGACGAGCCCATCCAACATAATACCCAGGTGTTCCACTTTAAACTCAACCCCACCCTTGTCACCTGACAATCTAGCAAGACACTTCAATTTCTAAATGCCATCTTATATGACCTGGTCATTGTGTAAAAAAAGAAAATGTCCAGTAATGCTCTATGTTTCTACTTAACTTAGTGTTCCTTGCTCAAGGTTTATTTATGATTATCTGAATAAAGGCCGGAACTTCCGCATCTTGAAGAAGCCCATACAGAACCGAGGTGACCTCACAAATTACTATCTAATCACCTATCTACAATTCCTAGGAATGAGCAGATTTGGGCTGGAATATGTGTATGGAGTCAATCCCTGCACAACTACAGAAATTAGCATAGTATTCCTCAATAGCATATCCTGGGATATAACTCTTAGATTATGTATTAGCATTCTTCCGCCAATATAAAAAGAAATCATGGTAAATATCAGATGAATTGGGCATATTCACAAAACCTCACCCTACTAATGTGAGGTATGCACAAGCAGTTTGAAGCATATTGTGTGTTCTCAGACTCTCTGCTACTGTGGACCCCCAAGAATTCCTGGACTGCAAAAGGTTTTGAGAAAATATAACTCCTCCTTTCATATTTTGACACCAGTCTCACCAGAAACAATAATGATGTTTCAAAACTCCTTGTCAAGAACATCTTCTTTATGCCCTGCATGTCTTGCCTCCACATGGTCACTCTTAAGCCCTGAATTAGCTTTTTCAATTTTTCCCAGAGGAAGAATTACTTCAGCTTTCTTGTGAGTTGTTTTTACCGACCGTTTTCCTCTCTGCAACAATGCCGACCCCTTCTAAAATGCCTGTGTTTAATTGTAAGATGTATTGGAATTATGCCTATGAGGTCATTGCAGTTTTCTGAATATGACTAAAGTTCCTTTAAGGACTGTAATATTTGTTGCAAAATCGCTTGCAGGAAACTTGGAGATAGGATTTGACTAGCTAAAAAAAAAAAGACACCATTGGGAACAGAAGGGCATTGGTTTTGCATTTTGCACTTCAACTATGGTGAAGTGCAGAAGATGGCTTCTTCCTCTCTAGGAGAGGAGCGTACCCTAGTCAACACGGATCTAGTCATTGAGGTTTTTAAGGAGTTCACCAAAGCATTGGACGTTGACATTCATAGATTACTCATGTCGATGTTGATAGGGTCTGAATATTGTATCTCACTTTGAGAGAGGTGTTTCAGCTTCAGGGGTTTTCCCCTCACTGGGAATTACCCTCTGTGTTGAGAACATGCACACTCTTCAACTGTCTTGAAATTCTTGATTTCCGGCTCTCCAGAACCTTCCTCGTTATTCTAGCATTTGTGGTGATGCAGCTTCTTGGGTGCTTACAATTGGTACACTAATTGCAGGGTTTTGATTCTACAACCGTTTTTCCAACATGTTCAACATAGGAATTAGATGTGCACCTTTTGATTTGCAGGATGCAAATAGTTTCATTCTGCACAATGAGTATGAATTTTCTTTATTTAATAGT
The DNA here is from genome assembly GCF_964263255.1 of Lissotriton vulgaris. Classification (NCBI taxonomy): domain Eukaryota; kingdom Metazoa; phylum Chordata; class Amphibia; order Caudata; family Salamandridae; genus Lissotriton; species Lissotriton vulgaris. The sequence goes on from NC_141699.1 coordinate 595,740,978, forward strand.
GGGAAATAATCACACACAGTTTTTTTCGTTTTGGTCTGAAGTTTGCGACCAGATGTTTCTAAATTGAGGCTTTTGATGACACTTTTATTACAATCACTGGAGTCTTTATTGAGCCATACCCAAACAGATTGGCTCATCAAAGCATCTTCAGAGCAGAGCCTTTTTGCAGGACGTATAGTTCTTCTAAATGACCTCAGTCTTTAAATCAGCTTGAGCAGATAAGCTCTAATTCTTACACAGCATCCTATGTTCTTGTGTGGAGCTACAATGACATATGGGCAAGTGTCTTTATTGCCCCTCGTTGCCCATTCGCCGTCCCGCTCCCAGCTGCTACTTCCTCCCTCCCCGCCTCATCATGGAGGCCGCTGCACGACAGGAAGAGTGACCCTGACCCTGTTCGCAGGCCCGGTCGCTCCCCCTCTGTCGCACAGCTTATCCTGCTGCGCCAGTGCTCCCGCTGCTGCTCCTTGGCACTGTGAGGCGCAGGTTTTATCCCACAGTTCCTGACTGCCGCCTGTTCTTCTGTTGCTCCTTGCTGCCCAGTGTTTGCACCAGTGTCTTCTGTTTGGTTGCCTAATTACTGTTTAGTGCCGGTTATGCCCCTGTTTTTCTCTTTTTTTCTCTTGCCTTTTCCCCCCTCTCCCGCTGCCTCTCCCCTGCTCCCCCTCTTTGCTTCAGTAATCCCCTGCCCGTTCCCGCCGTTGCTCCCCGGCGGCCTGCCCCCCTCGTTGCCAATTCGCCGCCCCGTTCCATGCTGCTCCTCCCTCCCCGCCTTATCATGGAGGCCGCTGCGCGGCCGCTCTGGCGCGCCATCCGTGCCTGGACTTTGCCCAGCCCCAGAACCCTTGGACCCCACAACACCAGAATCCACTAAGACGCCGGCACCCTCCACGCACTCAACGCCGGCCGAAACCACACCTGCTTCCAGGCAGCCCCGAAACAGACCCACTGACCCTTCTCCTGCCGCACCTTCAGCTTTACCTGCGACAGAACCTCCAAGGAATGGACCCAACCACCTCCGCTGCATACTCCTCAACACCCGCTCCGCACGTAAACACCTCCGCCCCAGACGTGACCTTCCTGGCCGGGACCTGGTGGAACGACTCCTCGGCACCCGACATCGCCATAGCCATCCCGGACGGCTACAAGATCGCCCCAACGGATTCGGGGGAGGAATAGCCATCGCCCACAAATTCACCCTCAAGGTCGCCACCCACGCAGACGACACCATCAACACTGCCGAAAACCTGCACTTCCGGATCCACACCGACCCCAACACCACCCTCAAAGGAACACTCATCTACAGACCCCCCCCGGACCCTGGGCTCAGTTCAGCGACTCCATCGCCGACCTCGCCAGCACCCACGCACTCGCCTCCACGGACGACATCCTCCTCGGGGACCTGAACTTCCACCTCGAGAACAACAACGACGCCAACTCCGCCACCCTGATCGCCAACCACGGCCTCAGACAACTCTTCACCGCACCCACCCACCCTGCCGGCCACACGCTGGATCCCATCTTCTCCACAGGCTCCCACGTCCCCTTCGACCACACCACCGAACTCCACTGGACCGACCACCGCTGCATCCAATTCACCTTCAAGAAACCAACCATCGCACTCAACAGCTACCTCGCCGCTGCTGGAGCAAAATCACTGATGACCAGCTGATCACCACCCTTGCCCAGAACCCACCCACCGACCCCACCAACCCAGACGACACAGCCCGCAACCTCAGTGAATCGACGATTGCGCCATCACCCTCGCCCCGCTCGAAAAAAAATCCAACAGCCACGCCAGCAACAGAGCCGTCTGGTTCACTGACTAGCTCCAGACCTCCAAACGCGCATGCCGGAAAATGGAGGAGATATGGCTTCACAAACGCACACCGGACAACCATGCGGCCCACAACGAAGCCACTCTCTGACATCACCACCTCATCAGATTAGCTAAGAGATCTTCCTTCAAAAACGGCTTGGACAACAACGCACACAACAGCAAAGAGCTCTTCAGCATCGTAAAGGAACTCTTCAACCCCAGCGTCAACACCAACGACATCCCACCCTCACAAGAACTGTGCGACTAACTAGCCATCTTCCACAGCAAGATCGCTGACATCCACAACAGCTTCAACACTACAACCGCCCGACTTCACCGGACGCCACCTCCCCTGTGAACACCACCAGCGCCCAACCGACTGACCTCCTGGTCCAACGTCAACAACCACGAGACACGCAAGGTCCTAAATTCCATCCACTCGGGATGTCCGTCAGACCCATGCCCACACCACGTATTAAAAAAAGCAGACGCAGCCATCGCACCCCAACTAGGGAAGGTCATCAACATCTCCTTCGAGACAGCAACATTCCCGGAAAGCTGGAAGCAATCCCAATTCATCGCCCTCCTCAAGAAGCCCAAAGCGGACCCCAAGGACCTCAAGAACTTCCATCCCATCCCCCTGCTCCCATTCCTGGCAAAGGTCATCGAGAAAATCGTCAACATGCAATTGGCCCGCCACCTGGAAAACAACATCATCTTAGACCCGTCCCAGTCCGGATTCAGACGCAACCACAGCACCGAGACAGCCCTCATCGCCACCACAGACAACATCAGGCGCCAACTAGCCAACAGCGAAACATCATCCCTCATCCTCCTGGACCTGTCAGCCGCCTTCGACACGGTTTGCCATCGCACTCTGAAGACACGCCTTGTCAGGGGCTGCTCATATACAGCCAGAAACCACACAGGAGCAGAATGCTGCTAAGTCCCAACGCCCCTCTCAGAACCCCCCTGCCAGGTAGGTAGTTACTCCTTTGCAGGTAAGTACTAAGGGGGGAAAAGGGGATTGGGGTAGAGAAGAGACAGCTCCAAAACTCTGCCTTTACTGCTTCTTCTGTTCTTCTTCCTCAGCTGCTGTTCAGGCTAAAAACAAATGCTCACATAACTTTTTCTGTTTGTATTTAACTTACTTTCTTATTTAGATCCTGTGATTTAACCGACGAAACTAAACCCGGATATTTGGAGCCTACCCTGACTAACGTCCACGACGCTCAATTTACAGATGCTCCTCTAGTAGATTCTTCGGTGAAGTGTGTAGTAGAATGTTGAAGCACACTTCACCAGACTGTGATTGCTTGGAAGACTAGACTGCTAAACAGCAGTAAGCTGTTGCAGTGTCAAAATGTTGACAGCCATGTTGGAGTTTCTGCTGTGCCAACTAGCACTCCAACTTAAGGGATGAATTACTCTGAGTCTAGAGTAAGAGGATAGAAGCCACCGAGGAGGTATGAGGAGGAAACCTCCCGTGATTCCCGACACACCTCCTAGAAGCCGAAATCCTTGAGAAGGCCCTTGACTGGACCACTGTAACGACCGGATTCTCAGAACCGGCAGCTCACCATCCGTGGCTAACCCAGTCGTCACGTAACAACACTCTTCTCAGGCCACTATTTACAAGTCACCTAGAATACTCACCTACGAAAGTGAAAAGAAGCGATTTACATACCTGTATAGTCAAACCTACCACTAACACCTAATGGATTCCATATCTTATCCTATATTTACCTCATTTTACATCTATCTTTATAGTCCCGTAAGACTGTCCTTTTTTTATTTTTTTATTTTTTTTATTTTTAAAACCTTTATTTGAAAAAGTGCACACAGCTATTCAGCCTGACATCCCGGAGGCAAGGCAGCATAACCAAACAGGAGAACAATAGTGCAAGAATCATTGTCGCAGTACAGTGAAGGTTGATTTTATTTTTTCCGTTTCATAGAGGAACATAGAGAAAGAAAAAGAAAAGGGCGCCGGAAAAGGCGCAAAGAAAGTGGCAATGGAGTACAAGAAATCAGCGAAGCGTTGTTAGAGGGGCAGGGGGGGAGCATAGGGAACACAAGCATGGAAACAGGAGAAAAGTCCAGGAGAAAGGAGGGGAGAGAGGAAAAAACAGGATAATGTTTACAACGTGGTACAGTTGGTGTCACAGGTTATGGCGACAGGTGTTCCTCCAGTGAGACAGGTTCCGGGGGTACACAGATGTCTCCCCTGTACGCATTCCAGTCCCCCCACAATTTCAGCCACTTTTTGGGCTTACCCCTGGCAACATAGACCGTCTTCTCCCTGAACATACACCAATCCATGTTGGCTTCCCACTGCACCACCATGGGAGCTACTGAAGCCCCCCACTTCTGAGCGATATCACGTTTAGCCACCATGTTGCCAAGGGTCACCCACTGCGTCTGAGCCACATTGTGGTCCGTCGGTCCCCATATGTTGAGGAGGCACCTCCTAGCCTCCGCATCCACCACTACCCCAGTCACCGCACCCATAATCAGGTGCACACGTCTCCAGTAGGAGGCTATGGCGGGGCATTCCCAGAGGATGTGCATAAAAGTGGCTAGGGCACCACAGCCGCGGCGACAAAGTCCATCGACCGAATAACCTATATGCACAAGCCGGGGGCCAGTTACGTACACCCTATACAGGATCTTAAGTTGCACCAGCCTGAGACGGGAAGAGATGGCAACCTCTTTAGGGGAGGACACCGCATTCTGCCAGTCCTCATCGATTTCCAACCCATCACGCACCCACTGATCCCGTACACCCAGAAGGAGGTCAGTGCGAACATTAATAAGCTTCTTATAGGACAGTGAAATGGCGCTGTCCGGCATGTGGCCGTCCAGCACCCTGTCTTCCAACGGGGAGCTTTCCGGGATCGCCCCCTCCTCCGGTTTGGCAGAAAGCAATGCGTGTCGCAACTGGGCATACCGGAAAAATTCCGAGGTACCCAGCTGGTATTCATCCTGCAGCTGGGAAAAGGTCTTAATCTCACCTCTCGATAACATATCCTCCACCCTGGAGATGCCTATAAGGTCCCACTTATCGAAACCTTTGGTGTGCCATAACTTGCCCAGGAGGTCTGAATCATATAGCGGGGTAAATCTAGTCAGCCTGCCTTGCCAGCCCTGCGCCTTAAGACTGTCTTTTTAACGTCACCCGACGATGTCTGTAACGTCACCCGATGATCTACACTAATGGAGATAACTAATAGGGGTTCACCTTTAAGAGTTATTTCCCAAATGAAGTTCACACTCTCCCCCAATCATCAGTTACCTTTACAGAAGGGCATATCCCATCCTTCTGTATATTAGCACCTGGTTAAAAGGAAAGGTTGGGGGGGCGTGGCTAGCGGCTGACCATGGCGGCAGCAAACTAGAGAGGCTCCCGGCGTAAGGCGGCATCCCACAAAAATCCGCATTTAAGTCCGTTAAATATCTTGCTCGGAAGGGGTGCCCCGGGTCCTGTGACCGAGCGGCATCTCACGGTGCAATTTCGAAGCGGCGGAGCACCGGGAAACGGCAGGGAGACGACGTAACTGATGGGGCCTGGCGCTGGCCGGCAAGAAGCGGGCTGTGGTAGGAGTGGCGCCCGGGCGGAAGTGAGGCCTTGGCGGGGACTGACTGCCGGAAGTGGCCGCAGTGAGGAGGTAATCTGGAAAAGCCGGAGAAACACCTGCGGAAGCCTCGCGAGCCACCCGTGAACTGTGAGTGGGGACGGCGCTGCGGTGGTGCAAGGCAGGAAACAGCGAAGAAGAAGGGGAACGGACACCGTGATGCGGGTAGTGTCGCCGCCACTCCACGGAACTGCTACAAACCGGGGGGAGTGAATATTGTATGGCGAACGCTAGGCACCCGCACTGAAGGCTCCACAGGTGCCACAGAACCAAAAGAAATTACGTCGCAGTGGCCGAGAGCGTGCCGCACAACCTGGACATATCGCCCTCAAGACCTAACCTGGGCACAGCAGACATAGAAACAACGGAGGTGCAAAGTGAATGCAGGCGACCCCCTCCTGTTTCAATAAGGCAGTACTCAGCCGCGCACCGGCAGGCAGGGCGACTCCGGTACTGCATAAAACGGCTGTGAGGAATAACGGAGTGCTCGGCCCACACATTAGCCAGAGAAGGGAAATCCGTGGTCGGGGTGGTGATGCGATAGCCCAAATACTCCCTTGGCCCGCTGAACTGGAGCTGCACGGGCCGCGCAAGAGGGCGGCGGTCTTGATGCAACACGTCATCCTACATCACATGGAGTAGAAGCTGACCAGGTGAGGGACACCATTCGGAGGGCTCCAATTGGGGCGGATATTGCTGTGGCCGCACTAACCCGATAAGCAAGAGCTTATTCAGACCTGCACCCAGCGCCCAACACTTAAGGGTAGGTGCATGAAGATCGGACAGCTGCTGAGAACCCAAACGAGAGGAGTGTGAGACCAACCCCCCTCTGGACGAGCGACACACCACTCGGAGGTGAGCAGACTGTTGAGTCATCACCATGGCTGGCAGAGGAGCTAAACATAATTCCACACAAGCCAAGCTAGATAAATTCGCCTATGACAAGCAAAATCCCCCTCTGGCGGAACAACGCAAATCCACTGGGAAAACGGCGGAGAGCGAAGGGGCAAAGAAGGCCACGTTAGACGACGTGATGAGTGCCCTGGCACAGGTGCAGGCAACGGTGGGGGCAACGGCGACAGAAGTAATCCTGATACGTGCGGACTTCCAAAAAATGAATGAAAGAGTGAAACAAGTTGAAGTTGTGACTAAATCCTTGGTATAAGATGTATCGGAGCTGCAAGTGGAGATGGAGAAAATGCAAGCCGAAAACAAATCACTCGGGGAGAAGTTGGACGATCAGGAAGAGCGCTCTCGGAGGAACAACGTCCGCATACTGGGAGTTCCTGAATCGGAAGCCTCAGGAGCTATGAACCTTTATGTGGAGGATTTGATTAAAAAACAGCTCAACCCCAAGGGACTCTCACACTTCTTCTCCGTGGAAAGGGCCCATAGAGTACCAGGAGGGAAGCCGAAGCCGGGGGCCCCCCGAGGCCAATACTAGCAAGACTTTTTAACTTTCGCGACCGGGACGCCATTTTGCAGGCGGCCAGAGTGGCACCAGCCATCCAGATTCAGAACTCCTGGATATCCCTTTTCCCAGACTACACAGCGGAAGTTTCGCGAAGGAGGACGAGGTTTCTTGAGGTTAAAAAGACGCTGCGAGAAAAAGAACTGCCCTACTCAATGCTGTTTCCAGCCAGACTACGGGTAGTCGCTGACAAAAAAGTCTGGTTCTTCGACACCCCGGATGCGGCCAGGGACTGGCTCGAGGGATGGCGCACCGCAGGGCCTCCACGCAGATCACATAGGACAAACCACGGACGCCGCGACGACAGCCGGACCGGGTCACAGACATCTGGCTGAGAAGACGCGGACAGGTCTCCGACTCAAGAACATACTGAGGCCGAAAGAGGAGAATAACCAGGAACACCCGGGGCAGTAATGGACGCTGCTGTTTTTTCTATTTGAACTAAGTGCATATTTGCTGCGATTGGACGCTGGCCTGGGACACCCGGAAGAGTGCAGGGATGCCGCCTGCCCGGGGAGATACTCTCCCCCAACACGCAAGTACTTTGGTTGTGGGATGGGTTAAGCGCTCTGCTCAGTTCGGGAGGCGGGCAGTTGAAGGTCCGTCAAGCAGGGAGGCAGTTGAATGAGGGGGGGTTGTTTAGTAATTGTTAGAAATCCACATGTAGGGTCACGAGGTATCAGTAGACACTTACTCTGCTTAGATGTTAAGAAGAAACGTGGCACCTGGGCTGCAAGGCGCGGCAGGCAAATACTCAAATACCTGACCAGCTATGGCTGATTGCCCGATAAGTAGTACGGAGGGGGACGAGCCACGGACACAGGGCGCGCCCCTCCGCATGCTGACATGGAATGTGATAGGACTGGGGGATAAGGTAAAGCGCGGCCTGGTACTTACCGCACTGAAGAGGCAGGGGACAGTCCTAGCACTCCTCCAAGAGACACACTTGGTGGCAGGGGCGTCCAAGGCTCTTGACAGGAGAGGATACAAAATGATAGTGCACTCAGAGTTCACTTCTGGCTCTCGAACTGGCATTTTAATCAAGAATTCCTCACAATTCATACCAATGAGCACTAAGATTGACGGGCAGGGATGCTTTGCGGCCTTACAGGGACAATGGGAGGGATGACTCATCAACGTGGTCTCGGTGAACATCCCTCCGGCGCTTCACTCGGTTATGCTTCCAGCACTGGGTGAATTTCTCCTGACCCTTCCGGAAGGGGATGTTATAATTGGGGGGGACTTCAATGCCACAATAGACACCCTACTTGACAAATTCCCGGCGACGACCCCGACTGGAGGTCCTTCCCGCTTCCAGCGATTCTTGACTGCTATGGGTCTAATTGACATATGGCAACATGCACACCCTCATGAGAGACAATACACATTCCACTCCACTGTCCACAACAGCTTGTCGAGGATCGACTATTTCCTGGCATTAGGCGATGGCATACAACACGTAGACATCCACCCTAGAGGCATTTCGGACCATTCCCCGGTCACTTTGACAGTCTCCACCCAAGAAAAACCGCGTAGAAGAATTTATCCCATACAGGCTGCATATCTTAAGGTCCCCAAGGTCAGGAAGGCACTCAAAATGGCGACAACACAATACTTTGCAGAGAATGTCACATCGGTGCGATCCTCAGCGATTCTGTGGGAGGCATATAAGGCGGTGTTACGGGGACAGGCCATAAATTCGAATACGGGCTATAAAAGGGAAAAAGCAATTGAGCTGGCTGGGCTAGAATTAACACTGCAGAACGCGACAGTAGCACATGAGGCACACCCCACACCTGGCATGTCACATACCTTACACCTTCAACAGCAACTGTATACAGATCATTTACGACACCAGGTGAGGGGGCAAATAACTGACACACTGAACAGGATTTACGATATAGGGAACAAGGCGGGTAAGATGTTGGCCTGGCTGGACAGGAAGGTGGGGAGATCCAGAGGTATCCAACGAGAGAGACAGTCAGGGTATAGCTCGCACAAGCCCCGAACAGATAGTGGAGGCACTTGCAGATCACTTCGAGGGGGTATATACACCAGACAGAGGGATAACCGCTGAAATGGCCAGGGCTGCCTTAGAACCTATCCAAACTCCGACACTGCAACCAGAGGCATCAGCAGAGTTGGAAGCTGACATAACTACTGACGAGATACAAATGGCTATAAGAGCAATAAAGCCCGGTAAGGCACTTGGACCAAACGTAATCCCGATAGAGTGGTACCAGGCCACACCGGAAAGGCTGAGTGTGCACTTGCTGGCTATGTACACAGACTGCTTGGAGAAGGGCCAACTCCCACTGGATCAGAGAGTAGCAACCATCATAGCAATCCCCAAACCTGGGAAACCACCAGAAGAGTGCACTTCCTACCGCCCCATTTCCCTGCTTAAGGCAGAAGTTAGTCTTGGCCAAACTCTTGCCCACCCGACTGATGGCTCACCTACCTGACCTCATACATCTTGACCAGTCTGGGTTTATGACACACAGAAATACGGCACTGAATCTACGCAGGGTGCATGGAGTATTGGCAAGGGCAGGATTGATCCCCGAACCGGCGGTTATATTGGCACTCGATGCAAACATGGCTTTCGATCTAGTGGAATGGAACTACCTGTTCGAGGTCCTGGCACATTTGGGTTTTGGACCCAAGTTCATTGCATGGGTTAGGCTGCTGTACGCTAAACCTGTAGCACATGTGGTAGCGAATGGCCACATTTCACGAACGTTCCCCTTGGGGAGAGGCACCCGTCAAGGATGCCCCCTGTCGCCATTGCTCTTCGCACTCGCCCTAGAACCCTCGGCGAACTTGATACGATCGACACCGCTGTTGAAAGGGATAGCCTGAGCAGAGGGATGTGAGGACCACTCTCACTATATGCGGACGACATGCTGGTGTATATAACGGAACCTGAACGCGGCGTTCCAGCGCTCCTAACACTTTGTGATGAGCATGGGAAAGTCTCGGGATACACGCTAAATTTGACTAAATCGGAGCTGTATGTTCTGAAGGGCCCAACCCCGGCGTTGAGCGCAGACTGCCCCCTAAGGGCAGCTGGCTCATCCTTTAAGCATTTGGGCATCCATGAAACCATGGATCCAATGGAATTTTACGCGGAAAAATCTGGTGCCACCCATGGAACGGCTCAAGCAGGACGTTAAATTCTGGGCGGGGCTGCCCCTAACGATGCTGGGGAACGCAGCACTTTATAAAATGAGGTCACTGCCCCGTTTTTAGGTTGAGCGTAGCGAAGGACCTATTGTCGGCGGTTTCGGGGGAATGTGAGACAGCGTTCGGCCACGCGCCTCGCTGTCTCAGATTCCTCCTCGAGGGCGCGCACGGCGCCGTGCACATCCCCTGCCTCCCTCAATCACACACAGCCACACTCGCGCATGCGCGCACACACACATACACCCACGCAGGCACACACAGGCAGGCACACACTCATGCATACACACACAATAAGATCACCGCTCCTGGCCCGAGGTTCTTATGGTGTGTGAACTTACCCCCCAACTTCACCGTCGTGTGAGAGTGCTTCAACATTGCCATTAGAAGCACCGCCAGCAGCCCGGGAACCTTGGGACGCCGTTGCCTGCTCCACCTACGTCACCTCCGTGCCACGCTGTGATAGGCTCAAAGTTTCAGCCATTCCCGCCGCGTCATCAGAGGGCTGCGCCGGGATTGGCTGCAGCTCTCCAGGACTTCAGTGACAGCAGCCTCTCTGTGGTGGAGAGGAGGCCTGAGCAGTGATCGGACAGAGGGAGGAGTGTGGGGGGCGGGGGGGAGGGTGTCTGCGTGACTTGTTTTTGTTTGCACTCTATTTTCCCCAGTCCCGCGGGCGTCTTTTCATCACATTGGGCACATGGCGCACTTTCACGCGCGGCATTGGTATGTACACAGACGCTTTAGCACGTTTTTTCTCACTGTACAAGCTGGCGCGCTGTCTCTTGTATTTGTATTATTTATTTATTTTATTGAGCCCCGGCTTCCTCCTATTTTTGTTGCGCTGTGTGTGTCATGCGCACCACCGTGTCTCCGAGGAAGCTGGAATGCCGTAAGAAGCCCTCCGATCCCCTTGCACGGAAGAGTAACTGCATGATGTTTATTAAACTTTCTAACAATTAATTGTCCTGTTATGCTACACTTGGTGCGCGCGCGGCTAATATTACACTGCAATCATAACTTCGGCTTCCTCCCGTTTGTTTACGCTGCGTTGTGTGTGGCATGCGCACCACCCTCCCACCATGCACCCACCCTTAACCCCTTCTTCCCTTTTGCTTCTCAGCGACACCCTCCTACTCCCCTCTCGTGAGATCACTGGCAGTGTGTTATTTTCGTTACACAGCAGTGTAGAGCAAGCGTTTTCAATTTATATTTAAAGAGCCTCACATAGTCTCTTCCAGAGCCCCTCCCTTCCACCCCTCTCTTCCAGACACCCTCCCTTCCACCGCTCACAACATTCACACGCCACACATTAAACAAGGTAAATTTTAGCTGCTATTTGCTCAGCCCGTGTTTTAGTAATAATTGCTTTTGCTCTGTTTTAACATTCTTTTTTGTTCTTGTTTTAGAAGGCCATTGATATAGCGCTTCATTGTGACCCGTAGTTAGGCGCTTGAGCAATCAATGTTATTGGTATAGGTGGGATCTTGGGGCAGAGGAGGCTTGCTGCCGCGCCTCGCAACATAGGTTGAGGTCATGAAGAGCGCCTTGTGCGATCTACGGCGGATTCCTTTGTCTGCCTGAGGCGGTGCGAGAATGCAAGGATTGGGACAGCAGTGTCTAGAACTCCCCTGGGGCACCCTAAATAAGCTTGATCACCCCACCCAGGATCCGCCAGGCCCTCCCTGCACAGCGTCTCCCGCCAGATGAATGCTATTTCTGCAGCGAATGTGCCCCCTCCCGGCTCGCCCGGTTTGGAAATGACAGGCGATTGCAGCATGTTCCCGCTCTGTGTTTTTGTTTATTTTGGAACTGCTACCGTTACCTCCTGGGAAGAACATTTCCAAAGTGACGTGCTCTTAAAAATTGAATTTTGAAATATTCAGAGGCCCGCGTTGCGTGAAATTTTGATTTCTTTCTATTACCTTTCATAAATACTGTGTAAACATTGGGCGGGGCCAGTGGAATTGATTCCGCAGCGATTCGAGGTTTATAACACACTTTTGCATTTCCCTCACACACACAAACTGCGCTGCCTCACACACACACACTACGTAGTCACACACTGCTGTGTCACTCACACTGCCCTATCACACACACTGTGCTGCATCACATACACACTGCGCTGCCTCACATACACACTGCGCTGCCTCACATACACACTGCGCTGCCTCACATACACACTGCGCTGCCTCACATACACACTGCGCTGCCTCACACACTGCGCTGCCTCACACACTGCGCTGCCTCACACACTGCGCTGCCTCACACACTGCGCTGCCTCACACACTGCGCTGCCTCACACACTGCGCTGCCTCACACACTGCGCTGCCTCACACACTGCGCTGCCTCACACACTGCGCTGCCTCACACACTGCGCTGCCTCACACACACTGCGCTGCCTCACACACACTGCGCTGCCTCACACACTGTGCGCTGCCTCACACACTGTGCGCTGCCTCACACACTGTGCGCTGCCTCACACACTGTGCGCTGCCTCACACACACTGTGCGCTGCCTCACACACACTGCGCTGCCTCACACACACTGCGCTGCCTCACACACACTGCGCTGCCTCACACACACTGCGCTGCCTCACACACACTGCGCTGCCTCACACACACTGCGCTGCCTCACACACACTGCGCTGCCTCACACACACTGCGCTGCCTCACACACACTGCGCTGCCTCACACACACTGCGCTGCCTCACACACACTGCGCTGCCTCACACACACTGCGCTGCCTCACACACACTTCGCTGCCTCACACACACTTCGCTGCCTCACACACACTGCCCTGCCTCACACACTGCCCTGCCTCACACACACACACTGACCTGCCTCTCACACACACACACTGCCCTGCCTCACACACACACACACACACACACACACACTGCGCTGCCTCACACACACTGCGCTGCCTCACACACACACACTGCGCTGCCTCACACACACACACACACTGCGCTGCCTCACACACACACACACTGCGCTGCCTCACACACACACACTGCGCTGCCTCACACACACACACTGCGCTGCCTCACACACACACACTGCGCTGCCTCACACACACACTGCGCTGCCTCACACGCACACTGCGCTGCCTCACACACACACTGCGCTGCCTCACACACACTGCGCTGCCTCACACACACACTGCGCTGCCTCACACACACACTGCGCTGCCTCACACACACACTGCGCTGCCTCACACACACACTGCGCTGCCTCACACACACACTGCGCTGCCTCACACACACACTGCGCTGCCTCACACACACACTGCGCTGCCTAACACACACACACACACACTGCGCTGCCTCACACACACACACTGCGCTGCCTCACACACACACTGCGCTGCCTCACACACACACTGCGCTGCCTCACACACACACTGCGCTGCCTCACACACACACTGCGCTGCCTCACACACACACTGCGCTGCCTCAAACACACACTGCGCTGCCTCAAACACACACTGCGCTGCCTCAAACACACACTGCGCTGCCTCACACACACACACACTGCGCTGCCTCACACACACACATTGCGCTGCCTCACACACACACATTGCGCTGCCTCACACACACACATTGCGCTGCCTCACACACACTGCGCTGCCTCACACACACACTCCGCTGCCTCACACACAAAACTGCGCTGCCTCACACATATCGCTCCCTCACACACACACTGCTCTGCCTCACATACACTGCTCTGCCTCACACACACTGCTCTGCCTCACACACACTGCGCTGCCTCACACACACACACTGCGCTGCCTCACACACACTGCGCTGCCTCACACACACTGCGCTGCCTCACACACACTGCGCTGCCTCACACACACACTGCGCTGCCTCACACACATTGCGCTGCCTCACACACACACATTGCGCTGCCTCACACACACACATTGCGCTGCCTCACACACACTGCGCTGCCTCACACACACACTCCGCTGCCTCACACACAAAACTGCGCTGCCTCACACATATCGCTCCCTCACACACACACTGCTCTGCCTCACATACACTGCTCTGCCTCACACACACTGCTCTGCCTCACACACACTGCGCTGCCTCACACACACACACTGCGCTGCCTCACACACACTGCGCTGCCTCACACACACTGCGCTGCCTCACACACACTGCGCTGCCTCACACACACACTGCGCTGCCTCACACACACTGCGCTGCCTCACACACACACTGCGCTGCCTCACACACACACTGCGCTGCCTCACACACACACTGCGCTGCCTCACACACACTGCGCTGCCTCACACACACACTGCGCTGCCTCACACACACACTGCGCTGCCACACACACACTTCGCTGCCTCACACACACTTCGCTGCCTCACACACACTTCGCTGCCTCACACACACTTCGCTGCCTCACACACACTGCCCTGCCTCACACACTGCCCTGCCTCACACACTGCCCTGCCTCACACACACACACTGCCCTGCCTCACACACACACACTGCCCTGCCTCACACACACACACTGCCCTGCCTCACACACACACACACACACACTGCGCTGCCTCACACACACACACTGCGCTGCCTCACACACACACACTGCGCTGCCTCACACACACACACTGCGCTGCCTCACACACACACTGCGCTGCCTCAAACACACACTGCGCTGCCTCACACACACACACACTGCGCTGCCTCACACACACATTGCGCTGCCTCACACACACACATTGCGCTGCCTCACACACACACATTGCGCTGCCTCACACACACTGCGCTGCCTCACACACACACTGCGCTGCCTCACACACACTGCGCTGCCTCACACACACTGCGCTGCCTCACACACACTGCGCTGCCTCACACACACACTGCGCTGCCTCACACACACTGCGCTGCCTCACACACACTGCGCTGCCTCACACACACTGCGCTGCCTCACACACACACTGCGCTGCCTCACACACACACTGCGCTGCCTCACACACACACTGCGCTGCCTCACACACACTGCGCTGCCTCACACACACTGCGCTGCCTCACACACACACTGCGCTGCCTCACACACACACTGCGCTGCCTCACACACACACTGCGCTGCCTCACACACACTTCGCTGCCTCACACACACTGCCCTGCCTCACACACTGCCCTGCCTCTCACACACACACTGCCCTGCCTCACACACACACTGCCCTGCCTCACACACACACTGCGCTGCCTCACACACACACACACTGCGCTGCCTCACACACACACACACTGCGCTGCCTCACACACACACACTGCGCTGCCTCACACACACACACTGCGCTGCCTCACACACACACACTGCGCTGCCTCACACACACACACACACTGCGCTGCCTCACACACACTGCGCTGCCTCACACACACACTGCGCTGCCTCACACACACACTGCGCTGCCTCACACACACACACTGCGCTGCCTCACACACACACTGCGCTGCCTCACACACACTGCGCTGCCTCACACACACTGCGCTGCCTCACACACACTGCGCTGCCTCACACACACTGCGCTGCCTCACACACTCTGCGCTGCCTCACACACACTTCGCTGCCTCACACACACTTCGCTGCCTCACACACACTTCGCTGCCTCACACACTGCCCTGCCTCACACACACACACTGCCCTGCCTCACACACACACACTGCCCTGCCTCACACACACACACTGCCCTGCCTCACACACACACACTGCCCTGCCTCACACACACACACACACACACACACACTGCGCTGCCTCACACACACACTGCGCTGCCTCACACACACACACTGCGCTGCCTCACACACACACACACACACACACACACACACACACACTGCGCTGCCTCACACACACACACACACTTCGCTGCCTCACACACACTTCGCTGCCTCACACACACACTGCCCTGCCTCACACACTGCCCTGCCTCACACACACACACCCACACACACACACACACACACACACACTGCGCTGCCTCACACACACACTGCGCTGCCTCACACACACACACACACTGCCTCACACACACACACACACTGCCTCACACACACACACACTGCGCTGCCTCACACAAACACACTGCGCTGCCTCACACACACACTGCGCTGCCTCACACACACACACACACTGCCTCACACACACACACACTGCGCTGCCTCACACAAACACACTGCGCTGCCTCACACACACACACTGCGCTGCCTCACACAAACACACTGCGCTGCCTCACACACACACACACTGCGCTGCCTCACACACACACACACTGCGCTGCCTCACACACACACACACACACACTGCGCTGCCTCACACACACACACTGCGCTGCCTCACACACACTGCGCTGCCTCACACACACACTGCGCTGCCTCACACACACACTGCGCTGCCTCACACACACTGCGCTGCCTCACACACACTGCGCTGCCTCACACACACTGCGCTGCCTCACACACACTGCGCTGCCTCACACACACTGCGCTGCCTCACACACACTGCGCTGCCTCACACACTGCGCTGCCTCACACACAGTGCGCTGCCTCACACACACTGCGCTGCCTCACACACACACTGCGCTGCCTCACACACACACTGCGCTGCCTCACACCCACACTGCGCTGCCTCACACACACACTGCGCTGCCTCACACACACACTGCGCTGCCTCACACACACACTGCGCTGCCTCACACACACACTGCCCTGCCTCACACACACACTGCGCTGCCTCACACACACACACACTGCGCTGCCTCACACACACACACACTGCGCTGCCTCACACACACACACTGCGCTGCCTCACACACACACACTGCGCTGCCTCACACACACACACACTGCGCTGCCTCACACACACACACACTGCGCTGCCTCACACACACACTGCGCTGCCTCACACACACACTGCGCTGCCTCACACACACTGCGCTGCCTCACACACACACACACTGCGCTGCCTCACACACACACTGCGCTGCCTCACACACACACTGCGCTGCCTCACACACACTGCGCTGCCTCACACACACTGCGCTGCCTCACACACACTGCGCTGCCTCACACACACTGCGCTGCCTCACACACACTTCGCTGCCTCACACACACTTCGCTGCCTCACACACACTTCGCTGCCTCACACACACTTCCCTGCCTCACACACTGCCCTGCCTCACACACTGCCCTGCCTCACACACACACACTGCCCTGCCTCACACACACACACTGCCCTGCCTCACACACACACACTGCCCTGCCTCACACACACACACTGCCCTGCCTCACACACACACACTGCCCTGCCTCACACACACACACTGCCCTGCCTCACACACACACACACACACACACACACTGCGCTGCCTCACACACACACTGCGCTGCCTCACACACACACACTGCGCTGCCTCACACACACACACACACACACACACACACTGCGCTGCCTCACACACACACACACACACACTTCGCTGCCTCACACACACTTCGCTGCCTCACACACACACTGCCCTGCCTCACACACTGCCCTGCCTCACACACACACACCCACACACACACACACACACACACACACACACACACACTGCGCTGCCTCACACACACACTGCGCTGCCTCACACACACACACACACTGCCTCACACACACACACACACACACACTGCGCTGCCTCACACAAACACACTGCGCTGCCTCACACACACACTGCGCTGCCTCACACACACACACACTGCCTCACACACACACACACTGCGCTGCCTCACACAAACACACTGCGATGCCTCACACACACACACTGCGCTGCCTCACACAAACACACTGCGCTGCCTCACACACACACACACTGCGCTGCCTCACACACACACACACACTGCGCTGCCTCACACACACACACACACTGCGCTGCCTCACACACACACACTGCGCTGCCTCACACACACTGCGCTGCCTCACACACACTGCGCTGCCTCACACACACTGCGCTGCCTCACACACACTGCGCTGCCTCACACACACTGCGCTGCCTCACACACGCTGCCTCACACACACTGCGCTGCCTCACACACACTGCGCTGCCTCACACACACTGCGCTGCCTCACACACACTGCGCTGCCTCACACACACTGCGCTGCCTCACACACACTGCGCTGCCTCACACACACTGCTCTGCCTCACACACACTGCGCTGCCTCACACACACTGCGCTGCCTCACACACACTGCGCTGCCTCACACACACTGCGCTGCCTCACACACACTGCGCTGCCTCACACACACTGCGCTGCCTCACACACACACTGCGCTGCCTCACACACACACTGCGCTGCCTCACACACACACTGCGCTGCCTCACACACACACTGCGCTGCCTCACACACACTGCGCTGCCTCACACACACACTGCGCTGCCTCACACACTGCGCTGCCTCACACACACACTGCGCTGCCTCACACACACACTGCGCTGCCTCACACACACACTGCGCTGCCTCACACACACACTGCGCTGCCTCACACACACACTGCGCTGCCTCACACACACACTGCGCTGCCTCACACACACACTGCGCTGCCTCACACACACACTGCGCTGCCTCACACACACACACTGCGCTGCCTCACACACACACTGCGCTGCCTCACACACACACACTGCGCTGCCTCACACACACACACTGCGCTGCCTCACACACACACACTGCGCTGCCTCACACACACTGCGCTGCCTCACACACACACTGCGCTGCCTCACACACACACTGCGCTGCCTCACACACACACTGCGCTGCCTCACACACACACTGCGCTGCCTCACACACACACTGCGCTGCCTCACACACACACTGCGCTGCCTCACACACACTTCGCTGCCTCACACACACTGCCCTGCCTCACACACTGCGCTGCCTCACACACACTGCGCTGCCTCACACACACACTGCGCTGCCTCACAAACACACTGCGCTGCCTCACAAACACACTGCGCTGCCTCACAAACACACTGCGCTGCCTCACAAACACACTGCGCTGCCTCACAAACACACTGCGCTGCCTCACAAACACACTGCGCTGCCTCACAAACACACTGCGCTGCCTCACTCACACACACACACTGCGCTGCCTCACACACACACTGCGCTGCCTCACAAACACACTGCGCTGCCTCACAAACACACTGCGCTGCCTCACAAACACACTGCGCTGCCTCACAAATACACTGCGCTGCCTCACAAACACACTGCGCTGCCTCACAAACACACTGCGCTGCCTCACAAACACTGCGCTGCCTCCCAAACACACTGCGCTGCCTCCCAAACACACTGCGCTGCCTCCCAAACACACTGCGCTGCCTCCCAAACACACTGCGCTGCCTCCCAAACACACTGCGCTGCCTCACAAACACACTGCGCTGCCTCACACACACACTGCGCTGCCTCACACACACATACACTGCGCTGCCTCACACACACACACACTGCGCTGTCACACAGTATGTAGTCACACACTGCTGTCACTCACACTGTCCTATCACACACTGCACTGTTGCACACAAACTGCACTGTGAGACACACACTGCACTGCCTCACACACACACTGCGCTGCATCACACACACACTGCCATGATACACGCTGTGCTGCCTCACACACACATTGCCTTGCATCACACACACTGCCCTGACTTACACACAAAATGCACTGCCACACACACACTGCGCTGCCTCACACACACACTGCGCTGCCTCACACACACACTGCGCTGCCTCACACACACACTGCGCTGCCTCACACACACACTGCGCTGCCTCACACACACACTGCGCTGCCTCACACACACACTGCGCTGCCTCACACGCACACACTGCGCTGCCTCACACGCACACACTGCGCTGCCTCACACGCACACACTGCGCTGCCTCACACGCACACACTGCGCTGCCTCACGCACACACTGCGCTGCCTCACACGCACACACTGCGCTGCCTCACGCACACACTGCGCTGCCTCACGCACACACTGCGCTGCCTCACGCACACACTGCGCTGCCTCACGCACACACTGCGCTGCCTCACGCACACACTGCGCTGCCTCACGCACACACTGCGCTGCCTCACGCACACACTGCGCTGCCTCACGCACACACTGCGCTGCCTCACGCACACACTGCGCTGCCTCACGCACACACTGCGCTGCCTCACGCACACACTGCGCTGCCTCACGCACACACTGCGCTGCCTCACGCACACACTGCGCTGCCTCACGCACACACTGCGCTGCCTCACGCACACACTGCGCTGCCTCACACACACTGCGCTGCCTCCACACACACTGCGCTGCCTCCACACACACACAGCGCTGCATCACACACACACTGCCATGATACACACTGCGCTGCCTCACACACACACTGCGCTGCCTCACACACACACTGCGCTGCCTCACACACACACTGCGCTGCCTCACACACACACTGCGCTGCCTCACACACACCCACACTGCGCTGCCTCACACACACCCACACTGCCTCACACACACCCACACTGCGCTGCCTCACACACACACCCACACTGCGCTGCCTCACACACTGCACTGCCACATAATTACACAGTCATCAATGCAACATACACTCCAAATACCACTCAGTGCCACGTAGTTATATGCAACATAATTACACTGCCCTCAATGCAACATACACTCCAAACAATACCACTCAGTGCCACATAATTATATGCTACATAATTACACTGCACTCAATGCAACATACTCCAAGCAATACCACTCAGTGCCACAAAATTACACACCACACAATTACTCTACTGAATACAACATACACTCCACAGAATACCACTCAATGCCACATAAATACATGCTAAATAATTACACTGAGCTCAATGCAACATACACTCCAAATACCACTCAGTGCCACATAATTACACGCCACATAATTACACGCCACATAATTACACGCCACATAATTACACTGCACTCAATGCAACATAGACTCCAAATACTGCTCAGTGCCACATAATTACACACCACATATTCACACTGCACTCCATGCATCATACACTCCAAATACCAGTAAGTGCCACACAATTACCCACCACATAATTACACTGCACTCAATGCAACATACACTCCACACAATACCACTCAATGCCACATAATTACATGCTAAATAATTACACTGAGCTCAATGCAACATACACTCCAAATACCACTCAGTGCCACATATTTACACGCTACATATTTACACGCCACATATTTACACACCACATAATTACACTGCACTCAATGCAACATACACTCCAAATACTGCTCAGTGCCACATAATTACACACCACATATTTACACTTCACTCCATGCATCATACACTCCAAATACCAGTAAGTGCCACACAATTACCCACCACATAATTACACTGCACTCAATGCAACATTCACTCCAAATCCCACTCAGTGCCACATAATTACACACACCACAAAATTACTCTAATGAATGCAACACACACTCCACACAATACCACTCCGTTCCACATTATGATGTGCTACATAATCACACTGCACTCAATGCAACAGACACTCCAAACAATACCACTCAGTGCCACATAATTACATGCTACATAATTACACTGCGCTCAATGCAACATACACTCCAGATACCACTCAGTGCCACATATTTACACGCCGCATAATTACACTGCACTCCATGCAACATACACTCCAAATACCACTGAGTGCCACACAATTACACGCCACATAATTACACTGCACTCAATGCAACATTCACTCCAAATCCCACTCAGTGCCACGTAATTACACACCATATAATTACTCTAATGAATGTAACACACTCCACACAATACCACTCAGTTCCACATTATGATATCCTACATAATTACACTGCACTCAATGCAACATACACTCCAAACAATACCACTCAGTGCCATATAATTATATGCAAATAATAGCAATGGGCCAAGGACAACTAAAGCTATCTAGAAAACTGTGTATGCGTGTTGGGATATAATCTATGAATCCAAGGTATTCATGGTGAAAAATTGTGTTCCCATCAGATACTCGTCCTGTACCGCCCTACATCATTTGGAATCCTTCACCCGAAGGAAGTGGAAACATGCCCACTGTGGATTAGGTAGATTGTAGCCTAATCGTGTAGAAGGATGCAGGGATGTTGTTGGAAAACAGAATGGTATCAGGGGGTATAAATAACTAGCAGTGCAATTTAATGAAAGTGCTATGTGCAACAGATAAGTGAATTTAATATTGGGTTGCAGGAATGGAAAATAAATTTTAAATTTTAATAGGATCCTACCCACACCCAAGGTTAAAAAACAGTGCAAAAGTAGTGTAACAAATAACTACTTAGATGTAATTGAGGTCGACATGTTTCTGCAGAGTAGTAGGGTCAAGGGATCCCTGTCTGCTTCTTCAGGACCTTAACAGGAAATGCTACTGCTGATGAGTGTATTATAGTGATTTAAAATCATATCACTGGCCAAATTCGCGATGGATAAGGTTTATCCGTATACCAGTGACAATTTCAGCCCCACTAACCAAAAGGATGCACATAAGGGAGGATCCAACTATGGGAGCTCTAGCTCCGATGGTGCCTCCAGCGATTCGGATGGATCGAACACTAACCAGTCACCATTTAAACAGCGGGGAAGAGGTGGTAATAGAAGAGGGTGGAGAGGGTATAATCAAGCCTTCTCCCAACCACAATTTCCACCTTGGTGGCAGCCCTCACCGTGGGGACAACCCCCCTTTCCACCAATGATGAACCCCTATGGTCCGCCTCAATTCTAGGGAGACTATAACCAACAGTCTTTTTTAGGCGGGGGCAGGAGAAGCCGGGGCCGCCAAAGAACTCCCAGGCAAGGACAGGTTCGCTGGAACGTACCACCCCAGACCATGGATCTGAGGAGTGGGAAGAAGATCCCACAAGATCAAACAACAACCGCTGCGGGACCAATCTAGTCATCAATTTGAGCTCTCAACAGTTAACAGAGACTCGAGAACAAGTAATGAATAAGGGCCTTGGCTTCGTTTCCACGAACCCGACTGATCCTTTTCAAGCACAAATTGAAATAAGTAAACTCTACAGAAAGATTAGACTCCACTTTTTGTTTGCCAACAAGACAACCGAGATGGCACAAACCAGTTCTAATGTCAACACAGGGTTGAAGAAACCTTCTACTTTCAATCCCACCACGTTAGGCCAGCCCCCAAAGGTCCTCACCTTTGAAGAGGCTGTTAACCATGACATCCGGGAGCTCTTTGCTACCAGGCAAAGGACTTTTTCTAATCTATCCAGAAATGAACAAAATGCCATCAAAGAATTGACAGAGAATCCCCTCATTGTAATAAAATCAGCGGACAAGGGGGGAGGGGTGGTCATCCTTGATGTAGAAACCTACCGCAATGAGTGCTTACGACAACTCAATGATACACGATCCTATAAAAAACTCAAAGAAGATCCTACAGCTAGACTAACAAATATCATAGGTCACATTGTTGAAGAAGCCCTTGCGGAAGGATGGCTTACTCCCAAAGAGGGACAATACCTCCGAGTATTTAATCCTGTCATTCCCTACTTTTACCAGCTACCAAAAATACATAAGGCCCAACGCCCTCCACCGGGCCGTCCCATAATATCTGGGATAGGTTCACTTCTGGAACCTCTGTCGACCTTAGTCGATGTGTTCCTTCAACCGATGGTACAAGAAATGCCGACCTTTTTGAAGGACACAAAAGATGTCTTAAGACTATTACCCGACATTGAATATGACATAAACACTGACCTATTAGTGTCATTCAATGTCGAAAGTTTATATACATCTATACCTCAAACAGACATTACAAGTGATAGAAGAGTTATTACTCACCAGAGATTTGAATTCCATAACTCCGGTCAGATTCATTATGACGTTGGCGACACTGGCCATGACAGAAAACGTCTTTGCCTTCGAAGACTCCCTATATTTACAGATTAGCGGGACTAGTATGGGCAGCGTTTTTGCCCCTAGTCTCGCTAATCTGTACGTGCACCATTTTGAACAGGAGCACGTGCTCGCAGACACCAACCCCCACCTTGGGTGTCTGCGAGCCTGGAAACGCTACATCGACGATATCTTCGTGGTGTGGCGGGGAGATGAGATCCAACTCGAAGAGTTCCATGAGTGGCTTAATCAGAGGAATCGCTACCTGAAATTCACTATGGAACATCACAACTGCCAATTGGCCTTTTTGGACTTATTGATTAAGGGCACACCCAACGGCCTCATTTCGGAGCTCTACCGGAAACCGATGGCCCGCAATTCCTTGCTTAATTATCACAGCTGCCATCCCAAGTCCCTACGGGCAATTTTTGCGCATACAGAGAAACTGTACCAATAAACTTTCCTTTGAAACCCATGCGAAGAGCCTGACACAAGATCTATTGGACAAAGACTATCCAAAAAAACTGGTACATCAGTCTAAAAAACGAGCGGCGAACAATAATAGAGCCAGCTTATTAGAAATAATGCCCCCCAAAGAGAAAACTGAACGAATGACATGTGTCACAACATTCGGCACATTGTCAAATGAAATTTCTAAAATCATTAAAAAACACTGAGGTATCCTAAATACTGGGAAAGACAAATTGCCTGTTCCCCTTTTTGCATTTAAAAGGGGACAAAATCTAAAGGACAAATTGGTCCATACAAGACTGAAGATGGAAATTCCAAGAACTATAGGCACCCTGTGGGAGATGCCCGCAGTTACCGGACATCATCCATGTGGACAGTGTGCAGCATGCCCCCAAATTTTCAAATCTACCGAGATCAAAATTGGCACAGAACGACCATGGGAACAACGCAGGTTTACGATTTGCAACAGTTCGAACCTTATCTATTTAATCAGTTGCCCCTGTGGAAAAAAGTACGTGGGCATGACCACCAGGAAAATAAAGACAAGGATATCAGAGCACAAGAGCTCAATACGTTGTAACAAGCAGGCTACGAGATTGACAAAGCATTTCTTAGCAGCCCACCATGCTCCTATCGATCTACACTGGACAGTGTTGGAACAACCTATGATTCCCAAACAAATCTCTGACATAAGCACCTTCCTACACAGAAGAGAACAAAGGTGGGTGTTCAAATTACAAACCGACAAAATGGGTCTTAATGAAGACATCCCGTGGATGTCATTATAGACTTCCCGGTGATTGTGAACCTTAAGAGTCATTGTTATTCATTTTTCTGAATATCTCCGATAACAGTGAGCGACAGTTGTTAGACGCTAAACATTCTACTACAAATGTCGTCTCTATCATTCAGTTCACAACAAACACACAGGAAACAAATTAATATATTCTTTTAAAATGTTTTTCTCTCTAGTCATTGAGGTATAAACATACATAGACCACTATTCTCAGCAGCCCTACACAATCGCGAAGTTCATCACGATCATATTAGGTCTCGAGGTTTAATGTAGAGTTTCATCGTATTGTAGATAGTGTTGTCACAATTGGCATAGATTCATGAAAAGGTTCCTTGTGTTCCAATGACACTGACCAACTATGATTCCAAGCAGCATGACGTAATTCAGCGTAATATACTTACATCCATATGAGTAAGACTATAGTTTTCTGTTAAACCTGAGGCATTTGTGATTCTTATAATATCACTAAATACAGTATGTGCCAGTTTATAAATGATCGGCACAAATATAAGTAAAAATAAAATATAAAAGACTCGCGGTTGACTAACTACCTAAGTGTTTCTTTTATTTCCATCTGTGTGGTGGTATCCACCACATAGATATACTACAATCCCCAGCAGCCCCGTAGAAATAGAGCGTGTGACACAAGTAGTCACGTGATCTTTGTTTACAGCCCGTGAAAGAAAGTTTAAATGTCCGCTTCCTGTCCGTCTAGGTACCTCCCACATGACAGCCTAGACGGAAGTCAGGAGTACCGACGGACAGGTAAGCGCTTTTGAGACGGGACGGGACAAACCTATTGGGCTCTTGCGAGTTCACAGCGCATAAGGGGCGGGTACTAAACCTTTATTTTTCTTGTACTTGGTGCCATTAGCTTCTGGTTGTATCGACACGCGTTCCAAAGCACTTTTTCCTAACTAGACTTCACTCCGCTTGGACGCTCGATATACAAGCGGTCTGTGTTTCCGCTTTTTGCATGAGTTGTTTTGGCCAAACCTCTATCACTGCAGCTTTGCTCAGCGCATATAGTCCACATCACGATCAGAATGTACTTGCATTGTTATGACATTTTATGTTAACATTCCTGATACTAGCTACCTTCCCTATATTTACAGCGGCGTTAGGCAGGCGCTCACGAAGGCTGCTAAATACAAATCTAGAAATGCATGACCTACGCGTTTTAGGGACAGGGCTTGTCTAGCCTAACCTCCTGTTAGCTCTTCCTCTTTCTATAGTGTTTTCTTCGCTTTTCTGTCCAATAGAGCGGTGCTCCATTTGTACCTGAGCTGTGGCCGGGTGAGGTGGAGAGTTTATTCCCCAGACAGTGGGTGAGTGAATATAATGCTATTCCTTCTATCATCAAGGTTGATCTGACCAACTCAAGTTGACTAATAAGCAACCATTGACCAATATTATTTGGCATTATGTACCTTTCACGAGATATCTGTCTCTCTTTATAAGCTATTGTCATTAACTGTGTATCCTTTCTTTGTGTGTGTTCGTCCGTCCATAATGATTCTATGACTATCCTGATCATCTCGACGGGCGATTTCAGGTGATATGATTTTAAATCACTATAATACTCATCAGCAGTAGCATTTCCTGTTAAGGTCCTGAAGAAGCAGACCGGGATCCCTTGACCCTACTGCTCTGCAGAAACATGTCGACCTCGATTACATCTAAGTAGTTATTTGTTACACTACTTTTGCACTGTTTTTTAACCTTGGGTGTGGGTAGGATCCTATTAAAATTTAAAATGTATTTTCCATTCCTGCAACCCGATATTAAATTCACTTATCTGTTGCACATAGCACTTTCATTAAATTGCACTGCTAGTTATTTTTACCCCCTGATACCATTCTGTTTTCCAACAACATCCCTGCATCCTTCTACATGATTAGGCTACAATCTACCTAATCCACAGTGGGCATGTTTCCACTTCCTTCGGGTGAAGGATCCCAAATGATGTAGGGCGGTACAGGACGGGTATCTGATGGGAACACAATTTTTCACCATGAATACCTTGGATTCATAGATTATATCTCAACACGCATACACAGTTTTCTAGATAGCTTTAGTTGTCCTTGACCCATTGCTATTATTTGTTTTTTCATTGTACGTAGGGATCGTAGCAATGCCAGGTCAATAAATATTTCCCTTAGACACCCTCTTTATTGTATTAGTATATAATTATATGCTACGTAATTACACTGCACTCAATGCAACATACACTCCAAATACCACGCCACATAATTACTCTACTGAATACAACACACACTCCCCATATTACCACTCAGTGCCATATAATTACACACCTCATACTTACACTACTCAATGCAACATAAATACACTATCGCACTCACTCTATTTATCGCCATCACTCTATCTGTCCATCTAACTTTTGCCCTCTGTCTGTCTGTCTGTCTGTCTGTCTGTCTGTCTATCTATTGCACCACCACAGCATCACTCAGCACCACCACAGCATCACTCAGCACCACCACAGCATCACTCAGCACCACCACAGCATCACTCAGCACCACCACAGCATCACTCAGCACCACCACAGCATCACTCATGGGAAATAAAACATCACTTGGCGCTACCACAGCATCACTGAACGCCACAGCATCTCTCGTCGCCACCACAACATCACTCAGCGCCTCCACACAATCAATCTGTGCAACCATTCAACAACTGGTTCAAATATGTTCTCTCAATGTTTCAAGCTTTATTACAAATGTCACAAAAAGATGTTAATATTTCCCTTCTGTTCTTGGATTTTCGTCACAATAAAATACAATTAACATAATCTTCACAAAAATTATTTACAAAAGTTTAAGCTATTGCCATTATAAATTACAATAACTTTTATTTAAGTATTAATTATTAAAAAATGTAAAAGCCATTGTTATTTGTAATATACCATACATCTAAATCACGTAAATACAACTCATATTGCATTATAAATGCTATAGGTGTCACATTTGCGAAAGTTAAAACTATTGGCATTGTAAATGACAAAGCTATTAAGTTCGCTATTTTCAAAACCAACACATAAATAAAAAATGTCATTTACAATACCAATAGCTCAAACTTTCCTAATGCGAGACCTATTGCATTGCAAATGCTTGTTTATACGTGCTAGAAAATACGCCGTACCCAGTGGCACCAGGATACTTCAGGAAAGTATCTGCATTGGTGGCTGGTCTTCTGTGGAGTAATCGTCCGGGTCGCATTGCGCAGGCTAAAATGCACTGGGGATGGTTTGACGGCGGGATCGCAATGCCGAATCTGAAACTATATTACTGGGCTGCACAGCTGAAACCCATAAACCAATGGATTCATGCTCCACAGGGCGACCCGGCATTCCAGTCTGACAGGGTGCAGTTAGGAACCAACAGTCTGCTGGCCCCACTGTACGACCAGCGAATAGTGCGCAAACTGGTGGCATCCACGAGACTGACCGCAGTGCTCTGGCATACAGCGCTGGCGGCACTAGGTTGGAAAGGGAGAATAACCAAACTCACACCACTATGGGACTCCCGGGCCCTGGGAAACCTAAGGCATAGCAAGGGTTTCTCTCACTGGGATACTATAGGGATATCTATGGTGGGAGACCTAAGGGAAAAAGGCGCGGTCATTCCATTTACCCGACTGAGGAAGCAATACGAGCTGGGGACGCGGGAATCGTTCCGGTATGTTCAGATTAGTCACGCACTGCTTACTGCCATCCCTCCTGAGACGGAGGTACCAGAGGCCTCCCCGCTTGAGGATCGCCTACTTACGGACTTTATGATTGAGCGAGCGACATCGCTCACATACCGTAAATTAATTAACGACTTGCCAGATCCCATGCTTAAACTGAAAGACAAGTGGGAGGGTGACAGACGCTATGGATGAACATGAATGGAATGAAGCACTGGCGTCGCCAAAAGAAGTTGGCATCTCTGCAAAATTCAGGCTCATACAGCTTAAAATTCTGCATAGAGTATATTATACGAGATCGATGTTGCACCTCATACACCGGGCACAGCACCCATACTGTCTACGTGGTTGTGGGGAGGAGGGAACGTTCTTCGACACATTTGGGACTGCCCACGCATTCAGGAGTGAAGCGAATAATGCGCACAATATCTCAGACCGTGGGAACCTCCCTGGTCCCCGAGCCGCGAAAATGCTTACTGAATGTATGGGAAACCAATGAATTGTCCAGGCATGGCCAGCAATGGGCTACTTTAGGCATGATAATCGCCAAACAGGATATAGCGCAGAGGTGGGGAGCGGTGGAGGTACCTGCGAAAACACAATGGTGTATGAACATGGACAGGGTGATGATAACAGAAAGGGCGGTGTACGCTGGCCGGGCTTGTCCAGGGAAATGGAATAAGATCTGGACCCCATGGTATGTGTACAGGGGGGAGATTTGTGAACCCCTACCGGAAGACGATCCACTAACATCTGACGAAGAGGGGGAGGACGACTAGATAGAGGGACCAAAAGAGCGAGGCCCCAGAGAACTCACACATATGCAATCACACACATTCACAGAACTTGCGGCCGCAGTCGGCCATAAGGGGGTAAGTGCGTGTAAACGTTACGGGAACACTCCATGGCACAACTAATGCACGATTACTTGCATACTCGACGACCTCAATGTGGTTTCTTTGTGTTTTAAATTGTTTATTGTTTTAAAAAAGAAAAAAAAAGAAAAAAACCAAACCTAAAAATTGATCAACAAGCTATTGCGAATTATGTACCTTCAATGTATTACGAAGTAACTGAACCCCAAGTATGGCGGCCAGTAGAAGGTGAAATCCTGTTGATATACTAATGTCGCCACCACAACATCACTCAGCGCCTCCACACAATCAATCTGTGCAACCATTCAACAACTGGTTCAAATATGTTCTCTCAATGTTTCAAGCTTTATTACAAATGTCACAAAAAGATGTTAATATTTCCCTTCTGTTCTTGGATTTTCGTCACAATAAAATACAATTAACATAATCTTCACAAAAATTATTTACAAAAGTTTAAGCTATTGCCATTATAAATTACAATAACTTTTATTTAAGTATTAATTATTAAAAAATGTAAAAGCCATTGTTATTTGTAATATACCATACATCTAAATCACGTAAATACAACTCATATTGCATTATAAATGCTATAGGTGTCACATTTGCGAAAGTTAAAACTATTGGCATTGTAAATGACAAAGCTATTAAGTTCGCTATTTTCAAAACCAACACATAAATAAAAAATGTCATTTACAATACCAATAGCTCAAACTTTCCTAATGCGAGACCTATTGCATTGCAAATGCTTGTTTATACGTGCTAGAAAATACGCCGTACCCAGTGGCACCAGGATACTTCAGGAAAGTATCTGCATTGGTGGCTGGTCTTCTGTGGAGTAATCGTCCGGGTCGCATTGCGCAGGCTAAAATGCACTGGGGATGGTTTGACGGCGGGATCGCAATGCCGAATCTGAAACTATATTACTGGGCTGCACAGCTGAAACCCATAAACCAATGGATTCATGCTCCACAGGGCGACCCGGCATTCCAGTCTGACAGGGTGCAGTTAGGAACCAACAGTCTGCTGGCCCCACTGTACGACCAGCGAATAGTGCGCAAACTGGTGGCATCCACGAGACTGACCGCAGTGCTCTGGCATACAGCGCTGGCGGCACTAGGTTGGAAAGGGAGAATAACCAAACTCACACCACTATGGGACTCCCGGGCCCTGGGAAACCTAAGGCATAGCAAGGGTTTCTCTCACTGGGATACTATAGGGATATCTATGGTGGGAGACCTAAGGGAAAAAGGCGCGGTCATTCCATTTACCCGACTGAGGAAGCAATACGAGCTGGGGACGCGGGAATCGTTCCGGTATGTTCAGATTAGTCACGCACTGCTTACTGCCATCCCTCCTGAGACGGAGGTACCAGAGGCCTCCCCGCTTGAGGATCGCCTACTTACGGACTTTATGATTGAGCGAGCGACATCGCTCACATACCGTAAATTAATTAACGACTTGCCAGATCCCATGCTTAAACTGAAAGACAAGTGGGAGGGTGACAGACGCTATGGATGAACATGAATGGAATGAAGCACTGGCGTCGCCAAAAGAAGTTGGCATCTCTGCAAAATTCAGGCTCATACAGCTTAAAATTCTGCATAGAGTATATTATACGAGATCGATGTTGCACCTCATACACCGGGCACAGCACCCATACTGTCTACGTGGTTGTGGGGAGGAGGGAACGTTCTTCGACACATTTGGGACTGCCCACGCATTCAGGAGTGAAGCGAATAATGCGCACAATATCTCAGACCGTGGGAACCTCCCTGGTCCCCGAGCCGCGAAAATGCTTACTGAATGTATGGGAAACCAATGAATTGTCCAGGCATGGCCAGCAATGGGCTACTTTAGGCATGATAATCGCCAAACAGGATATAGCGCAGAGGTGGGGAGCGGTGGAGGTACCTGCGAAAACACAATGGTGTATGAACATGGACAGGGTGATGATAACAGAAAGGGCGGTGTACGCTGGCCGGGCTTGTCCAGGGAAATGGAATAAGATCTGGACCCCATGGTATGTGTACAGGGGGGAGATTTGTGAACCCCTACCGGAAGACGATCCACTAACATCTGACGAAGAGGGGGAGGACGACTAGATAGAGGGACCAAAAGAGCGAGGCCCCAGAGAACTCACACATATGCAATCACACACATTCACAGAACTTGCGGCCGCAGTCGGCCATAAGGGGGTAAGTGCGTGTAAACGTTACGGGAACACTCCATGGCACAACTAATGCACGATTACTTGCATACTCGACGACCTCAATGTGGTTTCTTTGTGTTTTAAATTGTTTATTGTTTTAAAAAAGAAAAAAAAAGAAAAAAACCAAACCTAAAAATTGATCAACAAGCTATTGCGAATTATGTACCTTCAATGTATTACGAAGTAACTGAACCCCAAGTATGGCGGCCAGTAGAAGGTGAAATCCTGTTGATATACTAATGTCTTGATAAGGTTGCGGCCGGCCCCGTGGGTTGTAGGCCAAAAGCTATGTAAGAATATAAGGTGCAATAAAGGTTTAAAAAAAAAAAAAGGAAAGGTTAATCTCATTCATAAAAACAACATTCAAAGATATTGGTCATTAAATCTTTATTCAAACATGACAGAATAAGCAAAAGCAATACCTATGACCTAAAAAGGGAATAAAGAGAAGTTAAATGTATTCTACACTAAGCTCAGAACGCCTCACCTTAGACGTGTGTCTTTCCATCTCAGCAGCGGAGCTGATCCCTCTCGCTCTCCTGCTCTTCTATGCGCTTGGGACTCTGCTCTTCCTCTATGGCTCACGAATACACGTCTGCACCGCTATGCCTCATCTACGCTGCCATGGTTCCAGAATACTCAAACCCTCTTCTGGTCTCTGTCTCTGTCACTCCTGTATGATGTCACTACAGAACTTTCAATCACTCTCCTTCCTCACTTCAGGATTTCGATTAGCTGATGGTATCAATCTCTATGCACCAGCCTTCAGACCAACTTCTTCGGTCTCCTCCACACGTTGCTCTCTCTCTCTCTACTCGCTCCTTGATAATATAGAGCTCACTTTCTCCATGGAAAATTCTGGCATTAGGCCGACTCCCACCGAATTCCTGTACCAGTCCCCGGCTCCCTTCGCCCTCCCCAGTGGCCACCTGCTTATTGCGTCTAGAGCCGAGGAGACAAACACATTCCTTCGATAAGGGCCAGTCTTGACCGGTTCCTCTCTAGCGAACAACAGGATGATTTCTAAACATTACCTTTACCCTGCAAGCGCCTCGGACAGCCGAGGCAGAGATACAAAATGGCTTCTCTCTAGCTTTCGGGCCTGTAGGCCCGAGAAAACAGAAAAGGCACTAAACCCTGTCAAAGCACATAGTTAAGCCCTACAAATGAACGCAAATGTCTCTAGGACTGAAATGGTAGTAAATTATAGTCACCACCAGTCTGAAAATAGACTAAAATTACCCTGTCGCTACATTCCCTGACTAAATGTACTAGCATTGAAAGTCAAAGTTAAAATAAAAAGGGGAACTCAAACAGGACGTATATCAGTTGAGGAATAATAGGAAACAATACTAAAAGACCTAGCCATAACTCGGGGGCGGAACATCCAGAAAAAGGATGGGATGCATTGAATACAACAGCAAATAATAATCAAAAAACTAATTGCTAGAAAAATTCCACCCAATATCTGGAGTAAAGAATGAAAATCTGGCAGCCAACTGAAAAGCCAATCGAACCACCCTACATCTAAATGTTCCCTAACCTCTTGTGTCAGCTCATGTAACGTGTTAAGATGAGATCTAATGGATTTAGAATGATCTGATAGATTGAAGCAACATAGGCCCTCAAAATCTGAACAGCCATGGTCATGTTTTAGTAGCAACTCTGTTTTGTAAAATAGCACGACGCTCGCCTTGAGTGTAGGATAAGTCAGTTAAAATAGCAGAAGTATTATTTAGGGATTTCACCATCCAGCAAGCAAGTTTGCCTATAGTTTTAGCATTGTAAACAGATAGTGCAGGAACACCAATAATAGAAGTAGCTAAACTGAGATATTCAGTTTTAGTAAACAAATGTAAAGAAGAATCACAGTCTCTGGAAAGTGGAGCTGCATCACGCACTGTGCGGGATGACGCAGCTTCATCAGAAGAAAACATTAAAAGACTTAAGCGCGTTAAAGCGCAAGGACCTCCAGAAATGTTAGCAGGAATATAGGACAAGGACATATTGCCACAGGAAAAGAGCCATCCAGACGGCAATAACACATGATAATAAGGACTAGCAGTCACTATAAAACGTTTGCAGCTCATAGAATTGTGGATTGAAATACACGCAGTAGGAGTCCTGGTAATACATAAAATTCTTTCATGAGAGGAAGATGGACTAGAATGTTCTAAACGTAGTTGGACACATTTGCCTATATATTTAGGATCACAGCTCATTGTATAGCAAACATCACTTTCAGTGATATTGTATGTTGAAATTTGAAAAGTCAATGGGGGCTCTGGTTCACTCAGAACAGTGCAGGAAATGCAATAGTCATATGCAGAAAAGTCAGAATGGATAAATGTGGGATAGACTTCAGATACATTGAAGAAATGCAATAAAGAGGTCGTTGAAATTGGGACAGCTACAAGACACGTTGTGAAGAGATCATTAACTGATCTCATAGATGCTAAACAAAAATGTGAAGAGTTAGTAATGGCTTTAGATAAATGCGTCCAAAAGTTAGTAGTGATGTCCCACGAAGCAATAGAACGATGTGGTCTGTCATTGATCCGATCATGCGCGCTCTCTTGACTCTAGTCGCAGTAGACCAAAGGGAGTCCAACGACACATCCGGCAGCAACAATCCAGGAAATGATCTGCAACAAAAGGATAGACATTACTCATTCTCGCAGATAACATTTATCAGCTGGGACTACATCCCAGCTTTCCTGCCCTGGCCTCATGACTAAAACAGTATTATCTGATCCTGTTGCTATAATTTCGGCCTGTTCAGAGGGATTATTAAGCGACTGCACCCACTCTCTAGCTCCAGGATTGTCAGTTGAACCAAATCCACCAGCTTTTATTTCTCCTTGGTAATCGCTGTCAATTATTCCACCAAGCACCTGGATGCCTTTTAAAGCTAAACCTGATCTCGGGGCAATCCACCCAAAATGTTCAGCTGGTATTTGTACACCAATTCCTGTTTCAATTATCACAATACTGTTAATTTTCAGAACATTCATTTTCAGAGAATGCAGGTCTAAACCTGCAGATCCAGGGGTAGCTCTATGTGGAGCCAAAGCTCCGGGGGTGATTTCCCAATAAGAAACTGTGCTTTTAACTGAATTAGGTTGAACATCAATATGAGGAGGAAATAAATGCATTAAAGGAGAATTTGCGTACAAATACGGTCTGTTATTCAAAATCATTAAAGCATCTGATAAATGATCTCTCCAGTTCTTTAAGGTACCATCTGACAGTTTGCATAGCTGGTCTTTTAACAGCCCATTCATCCTCTCAATCAGACCTGCGGCCTGTGGGTAATAAGGAATATGAAATACCCAATCAATATTGTTTTGTGCACAATAATCTTGTACTAGGCGTCCTTTGAAATGGGAGGCATTGTCAGACTGCACCTGAAGTGGAGTACCATAATATAATGTAATCAAATCCAATGTCTTCATGGTATTTACTTGTGTAGCTCTCTTGCATGGAAAAGCGATTAGAAAACCGCTATAAGTATCAACAACAGTACATGCATATTGGCAATTTTTGCTCATAGGTAAAGGACCGATATAATCGATCTGCCAAATTTGTGCTGGGGATTTACCTCGATGTAGCTGGCCTTTCACTATTCTAGGGACTTCTCTTTGTCGGGAATGTTGGCATATAGGGCATTGAAGTATTGCCGTTTTAATCAAATCAAGAGGAATATGAATGCCTCGATCAGTAGCCCACCTGCTAGTAATTTTCTCTCCAAAATGTCCTGCTTTTTGGTGGGCCCATTTCGCCAATCCCGCCAAAACAGAATTTTGTCGGTCCACCACTGCCTCAGAAATTTTAGATTTCTCATCTGTAATGTTATTAAATAACATGTCAAGTGAATCAGTAGGCATATGAGCATCAACATGAAACAGTTACATTGCTCTGAGGAAGTAACTCACAAATCTCTTGCCACAGTTCCTTACCCCAAATAGTTTTGTTGTGAACCATCCAATTGTGGGACTGCCATGTAGGTAACCAGACAACTAACCCATTCGCAGTCGACCATGAATCAGTAAAAATATGACATGTTGCTGGCAATTCTTGTTTTAGAACTTGGTATACAGCATATAATTCTGCAAATTGGCTACTTTGCCCTTCACCAGTAGTGCTCAACAATTTCTGAGTTGTGGGATTACACAAGACTGCTTTCCAATGTCTCTTCTCTCCTATGTACCTGGCTGAACCATCCGTAAACCATACGTGTTTTCTATCCTCCACGGACAGATCATCGAACAACATACCCCACTTAACAGCAGATTCCTGTACTATAGGTACGGAGAACTCTTTCTCTTCCATCGGCGCCTGCGCCACTTTCTCATGCAACATTGCAACTCCTTTTGGGCACACACGAGCCCGGTCTTGTATGTACCACTTCCATTTTATGATACTCCCCTCCTGAGCATGGCCAATTCTATGAGTTTTTGGGGAAATCAAAACCCACTGCATTATTGGAATTTCTGGTCTCAAAATCACGTCATGTCCTAATGTTAATTGCTCGGTATCCACCTGAGCACAATAGCATGCAAGCAACTGTTTCTCAAAAGGTGTATAACGCTCACTAGCGTCAGGTAACTTTTTAGGCCAAAAACCTAGAGGCACTCTAGTTTTACCTTGCTTTTGCCATTGACTCCAATTTGCATACATATCTTGAACAGATACATTCAAATCCACATCACCATCACGCACTGGCCACAAATCCAAAGCATGCTGAATCGCTTCTTTCGCCAAATCAAACGCATCTTGTTGTGCTCTGTTCCATTCAAACGCATTCTTTTTACGTGTAACTTTGTACAAAGGGCCCAGAATCTGACTCAAATGTGGAATGTGTTGGCGCCAAAAGCCAAATGAACCAATGAACCTTTGGGCTTCTTTTCTGTTTTTTAGGGACTGCAAATTCTGCAATTTTCTGTTTTACTTGTGGAATTACTTCACGATTCCCTTCATGCCAATGAATACCTAAGAACTTCACATGTTGCGCTGGACCCTGCAATTTATCAGGATTAATTTCCCAGCCTTTTCTTTGTAAATGTGCAACAATTCGTTCTAACTGTATTCGCACCTGATCTTGTGTCTCACCTTGAATTAGTATATCACTGTAATGACACACCTGAATTTTTGGATCTACTGTCACCTCATCTAAATGCTCTGCTACTATTCTGTGACAAATTGTCGGACTGTGTACATAGCCCTGGGGAAGACTTCTAAATGTCATTTGTTGGCCATTCCATGTAAAACTGAATTGTTCTTGACGTTCGGGAGCAATTGGAACAGAAAAGAAAGCATTAGCAATATCAATGGATGCATACCACGTACCTGAATGTTTCTGAATTCTATCAATTAAAGTAATAACATCAGGGACTGCAACAGTCAAAGAAGGGGTATGTTTGTTTAATTCTTGATAATCAACAGTCATGCGCCAAGAATTATCACTTTTTCGCACCGGCCAAACGGGATTGTTCCAGGCCGAAGTAATAGGAATTACCACTCCTGCGTCCATCAGATCTTGAATGGTAGCACTGATTTCATTGTGCCCACCGGGAATACGATATTGTTTAATTGAAACCACATTCGTGGCTTGAGGAATTTTAATCGGAGGCATCCTTAAGCGTCCGACTCTCACGGGTTTTGTTGATATATAATGCTTATGTCCAAATTTGTAACATCCGTCATCTAAATGCAATGTCATACCTTTCAAAATGTCAATTCCAATTATATATTCATCAAGGGGTACCACCAATACATGATACTCTTTTCAGGGGTTCCTATCTATTCTCATTTCAAGTTTAGTTTGTACTGCTGGGTTTCTTTACCACCTAATCCAGTAATCGTGTAACCCTGTCCTTTAAACTTTTTAGGATTTCCAGAAATTAGAGTGGCCTCCGCTCCAGTATCCACTAATGCTCGGGCCCTCTGTATATTTCGATGTCTCCAATAAATCTCAATGTCTACATAAGGCCTGTAGTCTCTGAGCCCAATTTTGAACTGGAGCTTGACCTACTTCCTAGTCTTGTTTACTGTGTTCTGTCGCCCAAGACAAATCAGGATAAAGACTCTCATATCGTTTGGGTAATGTCACCTCTCGTTCATTCCCTTTCTCTTCAAGAAAAGGGTTTTTGTGATTTGTAAAATATTGTGATCTCTGTTCAAGGGATCGTGATCTTTTGTCTCTCAATCTCACCTCTGGGGATCGATCTCTCTCTCTCTCTCTCTCTCTCTCTCTCTCTCTCTCTCATCTCTGCGTGAAGACTGATCTCTTCTCTTGTTTCTATCTCTCTCATCCCTCTCCCTTCTAGAATGGGACGAGACGTCTCGTGTCCTGCTCCACTCTCTCTCTCTCCCCCTCTCTCTCTGCCTCTCTCTCGACGTGGCAACGTATTATCACCACTACCATCAGAACGGTTAACGTCAAAGTCTTGTTTACGGACCTTTCTAGCTCCTTCCTTCCTGTCCAGGCCACGCCTGCGAAACATAGCCCACAGTATATTATTTGGCAAATCATGAATGTCATCAGCTTTCACACCATCCTTCACAAGAGCTTGAAACATGTCACGTCTAAAAAATCTGAAATCATTAGTGTGACCTTCCGGTCGAGACTGTCGTTCAGGCTTAATCCACTCACCCAACTCACCAAGTTCACGCACAGCCTCAATCACTTCAGCCAAAGTGTTACCAGTCTGATTAATTAATAGTCATCATCACTTGTTTGTACGCAGGAGGAGAAGTACGAATGATTCTGTTTCTGACCGATGCATTGAGCAAACCATCCATTAACCTGTCAGCTGTACCCAGAAAGATTGCAGTTTTCATAACCTCCTTTAGACGCTTAGAAGCATCTCTCAAAGTATACCACAGCTTCTCATTAACAGGCCAATCCGATTCAGTAGGGTATTTGTGATTACAACCTTGTACGGCTAACTGCAACAGATTAGTCTGGTCATCGCTATTGTAATTACGGAAAGATTCCTGAACCGTAGGATCAGAACTCAAAGTACAAAATTTCACAGCATCGCCTTTATCCAACGAGATACCTGAGGCACCTAAATCAAAAAGGTGAACCATCCACGTAAGTAAAGATTGACCCAACTTCTGCCGGAACCTGTCCAAAATGTCATTTAATTCTTGTTGAGTATAATCCTCCAAGCTGTCAAGAGGAATTCCCTGGGGAGCATTAGGATTGCCCTGTAATTTACGTCGATAAATCGGTTGAGCAGAAATTTCAGTACGTTCTTTAGAAGCACAATGAGGTCTAGTGCGAGAAGACGCACGCGCAGCATTCTCTTCAGCCGAAGAAAATGAATCCGACGAATTCCAAATATCACCATCCCATTCGTCAGGGTTCCAATCGAGCCCTGCTTTAGCAACAACCATACGCACTTTTCTGGTGTTAACCCTACCGCGTCTGTGTCGACACTTGTATTTCGCAATGCGCACAGCAGCCCTTTCGGCCACAGCCTGATACGGTTCTAATTTGTCTGCAAGTAATTTATTTTGACATCGTAAAAGAGTAACATCATTTTGAATCTGAACAACTTGTTCTTCAAAGGATCTATTCTCACGCTGTAATCGAGAACATTTCTCATGTACAAGCCTGTACGCATTCAATAAAATCCAACCTCTACGTCCCAATATGGTAAGCTCTTCGCCTTTCACCACCGGAACTTTCAGTAAGCACGCAACCACCTGAGCTGGCTCAGCATCTTCCAAACATTAATTCCAGTTCTCACTCAAACCAGTAAAATCAGCCCATTCATGAGCAAGCGCTTCATAAGCATTCGATTCCCAACCAGGAATTTCCAAAGGCAATTGAAAAGGTTTCGATTTCCTCAAACATCATGCAATCTCAATAAAAACACAAAAACAAATGAGAAATATACAATCAAAATGTATATACAAAACCTTTCACGGCGAGAACCAACAGACCCTCCTACAGAATCACGAAGGAATCCCCGCACCCTTCAATTGAAAACGGTTTGTGACGCCAAATGTAATGACCGGATTCTCAGAACAGGCAGCTCACCAACCGAGGCTAACCCAGTCGTTACGTAACGACACTCTTCTCAGGCCACTATTTACAAGACACCTAGAATACTCACCTGAGAAAGTGAAAAGAAACTATTTACATGCCTGTAATAGTCAAACATACCACTAACACCTAATGGATTCCATATCTTATCCTATATTTACCTCATTTTACATCTATCTTTATAGTCCCGTAAGACTGTCTTTTTAACGTCACCTGACGATGTCTTTAACGTCACCTGACGATGTCTTTAACGTCACCCGACGATGTCTTTAACGTCACCCGACGATGTCTTTAACGTCACCCGACGATCTACACTAATGGAGATAACTAATAGGGGTTCACCTTTAAGAGTTATTTCCCAAATGAAGTTCACACTCTCCCCCAATCATCAGTTACCTTTACAGAAGGGCATATCCCATCCTTCTGTATATTAGCACCTGGTTAAAAGGAAAGGTTAATCTCATTCATAAAAACAACATTCAAAGATATTGGTCATTAAATCTTTATTCAAACATGACAGAATAAGCAAAAGCAATACCTATGACCTAAAAAGGGAATAAAGATAAGTTAAATGTATTCTACACTAAGCTCAGAACGCCTCACCTTAGACGTGTGTCTTTCCATCTCAGCAGCTGAGCTGATCCCTCTCTCTCTCGTGCTCTTCTATGCGCTTGGGACTCTGCTCTTCCTCTATGGCTCACAAATACACGTCTGCACCGCTATGCCTCTTCTACGCTGCCATGGTTCCAGAATACTCCAACCCTCTTCTGGTCTCGGTCTCTGTCACTCCTGTATGATGTCACTACAGGACTTTCACTCACTCTCCTTCCTCACTTCAGGATTTCGATTAGCTGATGGTATCAATCTCTATGCACCAGACTTCAGACCAACTTCTTCGGTCTCCTCCACACGTTGCTCTCTCTCTCTCTACTCTACTCGCTCCTTGATAATATAGAGCTCACTTTCTCTATGGAAAATTCCTGCATCAGGCTGACTCCCACCAAATTCCTGTACCAGTCCCCGGCTCCCTTCGCCCTCCGCAGTGGCCACCTGCGTATTGCGCCTAGAGCCAAGGAGACAAACACATTCCTTCGATAAGGGCCAGTCTTGACCGGTTCCTCTCTAGCGAACAACAGGATGAATTCTAAACATTACCTTTACCCTGCAAGCGCCTCGGACAGCCGAGGCAGAGATACAAAATGGCTTCTCTCTAGCTTTCGGGCCTGTAGGCCCGAGAAAACGGAAAAAGGTTTTAAACCCTGTCAAAGCACATAGTTAAGCCCTACAAATGAAAGCAAATGCAACTAGGACTAAAATGGTAGTAAATTATAGTCCCCACCAGTCTGAAAATAGACTAAAATTACCCTGTCCCTACAACCACGTCCTTCCTCTCAGGCAGAACCCAGGGAGTCCGCCTCCCACCCTTCCGATCCGAAGCCACTGACATCATCTGCGGCGTCCCCCAGAACTCATCCCTCAGCCCGACGCTGTTTAACATTTACATGGCCCCCCTCGAACAAGTGGCCCGCCATCGCGACCTCAAGATCATCTGCCACACAGACGACACCCAGCTCATCCTCTCCCTCACCAAGGACCCACACACCGCCAAAACTAACCTCCACGAGGGAATGAAGGCCGTCGCCGACTGGATGAGGAGCAGCCGCCTGAAGCTGAACTCTGACAAGACAGAGGTCTTCATCCTCGGACCCACCCCCTCAGCCTGGGACGACTCCTGGTGGCCGACCACAATGGGAACAGCACCAACACCGACCGACCATGCACGCAACCTAGGATTCATCCTCTACTCCTCCGTCTCCATGTCTAAACAGGTCAACCTGCTCACCTCCTCCTGCTACAACACCCTCCGCATGCTCCGCAGAAACTACAAGTGGATCCCATCCGAAAAAAGAACGGTGACACAGGCTCTAGTCAGCAGCAGACTGGATTATGGCAACACACTCTACGCAGGAATCCCAGACAAACACCTACGGCGACTACAACGCATCCAAAACGCCTCCGCCCGGCTGATCATCAACGTCCCCCGCAGCAGCCACATCGCCCCCAACCTGAGACCTACACTGGCTCCCTGTTGACAAGAGGATTACCTTCAAGCTCCTCACCCACAAAGCACTCCACACCGCCGGACCAGCCTACCTGAACAGCAGACTCCGCTTCCACACCCCCACTCGCCCACTCCGCTCCGCCAGCCTCGCCGCTGTCCCCCGCAACCAACGAACGAGCTACGGCGGAAGGTCCTTCTCCTACCTCGCCGCCAAGACCTGGAACACCCTCCCTACCTACATACGGCAGACCCAAGACCTACTGGCCTTCAGAAGACTCCTCAAAACCTGGCTCTTCAAACAGTAGCAGCACCCCCCTCCCCTCAGTGCCATGAGACCCTCACCGGTAAGTAACGCGCTTTACAAGTACTCTGATTGAGTGTCTTTCTTGCACTAGACGTTTCTTTGCACTCAGGACAGATTTCGACAGCTTTATCTGACTCCGGTTGAGTAAGGTAAGTTTTCATTGGCTTGATAAAGTCTTTCATTTCTGTTTGGGATGCAAGATGACATATTCTGGAAGGGGCCTCCTTTGTAGGGAATCAGTATTAGCAGAGGATGGGGCTCTGCGCTGACTAAATTCACTTGATTCCTGAAGTTCTGAAATTGCTTCAGTTGTTGAATTGCAGAAAAAACATGTTCACAGGAGAGTCTTTCTACCCTCCATAAACCATTGAGACCTTACTAAGGAAGGCTTGCCAGAGGGCTGTAAAGTCCATATGAAAGAGCTTACTGTTCTGGGGATTTGATCTCTACTGCTTGAATAGGCTGGAATTGAGATCAGGAGTCTCAGGACACCTTGCTGGGGAGTCACATTTCCCATTAAATTCGTCCAGTAGGGTTCTGCTATCCAATGGGCAGCATAATCATGTTTTACCTGACCAAATGGAAGTATAAGACTCAGAATTCTCTCCCACAATGCCCAATCCATTCAGTGCTGAATGCTGGAAGGTAGCAGGGGCTCTCAGAAATGTTCTCATATTTGGGTTAGCCGGGTGTCTGTCTTAAATGAAGATGTGCCTGTGCTCTTAGAAATGTTCTTGTGTTTGTGATAACTGCTGGGCTGCCTTACTCTATAGAAGGAATTTAAAAAAATGGCTTCTTGGGCCACTCAAGGGTTCAAACAGATAGTGTATTCTACCCATGTAAGTAAAGCATTTTACAGCAAGGCCGTGGCAGATTAACTGCTTTAATTAAAATCTAAACAGATTATGCTCTACAGTAACATTCCATGTAGAATATGCATCATGACATTCAATGTAGATGCATCAATTCCATTTTCTAATACACCGAATATATCCATCTGATAGGAATAAAAATTGGAGTAAGGTAACAAGATACTACACTTTAGTATGTATTGACAGTCATGTCAACTCGTGTTATGTTTTGTGAAATCTCACTGATACTAATGAGTTATTAGAAACATTTGAATAAGATTAAAAACCATGTTAAACTTCAATAGGTAATATCCAATGTCTCAAAATCAGGGTCAAGCGTTGCAAAACCAATTTGTTTTCACTGACCAACACTGGGTTTTTGTTTCTCGAGGACCCCAGTACAAAACGTAATTCCTGTAAATCTGGCCTCCCTCCATTCCTTGCAACCCATCACTGTTGGGTCAGGAATGTTTCCTGCATGGTGTACAATGATGTTCCATTGTCCAGTTTGCTTGATTGCATTAATCTGGGTTCCTTCCTTTTTAGGTTTCGACCTGGTGGGAGCACCCAGGTGAAAGCTTTTGTTTACAGTATGGTGGACTTGAATCCGCCCCTTCTTCCATTGGCTAGCTCCATAAATGGAGGCTACCCATTGGAAGAGAGTGGCTGTCAATCATTCTTTCCCCGTCCGAACACGATTCGGGGGCGTTTCTCAGTCTTTTTTTAACTCCCGCCCTCTCCTCTACCCATTGGCTGGAATTTTACCTTCCAGCCAATGGGAAGGGGAGAGTGCGAAAAACACGCCCCCGAATCTGTAGGCCGGGACACCCCCGTGACGTCATTCCCGGGCCGCGCTGTGATTGGCTGGCCCGGGACCTGACTTGTTAGGTTTTGCCTCGGTGATGAGCAAAAAAACCTCATTAGATGAAAAAGGGCTTGGATATACGCCTCCTGCTCCCATTGGCTAGCTCCATAAATGGAGGCTAGCCATTGGGAGCTGAATCTGTCTACGCGGACCAGATTCGGAGGCGTTCCGGACCCGTTTTCGTGTTTTCTTCCGTAGGCGTTTTCACTCCAGCTGGGCGTTTTTTTGCTGTCTGTTTCTTCAGGCCGGCCAATCCCTGCGCGGCCGGCGGGCCGGAAGTCCCGCAGCCCGGGAGACAGGAGAACAACCATGGCGGCCGCTCTGCCGGGCTCCCGTGAGCTGAGGGAGCCCGGCGGCATCAGAGGCGGGAGAGCCCTGCAGCACCACCACGCCGCCCGCAGTGAGTGGTGCCTCGGCTAATCGGTGTTTTTTTAGGGTTGAACCCTTTTGTCTG
Organism: Lissotriton vulgaris; assembly: GCF_964263255.1. NCBI lineage: Eukaryota > Metazoa > Chordata > Amphibia > Caudata > Salamandridae > Lissotriton > Lissotriton vulgaris. The sequence goes on from NC_141699.1 coordinate 595,785,720, forward strand.
TGAGCAGGGATTGAAGCAAAAACAACGCCAGCAAAGGGCGACAACGGCGCTGTTTTTTCTATTTAGTGACGGCAGCGGGTTAGGTGCAAGGTGAATAGGGGCGCACATTATATAACATTTATGAGAAGGGGCGAGGGCGCTCCATTACTTGTGCAGCTGTGGCACCGGGGCCCAGGGGGGTTGAGAGGAGCCCACTTCACTCCAGCTGGGGGTTGCGGGCCCCTTGCACGTCCTTGCATCCTTGCTGGATGGGGAGGAGGACGGCTGATGGGTTAGCACGGCTCAGAAATGCATCTCTACTGGGAGAGCGACAGGCCGACGGGGAGAGGCAAGGAAAGCAGCAACTTGGTGGGTGACAAAGATAAGCAGATCATAGTGAGTGGGAGGGAGGCGAATGGATATTATGAGAGAGAAGGGACTAGTGCGCTGAGAGAGGACAGGCTGAGGCTGCCGAAAGCAAAACGCGACCCAGTGAGAGGAGCAGGAGATAGATGGGCGGAAAAAAGAGAGAGCGGGGACTAGTGAGGGAGAGGGGACCAGCTGAGGAGAAAGAGAGGAGGGACAAACGAGGGACGGAGATTATGGGCTGGTGTGAAGGAGAGCAGTGTGCAGGCACTGGTGACAGACGGACAGATATTAACGAGGGAGAGAGGACAGACGGACGAAACGGAGAGGAGGGTCGAATTTGGGGGGTGGGCGGCGAGAGCAGACTGGCGAATGGAGAACCAAAACTAGAGTTGAGAGAGAGGCCCAATGATGAAAAGCGGAGCCCGGACTAGTGGGGAGAGGCGGGTGAAAAGGTGAGCAGAGGACCAGTGAGTGGAGCGGGGACGGCCTGCTGAGAGAAGCGCAGCCAGGAGGCAGTGTGGGAGCGGGGACAGACGGATGAAATGCAGAGCGGATACCAACGAGGGAGAGGCAGGACAGACGGATGAGAGTGAAAGCAGGGGGCCGGGGGGAGGGGGGGGGGGGTGGAATGGTGAATGGATACAAAATACCAGCGTGGGGAGAATGGCAGACGTGGCAAAGTTTAACGGGAGCTAGTGAGCAGGAGAGGGCACGGTGAAGAAGAGCGCGGGGAGAGTAGATATGCGGATGAAAGGAGGAACGAGCAGGGAACACTGACAGGAGAGTAGACTGACTGACTGGGGACAGACTGGTTAAAAGAGAGCAGGAGCTAGTGAATGAGAGGCGACAGGCGGGAGGCAGAGCGGGGATGTGTGAGCGGAGAGTGGTCGGCTGGTGAAAGGAGAGGACAAACTAGTAGGGCAGATGCGGGCAGATGAGTGAAAGAGAGCACGGACTAATAAGAGAGGGGGAGGGCAGACGTATAAACGGGGTGCAGAGACGAATGAGCAAGAGATAGATTTTGGACTGATAAAAAGGACAGTAGGAAGAGATAAAGGAGTGAGAATACGGATGAAATGGGGAGCAGGTACTAATGAGGGAGAGGGGACGGGCGAAGATGAATGAACAGGTGTAAAGGACAGCAGGGGCCAGTGAGGAAAGACTGAGGACAGGGAGAGGGCGAACTCATGAGAAAAGAAAGGTGAGCTATGTCTGGGAGTAGAAACTGTGGTGATGCTCAGCTCGAGTTATGGCACACACTGGATGGTGGTGTAACGCAGGCCCCGGCAGCCCCAGCGACGCGATGGAGGGGGGCGGGATATCCACTGAGAGTGCCCCTACGTGTCAGGGGCCCTCCATCAGTCATCCGTGTGCCCCTGTTGCCTGCCTGTGCCTCAGTGTGCCCCTGTTGCCTGCTTGTGCCCCTGTTGCCTGCTTGTGCCTCCGTGTGCCCCTGTTGCCTGCTTGTGCCTCCGTGTGCCCCTGTTGCCTGCTTGTGCCTCCGTGTGCCCCTGTTGCCTGCTTGTGCCTCCGTGTGCCCCTGTTGCCTGCGTGTGCCCCTGTTGCCCGCTTGTGCCTCCGTTTTTGTGCCCCTGTCGCCTGCTTGTGCCTCCGTTTTCGTGCCCCTGTTGCCTGCTTGTGCCTCCGTTTGCCCGTTGCCTGCTTGTGCCTCCGTTTGCCCCTGTTGCCTGCTTGTGCCCCTGTTGCCTGCTTGTGCCTCCGTGTGCCCCTGTTGCCTGCTTGTGCCTCCGTGTGCCCCTGTTGCCTGCTTGTGCCTCCGTGTGCCCCTGTTGCCTGCTTGTGCTGTGTGGGTGTGTGTGGAGGGCTCTGTGTGGCTGTGTGTGTGGGGGGCTTTGTGTGGCTGTGTGTGTGGGGGGCTCTGTGTGGCTGTGTGTGTGGGGAGGCTCTGTGTGTGTGTGTGTGTCATTTGCGAGAGATAAAGCTAGTGGCATTGTAAATGACAATGCCATTTATTTATGTTAAAAAAAAATAATAATGTCAAGAGCAATGCCAACAGCTCTAACTTTAACAAAGGCAAAACCATTGCATTGTAAATGCTTGTTTTATCTGTTTTCAATACCAACACATAAATAAAAATGTTGTCATTTACAATGCCAATAGCTCTAACTTTTCCAAAGGCGAAACCGTTGCATTGTAAATGCTTGTTGATTTAGTATTTAGCATAATGTTAATCTAGTGTGTGCGCAGATGCCTATGCTTGACTTAATATGAGTAATGTCGTGGACTTGTCATGTGCCCTGGAGAGGGGTGTGCCCTCATTGACAAAGAGTAAATTAATTTTCATGTCATGGGTTTAATGCTAAGAGAAGTGGTGGCAGTGCACCATATTTTGTGAATCCATAGTTGTGACCTGGCCTTTTATTAACTGGTTCAAGCGATCAAGTACTATAATATTTTCTGGGAACATTTTGCCCAAATATTAGTGCCTCGTGGATTGTCCTTGCTTTTAAGCATTTGTTAGCTCTCTGGTTACATTAATTTAGTGCTTTGGTTGCAATGCCTTCTCATATGCATATGACACTCAGATCACACTTTGTTGATTAGCATTCTAAATCACCTTGCTCTCTATGCTTGATTGTTTCAAGGCGTTTGACAACTTTTTAAAACTTAACGTAATCAAAATGCATATTTTTATTGCAGGCAAAAATAAAGATCGATGTGCTGATGTATATTGGCCGTCAATATGTGAACCCACTATCTTCAGTAGCTCAAATCAAATATATGGGAGTTCTTTTTAACATAATCTTTACTTACACCTGTTCATTAATGCAATGAGTAGCTTGAGTTAATAAACATGCGTGGTAAGTGTGGTGGTTCCATATTTGCCGGAAAAGACAATTCCATCATTATTTCTGACTTAGTTTGAGAGGCACTAAGGCTTTTTGTGGTCACAAAGAGTGATTGTCAATCGTTTAATCTGTGACTGCTAAAATACCTTTTAGTATGTAACTAACACAAATTGTGATTCAGTAACACGTTACAGAATCGCAATTCGTGTTTGTGAGTACATGCTGAATCGGTATTTGTTATTGTTAGGGACATGTTTATAGCGTCTCTTCCAAAAACCGATTTAGGATGTATTGATCTTCTGCGACCGAAATCCAATCTAAAAGATTAATATATTACCTAGTACAACCAAGTAGTGGTAACCCATTTTCAAATGGGAAAAAATACTCTAGGAACTCCTCCTTGTTGAGTGTTGACCACTGCCTACTCTTTAAAAAATCTTAAGCTTTTCATTCTTTTTAACTCATCCCATGGGCTACATTTAAAATATAACTATATATATATATATATATATATATATATATATATAGTTATATGTTCGAGGCATGTGGGCTGCTGAATTCATATCTGTGCATAGATCGCCGCCTAGTGTTGGGTCCGGATGATTGCACATTGTTGTCCTGGAAGAGTCTTCGAAGTATCACGACATAGGTGGCTCCTCCCCTGGACTACAGTGCGCATGGGCATCGACTCCATCCCCAGATTGTTTTTTTCCGCCATTGGGTTCGGATGTGTTTCGGTTCCCTCTGTCGGAATCGATAGTTGTTTAAGTTTCTTTACTTGAGACCAAAAGGTCTTTAGGACTCGCGTCGGTATTGTTTATCGTTCGGGTTGGTTTATTCATCGGCTCCGATCAACTGCTGCCCTTCCGCGTGCTGTCGGCGTGGACGGGCCTACACGACGCTCCAGACTACTTCAACATGGAACGAAGTCCATTTAAGAGGTGCCCAGTGTGTGCCTCAATGTACCCGCACATCGACGTGCACCCAGCGTGCCACGACGAGGCCAAGTGTATGGCCTGCTCCAAGTTCCGGTCGAAGAAAACTCTCAAGCTACGTCGGGCCGCAAGACTGCAGGCCCAGAGTTCGGCAACCCCACCAGCAAACATCTTTGAAGAGGATGTTGACGACGACACCATCCAAAATGTCTCGGACTCTAACCCGGCGTCGGAGGGCGAGGAAGACTACGACGCGGAAGACGAAGAGTTCGAGTAAGTCGTCGAGGAGGTAGGGGACGACGACGGGGCCATTACCACCGTAGAGGATAGCTCAGAAGAGGAGCTTCCTCATACTGACCCCGGGGCCAGCCACCATCATAAGGCCCAGGTCGAGGGATCGCCTTCGGGCCTTACCCAAGACCTCAATACTCGTCCCACGGCCCCGCCTCCTGGCCCGGCCACGGACATTGGTGAGGCACCACTCCCGGTCCAGAAACCGAAAGTGAAACCATCGGGGTCGACGCCATCCGTATCGAAACCGAAAGTGCAAGTCGCACTGGTTGGATCAAAGGCTCCGGAGGCCTCGGCGCCGAAGAAATCCAAGATGGCTGTCGAGCTCAAGAGCCACGCCAAAATGGCCGATCCGAAGAACCCGGTGTCGAAGCCACAGGCGAAGACGCCCGACGCGGCTGCGTCGGCGCCGAAGCTGGTCGACGCTCTGAAGAGTCGCGTCGACGCCAAGAAGGTCGATGACCATAAGAAGGCCCCAAAGAAAAGTCAGGACGACCCCAAATCTCTGGCTGCACCGATCCCAGTCGACAAGGCCAAGGGAGGTGCTGCGTCGGCTCCGAAGACTGCGGCTTTGGTCGCCGACCCGAATCCGGCCTCGGAGGACTCGCTCGAGCCGGTCCGGCCCTCCCCCTCACTCACCAAGAAGGTCACGGAGTCCCTTCAGCGTATTCGGTAGGGGACCGCGGCGCCCGAGCCAAAGGACACTGTGCCGCCCAAGCCTCCACTGAAACCGGCGAAGGCGCAGGCGCCGATTCACTTCACGCTGCCGCCAAGGACGGCGCCGAAGGCTTTCGCTGCGAAACCTGGGGCCGGAGTGCCCTTGAAGCTGGTTTCTACGCCGAAGGCATCATTGGTGGTTCCAAACCCACGGCACCAACCACTAGCAGAGGAGGAGCGTCGAGAGGTCATCATCGACGCCAACACAGGCAAGCTCTCTCTCCTTAAACGGAAGATCACCCCGGAGCCTGTGTTGGAGCATTTCCACATCCCCCTTAAAAAGAAGTTGGACTCTGCGGGTGCATCTGCCCCTATGGAGCCTGCATCTCCACGAGGTATGGAGCTCTCACCGACTCACTCTAACGCTGGGGAGGGTGACGGAGACGAGGAGGATGAGTATGCTTATCCAGTGTACTCAGACCCAGATGATGTAAATGAGCCATGGTCAAAAATGTGGTTATATCCTGTGCACAACAGTGTTTTTTTCACAAATTTTCTATGTATGGCGTGCTCCTTGGGGTTTACTCCCTGCTCAGGAGTTGTATAATACAATGTGGATAGCACTGCCGTAACCCATACGGTAGTGGCCCCCAGGGCACAGTCAAATGTTGCTGAATGCTTCAGCTGAACTTTTCTCAATAAAGTTTTTTTACACAAAATAAACCGGAGTCTTTCTTCTTCTTTACAGGATTTTTAATTCATCCTTTTCAATTTCAACCATATATGCTGGTAATTCGTAAATGTAATCACATTACATATTTCTTCGTTTTTCAAACATGAATTCACATTTTACAATCCATGGAAAATCCAATGCATTTCGCCCATAAGGGCTTCATCAGGGAAATCTACAAAAAATATATATATCTATCACCAAATCATATGTGAATATGCTGTATCATCACATTGTAATATACCAAACATAAATGATGTTAATAAAGTACAAAAAACCATTACCATTCAACATGTATGTGACCACTTAATAAACGATTCATGCATACCTCGTCTATTGTTCCTTATGATTTCTACGTTATAGACTACTGGTTGGTTCATCAGGGTCTTAAAAAACGCCATATCAAATATACGTTCTAGCATGTGCAAAGTCCTCTAAACTGCGCCTTAATTGTAGTACCCAGCCGCGTGGTTCGTGATTCTTACAGTAACAAAACGTGTTACGTGCTGTTCATGATTTTTACAGTAACAAAACATGTTACGCGCTGCTTCCTAAGTACACTGAAAGGGATCAGCAGTTCTTACCCGTAACGTCTGGAAATTATGTGCGCGTCTTTAGGTTTCTACAGCATTCTGAACGGTCTCCTCCGCCGGTGGCGTGTGACGCGCTGACCGGAAGTGTGTATGTTTAAAGACGCAATGTGCTTAAAGAAACACGGTACTTAAAGAGACAGTATCTTCGTGGGGACATACGTGCTAAGTAAACCAACGTGTGCATTCATGAGTCAATTATGCATCAATAGAAATACATACATATTGCGATTTTTAAAAAAATTTGGTAAGTGCATGATAATCAACAAAGAATTCAAAGAATCTGCATGCCATACACGATGCTCATGTATAAATACCATCCTCATAAGTGGATCATAGGTAACAACTGTATTCCACTCTTTCATTAATTCCATAAGGTGCCAGGCTCTGTAGATAAAAGATCCAGTGATTTTCTCGCATAAGCAAAGATTTCTTATTGTCCTTATCATCTTTTCTCTCAACTATTTCAAGGATGCAAGCCTTTATTTGGTTAATTTGGTGTCTATGTTCCAAAAAATGAGTAGCCAACGTGGATTTCATAACTTTTGTTCGGATATTACTTTTGTGTTCTGTTAATCTGGTCTTTAGTTTGCGTTCCGTGTGTCCCACGTACACCTTGCCACATGGACATTTAATTAGATAGATAACATTTTTAGTATCGCAGGTTCCTGTGACCGCTAGTTTTATTTGGTTACCTTTCATCGGATGTCTGATGGTATTCCCTTCCATAATATTGTGACAGTTACTACAATTTCGGCAAGGGATGGTTCCTTTGTGGATTTTTTTGTCCTTTTTATTATCCGGATATTTAATGATTTCACCCAAATTTTTGGCTCGGGTGTATGCAAACACCGGTTCCTCCTGAAAAATGTTTTGAAAGTCTGGTTCTGTTTGTAGCATTGGCCAATGTTTTTTGATTGCTTTCTTAACCAAATGGCTTACAGTAGAATACTTACTTACGCATGTTATTTTGATATCCTTTTTGGTTGGTTTTGAATCAAGTAACATTTCTCTGGATTTCAGCTGTGCCCTTTCTTGTGCTGTTCTCAATGTACTTTCTGGGTATCCACGTTTTTTAAAACGTTGTAACATGTTTTCTGTTTGTGTCATTGATACTTGGGGGTTTGAGACAATCCTTTTTACTCGCAATAGTTGTGAATACGGTAAGTGTTGTTTAAGGGAGCTGGGATGGAAACTCTGATATGTCAATAAGTTATATGTAGAGCAGCCACATGGTCTACCACACATACATTTACTAAACATTACTGTGTAGACGTGCACTCTAAACAGCAGGCAGCTGTAGGGCAGGCTGTTCTCAAGACACTTTTCCAAACTGCTGCAGCTGGCACGGGCGGATGACTGGATGGAGGGACTGCTATGTATTCTATGCACAGATATGAATTCAGCAGCCCACATGCCTCGAACTGCAAATGCTACTTACCAGTATGCATCTGTTCTTGGCATGTAGGGCTGCTGACATTCATATCGCCCGCCCTCCTCCCCGGCGCCTGTAGCAGCTGCAGTATTTACAGATTATTTCATAGCATGGTCATCACTCACATAGTTCACTCCATCTCGGCCACAATGGCTAAAAACAATCTGGGGATGGAGTCGATGCCCATGCGCACTGTAGTCCAGGGGAGGAGCCACCTATCTCGTGATACTTCGAAGACTCTTCCAGGACAACAATGTGCAATCATCCGGACCCAGCACTAGGCGGCGATCTATGCACAGATATGAATGTCAGCAGCCCTACATGCCAAGAACAGATGCATACTGGTAAGTAGCATTTGATATATATATATATATATATATATATATATATATATATATATATATATACTTTAATTAAAAGCAATCACGGACGTGGTCAGCTGATCCCAGCAGGCCACCATCCCTGTGATGGCTACAAATTGTAGTGGGTAGCAATTTGCGACATACCACAATAATATTCATGAGGTAGGTTGAAATGAGACCCTCTAAGATTCAGCATTTTGGTAAATGATCTATTAGTACATAGGTTGGTCAATAAAATATCGCACTAGTACCAAAAACAATGGTTGCAAATTGTAACCAGTTGTTAGTACATCTAGTCATTAGAGCCAACTAAATAGGATTAATGTAATACTCTGTATCCAGGTCTCTACACTGATATAGTTGCTCGAATGTGAATTTACCTTAAAAATGAAAGACTAGAGGCATTTGGCAAAACAGGAACAGTTAGTTTAATTAAAAGCAGCGGTTGGTAGAGCAGGCAACCGAGTTTGGGTCTGAAGACTGTCTCAAAGCACATTTGTTTTGGCCGTCATTTTATATTATTATTATTATTATTATTTATTTTTGTAGAGCGCGTAGTCACCCGGAGGTATCCCAGCGCTAAAAGATCCTATCTCCTAAGTTAGGAGGAACAAGGGAGAAAAAGAGGGAGAAGAAGAGGAAGGGGAGGGGGGCAGAGAGGATCAGGATTAAAGACATGCGAGGTTCACTGGGGAAAAAGGTGAGTTTTGAGCCGCTTCCTGAAGCGGAGATATTGTGGTTCGAGTCGCAGGTCGCGGGGGAGTGAGTTCCAGAGTCGTGCAGTATGGACTGAGAAACGTCTTCCTCCTGACCGGGCTTTCTTGAATCTGGGGACAGCGATGAAGTTTTCCGTATCCGATTGGAGGGGTCTTGAGGGTTTGTAGGATGTGATGAGTTTCCTAAGAACAGGGGGACCTTGATTTTGTAGTAGTTTGTGAGCTAGACACAGGGCCTCGAATTTGACCCGCTCCCTTATGGGAAGCCAGTGGAGGAGTTTAAGGGCCGGTTTGGCCGAAGCTCTGGCAGGGGTCTTTGTGAGAATCCGGGCCGCAGTGTTCTGGATTCTCTGGAGCTTGTTCAGCGTCGCTTCGGGGGCGCCCAGGTAGATCACATTGCTGTAATCAAGCCTCGAAAGTATGAGGCCTTGAATTAGCAGCTTTTGGGAGTTGGTGGGCAAGAGGGGCAGGACTTTCCTTAGCGATTTCAGGAGCCCGAAGCCAGTCCCGGCTACTTTCTTTGCCAGCACGGTAAACAAGAGGTCGGTGTCGAGCCACACTCCCAGACTTTTTACTTCTTCTTTAGGTTCAGGGGGAGGGCCCAGACAGGCTGGCCAGATATTCGGGGAGAGTGAGTCCTTTCGGGCCGAAGAGCAAAACCTCAGTTTTCGAACCATTTAATTTTAGGGCTGAGGTGTTCATCCAGCATTGGACCTGCGCCAGGCAGTTATATAAGTCTGCTGGTTGTTGTCTGGGGTGAGATAGTGATACAACTAATTGTGTATCGTCAGCGTAACTGACGACGCTCACTCCGAATGGGATGATGACCTCCTCCAATGTGGACATATAGATATTGAATAATGTGGGGCTCAGGGAGGAGCCCTGGGGCACGCCACATTGGAGGGGAATTTCGGAGGAGCAGGCGTTATTCTCCCAGATCTGGTAGGTCCGTTGATCCAGAAAAGATGAGAGCCAGGCTAGGGCCGAGCCCTCTACACCAGCTCCCTTGAGTCTTTTAATAAGGAGTTGGTGGTTGACGGTATCGAAGGCCGCACTTAGGTCGAGGAGGATCACTGCCACTGATCCTCCTCCGTCCAATAGCGCTCTGGCCTCCTCTACCGCTGCTAGGAGGGCGATGTCTGTGCCCTGCCCTGGGCGAAAGCCCGTCTGGGAACTTTTTAGTATGTTGTTGGCCTCCAGGAACTGGGAGAGTTTTTTATTAACCAGTTTTTCAGCAATCTTGCTGATTCCTGGGAGGTGGGAGATGGGCCTATAGTTAGCCAGGTTTTCGGGATCGAGAGAGGGTTTCTTTAGCAGAGCTTTCACGACTGCCGCCTTCCAGCTCGGGGGTACAACTCCCTGTTGGAGTGAGGTGTTGATCAGATGAGTCAAGGGGGGAATAATCGTGGGGGCTACCTCCTTAAGGATTCGAAGCGGGGCGGAATCCCTAGGAGAGCCGCTTTTTATGGATTTTAACGTGTTTCCCACATCTTCTGTCGTAACTTGGCCCCAAGAGGAGAGACAACTGGTTGTAAGCGGGTGCGGGAGATCGTTTTCTTCGCACGGGATCACGGGGGGAATTGAATCGAGAATTTTTCGAATTTTTTCATGAAAAAAGTCCGTCAATTGTTAGCATTTTATCTGGTCAGCTTTGGGGTCTGTGTGGTGTCTCGGTCCATGTACTGGGGTTTTCAGAAGATCTTTTAAAATGGCGTAGGATTCCTTGCTGGAGCATACTGCTTTCTCTATTCTTTCCTGGAAGAAAGTGCTTTTAGTTTTTCGAATAGCAGTTTTGTAATTTGAGAGAAAGGTAGAATAAACGTCTTTGTTTATTTTCGATTTGTCTTTCCTCCAGGAGCGTTCCGTTCTCTTGCACTCTTGGCGCAGGGCTTTTAGCTCAGGAGTATACCATAGAGCCGAGGATACTCTTTTAGGATGTTTGAGGGAGGAAGTTTTGGGGATGAGTGCATCCAGGGAGGAGGTGATCCACTCGTTAAACTGCTTATCGGCTGTGGCAGGATCGGGGGAGAGCTCAGGGGAGGAGTCTGCAAGGGCGGCGGCCCATTCACCAGATGCGAGTTTGTGCCACCGTCTGTCAGTGACCTGAGTTTTAGTGGTTTGAGGGTTGGTGGTGGGTATTTCCCAGGAGATAGGGACAAGAGAGTGGTCCGTCCATGGAAGGATCACAGGTGGCCTGGTGGTGATGGATGTCACATTAGTGAGGACGGGATCCAGTAGGTGTCCCTTCTCATGGGTGGGCTCATTATTAATCAGTCGGATATTGAGTGACGATAGGTCTTGAAGGAGGTCGGCGGCTATCCGGTCCGTGGGGTCGTTAAAATGTAAGTTCAGGTCGCCTAGGATGAGGAAGTTGGAGGCGGAAGATGCTAGTTGTGAGACTGATTCAGTGACGGCATTAAGGAATTTCCCAGGGGTACCCGGGGGGCGGTAGATCAATAGTCCTGACAGGCAGTGAGCTGGGGAGGATTGGATGGAGAATTGGCAGCTTTCGCAGTCCTCGATATGGGCGTTGGAAGTTCTACAGATAAGTTGCTCCTTGAAGATTATGGCTACCCCCCTCCCCTCGGGTCTGTGTAGAGCTTGACAAAGGTACCCTGGGGGGAGGGCCGTGACAATGTCCGAGTCAGTGCTGTCTGATAGCCACGTTTCCGTGTGAAAAAGCAGATCAAAGTCATGATCTTGGATTATCAGATTTGTTTCGAGCGCATGTTTTGGAAGGGAGCGCCAGTTAAGAAGTCCAATCTTGAGTCCGGGTTTTGTTGAGCTGATGGGAGTCGGAGTGCAGCGCCTACAGTTAAAGAAGGGTTTACCTTCGGTGTGCGTGTGGTAGCAGGCCGAGATAGTCTTCGGTTGGAGTGCGCGGAGCATGTCTCCAGTATACACCACGCGGTCATACGGGATATCCGACAGAGTCTCTGGCCCTGGGTCCGTCTGGGCCCGGACGTTACATTGCATGAAACGTCATAAAGTAATTTGTACATTCCTTTGGAAACAGAAATCTGGGCCTTGTCACGGGGTCATAAATCTGGTCTCTTGATAAGAAATGCAAGTGGGTCTCGACCTTTCATGGAGGTAATGCAGGGCCGGCGAATACGTGTCCAGATGTATGGGATGGGGAGCACGTGATCACTGCGTGTAGTGTGCCAGCTGTGTTGTGATTGACGGAGTGTTCCTAACTTAGTGTGGCATTTGACTTTATGGTTTTTTGGGAATATATGCTCCTCTGGTCAAACGTGTTTTATGGGGCCAATCTCCTGAGCTGATTGTGGTGTCGTTGCCTATATGTTTGCACGTTTGTTTAAGGGTTACGTGTTTCCTGGGTTTAGTACTATGCTCCTCCTTCGTCTCAGAACTGCATCCTAATTTCCTTGAAAGAAAATGCTTTTATTCTCCAGTATTGGAGTGTCTTTCATAGATTCACATGCTTCAATATTCCCCGTCGTTGAATTGGGAGTCCCACGGTACATAACATAGCAATGCAGTTATAATATAAGCATATATATAAAAGAAAGAAAAAAAACATAGTTTTCATAGAGATAAAGACTTGTCACTTCTATAACATATCATAGTCATTATGATTAGTCCAATATCCAGCCAATCCGGTGCCAGCACCCTCTTAGAATGTTCCTGTGAGAAGTTGGCCTGGTATATGATGATCACTATTCTATTGAACACCTTGCACCAGTCCAAACAACCCTTATGGTGATTGTTGTAAAGTCAGCCCTATAGACCAGCTATCCTAGAGGTACCGTGGACAGAACAGTCTTAGGCTAAAAGACTCTTGAGGGCGTGTAAAGCCAGCTCTTTTACCATATGTAACCCCTTCAATACCAAATGAAAGGACACCACACAGGATATATATAAAATATATATGTATTTATTCACTAACACACTCCTCTGAACTCTTTATGAGGTCACAGGCAAAAGCACATAACAAGTTACTCTTAGAAACACTTTAAATAGCACAATTTACAGTTAGGCCCTAGGGGCGCGTAAAACCATATACTAAGTAAGTGGTATAAGAACCACGGCTTGGGAAAGGAAGAGGCCTAGGGCCTAGAGAATCTCTGGGGCTACACTATCTGACCCTTAGGGTAGGAGTAGGAGTAGGAGGCCCACAGGCTTCGCGTGCAGTGTCGGTACAATCACACGAGAGTCAATAGAAAGTCAAAGGGAACCTAAAAGGTAAGTAAATGGAGATTTAGGACACTTCTGGTCTAACTAGGAAGATACAACTAACAAAACTGGACACTAGGATAGTCAATCCCTACACGAGCACCGAAGTACTCTCGTTACCTCACCCACGGGTGCATAGGTGTCAAAGTGTGTCGGGTTTTCTCGTTGATTCAGATGGAGCCTTGGAAGAAGATGATGCAGGCGACCAGGAGGAAGATGTCCGGGTGGATCCAAGGGTGGATCGGAGTTGAAGAAGACCTGAAAGCAGAGGGGACAGAGTCTAGGTCACTAGCCAGTGACCGGGTGGGACCAGACGTCGTTGAGGAGCAATCAGGTGCTGTCGTGAAGCTTGTCTTTGCAGCAACGCAGACCAGGAAGCGTCGAGGATGACCAGGTGCTGGAGAGGAGCTGTCCCACGAAGGTTCTCGCAGATGGAGGGGTCGGCTTCATGATCGGAGCCAACAAGCCTAAGCAAAGGCAACCCAGGCAGGATACACAAAAGGCTTCTGGTGCAGACCAGGAGGGTCTGAGGTACTTCACCTTTTCAGGGAAGCAAGGGCCAGTCTGGAGCAACCAGACCAGCGATGGATTTTTAAAAGGATCGTCGCCACAGGGCTACTAGCCAACTGGCCAGCAACCGGACAACGCGTCGAGCAGAACACAAGCAGAAGGGCTCCACACAGATCTCGTGGAGGGCTGGTCTTCGGTGCAGGTTGAGCTCTGTGTCGGGGTGTCTCAGTCCCCAGTGCACAGCTTCGAGGAGTCCTCAGGAGCTGCGCTGTTAGCAAGTTGAAGGCTTTCCAAGATGTCCGGTCCCACGTGTTCCAACGCCTTCCACGGTGCTCAGCTGTGCTGGAGTCGTGCAGTGGGGTCAGAGAGGTCTGGGAGTCTGGATCTTGTTGGGCGCTGTGCTCGGGTTCCGGCGGGAACGCGGACAAAGCCAGCGGTTTAGTTGCTGGATGGTGCCTGGTTGCCCAGGGTGGTCACTCCTTGACCACAAGGGAGATTCTTCAGTCTTCAGCTCAGGTGAATGTCGAAGGGTCAAGAGTTTCATCTCAAGTCTATTCCAGGATTAATCTAAAGTCTCCTGGGTCAGCTCCTACCTTTTATACAACTAAAGGGGGCTGGTTTGGTTTCAAGGTCTCTCCTATGGGTGGTACCAGGAAGGGGGGTGGTTACACCCCCTATCCTTTGTTCAGTTTCGCGCCAGAGCTGGGGCTGGAGTGCCCCAGCAACCAGTTTGAATTGGGGTATGCATGAAGCACCTAGTGTGCTCCAGGCAGTGTCTCAATCTATTCAGCCCTCCCTGTCCCAATACACATCCTCATGTCTGGGGTGGTGCTCGCATCTCACCAAGCAGGAAACCTATTGTCCAAACCTCCGTGGCTGGAAGGACTCCCAGCAGCAGGAGGTCAGACTTATGTCTGTGTCAGCAGCATCCATTTAGTGAGGCTGGGGCTCTGGTTAACTTTAACCGGGATCGTTGGACTTAACATGTCTTCTCCCTCTAGAAGGGTGGAATTCTACCCCCGTCGCTAGAATTGGCGAGGGGGTAGTATTCCAAAGCGTATGACACCTTACACGACATGTTTGGATAAAGCCAAACCAAAGTTAGCATTTAACCGCGAGGTTCATAATGCACTTAAGAGTATATGGTATGGCTATATCATAGAACAGCTGTAAGGACATGGTTCCGAAAGCTTCAGACAGGCTCAGCTCACACATAACCAAGCACTCTGCCTTCAGGATTGTTAAGGCCTGCCATAGTAGTGACTTATAGGTTACTATGTGTCTATATGTAAGTAGGTATAGGAATACTACACCTAAGCAAGGGGTGATTACACGACCTTGCCCCAGCTGAGTGATCAGCCAGTTGTGTCTATTTGAGTGGCAGCCAGGGGTGGCATAATAAATGCTGCAGCCCCTGGTAGACCTTGGTTACACCTATGCCCCGAGTACCTATGGTACACTTATACAGGGGCTGACAAGGTGAACCAATTGCCAATTGTGGATGTACCTTTGAATTTAGAGAGAGTGCATCTGGGCTGTGGGTCTGATTAGCAGGCCCACAGCCACATCTTAAGTCGAAAACCAGTAAAGCAAAAGCAAAAAGTGGGGGTGACCATAGGAAGCAGACCCTACTCTCCTACAGTTCTCTTCAAAGGCTCAGGCCCTCAGATTAAAATTTTTTTGTTTTGTTGTTGTCCTCATTTGCCTTACCCTCCTTTCAAGAAACCGCCACCACCTAGCGTGTCCATCACAGAAAGACTTAAGATTTTAGCTATCTCCCGCACCGAGACACGATTAGACATTATTGGTAGGAGATGAATCTTGAAAAAAACCCCGGAGGGGGGCGAGTGAGCTTGCACTTACTCCATCTCGGTGTTTTTCAATCTGTAGGACCAACAATGAAGCGGAGAGCCCAGGTCCTTAAAGAATAGTAGGCATAATCATAGGACCGGGGGGGGGGGGTTGAAAACAAAAAAAAACCTGGAACACTATCTCCACTGGACCAACAAATCCCAAAAAGCCAAGTTACGTTTGCTACAAGTTCTGGCCAAGTCCACCTTAGATGTATCATATAGGGACATCAACCAGCCTGAGAGTGATGGGGCCGTATTTTCCACCCAAACTATACAAATTTGCCTCCTGGCCAGAAGAATTGCATAAAACAGAAAGGACCTTGCCTGGCCGGTAATGCCAGCATCCAAGCCAAAGATTATTAGTGGCAACGTAATGGACAGAGATGTATTTAAAATAGAGTCCAAAGTTGATTTCACTTCTTCCCAGAACCGGCCAATGTAGGGGCAGTCTTTAAACATATGCACATCTGATGCTTCAATGTAGTTGCATTTATTACATTTCTTTCCTGGGAGGAATTTAGACAGTCTCAGTGGCGAGAGGTAGGCCCGATGTGCCGTGAACAGCTGGTTACGTCTCAACCACGCCGGTTTAATGATTTTATAAAGGAGGGTGAAAGATTTTATCAAAGTCTCCTCGCACAGGCTCTCAGATTTTCTACCGCACGTCGTGTGAAGGGAGTCTCCCTGAGCTCTGCTCCAGTTTTTTCTCTTTTTCATCTCAAAGAACTACTTCATAATGTCTACAACCAAGAAGTCCGTTTTCAGACCTTGTGGTACTTGTGGTAAACAAAGACTTCATTCTGAAGACCCTCATAAAAAGTGCATTTATTGCCTCTACCCTGAACACCAGGCAAAGGATTGTAAGATATGTAAGACCTTCTCTCAGAAGACTCTAAAGGACAGAGAAGTGCGTCTCCTTCTGTGGCTCCAGAAGTTAAAGACTTCAGAGAACCCTCTTTCAGATGTGGAGAGTGTGTCCTCAGTCAAGACTTCTTCATCCTTGAAGAGAACCAGTGAGTATCAGAAGGTGTCTCCTAATCCTAAAGTGGTGAAGAAACATCATGTGGATAAGCCCACAGACCGACCTTCAACTTCAAAGAGAGTGATTTCTTCCCCTCAGAGTCTTTCTGCACCTTCTACGCCCCCGAGATCTGATCCTCAGGCGTCTAAGACTCCACCTGTGCAGTTTTTACCTCAGAAACTGTCTATCTCGTCTACGAGCTCGTCGCTGCCTCAGTCGACGAGAACTGCTGTTGTTGCATCTACATCAATGACTTCAACTGCTGCGTCTACGAAGTCGGCTATGATCCTGTCGCCGGCATCTTCACCGTCGACGTTTGTATCCATAAAGGTGAGGCCTATTTCATCTACGGTGCCTTTGACTTCGTCGACGGCGTTTAGCGAACAGAAGAAGAAACATTTGTTGACGCTTTCATCGTCTGCGTTAGTTTCGTCGACGGTGGTTTCGTCGGCGGTGGCTCAGCAACAACGTCTATCGTCGGCGGTGACCGCGTCGACGACTGCATCAATGGATCTGGTTCCTTTGAAGTCTTCAAGCTCTTCAGCGGCGACATTCCTGTTTGGAAACACTGATGCCGATTCAAGCTGCTTCTCAACCTCCAGCAGAATTATTTTCTTCTGATGCTGATGATGATGACTCTGAGGACGATGACAGGTTTCGGGTTGCTCGCAACCCCTCGGAACATCTTATTAAATGTCAAGACTCTGATGATGACCAAGAAGACGAAGATTTTTCAACTTGTGACACACAACCTGCGCCAGATCTTCCACTGGCACAGATACCTTTATCTCTTATTTCCAACTTCCAATTCATGCTGGATGATTATTATCGTTGTTTTCCTAACTCAGTACAGGCCTCTCCGGCACCTCAAGTACCTATTCAACCTCCTCCTTCTGGAGAATTACTTGCTACACCTTCTATGTCCGCGCCCAGAGTTCAACATCAGGATGCTCCTCAGGTCATGTTCGGGGATAATGAAGATAATGATGATGACAGGGAAGAGGGTGAGATGGATGACAGATCCCTTCTTTCGGAATGGGACAATTATCAGATCCAAACACCGTCTTCCACCACTCCAGCTCCCCTGGATTCTCCACCAGTTGACATAGGTGGTTTTCATCTACTTATGGAAAGGCGGTAAAAAGATTCCACCTTCCTATTGTCACCAGAGAGGAGGATTGTTTCTTATATGATTTTAAGAATCAACCGCAGAAACAAGTTTGTTCTTTCCCCATAATCGATTTTATTTGGCAAGAAGGTCTCAAGCTCATGCAAAAGCCTAACTCCATTCCTGCTGTCTTACCACGACTGGGTAAGAAATACAAAGCACCAGCAAATTCACCTGCTTGTCTCATTTCACAACCAAAGCCTGATTCCATTATTACTCAGGCAGCACAACGACTGGCCAGAAATCTGTCGTCTCCATTATCGGCACCTCCGGACCGAGAGGGTGGACTCCTTGATGCTATTCGCAAGAAGTTTCCCACCATGGCGGCAACAACGGTTCGAGCGGCCAATTCTTTAGCTATCCTTGGCCGCTACGATAGACAAATGTGGTCGGACATTTCATCCCTTGTAGATTTGATACCAGAGGCATCTAAAGCAGAGGCGTTAAAAATCCTTCAAGAGGGTGAAAGGATTTCCTCAGAAATTAATGATTGTGCTGTTGATGTGTCTTCTACTGGGTTCCGTCTATTGGCGGGTGCGGCAGTCCTCAGGCGGCAAGGCTGGTTGAAGGCCACTTCTTTCCATCAAGAGGTTCAAAAATATTGGACATGCCTTAGACGGTAAATCTTTGTTCGGCCAACATATCTACGATGTCCTTCAGACAATTAAGAAGGACACCGACATTGCTCATGCTCTCGGCACTCACCAGTTTTAAAAGCAGCCCTCTCGAGGTGCAAGAGGTCGTAGCTCCGCGTCTTCCTTTCCGTGAAGTTCCAATCAATATCAGCAAGGGCAACAACGTTACTCCTCTCAGTCTACAATCATACGGACAACAGCCTACTACTTCTTATAGACAATACAGAGCCAAATCCTCTTACAGAGGAACGGATCCCTCCAAGAAACATTGACTTTTTCCATCCGTCATCCCTGACTCCTCCCGCTTTTTCAAAGGTTCGAGGTTGAATCTCCCACTTTTACTCCAAATGGTCACTGATCACTACCGATCAATGGGTTCTGGATATTGTGTGCAAAGGGCATTCATTGGAGGTTGTAAAGATTCCTCTCTATTCTCCTCCAAAAGGTCCTCCTCCTGTCCATCTGAAGGAACTTTTAAGTCAACTTGCAATTTTATTAAGGAAAGGAGCGATTGAAGTGGTTCCGAAAATACAAAGGGGCAGAGGATTCTATTTGAGATTCTTCCTTATACAGAAAAAGTCGGGAGAAGGGCACCCTATTCTGGACCTAAGCGCCCTGAACAGATACATTTTAAAAATACTTTTCGCACGCTGTCCCTTCAGGAGCTGCTTCACAAAATAGGGGCCTTTACTGAGCAAAATCAACAGCGTGGGGTGACCAAAGCATTGAATGAACTTTTAAAATATTACAAACTGGCAACGGCCCACACATTGCTCCTAAAGAACACCCCGGGAGCCTTGATCGGTCACACGTACAACAATAAAACGACGATCGATTACATCATCTTAATCGACAAATTGCAAGACAAAATGACAATTTTTATGGTTCACCAACGCAACGACAGCCCTAACAATCACTATGAACTTATCAGTAAATTTACGCTACAAGCCTGCATGCATCGGGACATCGGACGGCCAAGAATTTATAAAGCTGCCTAGAAGAATCAAATGGGGACAGGTAGCCACCGCAACTTTTAACAACTGGGCAAACACATGGGCAGGCTGGCCCCCGCGCAAATACAACCAGGAGGCAATAGCAACAATGGAGGGTATCACCTTGACTCTAGCGGCAGAACTCCGGGGACGCGAGGACAAACCTAGGGCAATCCACTGGCACCCTCCGACGGCCTTCGGATTCAACGCAGAAATTAAAACAAGTCCTAAGGACTTAAACGAAAAGCCCACAGTAAAAACTGCACAATCAAAAACAAAATTCAATTGCAGGAGCCACTCCAAAAAAGTGTGGGCTGCAAAGCGTAATCACTGCGAGGCACAGTGGCTGAAAATCTTCGAACTGTTGAGCCCTGGTATATCACAAGAGTTCTGGAGTTACATTAGCCATCTTGGTCGAGGCACAAACCATAGAGAAAACTCCCTTGAGGCATCAGTCTGGGTCTCTCACGTAAAAGCACTCTACTATGAAGAAGGACCAACCACCCAGCAATACAACACTTTGATATTTTGATATTTTTGATATTTGAGGGGGTATTTCTAAAGCGCAGCGTTAGCTCCGGAGGGAGCATCATGGCGCTGGGGATCCTGAGAGCCCTGTCTAGGAGGCGTGAAGGAAGGCTAAATGGCGGCTCCACCAAAGTGAATCCGGCCACAATCACTGACATAATGACCCCCCCCCCCCCCCCCCCCCCCCCGGAAAATCTTTAGTGTCCAAAATATAAAAAAAAATCAGAGCAAATGGCGCACCGGGCCCCAACGGTCTCCCAGGACACTTGTTCAAATCAAATATTGAATTCTGGTCTGAAAATCTGACCTACTTATTTTCTGACTGCTGGCGAGGCTCACTCCTGCACCGAATTCTTAAGAGAGGGACCAAATCGGACCCAACAAACTACCGCATGATCGCCCTGTTGGACATCGAGGGCAAAGCCTACGCAAGTGCCATCTTGAAGGACCTTACAGACTGGGCAAGTGAAGAAAATCTTCTGCCATTCTGTCAAACCGGCTTCAGACCAGGGTCCTCGACCGTAGATAACATCACAGCACTCTTACCTAGTTAATCGAGCTCGGCTACGCAAAAGCCTCCCATTATTCGCCTGCTTCATCGATTACTCAGCTGCGTTCGATGGAGTAGATCGCACCATCTTATGGAGAAAGCTGGCCCATTGAAACATCGACCCCTCTTTGCTAAGAGCGATACAATCCCTGTATCAAAACACCTGGGTAAGAATCAAACTCTCAAATGACTCTGCAACCGACAAGATAGACACGAACCGTGGCTTAAAACAAGGGTGCGTGTTGGCGCCCTTACTGTTCAACTTATATACAGCAGACATGGAGATAGCCTTGTCGGGGGCCGCCTCAGCAACACCAAAGATCGGGGCAACCAAAATACATTTCATGCAGTACGCGGATGATCTCGTAATCCTGGATCATACAAAAATAGGACTTCAAAAGGCACTCACCGCTCTGGCAATATATAACAACAAAAACAGTCTGGTAGCAAACCCGACCAAGTCAAAAATAGTCATCTTCGGGCACTATCCCAAAAAAAAAGAGCAAAATGGAGCCTCGGCCACCTGACTTTGGACAGCATCCAGCATCCAGAAATACATGTACCTAGGGGTCTCCTTCCATGAATCGGGGTTGTGTGGCTCCCACTTAAAGAAAATCCAGGGTAAAGGGAAGACCATCACCTTTGCCCTATGTAAACTACAAGCCTCCCTACATAGCCCATCAGCAATTGCCATCCAAAGAGTCCTCAAGGCCAAGTTAATCCCGGCCCTAAACTACGCACAACAGGCGTATCCAGGCAAACTGAATAAGGAGATGGAAAAAATTCATTGCGGGGCATACAAGAGACTGTACCATCTACCGAAATGCACAAGAAACACTCTAATTCGCCTGGAATTCTCCCTTAACCAACAAACGCTGGAAGAGATGGCAGCCCTTAGTAAATATTACTACCTCACAACAGCGGCACGCGACAACACACTGAAGGCCGTCCTGAAATACATCTTTATTGAATCAGCTACCATTGAAACAGCCAAGACGCAATTGAGCCTGGCGATTGAGTCGTGGAACCCAGAACTTGTCAACTACGCGACCATCAAATACGTGACAAAAAAGCAAGTGCGTGCATGCTCCTGGGACCTGGACCTGGAGTCCCTCACGAAAAGAGCCTTTCACGAGTCCCTAAGCTTGCCGCACACCGCGTATAATCCCCGAAACCACCTCACGCAGGCCGTGGGCCTTCCAGCACTCCACAAGATTCTCGCCTACAGACTGCACCCCCTGCTGCTTAAGGAACTATATCACCCGGGAAAAGCAGGCACGGGAGCTCGGGAATGCATACTCTGTAATTATAAACGTGAGTCATTGGCCCACTTACTATTCTGCTGCCCTGCCCTACGTGCACCCCGCACCCTCTACCTCAGGCCCATTCTTAGGGAAGCCGGGTCACGCACAGCCAAGGAAGCAATCCATCAACTATACACCTTGAGCATAGTAAAACAGATGGCCTCATTCGGAAAATTCATACAACAGACTCGGTCCGAGCTGATGGCTGCCAAGGCCACGCAGGAATAGAGACTTTGTCGTGAGGCACCGGGTGGCCCGCCCCGGTCCCGGACCGCGCGTGTCCTTCTGAACATTGGTAACTTGCCTGAAGAAACACTTTCGGTTTTAACTTTTGTAATTTTATACTTTGGTTTTAATGTAATGGTTTTAAGTAACCACACTAAGTTATTCATTCATTCATTCATTCATTCATTCATTCATTCATGAGCTGCTTCCTTTACTATCCCAAGTGGAGTATATGACCATTTTAGACCTTCAAGATGCTTATTTCCATCTCCCCATTCTGCTGAGACACAGGAAATTTCTCAGATTCAGAGTGTCTGGGAAAGACTTTCAGTTCAAAGTCCTTCCATTCGGTCTTCGTTCCGCGCCCTGAGTGTTTACCAAGGTCCTCGCACCGGTGGAAGCTTATCTTCGTCTACTTGGAGTGCAAATTTTTCCTTATCTCGACGACTGCCTTCTGAAGGCACGGTCTTTCGAACAGGCATCCAAACACTCTATTTTGCAGGTCCCTCTTTCAGTCCCTGGGCCTTATGTTCAACATGGACAAGTCCCATTTTCTCCCCGCTCAAAACGGACTGTTCTTGGGAGCCATCCTAGACACTAAGCTGGCAAAAACCTTTGTGTCTCACGAAAGACGTCAACGACTTTGCGACCTAGCAGCCTCCCTCCGGTTAAAATGGTCAGTTTCTGTTTGACAGTTGAAATCTTTCCTAGGAATGTTGTCGTCCTGCATTCCCCTAGTCCCTCACTGCCACCTAAAAATGAGACCCATCCAGGAGGAACTGGACAAACAATGGGCTCAAGTCTCCGGATCCTTAAACGATATGATCAAAGTCACATCTCCGATGAGAACAGCTCTACTTTGGTGGACTCTCAAGGAAAACGTCTCTTCAGGTCGTCCATTCCTGATAGACGCTCCAAATTTCACTCTCACAGTGGACGCATCTTTCGAAGGTTGGGGTGCACATCTCCGAGGTCTGACAGTAAAAGGAAGGTGGGACATTCATTAAGGACCTGGCACATCAACCTGCTAGAATTACTGGCCATTTTTCTGACTCTGAAATCTTATCACACCATCGTACAAGGAGCCTCGGTGGTGGACCGGACGGCCAACACAACATGAATGCACTACATAAACAAACAAGGGGGCACGCGGTCCATCTTGCTATCGCGCCAAGCGCAACAAATCTGGGATTGGGCGATTCAACATCAAATCACCCTCACAGCAGTGCATGTTCCGGATACATCAAACATTCTTGCAGATTTCCTGAGCAGGTCAACCTCGACCAATCACGAATGGGAATTATATCAACCCTCTCTGGATCACATTTTTCCAATATGGGGTACCCCGAATCTGGATCTGTTCGCAACGCATCTGAACCGCAAATGCCCATTCTACGCAAGTTGCCTTCCCCAACCAGAGTCGTGCCGGAATGCCTTTTTGATGAACTGGTCAAAAATATATGTCTACGCTTTTCCACCGATTTCCTCTGGTCCCCAGAGTTCTTCAAAAAATTAGGAAGGAACCCTGTCACATTATTCTAATATCTCCCAGGTGGCCTCGACAAGTCTGGTTTACGGAACACCTGCTCCTGTCACAGTGTGACCCGATCATTCTTCGCCCACTTCCGAATCTCCTAAACATGGATCAGGGCCAAGTTTGTCGTCCCGACCCAGCATCTCTTCGCTTAGCGGCTTGGAACCTGAACACTATGAGTTTCTAAATGTGGACATTCCTTTAGATTGTAGGGAAGTCCTTGCTAAAGCTAGAGCAGCCTCAATTGTGAAAACATACAAGCTCAAGTGGGAAAGATTCTGTCTATGGTGTAATACTGCTCAGGTATATCCTGTTCATTCCACGCCCGAACAACTCTTGCCTTTCTTTTTACATCTGGCAAAATCAGGCCTCTTGTATTCTACTCTGAAGGTTTCTTTGGCAGCAATCTCAAGGTTTTGTCAGAATGGTTCCAACTCTGTACTCCTCTAAAGTAATTCAACAATTCTTCAGGGGTCTTTTTCAGATGTTTCCACTAATTCATTGACCACCTCCTACTTGGCATTTAAATATTGTGTTGGCACAGCTCATGAAACCCCCGTTTGAGCCAATCCATGAAGTCGTTCTCAAATTCTTTTCATGGAAGACTTCACTATTATTGGCTCTCACTTCCTCACGTCGAGTCAGTGATATACAGGCGTTTACTACTAAACCGCCTTTTCTTCAATTCACCAAGGACTCTGTCTTGCTCCGTACCAATCCGGCCTTTATCCCCAAAGTGCCATCAGATTTCCACCTCAATGAACCAGTCATTTTAAAAACATTTTTTCCGAATCCTCAAACACCAGTAGAGAGGACACTTCATTCTTTAGATATAAAAAGATGTCTGAAATGTTACCTTCAAAGGACGGCTAGTACTTGTAAGACTGATCAACTCTTAGTGGCCTATGGAAGGATGCGAAAGGGACATCCAGTCACCAAACAAACAATTGCACGCTGGATTTCTTCAGCAATTGCCTTTTGCCATCATGAGGCTGGAAAACCACTTACTGCAACTGTTCGAGCCCATTCTATCAGAAAGGTTTCCTCTTCTACTGCGCTATTTGCTGGTGTGCCTCTTCAACACATCTGCAGAGCTGCAACATGGTCCAGCAGACACACCTTTACAAGACATTACTGTCTGGATGCTGCTGACAACAATGACTCAGCTGTGGGGCAGGCAGTCCTACGTAATCTTTTTAAATAAGGTGAGCCTCTGTTGCTTCCCTCCTCCTCTATTCAAGGTACCTTTTCTTTTATATAGGATTGAGTCTTTTCGTACTGTATATTGTCATTATATTGAGTCATATGTACCTTCTATTATTCTGACGCCACTGCTCACTGCTCTTACTCAAGCATGTGAATCTAGGAAAGACACCCCAATACTGGAGAAGAACAGAAGTTACTGACCTGTAAACTGGGGTTCTCCAGTATTGGTGTCTTTCATGTATTCACATGCGATCCGCCCTCCTCCCCTTAGAGGCTCTCGGCTACTACTTCACTCTGTCACTCTTGTGCCACGAAAATCTGAGGGCCTGAGCCTCTGAGGAGAACATTCTAAGAGGGTGCTGGCACCTGATTGGCTGTATTTTGGACTAATCATAATGACTGATATGTTATAGAAGTGACAAGTCTTTCTCTCTATGAAAACTGTTTTTTTCTTTATTATATATATATATATATATATATATATATATATATATATATATATATATATATATATATATATATATATATATATATATATATTTGTTATTACTGCATTGCTATGTTATGTATCGTGGGACTCCCACTTCGACGATGGGGAATATTCAAGCATGTGAATCTATGAAAGACACCAATACAGGAGAACCACAGTTTACAGGTAAGTCACTTTTGTTCTTCTTTCCCGGACGAAGCAAATTGACATTTTTATCTCCGATGTGCACCGTCAGTAATAAAGAACTGGAAAGACACACAGGTCACTACAGACATGTGAAACAAGCATTTGCAATGCAATAGGTCTCGCATTTGTGAGAGTTTGAGCTATTGGCATTGTAAATGACAACACCTTTTACTGATGTGTTTTGAAAAGCAGCAAACTGTGAGTAAACATGCATTTTGTACTTGTAGGGCTTGCTTACGAGAAGCAACTCTGCCAGTAACTGTGCCTCTTTTACTGCCATTCTTGCTTCTGGTAAGCAAGGACTACAAGTACAAAGTGCTTGTTTACGCCTCGCTTGCAGGCTTTCAAAACACAAATAAAAGGCATTGTCATTTACTATGCCAATAGCTCAAACTCTTGCTAATGCGAGACATTTTGGATTGCAAATGCTTGCAGTGTATAGCTGTCACCGGTCACTATGACATTTAGTGGTGGAATTTGCTGCCCTTTTAAGGGTCTTGCTGTATTTTCAGGTCTTGCTAGGGGTTTTCAGTACATCTTTTGAAAGCATGCACCTCTCTGAAGGTCTCTTAACGTCCAATGCTTTAGTTCCCTATGTGGGGGCAGGGAAGGAAGGGGATCAGATAGACTCACCCCTCTCCTCCTTTTTCTCTCTCCTCAGTTGTGTGGTCACATGCAAATGGATGGGCAGTAGTTACTGCTCTCTAATGAGCTATTACAAGTACACGTATCTGATTTCACTGGTTGGAGGAGCATGTCCCCACTCCTCTGTCAAGCTGGCAGCCAACAAGGAGCTGCTCAATTGAGTCAAGAAGGGAATTTGCTTCCAGCTGTAAAAGCAGATAGTATTTTGCTTGTAATGCCTAAAATTATGGGCAAAAGGCATCCGTAATGGATGACTCATGCCTTTGCAGACAAGGCACAACATTGCTGAACAATTTGATACATAAGAACGGGTTGTTACCCGAAACTGAATCCTATTTCGATTCAGTTCCTGACTAGTAATGGTTTTTGGTTGTTAAGATAATGGTGCGGCTGCCAATCATCTTTGGATTCCGGTTGGTATCCAGTGAAAGTTTCTATGAACTAAGGCTAAAATCTCCTTTTTCTTTATTCTTTTAAGCCAGCATAAAAATCTCAAGTTCTGCTTCCAGACATTGAGCTGGGAATGAAGGGTGCTTGAATGTAGTGTATCAGTGTAGTTAAATGAACTAGTTATGATGTTGCTCTAAATAGATATAAATAGGATTTAGTGTAGGAGTGTATGAATAGATTTTCTCGTAAAAAGACTTCTTGGTAACTGCCTTTTCCTGGAACTTCATGTTGAGACTTGTTAGAGCTTGGAGCTTGAGGAATGCAAATGGGGCAGTGTTAGGAGTGGACGGTCAAGTGATAGTCTTAGAAACATAGCGGGACTAGCCATGGTTTGGAAACACTAGCCGTCTATAGGCTTTTCTTAGGGTATTTTTGACCTTTTACAATTGGTGCAATGTGTCTTTATATTGCAAGCCTTCTAGGGGAAAAGAAATCAGCAGGGCCCTAACCAAACAAAGCAATTACATGGTTTACTGTAAAATAACCAGAATATTTCTTGATAAAGATGCTGTACTGTGTGTCCCACTTATTGCAGAAAACACATGTTCCAGTTTTAATTTTGTCTTGGAACAGTTTAGGTCGAAGTGGTTCTCTTGTCATTAACTGGTGCAGTTCTTGATTAGAAGTAATACTCTGGAGTTCATGGGGAGTAGTTTTTAGTAAAGGGAAGTTTATAGGCAAAATGATCGCAGTATGAAAGAGGTGCAAGGTATGATGTGGCCAGTAGGTTGTGGCTAATAGTGCACAATTGCATGCAGGTGTGCGGTGGAGTAGGTATGTGGACAAAATATCTTGAAACAACGCTGTATTATTGGTAGCTGAAATATAACTCGAAGTTGTTGCATTGAGCCAGCTTAGAGTTTTAAGTAGGTGATAAATATTTCTTTGGGCATGTTAAAAAGGGTTCGTATACCAATGCTGATGACCTTGTCAAGAGGCCTTAAGCGATACTGAGGTAGGTAAGTGGGCTGATAAAATTGTTAAAAGTATTGATTAAGCCATAATCATTGAACCGGCATCTCGCAACCTTAGCAATACTGAGTATGAAGGTTTCAGTTTTCCAGTTGGCTGCATAAAGGGAGAAAATAACGTTATTCCAAAACTTACCTTTGGGACGACTCAGACAGATTAGGGTTTTATAGTGAAGGGACAGTAGAACACTGCATGGCTGCTTGTGCCAGGTTCTAGCTGTGTTCCAATCTCATGTACGGGCTCTGTGTTGTCACTTGAGAACCTGCTGACTTGGAGATTATTACCACTGGCTTTGAATTCCTGAATAAAGATTGTTGCATCATCAATGTGGCCTACTGAGGTCATCAACCTGTGAAGCCAAGTAAAGTGGTGTGTGCATTGAAGGATGGTCAACAGTGCCGAACACCACCAAGAGGTTAAGCAAGATGAGGATGCATGATTTGTAATTCTAATCAGCAAATGTATCATTTTGTATGCCGAAAGTAATTGTACAGAAGTTATATTGGAAAGGAGGACAACATCTAATTGCAAATATCGTCACTCAGTGGCTCGAGCTTGCATTGCCCCTAGCTAATCAGATAGTGAGAGGTTCAGCTATGCAGCAACCCAGGACATGTACCACACTCCTTCCGTAATGTGAATTTGTGATTGCAGGTTTGGTTCTCCCCTCTGAATTACTGCTCGGCTGTGTAGCTTAACAGCACATTGTGCAATGGCCACTGGAAGCATTTTGGTCACCATGAGTGCAAAGCACAG
This sequence comes from Lissotriton vulgaris, assembly GCF_964263255.1. Taxonomy (NCBI): domain Eukaryota; kingdom Metazoa; phylum Chordata; class Amphibia; order Caudata; family Salamandridae; genus Lissotriton; species Lissotriton vulgaris. Next base: position 595,813,816 of record NC_141699.1, read on the forward strand.
AATTCATGGTAAGACAAAACTTCCCAGAATTTAGCAGTGATGTGCATCTGTTTGTGCTCTATGCACTCCTCATTCTCAAACTGCAGCGTATGTCATGAATACTGGTCCAGTAGAGAGAAAAATACTAACAATGCAGTCTGTAATTTTTTTTTCTCGTGGCATACCAACAGTGGAAGTTTTTTAAATCCCTTCCTCAGAGACGTGAGTTTTTTTTCCCAGCAGTTACATTCAAAAACAAAATACAATTCTAATTAATCTCCCCCACTTCCCAACCACCTCCCTCCCCAGTGTTGGCACACGTGCAGACCACCTCACTTGGAAGAAAGGCTCCCTCCACCAAAAATACATTCTAAAGGAGACCTGGCACAGACTAAATGGTCATTACAACTGAATATTAAAGCTTTGAATCTTCCTAAAATACTGTGGATGCAAGAATGAATGCTTTTCTGACATGCTGCTAATGATGGAATCAAACGCCATATCGAATTGTTTCACCACCTCGCACATTTCCATCAGCTCTTGGGTTTTTGTTTTCTTGGTGTGTTGCTTGCCTCGTTCTTCCACTTAACATAAGCTGCCACTTGACTCTCTCTATCCTCGGCGCATCACCTGGAAATGTATATTTTTCATTTCAGTCTTATTGGCGTTAATGGTCATTTACTATGCCATCTGCCTCTGGCAGTAACCTGCTTGTGTGTTTTGTCAAACAAATTTTTTAACGAACTGATGAGCTCAGTTTCTTGCAGCCATTGATTTCAAATTAAAGTCCGATCAAACAGGATGGATAAATGGGCCAATGATACACAGTCTTCTCGTAACAGACATTGACTTCTGAACTGGAATATGCACCACCTGCAGTATTTTGGCCAATCTGAAGCTTAAAGTATTCCGTCTTTAGCTACTGTGATACCAGGAGTCTTGTGGGATCCTGTTTCACCCAGCGCAGTGGTTTATTGCAGACCTTCCAGCCCACACGTTGACACCGTTTATCACACAATATTGTCTCCCTTCACAAGGTCATCGGGTGATGAGCTGATATCACACGGTGTGCAAACAATGGACTTGAACCCCCTGCAGAGAGAAGATTTCCAGGTAATTGTTCGGAGGCTCTGGCCAGCTGATGTCCATTTCAGGGTGTAAAACCTTCTTAAGGCATCGGGGGCAGCCTCAAAACCTTTGCTTTTTGGTGTGGGGGTGGTGAGTTAAAGTGCCTCGTGTTGTGCTCAGCACAAAGCCTTAACCCTTCCAAAGCACCGCCGTCTCCTCTCTAGGTGAACGTTTTCCAGAGCTTGGAAGGCCTGGTTTTGTGTGTAAATTTAAAGAAAACAAAGTACAGAAACGTATTACTCAGTAATCAAATGATTGAAACCACATTTGCAATGGTCTGTACAATGAAGGCACTGGACTGCAGCGTCTTACCCCCTGTCTGAAGGCGAAAAATGTCTACCATGGTTATCGCTGAAGAGCAGTTTGTTTGGTCTAGGTAGCATGTACAGATTAGGAGTAGGAAACGTTTTTTGATTCAGTTTTCATCTTTCAGGATGCCTAACTCTCATGGGTTTTAAGTGGGGTTCCACCCTGCTACTTAAGGGAGGCCATCTGTGTTGCACTCAGGAATTTCTGAATGCTTTACATAACAGAAGTACATTTTTTCCTAATCTTGTCACAGAACAAACGATCTTGCATACATTTTGTTTTTTTTTATAATCAACTTTATTGGCATTTTTAAAACAAGTAAAATTCATTGGCAGCAGCTCAGCAATTAATAGGTGCAGTTGGATAAGGTCAGCAGCATACATAAAAGGGTTTAAGGCAGTTCGGTCCGACATTACATACACTTGAGTTTGGCAATAGACCAGGCATATACCTGGGTTCACGGTTGCAACAGATTATACCATTTCCCCTAAATTTTGGAGACTGTTCTGGTGAACCCCGGGATTCGAAGAGGGGCCTCTTCTTGGCCCCCGCACCAATCCACCCCTCTCCTCCAGCCCTTCACCGTGGGAGCTGATCCTCGCAACCAGTTGCATGCTATGTCCCGCTTAGCCACGGCCACCGCCGTGCCCAGCAGGCGTTTGTCCGATCTAGTGCCATTTAGTCCGTTAAATATCCCCAGGAGCAGCCGATGTGGGTCATGGGGGACCTCCCAGTCCAAGGTCTGTGATAACTCTCTCTCCACTCTCCTCCAAAACCTCTCCAGCCCTGGGCACGTCCATACCATGTGAAAAAAATTGGCCGGGGATTGCCCACATCTAAGGCAGTCAGGGGAGGCTCTCATGTGGGTTTGAAAAAGCCTCTGCGGGGTGAGGTAGGACGTATGTAGGTAGTATATCTGTACCAGCCGCAACCTGGAGGATGTGGTCCGGGTACGTGGGACCATTAAGGCGTCCCTCCAGTCGGCCTCCTCCAGGGGTTCCACCCACCCCTCCCAGGTGGTCAAGGGATGCAGGGCTATTATTGACTAGGGCACTGTAGATTCGGGAGACTCCCCCCACTCCCCAGGTCCCCCATCATCACCTGGGCTTCTAGCGCGCTGAATTCTGGAATGGTGGTTGGTGCGGGGAGATGCGCTTGGAGGGCGTGACGCAGCTGCAGGTAGCGGAAGTGTGGGGAAGGGCGTGGCGCTGCTGTAGGACGGCAAAGGCTCGAATGTGGTCCCCCACCCATACAACCCCAATGAGATTCCAGCATCGGAACCCGCCCAGGGACGATATTTCTCGGAGCCAGTTCCCGTGCCAGAGTGGCGTCTGGCGGGTAAGTTTGCGGTCCCATCCCGTGTGACGTAGGGCCGTGCGCCAAGCCTGCAAGACCGCTCTTGTAATTGGGGCCATGGTTTGCGGGACTGGGCATCAGTAGAGGAGTGCTTGGAGCTGTGGGAAATCAGTCTCCTCCAGTTCCACCCGGTATGCCGGGTCGGACCAGCTGCCCGCATACCAGTCGTGGATGACGATCAGTTTGGTGGCCAGATAGTAGAGGTAGAGATGGGTCACCCCCAGGCCTCCATCAAAGGGTGGAATGCGGCTGTGTGCAAGGGAAATTCGCGGTCTTCCGCCGCTCCAGAGGAACCTGGACACGGTTCCATCTAGCTCCCGGAACCAGGCACGGCGAAGGGGAATAGAGGTGTTCTGTAGGATATACAGAAAACGGGGAGAATCATCATTTTGAACAGCGTGCTCCGCCCCAGGGGATTAAGAGGAAGGGATTTCCTTTTTTTAAGATCTGATCTCATTCGGGTCACTAGGGGCGTGATGTTCAGTGCCCATTCCAACTCTAGCAGCAGAGTCACCCATATCCCCAGATATTTGACCGAGTGGTAACAAAGGGGGATGGACGACTGCCAGTCAAAACATTCCCGGGAAGGGTGCATTGGGACCAGGGTGGACTTGGCGGCATTGAGCCGAAGGCCGGAGACTCGTTCGAAGTCCAGGAGGAGTTTCAGTCATTTGGGACCCGAGTTCGCCGGGTCTGCTAGGTACAGGAGCACATCATCGGCGTAGAGGGCGATCTTATCTATGTGAATCTCATTCCAGGTCCACTCCTGAATGAGGTGGTCCTGCCGGATGAGCGTCGCTAGGGGCTCCATCGCCAGCGCGAATAGGAGTGGAGATAGGGGGCACCCCTGGCGCGTCCCTCTACGTATCGGGAATGCCTGTGAGAGCGTCCCGTTGACCAGCACTCGGGCCCTGGGGTTCGCATATAGGACCCCAATGTAGCTGCGGAACCGCGGGCCGAAGCCCATCTCCCTCATCACATCTTGTAGATATTCCCAGCCCACCGTATCAAAGGCTTTCTCGAAATCGAGAAAGAGGAGGGCCAGATAGGGAGACAGCCGGGAGCGATGGGCCAAGGCCAGATGAAGGCGGCGGATACAGTGACGGGTACCTCTCGCCGGCATGAACCCACCGGGAGGACTAGGTCTTGTAGGAAGGGCTTAAGCCTCTGGTCCACTATTGTGGCGAAGAGCTTGATTTCAGTGTTCATGAGCGAGATAGGACGGAAGTCCGCACAATTCAACGAGGGCGGATGGGTCTTAGGAATGACTACAATCGAGGACAAGTCTGACTCTGGGGGGGTTCGCCCTTCTCTATCACATGGTAGGAGAGATGTAACAGCTGGGGGGGGCCAGAGTATCCCGGAAAGCCGCGTAGAACTCCTGTGGGAATCCGTCCGGGCCAGGCGTTTTGCCCCGAGAAGGGCTGCTCCAGGGATTCTTCATCCTCCGGAGCGAGGGAGGACAGCCTGACACCAGCTCCGTCCAGGAGGGTAGCTAGAAGCGCCTCTGGAGGGCGCGCTGCATAAAGGTGAGTGTAGAAGTCGGCGAAGGTTCCCGCTATGGCCCCGGAGGTCATCTGGAGGGTGCCATCCGGTGCACGAATCTCCGGAATGACGCGGTGAACCTTAGGGTATGACACCAGATTGTGGAGAAGTTTACCATTTTTATCCCCCCAGCCATATATCCGCGCTACCGACGAGCGCCACAGCTGCTGGGCCGAGTCAAGCGAGACTTGGCGGAGCTCCTCAGGGATCAACGCTAACTGCCGGGTAGGATCCTCCCGACTGCTCGCAGCCAGTTTGGCCTCAAGCCGGGTTGCTCGGGACTCCCAAGTCCGCGAGCCGGGCCAGCCGGTCTGCTCGCTTGGCGTGGACCAGTCCCCTCGCCACTCCATGGATCACAGCCATACCAGCCTCCCATAGGGTCCCCGGCGACGGGACGGAACCTTCGTTAGTGGTGAAGTGGTGGGTAAGTTCCTGTCGTACGTTCACCACCAGAGCCTGGTCCTGTAGGAACCAGGCATTGAGGCACCACACCGCACCGCACCCGGTCCCCCGTGGGAAGAGCCCATGCGAAGAGAGACCAGGGAGTGGTCAGGTAGCCCCCTTGGCAAGATGGTCACGCCGGAGACCAAGTGGCAGTCTGTGGCCGGGAGCAAGAGAAGGTTTATGCGGGAATGGGTGTGATTGGAGGCCGAGGTATGAGTGTAATGTGTCTTGCGAGGGTTCCATACCCGCCAGGCATCGCAGAGCCCCAGGGCAGACGCCCAGCTCGAGAGGGCTGCCGCGGATGAGGAGCGGGCCGCCGAAGGGGGACCGGACGTGTCTCGTCCCGGCTGCATTACAGCGTTAAAGTCGCCGCCCACAATTGTGGGGCCGGGTGGGAAAGTGGAGAGGATCCGTGTGAGGGAGCGCAGCACCGGGGGCATGAGAGCGTGTGGGACATAGACATTCAGGATGTTCAGGGGGCAACCTTCCTTCACGCCCAAGACTCAACATATCGCCCCTGTGGATCATTGTAGGTTTTAGTCAGGGTGAAATGGGAGACTCCTCCTAAGCAGGATCGCCACCCTCCGGGACCCGCGCTGGAACCCAGCGTGCCAAACCATCGCAAACCCGCAGCGAGCTAGGAAGTGACATTGGGTTCCCAAGAGGTGGGTCTCCTGGAGAAGGAGCACATCCGCCGAGAGGCGATGCGCCGCTCAGAGGACCATCGTGCGCTTGATGCGGTCAAGGAGACCATTGACGTTCCAGGAGAGGAAGTGGAGGGGCCTAGCCAGAGAGTACGCCATTGGTGGAGGTGGGGACGTGGGGGGAGCGCGTGGGCAGCAGTGGGGCGTGCTGCGGGGGTAGGACCCATCCCAACGCTCCGGAGCCAGAAATCAGGGTATGCAGCGCAGGTCAACAGAGCCCCGGCGTCCGGGGCACCAGTGGGATATGAGGAAAGGAGGGCAGCGGCCCGTGGTCCGCTCCTTTGTTGGCCCAAGGGGACCCAGGGTTGCCAGAGCATCGATGTGTAATAAATGTATGTCAGACAGGAGTGTGCCCACCATAGAACCATAGTAAGAGGAGCTGCTACCAGCCGCTCATAAGCAGCAACTATGTAAGCTGAGGAGCGGCCGAACAATACCAACCTGAAAAGCAGCCCGTAGGCGGCTGGAACCAATAACCACATGGGAGACAAGGCCCCCCCCCCCCCCCCCCCCCACCCACTCACCAATCCCCTCAACACCCCCCACCCTACACTTCGAAATAGGAAGCATCTGTCGCCCGTAAATACAACTCCAAAACAAAACCCCCTCACTAGAGGACTGAAACTAAACTGAAAAGATTAGTCTGGAGCAGTGGCACTAGTCCAGAGTCAATCAAGGGAGGACCCACCTCCGTGTTGCCGGATGAATAACAGCCATTAACAGTGAAGGTCAAGTAACAACCTAGTACATCGATAGTTATCTGCATACCCACCAAAGACAGCAGGATAGATAGACGGAGATTAGAGAGGAATAGGCAGAGGAGAAATTGGGAATAAAGGGGGAGTGCAGGAGCGAAGAAAAGCGTAAATTGGTCAAATTGCAGATCTCAGGTATAGCCCCCCATAGGGCCGCCCGCCCTCAGGGTGTCTGGTAAGACCTGGGAGAGCGTTCCCCTCGTCTCGGCCACACAGGGCAACCGCGGGTAGCTGGACATCTTAAAGTCAGGATTAGGCCTCTGCCTCCTGTGGAGAATCCAAGATCACCGGGCTGCCGGACAGGTCTGAGTCCGACTTGGATTTACGCAGGCACGTGCCCGAGGCCAAGGGCTCCTTCGTGGTGGTCACAGTGGACGGTCCTGCCGCTGGGGGAGAGCCACAGTGCGGGGGGAGGAGATCGCCGCACAGTCTCCCCCCCCCCCCCCAGCGAGCTGGAGGCATCTGGACGTCGGCGGCCCCGTCTGCGGGAGCCGGTCCGGCGCCGTCTTTGCTTGGGCTCCTAGCGGGCGGGGTGGGCGCTGGATCCTCAGGAGGGGGAGGACATCCGCCCAGGCAGAAAGGGAGGTTCCTTCATGAGCCATGTCCAGGCGGCCTGGGGGGTATCGAAGAAGGAGGATTTGTCCTGGAAGAGGACCTTGAGCCAGGCGGGGAACAGGAGACCGTACCGCAGACACATCGCCCTAAGCTTTTGTTTGACTTCATCGTAGGATTTCCTTAGGGACTGGACCTCCCTCGAATAGTCCGGGAAGACCATGATCGTAGAGCTCTGGAATCTCAGGGGGCTGAGGTCCCTGGCCGCACCTAGGCTGGCATCCCGGTCCCAGAAGTTAAAAATGCGGAGGATGAAGGGTCGGGCCGGGCTTCCAGAGGGGAGGAGGGGGGAGGGGGGGTAGGGGGGGGGTTGGGCGCCAAGGAGTGATGGGCCCGTTCAATGGCAAACCAGGGGGAGAGTTTCTCCGCCGGCATCCGGCATCCAGGAGCGGAACCAGGTTTCCAAGAAGACGGCCACCGGGCCCTTCTCCACCCCTTCCGGAAAACCTAAGAGGCGTAGGTTGCTCAGTCGGGCCCGGTTTTCTGCATCCTCCGCCCTGCGATGGAGATCAGACGTCGGGGTTTGAAGGCGGGCCACTTTGGTCTTGAGGGTGGCCAGGTCGTCCTCAGTCGTGGAGATGCGGGACTCTGCTTCAGTGATGCGCGCTGTGGCATTTCTGAGGTCCTGCCGGATTAGGGCCACGTCAACCCGTACCTCCCCAATCTTGGTCTCCACCGATGTCTGGGAGGTGCTGATCGCCTGGAGGTTTGTCGATAAGTCCCCTCCCTCCGCCTCAGAGGGAGGAGGGGGTCCGGTGCCGGGCCCATTGTCCGTCCTGGCGAATTGGTCCATACGTAGTTGGGAGGAGGGGACCGGGGGCTGCGTGTTCTTTCCCCGGACCATGGCTTCTCCGGGTGGTATCGGGTCGGCGGGGCGCCGCAGCCGCTCAGTCCAACGGTGCAGCCGCTCGGTCCTGCGGCAGACTTAAATATCCGGTTCCCGCGGTGGCACAGGCGGGGCCGGATGCCCACGGCAGAGCTTCGGGACCCCCCTCAGCGTGGGTGGAAGAGTACAAAGGGTCAGGAAACAGAGGGAGGGATCAGGGGGAGCCGCAATGTTACTGGTGTAGGGAGTAAGCCCAAGGGGGACACCCCGGCGGGCATCCCCGTCGCAATGTCACCCGGAGGTGGGCCCAGTCTAGGCGCAGGAAGGCTGAACGGAGTCTGGGCGGCGCGGCCCCGGGGTCCACACGCCGCTCGCGCCTCCGAGGAAGAGCAGCGATATTGCAAGGGCGGGTGCAGTGGTCGGCAGCTCAGGGGGCCAGGGTGGGCCTAGGCCGGGGACAGGCGAGGGGTCAATTGGTGCTTGTGAGGCACGAGGACAATTGGCCTCCCAGCACAGGATGGCAGTCCGCTTGTGAGACTCTTGGGAGGCCCCACCCCGGTCCTGTAAACCTCGGCTCCAATCGTACCAGATCCTCCGCGGGGGCCGCTAAGATGCCACGCAGAGTCCACAGGACAGGACCCCCGGGGCCACACGGGGCAGACTGGGCCCAGAAGGGGCATCCCCAGGGGGGTGGGGGGGGCGTTGATTGAGGCCCCCCAGCAGCTCCTCCTCGCTCCGGGGGCGTCCCCCAAGCCGCGGCGGCCCCCAGGCGGTGAAGGCCTCCACGCGGAGGCGGACTGGGGCTTCAGGGCAGACTCCCCCGCTGCAAGAACTTCACAGTGGTGGGCAGCTCGGCCCTCGCAGTTCACCCACGGCTCCACCAAGGGGCCACGGGGGGCTGCCCCGCAGGTGGTATGTTTGAGGGGGCTCCCCGGCCTCCCAGCCCGTAGATCCGGCACTTGGGCGAGGCCGAGGGGAGCTCTACAGTCCGGGCCGGGTGTCTTGTCTGCGCAGGGGGGCCCACAGCACCTCCCGGTGCTCAGATGGGGACCGCCATTTTGAAAAGTTTGCTGTTTTTATTACATGAACCAGACATCTGTTTTTTTTTACTGCAACTTATATCTTAAAATAAATTAAAATCAATTGCTGCTAGATAGAGTATGCTTTAAAAAAAAAAAAAGATTTTTGTTAGGATGCTGTTATTCACATGAAATGAATTGTATATAACTTCACTGTTTTCATGTGCTTCTATGATTGTTTTGCAATAATCGAATAAAGCTTACTGAATCGAATCAACTATGCCCAAATGAATCGGGTTTATTGACAAATTTAAGCTCGGGACACTTGGTAAAATGGTCGATGATGACTAATACGTATCACTGCTTCATTCTTTCTGGTATGGGATCCAAGATGTCCACACCAATCCTCTCCCATGGTATGGATGGGGTGCAGTGGAGGACTGAAGGTGACCTGTGTTTTATCAGAGTTGAGGCATAGTGTGCAATCCCTGACCATCCTTTCCACTGCTAAACTAACACCGGGCCACCAGTAGCTGTTTTTGACCCTGCATTTGGTTTTTACCATGTCTAAATGCCCCTCGTGACACAAATTACGTATACTCATCCTAAGGCTACTGGAAGGTACAACTCTTCCTCCCCTTAATAACAATCCATCCTCGCGGGACAGCTCATTTTATGACCTCCCAAAAGTGTTGCAGTGGGTCAGGTAATTTGTTCTTGCATGACCATCCCTCGGTTGTCATTTTTATAACCTGGCATAAAACAGTGTCCTTAGATAGTTCAGTTAGCCATTCCTCCCTTGAGATTCTGTTACATTTATCAAGTACGTTGGCTATGCATGACTCTTTGTCTGTCTGTCCAACAGGCATTTTGCCCAAAAGGTCTGCCACAACATTCTTCACCCCTGGAACATATTGAATGGTGTACATGTAATCGTATAAGTGCACAGATAACCTCGCCAGTCTTGGTGAAGCTGCATATAACCCCTTAGTTAGGGGGTTGTGGTCATTGCATGAGGTGACTCTGCTGCCCCAAACAAATTGTCGAAAATGTTCTAAGGCCCAAACGCAGGCTAGTGCTTCACGCTCTATGACCGAGAATTTTTCCTCAGCAGGGGTTAAGGAGCGTGAAGCAAAAGCTATGGTATATTCCATACCTTTAGTATCCTTTTGGGTAAGTACTGCACCCAAACCTTTTGAACTGACGTCTCTAGTGACAATGTCCTCCAGTAACGGGTCGAAACCCTGCAAGGGAATTGAAGGCATGTTGACACACATCTGTCCATTCGAACTTGTTTTTAATTTTGAGTACTTGCAGCAAAACATGAGTCTTGCACGAAAAGTTTTTGATGAACTTTGCGTAAAATTCCACTAGTCCCATGAAGGATCGCAGCTCATCCTTGCTATTGGGCACTGTGGCATTTTTAATGGCTTGCAGAAGTTCTCTTTTGGGGCTGATACCATCGCCAGTGTTCTCATGACCGAGGTAGCTTACTGAATTGCATGCAAACTTGCATTTTAAGTGCTCTGTCGTCAACCCCTTTTTATCGAGGATTTCCAACACTTGCTTGACCTTATTGTCGGGTTCTTCCCTAGTCTTGCCCATCACAATGATATCATCCTGGAACATTAGTATGCCAGAAACTCCATCGAAGATGTTATGCATAAGTCTCCGAACATCGCGGTAGCATAAGCCAGCCCAAAGGGTACCCTGGTAAACCGGAAACACCCAAATGGTGTGATGAAGGTGGTTAGCTTCTTGCTTTCACGTTGTAGGGGCACATGGTAGTAGGCCGACTTCAAACCGATGGTGTAAAACCACTTAACCCCTTTGGTGGTAGCCAACATTTTGCTTATTTTGGGGAGAGGAAACTGTTCAACAACTATGTTGTCGTTGAGGTCGCTTAGGTCCGCACACAACCTCAGTTTGCCATTGGGTAGCTTGGCAACAACCAAAGGCGCCACCCACTCCGAAGCTTCTACTTGTTCTATGATGCCGTCCTCTGGGAGCATGTCCAGTTGCGCTTTAACCGAATCCGTAATGGAAAATAGCAGATTTCTCGCTTTATGTACCGCAGGGTTGGCATACGGTTTTACTTTGATTCTGTGTTGGTACCCTTTAAGGGCACCCACTTCACCACTAAAACCTCTAGGATTTGACATAGTAATTGTGGCTTAAGACAACTAAAACTGAGTCGGGTTTGCTGGGGTGGAGTATATTTCCAAGACTACCCTCGTCCATCTACCCGAGTACCGAGGGATCCACTTTGGACACACATAGTTTTCCTATAGACTCCTTCCCCTTGAATGCAAAGTTTAGCTTCCTCAATCCACATACATCTATTGGGTCACCTGTAAATGACCTGATGGTGATTTCAACCTTATCAAGTTGATGACCAATGCAAGGCTTGAATATCTCTTCCCAGACTTTACTGTTGACGATAGTGTATGGGGAACCTGAGTCAGCAACTATACTGATGTCAACCCCCCCAAATAGTCATGTTACATACCAGTTTCTTAGTTTTGGAGGTGCTAGCTTCACTGATTCTATCCACCTGCTCTTCATCTAAGTTCAGCACAAACATGTTGACATCGTCTTCATCAGCCATTTCTTGGTAGGTTGCATCTTCCTCATCAACTAGTTTGACTGAGCGTGTGTTTCTTTTCCGGCATGCCTTGAGGAAGTGCCCGATGACTCTACAATAAGAACACCTTACTCCGCAAACAGGACATTTTATGTCATCTGCTGTATGGGACATGTTTCCACACCTGTAGCAACGCCTTTTTTTGCTAGTCTGAGATTTGTTAAATGTAGGCTTAGAACTTTTTTTGTTCCAGGTCTGTTTTGGGCTTCATTTGTACTCTTGTCACCTTACTAACAGTGTCCCCCTCTTTTTAGGTCGAGCAGACCTACCCTCAATGCGTGCTTCAGACCTATTGTGGCCCGTATTTAGGAATGTGGACAGCTACCAGACGCGCGCTTTGACGAGGTCAGATTTCACCTCGGGAGCAAGCGTCTGATAGCTGCGCATGCGCGGTGCAAAGCCCTTGCTCACACACAGACACAGGCAGCCCCCACCCCTCTGCATGCACGCACGCACACACACACACACAGGCGCGCGCATGCACACTGCACACATACAGGCACACGGCACACTATCCCCCGCCTCTCATTCTCTCTCAATCACACACAGTCACGTATGCGCACACACAATCCCTCGCGCACACACGCGCGCACACACTCCCCCCCCCCCCCCCCCCCCCACCCCTTCCCTCCCCCACAGGCATACACACAGGCACGCACGCACTTCACATCAGCCCTGGGCCCCACTCACCGACTGCGCTCTTCCAGCGGGGCTCCTCTCGCGCTCCGCTCCTCACGGCGCGGCGCGTCTCCTCTTCTAAATCGGGGCTCCCTCAGGTCAGAGGAGCCCCGCAACAGGCGCCACACTCCTCCTTCTCCCCGGCCCCCTCCTGGGGACCCGGGCTACCCCGGACCGGCAGGGCGCTCCATGCGCCGGCAGCTCGCGGACCTCGGGAGGCGGGACTTCCGGTCGGCCGCGAGCGGATTGGCCGGCCGGCCAACAGCTTCCGGGTCGCCGCGGGCAGCGCGGCGGCACCCTATAATATGAACTTGTTTATGTAAGTGATCCTTGTATTTTTGTACGAATATCCATATTATTCCAATGTGGTACCTCAAAGTTATGATCTGTCTTTTTGTCTTAAATATAAAGAATTGTTGTTCCTGTAATGCACCTCAGTAAGCGGTTTGGTGTAACGGCTGAGAAATTAATTCTTATCTCGTCATAAAGATGTCACCTCAAACGTGTGATCCTGGGCAAACCGCTTCGCACCCGTGATGTGTTTTTTTTCCTGGAAGCGCTTGGAAACAGGCAGACCATCAGCATTCAGCGCTATAGTGTAATGAACCGGGCAGACCATTGTGTTCATTGTGTTCAGACTGGAAGCACCTGAAGGTGGTTGGGTCTGCGTGGCGCTGCATCCAAGCCCTCGCACTCACTCTCCACCTCCGGCCGGGGCTCAGATGAGGCCCTGCTGGCCCCGGCACTTCTTGCAGGCGCAGGCCACGGCGGACAGCAGGTAGAGCAGGCAGCAGAGGCAGGCGAAGAAGGAGGCGGCCAGGTAGATGTGGTAGAGGCAGTCGTGCTTGTAGGCCGACACGCTGCAGTACTCGTGCCGCAGGGTCTTGTGGATCATGATGCCGGCGGCGGCCTCCAGGCCGGCGGCCAGGGCATCGTGGGCGGCGTTGGTGGTCAGCCAGCGCTCGCCGCCCGGAAGAAGAGGCACCAGGTCCTGCTGTCCAGCAGGGTCAGCAGGTAGAGGGCGATGGTCAGCAGCCAGAAGAGCACGGCCACGAAGAGGGCGAAGTGGATGGCGTCCTCGTACTTCTTGCAGGCGATGGTGATCCAGAGGGCGGCCCCGGCCAGCAGCTGCAGCACCCGCAGCACCCCCACGAAGCTGCACAGGAAGGCCCGGTTTGCCCGCAGGGAGCCCCGCGCCGCCTGCGGGGGCGGGTGCGCGGGCGGGGGCAGGTGCGTGGGCGGGGGCGGGTGCGCGGGCGGGGGTGGGTAGGGTGGAGGGGGTATAGCAGGCAGCGAGAGGTCAGGATCCTGGCAGGGAACGTCCAAAGAGACAGCCCGGCGAAGATCTCCTGAGAAAGAGTTCTGTCCGAGCCCAAAGTTTCCGAAAAGAGGGGGGTGCTAGAGGGCGCCGAGCAAGATGGCCGCACGTATGTGAGGCTCTGCCGGGACCGTCTATAATTTGCAATAAAATCCTGCATATTCCGCTGCCTTCTTCCCCCGACTCGACGGCAAAGCACGCCTGAAGCACCTGGGGCTCGATTGGGGTGCTCTCCCTTGGCTGGTAAGGTCGCGTGGCCGATATATCGGACTAGCCGTCGGCTGGCGGTTGGACGTCCGGAGAATCGCGGGCTGGTGGTGCGGCCCGCCCACCGGCTGGGTCCTTGAGATCTGCTCCAGTTTTGCTGCCTAATCGGCTGGCCCTCTGCGTTCTGGATCCTGGGTGAGGAATCGACAACTTTTTGACGGCGAACTGGTGCCAGGAGCTCGAGAGGTGGAGTCCCTGCCCAGCGGGTGGCGGTGAGTGGGGAGCTAATCTACGCGAGGCCGGGGCTGCGGAGGTGGCACTAGGCCTCGCGGGGACTTTCCGCGCGCTGCTCCCGGCTGGGTGGCGAGGAGGAGACGCGACACAGCGGCTGCTGGCTGGTTGTGTACACCGGACTGGTGAACCTGGAGGGCCTCGTCCACTACAGCCCTATAGCTTTTGATATATTGCTGGACCATTAGCGGCTGCCGGAGCGCAGTTCGAGTGGGCCTACGACCACGTGGGTGGCTGCCCCTACACCCGGAGGGCCATTATTGCTGCATCATGGGCAGACCGGAACGCAACCAGCCCAAGATCAACTTTGAGGCAAAGAAAACGGCGACCTCATCATCGCAATCGCCGCCGGACACTGGGGCCTCGGGGGCAGTTGGCGGCGCCCGAGCCTGGAAAACACATTGGTTGCAATGCAGAAAACACTGCAATCTATAGAATGCACCATGGAGGCGGTCAACCACAGGCTCGACCATTTGGCGACGCAGTTCGACCGGCAGAACGAGCGGATGGGCGAGGTGGAACAGAGGGTGTCGGCGGCGGAGGATGGACTGGCCACTGTGACCACTAAGGTGTTCAACATGGAGAGGGTGCTGGCGGTTATCCAGGCTAAGAACGAGGACTTGGAAGGGAGGTCCAGGCGCAATAACATCCGCGTCACGGGCCTTCCGGAGTCCACAAATGTGGGTCGCATGGAAGACTTCATGGAGAGAATGCTGGTGGATATTTTTGGCTCGGATAAGTTTTCGAAAGTTTTCATAGTGGAGCGAGCACACAGAACTTTGGCGAAGCGACCTGTGCCTGGCGCCAACCCACGCCCTATTATCGCTCGAATCCTCAACTACAGGGACCGGGACCTTATACTACGACTGGCCAGGGAGAAGGGCACCATTGAGTACCAGGGAAGCAGACTGGAGTTCTTCCCGGACTTTACTGTGGCGGTACAGACCGCGCGCAAAGAATTCGCTCCAGTGAAGCAACTGCTGAGAGACGAGAACATTCCATACGCCATGTTGTATCCAGCGCGCCTTCGGATAGGGCCTCCGTCGGACAACAAAGTCTTTGCTACCCCCAAAGCGGCCATGGACTATGCGAAGAAGCAAAAGAAACGTAAGAGGGACGCTAATGTGCGGCAGGAGGGGGAGGAAGACCTCATGGAGGATGTAGAATAGGTGTATGTCGGCTGAGGAGGTCTGCTCTGCCGCTTGGATGCAACTTGGTACAATGATCCTTAAGATTTTGGACGTCCCTGCCTCTGTGCTTTGACTATTTCTCGCTGTTCTGGATAGTCGGAGGGGCCCCTAGTGGTATACTGCTGCAAATTGCTTCTGTGAGGTTGTGCTCTGCCCTTTTAGTCATCTGTTTTAACTTACTTTATATTGTGTCACATTGTGGCTTAGCGTGGGGCACTGCAGTCCTGATATGGGGTCCTTCGGGGGATTGTTCGTAGCTATGGGACGAGGATATGTCTGCTTTCATATGGTACTGCCTGGAAGGACAGTTGCATAGTTGGCAATGCTGGGTGGACAAACTTGGCAGGAATGATAGATGCTTTGGTGTTCGGGGGGTGGGGGGGGGGGGGGCGGGAATGTTATTTATCGCCTGTACGGTCTGCTCTCTCGTCAGATTACTGGCGGGAGAAGTGCGCCGCTACGTCCCCGAGTATGGGAGATCCCCACACAGTTTTGATCTCACAGTTGGGGTTGTTGGACAGGGGAGGGGGTCGGCTTTGGCAGGTTGGGGATGCTGAAGTGGGAGGTGGGGGTTTAAGGGGCTTGTTTTTTTCCTGGGAACGGTCACGGTGTTGCATTCAGGGTGCTGGGAGGTATGTGTGGGTTGGGCCATGGTGGGGGGTGGAGTGGGCCTGGTATTTTCTGCTGAGGTATGCTATTCTTGTTGTACTTAGGGGACTGTCGGGATCTGTACGAGGTGCCTCCTCTATTCATGAGGGGTGGATCGGTGTCTTTAGGGATGTGTTACTGCTGTGGGTGAATGGCCGGGGGGGGTAAAATTGCTTGTGTTACCTGGAATGTACGGTGGTTGAATCGCCCTCAAAAGTCTAGACAGGTGTTGGCGTTTCTAAACAGACATGGTGCGCATATCGCTTTTTTGCAGGAGACGCATCTATGGGGCACAGCGGCAGGAACTGTGGGTAGGAAATGGGCGGGAGTTCGACTGGCATCCAGCTACTCCTCGTATGCACGTGGGGTGATGATCCTGGTTAAAAAATCTGTGCCTTTTCTTGTGAAACATGATGAAGTGGATAATGATGGGCGCTATATAATTGTGCATGGTACGTTATGCGGCTCTCCTGTTACGCTCGTTAATGTGTATGGACCTAATGTTGATGACCCCGATTTCTATGTCGCGCTCTGGAATAAGATATACATGTTGCCACAGTCGGTTGTAATTTGCAGTGGGGATTTCAATGTGATTCTGGATGGGGAGTTGGATAGGAAGCAAGACAGACCATGGGTGCGAAAGAAGGCGACTGCTGAGATTCAGGGGGGAATGCACGGTTTGGGATTGGTTGATGTGTGGCGTATGAGACACCCTGGAAGGAGAGAGGGCACTTGCTATACTTCTGCTCATGACACTTGGTCACGTTTGGATTACTGGCTGGTAACTCGGGATGTGAGTGGGTGGGTGTTGGAGGTTGATCACTTGCCGCGCACGCTGTCTGATCACGCACCGGTACGCATGCTACTGCAAATGCCTATGTGCACACCTGCTCCGTTCACTTGGCGTTTATCGCCGGGAACTTTGACTGATCTGGTGCTCCGTGAGAGGCTCAGGACAATTATCGTGGAGTTCTTTGAAAAGAATGTCGGATCGGTTGACAATGTATGTACGGTGTGGGAGGCCTTCAAGGTGACTATTAGAGGGGCGTGTATAGGCCTTCACTCTGGCGTCCTTACGTCACTGCGAGACTCCATGTCTCGGTTGGAAAGGGAGTTGACGGGATTGGAAAGGCAGTTGGAGGAACGTCCTGGGGAGGCCCTTTTGGCCGATATAAGATCGAAAGTGACCGAGTATAACGAGCTGGCTGATCAAAAGGTGAAGTTCTTGTCCAAGCACACCAGGGCGCGCTATTATGGTGAGGCGGGCAGACCGGGAAAGGGGCTGGCGGACCGTATAAGACAACCGTGGGCCAAGCATCGCTCTGTTCAGGAGATTGTGGATGGTGGGGAGGTCGTTACTGATACCCCTGGAATCTTGAACTGCTTTGCCAGGTACTATGAAGACATGTATGGGTATACTGAGACAGCGTCGGAGGCAGAAATCGCTGACTACTTTGATGATATAGCTTTGGTATGGCTCTCGAGAGGGCAGCAAGAATTTTTGATGCACCACATCACTGAGGAGTTACGGGAGGCGATTGCGGCTCTTCCTAACGGGAAGGCCGCTGGCACAGACGGCCTACCGGCTGAATTCTACAAAGAGTACGTTGATATTCTGCTCCCGCACTTAGCGATGGTGCTGGAGGAATCTGTGGATAGGGGCCGGTTCCCGACCACAATGAGAGGCCTTGCTGGTTGCGTTGCCGAAGCCCGGGAAACCTCCGGACCGATGTGAGTCATATCGCCCTCTCTCACTCATGAATACTGACGTTAAAATTATAGCTAAGGTATTGGCCACCCGGCTGCGGCTGCTGCTCCCGGTGATGGTGTTACCGGACCAGTCGGGGTTCATACCGCTTAGATCTACCACCCACAATCTCAGGGCTCTATTCGCTGTGTTGCATCTACTTAAGCCAGATCTGGCTGCCGTGGCGGTATTGCTAGATGCTGCCAAGGCATTTGACTCGGTGGCATGGCGGTATATGATAGCTATCTTACATCGTATGGGGGTACCCTTCTTTTTTACATCGTTGGTAACTCTTCTTTATACCGACCCTGTGGCTCGGGTGCGGGTCAACGGCCATGTCTCGAACTCGTTACCGGTGAGGAGGGGCACCCGACAGGGTTGCCCTCTCTCCCCTTTATTGTTTGCTATAGTAATGGAGCCCCTGGCTTGTGTTTTGAGACAGAGGTATGCTGCGGCGGCCTTGAAGTTTCCCCTTCGCTCGCTAGCTGTGTCTATGTATGCTGACGACATGGTACTTTATGTGCGTGAGCCCGCCCTACATCTAGAGTCTATCCTTCGGGAATTTATTCGGTTTGGGCGTCATTCTGGATTGACTATTAACTGGGATAAGTCTGTTTTGCTGCCCCTCACGGACATAACCGTGCCTTTCCCCCTGGAATTTCCTCTGGAATGGGCCGAGGACTCGGTACGTTACCTTGGGATCCGGGTCCACCGGGATAGTCAGGAGGTTATTAGAGCCAATTATGGTGTGGCTATATCCAAACTGGAGGATCAAGTGGCCCGCTGGATCAAGCTTCCTCTCACCCTGGCGGATCGTGTATCTTTAATCAAAATGGTTGTCCTTCCGAAATTCCTGTACCTTTTTGTTAACATTCCAATTCGACTGACTTCTCACTTCTTTGCACAATTGCGCTCTTTGCTGATCTCCTTGACCTGGGCTGGTAAGAAGCCGAGGGTGACGTGGGAGGTGCTGACTAAGCCCTATGCTCTGGGCGGTTACGCTGTGCCGGATATGAAGTTGTACTACCTCTGTACACAAGCGCATTTTGCCGCTTATTGGGTGTCTGCCCCCCGTATACCCCCCACGTGGCGCTTGAAGCCAGTGCCGTTTTGCCATTCCCGTTGAAAGCCATGATGGTTAATACTCACTCGGTGTTTGACAAGGGTGAGGTGGATACGGTCCGGTCCACAGCGACTGCCTGGCATGAACTTGGTAGGAGAGCTGGCAGGTTGCCGCTCTATGCTCCCGCTATGCCGTTGTTGTACCATTCCGATATTTCGGTATCGAGTGAAATAGGCGGCCTACAGGTTCTCCAGGGAGCTGGTCTCCACACTATGGGGACTCTCTTCCCAGGGGCAAAGTTCCTCCCGTTACAAACAATGACGGACCAATCCACAAATGCGGTCATGGCTACCTTCCTCTATGTTAGGCTCCGTGCGGCCATACGCTCCTTGTACCCTACATTCCCGGATGAACCCCTGACGCTGAGCGCTTTGCAATTACTCTACACCGCGACGGACAGGGTCAAGTTGCTCTCCAGACTGTACCGAGCTGCTCAGGAAGACGAAGGGGGAGGGGCACTGCTAGCCAGGGCCAGATGGGATAGGGACTTACCCGAGCCTTTGACGGACGAGGAGTGGACTGAATGTTGCTCCATGACGGGGGGCTATGTGGTCAACGGCAATTTTCGCTTGCTTCATTTTAAATTTCTTCATCAATGGTATTACACTCCCAAACAATTGGTTCGGTATGGCCTTCGGGAGACTGCGAGATGTGTTCGGTGTGGAGAAGACGATGCTGATTTTGTGCATTTAGCGTGGGGATGTGCTAAGGTGTATGAGTTCTGGCTGGCTGTGACGGACACCCTCACTAAGATGGCGGCCACGGAGGTGCCGATGGATATACGGCTGTGTTTGCTAGGGATTGCTTCTGGAGTGCCGAGTAAGGCACGGAAATTGATTGTGCTGGCGTTGCAGCTTGCTAAGCGGAGGGTGGCCATGGGGTGGGGTGGTAGGAGGGCGCCTGATGTGCAGTTGTGGTTGAAGGACATGGCCTATTGCAGGGATCAGTTGACATGCTATGCTGAAGCCCTGCCGGAGAAGTCACGGCCACGGGATATCTGGGCCTCATACACTACCTACATGCTTGGTTTAGAAGAAGATGGCAGTTCTGACGATGGGGATGGGGGTTGCTTGCCTGTTGCCGGTGTGCCTGAGGGTCAGTCTGAATAATTGATTAGAATGATGAATGTCGCCATGGGTTGTCTCTGTTTGCAGTGAATGTAGCTCCTGGGGGGCGGTCTAGGTTTTGACTCTTCCTGGTCCTGCACAACGACTAGTGGCATATGTTGCCTTGTGTACTTGAGATGGCACCGCATATCTGATTGTTGACAAGACCTTGCATACCTTTTTGCACTTTCTTTATCTTCTGCACTAATGCTATGCACTTTACTGTGACCTGTGACCGGGATTGTTGGGTTGGGGGAGGTGGGGATTGTTACTGTTATGAATAAACAATGCAAAATAAGACCTATAGGTGTCAAGCGGGGAACACATGTGGAGGCTGATCTATGTCTGGACTATGACCGTTTCTTGCCCTCTACGAACTTTACCTGTCCCTGCCTGTTATCCTTGATGTATGCTTACAGATACCCACTGTTGAATCGTTAGCAGCCGGCCCTATATAGGGTTGTAGGCACATTGCTGTGTATGTGAGCATATTTACAATAAAGGTCTTACAAAAAAAAAAAAAAAAGTTTCCGAGAAGAGAGCGCCGCGCCAACAGCACCAAATCTGGACAAGTTGTCTCTGCAAACAGCCACCGCAACAAGAGATTGATGTAGCGCCAAACTCCGAGCAGAGATGCTCAGCTGCCTCCGGTGAGAAGGGAGCGGCCCCAGTGAACACCCCCTCCGACCAGACAGATGTCCCCACAGGCGGCCTTTGGAGAGGAGAGAGGGCCGCCCTGCATGGGCGCTCAGGAAGCAGTGATGGCTTTTTTAGGTTTCGCTGGGGGGCGGAGCCGTTAGGCTCCTCCTCCAGAGAAATCTGTAGTTTCTAGTATGGGTGACTTGAACACGCCCCTCTGCTTCATTGGCTAGCTCCATAAATGGAGGCTAGCCATTGGAACAGAGAGGCGTCCCGCCCGGGGGTCAACCGGCAGCTGCTCGGCACCTTGGCCGAGGCACGAAGGGGCTGCGACCGCATTGGTGGCTTTTCGGAGGCTCGTCGGCAGAGGCGCGCTCTGATTGGCCGCTGCAGTGGGCCTGTCCCCGTGAGCTGCGCCGCCGTTGGTTGGAGCCTCGCCGCGTCATCAGGATCTGCCCCGGGAGCCGCGCTGTGAGTGGCTGACTCCGGGGGAACCCTCGACGTCAGCGGAGGCCAGTGGGAGCTGCGACGGGGGCCGTGCCAGAAGCTGGGGGAGATCGCCTTCCACCCCGCACCCGGTATTGACACCGGCTGAAGAGAGGAAGCGCTGGGGGGCTGTGCGCTCGCTCGCCTGCACATTAAATTTAAAGGTTGAGTATCAGCACTTCTCAGAAAGGGTGCAATGCTTTTAGTGAAAGAGTACGGGTACTTCTCAGGTGCTATGAGATGTCGAGTATCCCTGCACTTTTGTATTACTTTTAAAGCACTGGCTCACGTCCCTTCCCACTATCTACCTTGTTTTTATTATTTCATTGCACGGCCCGACCACACGGCCAATGCTTTTCCTGTCTCGTCCTCTCATCCCTCTCGCTAATCAGGTTTCTTTTCCTCTTGTCTCACGAGCTATATGAAAGTTCCACAGAACACTCCAGACATTTCCGCAGTCCTAGCCTTGTACTCTATAGATGTTATCAGGTTCTATATTTTTATCCACTGATTAAACAGCTGTTTTCATAACACAAAGTGGTTCCGTTCTGCCCGCTACTAGCGAAACGCAGTGTGCCGTACCCACACACCAACGAGGCACGCTCTTACAAATCCCTCATTTATCTCTAAGACTTACGTTAGGAATACGAACAACTAGACCGAAAGCCCTGGGTGAGTCAACGCTCGGAATAGGACCGACTATGTTTAGTCATGCTGCAGAATCTCGGAAACATTACATAATTACCAACATTATGTCAAAAATTACAATTACTGCTATGTCGTAATTGAGCCCACTCAGTACCGCAGTAGCTGACATGAAAATCACACTCCCGAATACAACCACCCGGGGCGGGGTCAGTCAAGCTGCCCTGCAATAGGGGCATCAACCTCGGCACACGCTCACTCTCGCCCTCCGCGAGCCTGACTACACAGTTTACAATGAACTTGGAGGAAGACGGGGAGATAAACGTTTTGTGCCACAAATGGCCCCATACCATGTGGGTGAATTAAGCCATTACTGGCCTCTCAGATTGTAAATGAAACCAGAACCTATAGCCCCCCTTGGCCTCAGAGTGTCTGTCCCTTAACCCCACCAGGCACACCCAGTGGACCGCACCGTTTGCTAACGCATAAAATAAAATAAATAAAAATCCAAGAGGTTTACTCCACACAGTCTATATGAAAAACGGTAGTTTGTTTTAGTTTTAGTATGGCAACCATTCGTATGTCTAAAATGTGGCAGTCACTCATTTTCTTTTATGGATTAATTTCGGATAGGAGAGAGCTTTAAAAATATCTTGGCGTTCAGTGATGCATTTTAAAGAACACCGAATGTCAGTTATAACCGCAAAACATAGTGCTTTAAGCTGATATATTTGTGTATGAAGTCAATCAATGGTATGCTACTGCCCACAAGGATACCCATTTCAAAAGTTTATATAGCTCGAGGGTAACTGTCACCAAGAACATTTCCCACGCCTCAACAAGACTGATGTGCAACATGACCTGTAGATAATCAGTTTGAATGCCGATAGCTCATTGTTTAATCCCACTGAGGCCGATAGTGACCTCGCCAAATTTTTTAAAGTAAATAGTTATGCCTCGGTTTAGAAACAATGCATCTACAATACTTACTTGTTTAATCTTTTGTTCACAAATATTGTCCTTGCGGTGCCTAGTTTATTCTGCTGGTCTGTGGTGAGTGTTCCCTGCACTCTGCCCGTTCCATGAAACCTCGCTGCGTCATGTTACCCCCGAGCTTCTCGCCTCTCGCCCCTCCCCCACACTACCATCACGCAGCCTAGCAGTGTGCCATGCAGGTAGAGTTGCTAGTTTCTCCTTCTGTCAGCACAGAAAAAAATGTATATCTGAAAAGATGGTGGGCGTACCTCTATGACCCACTGATAGTAACAACGATTGAAATGAAACTGAAATGCGCAGCTCACAATGGGGCACGGGGGCAGCTCGCTGGGCGCTGCAGCGGGTCCCCGCGGAGCTATGTGGGTGGCTTGAAGTGCTCTTTTGGAATTACAGGTGACCCGGCCCCGCCTCCAACTTGTGAGGGTACATTTAGCTATACACCTACCGCCACCCTGTCGGGCTTCGATATTGCAGTTTCCCGGGCATACACAGAGCTCCAAGGTCGGCGCATTAACCCACCCTACAATTTTACTAGAATTGGAACCTTTAAACCAACCGGCTCGCACAGAGCTCTGCAGTCGGCGAATTAACCTACCGAGATTGGAACAGGCGATCCGCTGAGTACACGTAGAACTCCATTGCCTCACCGCGCTCTCTTAGGGGGACCTAGAACTAACCCACACACGCGTTCCTGCAGATCGTGAAGTAACTGTTAAGAGGAGGGGCAGGCTCCCCAAATGTAGCCTCCCGGAATCAAAGTCTTTTGCACCCGAGCTCCACGGTTGAACCGCTGCAGCCTCTTTTGGGTGGCCGTAGTCACCTTCTCTACCCTCCTCCTGGGGCACTATTACACCGCAGAGGACCGCCGACCTCAAAGTTGGGGAACCAGGTTCAAGTCTCGGTGGGGACGCTAAACATCCTGTAATTGTATAAAAAAAACTGCAAAAAGCACAAATTTCAAATGTTATCGACCTTTGGAGGATGAACATCTATTCGACCATACCACCTAATTCCCCTTCACCCACCCAGCTCTAGAGTCAATGAAAATCGGTTCCTACTCCTTAAAATTTATTACAGCAGGATAGCTTTTTCATCGGGAGGGGAGGCAAAATGATGTAACCAATACAATGGGCTCACAGTGCATTATGTAATACAGTTGTTACAATAAGCGCTACCTCGCGGGCATCTTCTGACTCGGGTTTAGTGAGAACTTTCGGTGACAAAGGGCCCTTGACGCCGCCTCTCTGTGGGCAGAAAGGAGGTTTTCTACCAGTGTACCACAGTTCCGGTAAACTTCTGCAGACAGGCCTATATGTATTTAATACTAAAACATACACAACCAAGCTATGAACAACGGGGGTCACACACTGGAATGCGGTCATATGGCCAAGATCACACAACCTGTCAACTGTAGGCAGACCATGATGGGTGAATGCAAATGTGGTGCGGGGGCCTTTATCTGTACACCTTGTCTGGGTCTGGGTATGTGTGTTTATCGGCATGCGCGCCTGTGTGAGCATTAGTGTGCTTACCCCTGTGTGCCTTTTGTGTAGATTCATGTGTGTATGTCTTTTGTAGTTTGGGGTCTATACATATGTGCGTGGTTTGGAGTTTATGGACGCTGTGAGTTTGTCTTGATGCATGTGGTTCGGCGTGTGTGGCTGGTGTGTGAGTTTTAGCGGTCCAGTGTGTGTGGGTGTATGTAAGGACTAGTGTATAGTTGTTGTGCTTTGGAGAGTTTGATGTGTGTTGTGGTTCAGCGTGACTAGGGAGTGCTAGGGAGTGCAGAGTGACTGCAGAGTGCTAGGGAGTGCTAGGGAGTGTAGAGTGACTGTGGAGTTCAGAGTGCTAGGGAGTTCAGAGTGCTAGGGAGTGCAGAGTGACTGGGGAGTGCTAGGGAGTGCAGAGTGGCTAGGGAGTGCTAGGGAGTGCAGAGTGACTAGGGAGTGCTAGGGAGTGCAGAGTGACTAGGGAGTGCTAGGGACTGCAGAGTGACTGCAGAGTGACTGCAAAGTGCTAGGGTGTGCTAGGGAGTGCAGAGTGACTGCAGAGTGCTAGGGTGTGCTAGGGAGTGCAGAGTGACTGCAGAGTGCTAGGGAGTGCTAGGGAGTGCAGAGTGACTGCAGAGTGCTAGGGAGTGCTAGGGAGTGCAGAGTGACTAGGGAGTGCTAGAGAGTGCAGAGTGACTGCAGAGTGCTAGGGAGTGCAGAGTGACTAGGGAGTGCTAGGGAGTGCAGAGTGGCTAGGGAGTGCTATTGAGTGCAGAGTGACTAGGGAGTGCTAGGGAGTGCAGAGTGAGTAGGGAGTGCTAGTGAGTGCAGAGTGACTAGTGAGTGCTAGGGAGTGGAGAGTGACTAGGGAGTGCTAGGGAGTGGAGAGTGACTGCAGAGTGCTAGGGAGTGCAGAGTGACTGCAGAGTGCTAAGGAGTGCTAGGGACTGCAGAGTGACTGCTAGGGAGTGCTAGGGAGTGCTAGGGAGTGTAGAGTGACTGCAGAATGCTAGGGAGTGCTAGGGAGTTCAGAGTGACTGCAGAATGCTAGGGAGTGCTAGGGAGTGCAGAGTGACTAGGGAGTGCTAGGGAGTGCAGAGTGCAAGGGAGTGCAGAGTGCAAGGGAGTGCAGAGTGCTAGGGAGTGCGAGTGAGTGCGAGGGAGTGCAGAGTGACTAGGGAGTGCAGAGTGACTAGGGAGTGCTAGGGAGTGCAGAGTGACTAGGGAGTGCTAGGGAGTGCAGAGTGCTAGGGAGTGCAGAGTGACTAGGGAGGGCTAGGGAGTGCTAGGGAGTGCAGAGTGACTAGGGAGTGCTAGGGAGTGCTACAGAGTGCAGAGTGACTAGGGAGTGCTAGGGACTGTTGAGTGACTGCAGAGATTAAGCTAATGGCAATGTAAATGACAATGCCATTTATTTATCTGTTTTCAAAACCAACACATAAATACAAATTTTGTCATTTACAATGCCAAAAGCTCTAACTTTTCCAAAGGCGAAACCATTGCATTGTAAATGCTTGTTTTCTTGTTTGATGGGTTGGAGGATCTTTTCTGTCAGTTACCAGGGCGCCCTCGGTTCCTTCCTCCCTCCCTCTCTCTCTGTGCAGCTGTTGCTGCCTAGAGTGGGGCCTGTCCTGCCCCTGTAACCTAAAGCCTCGCCCCTCCTGACATCACTGCTCGCGTAACCCACTCTGCATTCTTTAAAAACATCTGGCAGCGGCAGAAACTGTTTCCTCTGGCTCTTTTCTGCTCCCATTCATTCCATCCATCCCAGTTTTTTTTTCCTTTTCGGAACTCCGGCGCATTTGCAGGCAGAGTCAATGGCACTGGTTGTTCGAGGCTGCGAAAGGCAAAAAAAAAACCTACAGAAAACTTACCCTTCATTGTGCTGCAAAACAGCGAAAAGAAATGGAACAAAATAGCACACAAGGCACAAAATGTAAAAATAAGTTCTCGCCAAAAGAGTTTTCTTATTTAGCCTTTCTTATAAAATCCCATATTCTGTATAAGAAACTGTAAACCAAAATAGCTGCCTTTTTAGGGCGTCTACTTTGGAAACAGGGTTCCTGAACAAGCAGCGGCAAAGGTGTTCCCCTGTCATGGTTGACCCCTTCAGCCGGTCCCGAATGCTTAGCCAGCAGCATGTGCCTGCTGGATATGAAGCCCATATTTATAAAAAATAAAACCTCAGTCCCAGACCGGAAAGTTCGGATGGCTAAAGAGCCAAGACTGGTTGAAGAAGCACAAACGCCACTGTACTGATCAACCCAGGTTTATTGTGTCACAACAGTATATTTCAAAATCTATCTTTTGCTAACATCTGTTTATTTGCGCCAGTTGCTTCCATCCTAGTATTTGTTATCCATAAAGTTGGTCTTTGCAAATCTGAGTAAAATGTTTTAATCTGGTTAGGTCGTCCCTCGGCTGATTTCAAACGAGTCTATGTATTCCTGGCATACATGCACAGAAACACAGTTTGTTGATTGCATGTGGCTGCTGGGTGCAGCAAGTGACGTGCCAGCTAGCCTGTGGAACTAGGCCCAAAAACAATCTGCTGCACTGAGATTTGCTCAGTATGAAATCAGAATGCGTAGAATTAGAATGTAGAATGACCACTGTGTATTCTATTGTTTCTTGGTAGTTTTATATAGCGGGAACTTGAGCCGAGGGTATCAGGGCGCTTTACATGAGCACCAGTTTCGTTACATGAGGACACATTCATTTTTAGGCACAGGGAGATTAGGCGATTTGCCCTGAATCATTGGATGCATGAGCTTCCCCCCTCATCCAAGCTGAAAAGGAAAACGTGGCCAGGCCATTTCCTCCCATATTTCGTTCTATCTTTATTGTTTGTGCAAAAATTAGGAACTTTTAGTGTACTATTTTAATGAATTTGTTTGAATTGAGCAATCTCCATTTTGTAAAGGTTTTTATTAACTTGTACAATAAATATTTACTTACCGAGCTTCCCCCCAGACTTGAACCTGGTCCCCCAGCTTCAAAACATGTTGCATTACAAACGCTATAGGTGTCACATTTCCAAAATTTAAACGTATTGGCATTGTAAATGACAAAGCTATTAATTTAGCTATTTTCAAAACTAACACATAAATAAAAAAATTGTCATTTACAAGACCAATAGCTCAAACTTTCCTAATGCGAGACCTATTGCATTGCAAATGCTTGTTTCTCTTTGTTCTCCAATTGAACTGCCTTTGCGCAGCGACCAGTAAGTTCAGATTTTCTCGCAATGTCTACAAAATGTTGTAGGGGTTATTCGCCCTTGGCCCATAGACTGTCAGGAATGCTGAATTAGACCCTTGCATAGCTATGTGGTCTCTAATAAACTTGTCGTGTAGACCTCCAACGCGGCAATTGATGGCTAGGTTTTTTTAGTGCAGACACAAAATCATCGATAGATTCTTCCTTTCCCTGTTTTCTATGGAATAGCTTCTATCTATCTACACCCACACAGACTGTGGGTTTGTGATAAGTATTGAGGTCATCTATGGCATTCAGGAAAACATCACCCTCATTCTCGGCTCTCACTTACTTGTTTATGGTATTGTACAATTTATTTCCACCTGCGCCGAGACCGTGCAGTAGCATTTTGTATTTTTTCTCTGCCTTTAACTCCTCATTGTCCTCCAATGTGGAAATGTAATTTATGAAGTACTCTCTCCACTCCTCCCACTTATGTGAGGATTCCCCCCCTGCTGGCAAGAATGTTTGTGAAGGTGAAAGGTTCCACATGTACCCCGATGCAATGACTTAGTGAGAGATATGCTTTTGATAACTTGTGATGAGAACGAGTGAGGATAAGAGATTGCATTACGCTGCTATTGATAAATGGTGTGAGAACTTACCTGTAGTTAAACATCTATTGGTTGTGCTGTCACAAAGCGTGTTTGTGACTTTGCAAATTCTGAGATTTGTTCTATTACATTATGGTGCACGTGTCTCATAAGCTATAAGGTTTTTTTTACTGATGGCAGAAAATGGTTTGCACTTGCAGCGTTTCTCAGCACTACCTGAGATTTTTATAAGCCGGCCCGTAAGGTGTTAGGGAGCATGATGACTTAAGGCTGAGTGGCCATTATATTTCAACTGTGGACTCAGTCGGTCGTTCAGAATGAAAGATGGCGCCACGCATATGTGCCTGGTTCATGACCGGATAAGCTAATATGTTGACTTTCTAGTTTCAAGATGTCTTCAAGCACTTTAATTCGTAGTATTTTGCGCGCCGCTTGTTTAAGGCTGTACACTGAAGTCTCACACACGCAGCATAAGGAAACTTAAAGCCAGGCGTGCCACAACCCCTTTTTAGGTCTTGCATAGCGTTGCAGCGTAATGTGCTGCTCGCTTTGCAAGGCATGCACTACACACTATAGCGGGGTAAACTCTGTCCACTTTCCGAACATATTTTCATTGGCTCCTATAATAAATTCTGCATTGTGATTGGTGTTGAGCTGGTTAGTCCCGCCTTCTGACGGCTTTGTCGTCATTTTTTTTGTTCTGAGGCTTTTGGTTCCTTTACTTCAAAAACAGTTTTGTTGTCCCTCCTCTCCCCGTTCCCTCCCGTAGTCTGTGACTTCTTGGACCACCCCCTCCCGTTCGTGACTTCTTTCATGTCCCCGCCTTCTTTCATGTCTGCACTTCTGTTAAAAATGCAATAGGTCTTTGTAAATACGAGTCCTGTTGCATTTTCAATGCTTGTTTGTTATTTGATTCAAGGGTGAATTCGCACTCATTGTCCCACATGCGCGCGATGCCTTACATCGTACGCAAGCGTGACAAAACACCACACGCATTTCCGGCTTGCCGTAGGCCCAGGTCAGTGTTTGCAAACACCACACGCATTTCCGGCTTGCCATAGGCCATGGAGCATTATCAGCCCTGGACGGGAATGAGGCCCTTTACCCTGTAGACGGAGCCACAGTGAGTAGGATACGCCTTGGTTGTGCTTTAAAACGCTGTTTTAATCTACGTTCATCCTGTCCTTGGAGCGGCTCTGGTTGTCTTTTGACCGTCCGGGGCTGACAAATGCAGGTTGAGGTGTCCCCATCCGCTGATCTTTGTGCAATGTTTGGTCAGAGAGGGACGTTGGAGTCCAAACAGTCAGACGTGGTTCTCTCCTGCGAGCATGCAATATTCATGGCTTAGGGCAGTGACATGCCCCAAAATTACGAGGGACGTACTTGCCACAAATGTGCCGATGAGCATGGGTTCAAGCTGCTCATAGCCAGCATGTTGGAGGTGACAGCATTTTGTCGGGGTTCATGCGAGTGAGTGGCAAATGCAGAAAGCTTAGTATGTCAATGCAGTTTCTCATTTTTTTCCCCCCTCGTTTGAGAACTGCAGTTGCGTTTTGCTAAAAGCCAGGAAGGGCACACTTCTCAGCTACGACCTTTACTCCCTGCCTACCGCATACCCACCCTCTTCCCTCCTTGTAACTCTTGTTGTTCGTTTCAGTCCTGTTGCTGGTTGCTTTCTCTGCTCTCCTCCTCCTCCCTGCCCCCTTTGCTTGTAGCCGGACCCTCTATCTCACGTTTTTGCTTTTTTTCCCCCGACTACCATCACCACACTTTCAGCAGTACAAAGTGTTTGTTTTCACTGCTGGGGTGACCATTAAACATAAAAAGGACATGAGTGGTTTCCATTGTACAAGTCCCGGTGAAGCTCCCCCTTTACCTAAAATAACTCCTCCTCTTTACGCGTTTTTTCACTGCACCAAGGCTGGTAATAGCCAAACATACACACGAGGGCCTCTTTAGAAAAGGATGCACAGATACACACGATCAGAAGCATGGGAGCCCGAATCATTGACAGCAGGTACCACTCCAGTAGTGTCCCCCCTGCAGCCTCTCCCGCCCGCAGCAGTCTGCGGCCTCAGCCAGTGTTCCGGCACTGCGGTTTCTCGGACACCGAGCGCTATTTGCACCACCACACCATGGACTGCACTATGAACCGCACCTCTTACGCCATGGACATGGCTCCGGCCGAGGCTGAAGAAATCACGGATGTCCTGGCCTTCATCCTTCCAGGGGCTCAAACGATAGGAAAGCTACTTAACTCCCCTGCTATTGTGTTTTTCCACAGGTCCTGTTCCCTTTATAATAAGGGGGCATTGCCAACCACATCCCTATAGAAACCACAGTGCCCACCTGTTACTATATCTTTACACGTCATGTAAATGTAAATTGAAACTTGTATAGCGCACTACTCACCCGCAAGGGTCTCGAGGCGCTTGTACGAATACCGCTGTGGAACCCATCCTGGCTTTCCCATTGAGGCGTCCACTCCTGGGCACCCCCAAGGTGGAGGACAGGCATCCGCAGATCATCAGCTGTCCACTGTCAAGGTGCCAACTGACAGCTGTTGACAACAATAGGCGGTACGGTGTCCACACAGGGACAGTGGAATGCTTTGACACATACGGTGTCCTCGCAGGAACACAAGAGTGTAAAACACAAAACCCTTCTCTGCGATACGCTACAGAGATGCAATGGTACTCTAATCGGTCTCTCTTGGAAGAGTACAGTAATTTTAAGCAGTTTCCTTTCCTGACTGCTTCTCCCCTCAAGACCTCCATCAATTGCTATGGCAACACAGCACCGGAATTCCAGAGACCGCTCCGTTTAAGCACTGAAAACTCAAATTTTCAGTAAAAAAGTACATCTTTGTCTTCTGCTTCAGCCCGTCGAGTTTTAACTCTGAGGAAACCTGGAGTGCCAATTCATTATAGCCCTTCAAGAGATACATATTTCAGCCTCTGCAGTTGCTGGGAGCGTAGTGTGGTGGCATCAGTGCATAAATACAGTGATGTCACTGCGCCTTACACCAGCTAGAACTCCCTCTCTAACTGAACAAGTAACGTGGTGGGAGGGGTGAGGGACGGGGACGGAAGGCACGGACTAATATCCATACAATGATTATAAAAAAGTAATACACATTTAAAAAAGTTATAAAAATGGAAACCATATTTGTGAAAAAAACAAGAAACGCACTAAAGTCTTAAAGATTCAAATGTTTTCTCTGAGAAGCTAGGATTTATAGTTTTGCGACGCTGTGTATGACTAGTTTTTTTTACGTTCTGTATATGAAACAGTTTGCCTCAAACCTCCAGTAGAACACTAGAGGGTAGGGAGAGGAGGTGGTGCAGCTGTGAAAACTGCTGACTGGGGAGCTGTGGATTTGTGTTGGAGCCTCAGCGTCTGCTCAACATCCTGTGAATCTGGGCAAATCTACCCCGTGCTCGCACTGTATTCTATTAAGTTAGACCAAAAAAATGTTCTATTCATTTAAATTAGACACAAAAAAGAAACCATCTCGGAGGGATGGGCTAGCAGTTTTGTGGGAGGAGCGAGAGGGTGGGAAGAGACGTTACAATCAAGGGACGCGTAAGACAACATGCAGTGTGCATGTGGCTGCTCTCTTCGAGGCAATACTCCATGGGAGTTAACTTATGAGGAAAGGTGGAACATGCACCAACCAGTAGCCATTTGCAGGCTTTGATTTTTGAGTGGCACAGACAAAAGCCAATTCAAAGCGGTGGGACGAGTCAGACCCCACAAAGTACATACAACAGATCATCCTGCAGCGATCATGGATTGGAGGAGTTTACTGTGGACTTCATATGGCCACGTTTTTGAAGTTGTCCCACACGATATTCAAACTCGTGCTAGAGTGGTACATCATGGTAAAAATCACAAAAATTACATAGCATTTTCCGAAATTGAGCACATTTAAAAATGACACACCTCATTTCTGTTCATTTGGTATAAAGATAGAATATCGACGGGAAAATATCGACTAGCATTAATATCGAGGTAAGAATAGTGAATAATAAAAATATTGTAGTAGTAAATATCGTAATAAATATTGTTTTGTGAGAATGACAAAAATATCGTCAAAAAAAATATCGATGAACAGAATATCGTTGATCAAAATATTGTTGTATATAATATCGACCCAAAAATATAAAGTGTTATAAAATTTTAAAAAAGTATGTATTATGTTTTTAAAAAATTTATAAAACTCCTACTAGTAATAATATGTGTTTAGAAATATTTGCTACAAAAGAATAGGTAAAATTCTAGTAGCGGGTTATTGGTATTATAGGGGATAAGGGTGGGTAGTAATTTAAAAATGTAGTTATAAAAAATTGTATAAAATATAAACAAATTAGAAAAATAATAAGAATTCGAAATTTTACATCGAAATTTCCAATTTTTCACGAAATTAAATTTATAATATTTAAAAATTTCAATTTAAAATTTTAGGAGCGGGTTTTTAGTATTATAGGGGATTAGGGTGGGTAGTAATTAAAAATGTAGTGTTAAAAAATTGTATAAAATATTAATAAATTAGAAAATGATTATGAAATCTAAATTTGAAATCGAAATTAAAACATTTTCGCGAAATTTAATTTTTAATATTACTAAAAATTATCCGAATTAAATTTAAGGAGCGGGTTTTTGGTATTATAGGGGATTAGGGTGGGTAGTAATTTAAAAATGTAGTGTAAAAAAATAGTATAAAATATAAATAAATTAGAAAATTATTATGAAATCTAAATTTTAAATCGAAATTTAAAAATTTTCACGAAATTTAATTTGTATTAATATTTAAAATTTATTAAAAAAATATTTAAGGAGCGAGTTTTTGGTATTATAGGGGATTAGGGTGGGTTGTAATTTAAAAAAGTAGTGTTTAAAAATTGTATAGAATATTAACAAATTTGATAACTATTATGAAATCTATTTCCAAAATCGAAAAATCTAATTTTGCACGAAATTACATTTTTAATTATAATCAAAATTCTCTAAATAATATTTTATGAGCTGGTTATTGGTATTATAGGGGATTAGGGTCGACAAAATAAATTATATTGAAAAAATAATATGGTTTACTATCCAGCACTTTCCCTGACTTATGTTGGATTGGAGTTAGAATAGTAATTTATTATGGTTTACTATCCAGCACTTTCCCTGAGTTATGTTATGTTTGGAGTTAGAATAGTAATTTATTATGGTTTACTATCCAGCACTTTCCAAGAGTTATGTTATGTTTGGAGTTAGAATAGTAATTTATTATGGTTTACTATCCAGCACTTTCCCTGACTCATGTTGGATTAGAGTTAGAATAGTAATTTATTATGGTTTACTATCCAGCACTTTCCCTGACTTATGTTGGATTGGAGTTAGAATAGTAATTTATTATGGTTTACTATCCAGCACTTTCCCTGAGTTATGTTATGTTTGGAGTTAGAATAGTAATTTATTATGGTTTACTATCAAGCATTTTCCTTGATTTATGTTGGATTGGAGTTAGAATAGTAATTTTTTAAGGTTTATTATCCAGCACTTTCCCTGACTTATGTTGGATTGGAGTTAGAATAGTAATTTATTATGGTTTACTATCCAGCACTTTCCCTGACTTTTGTTGGATTGGAGTTAGAATAATTATTTATTATGGTTTACTATCCAGCACTTTCCCTGAGGTATGTTATGTTTGGAGTTAAAATATTTAATTATAATGGTTTACTATCCACCATTTACCCTTACTTATGTTGGATTGGAGTTAGAATAGTTAATTATTATGGTTTATTATCCTGCATTATCTATTTACTATTTTTAATACGAATAATATATTTAATGTTGTAATATTCATTTCAACAATATACATTAAAAACATTTTTAAAATATTTTTACATATATATGACAAGTTTGTAAATTAATAAACACATTTTTTGACAAAATATTTTTTTTATTCATAGTTTATTTTGTTACTGCAAAGATTTTGAACATTTATTACAAATTATATTGCAGTTTTGTACATATATACAGTTTCAATAAAGCATAAATTAGTATATTAAATTTTAATAATTTTTATTAAAATGTAATATATAACATATTTTTTATGTCATCATTTTTATCAAGATATGTACATAACATAAATTAACATTTTTTAACATCTGAGAAAAATATTTAACAATCAAAAACATATTTTAATATACAATAAACAATTTATACATAATTCTTTTGCACAAATTAATGTAATTGTTTTTATATTAGTGAGTTAATTAATGGTAGCTTTTGATTGGTTCAATTAGTGAAATTTCAAATTCATTGGTTGAGAACGTTATTTTGAATTTGAAAACCGTTATTTTCTTAAGAGTTTGTTGCATCACTAATTGTTTGTTAATTTACATAGTAAAAAGTTTTATGTGTTTATTTCTTTTATATGTAAATAGTTTACATGTAGAAAATAATGAAAAGTGTTTCACATTTATGCAATCGGAGTTTATGATAGTTTTAGTAAATGTTAATTTTCTTAACCTATATTATTTATTTTTATATAAATAAGTAATAGGAAAACTAAATAATTATATGTGTGGATAGTTTTGTAAAGCAAATTATTAAAAAAAGAGAATAAAATAAAAGAATAGTGCTTATCGAGTTGGTAATAATAAGACGATATTTTTTGTATCTTTCTATAAGCAGAGAGGTCGTCGATGTTAGTGTAGTCGATATATATGTCTAAGGTAATGTTATTTAAAATAAAGTCGATAATGTGGTAGTCGATATTTATGTTGTCGATATTAGTGTGAACGTTATTAGGGTAGTCGATAAAAAAAAAATCTATTTGTGTGAATCCTTGTTTAAGTATAGGATGACGATATTAATGTAAACGATATTTTAGTGACGATATTTTTCGATGACGATATTTATGTAAACGATATTCCATCATGGAACCGTTCATTTGATTTTTCATTGTCGATGCAGGGTCAGTACACAACGAAAAAATCATTATTTGACTGCGCTTGTTTGTTGTTTCTAGGTTCGGTATATTTGTAAGCAACTAAATACTGTCCATCTCAGAGAGTGCTAGAGTCTAGCAGATGTAATTGTATGTTACTTTTGTCGGTCAGTCTTCAGTTAAAAAGTTACAGATGTGAACCTTGTCACTGTCTCTTTCGGATTTACATTCAATAAGTTTTATTTAATCAGTTAATTTCTTTGTTAAAACATTGAGCAATCTACACAAATGACCCTTTGCTGAGTTAAGAATTACGTTTAGTTTATTTTTTAGGCAAAAAAATGCTTTAGATCACAAAAACAAACACGCAGCAAAAAAAAAAAACTGAGTACGCTAGGGTGATTAGTGAAAAGCGCTGTGTCTTTGTATTTAGACACGTTTAGACTTCATAATAGAAAGCAGAACAATTGTAAATCAGCAGTTTAAATATTGTGCAAGCAAAGTAAATACATAAAAGAACGCACCCTGGCTCTCAATTGCATGCTAAATGTCATGTGACACTGCAGTTTTCCATATTGGACTACTTGATTTGATCACCAAAATTTAATGAGAGCTCAAATGACACAAGGAAGCCATATGCAAATGCCTTGACTGGCAGCTTATCCAGGCAACGGTAAAGCATGAAAAACACAATCAATCAAGAATTTGTAGAGCGCACTACTTACCCGTGAGGGTCTCAAGGCGCTGGGGAAAAAAAAGGGGGGGAGGGGGCGCTGCTGGTCGAACAGCCAGGTCTTGAAAAGCAGATGGATGAAGAGGGCTGCCCCAAAGCTATCTATATTCCTATTTATAATTATTTTTGATGTATTAACCCTTTCCATGCTGCCGTTGGCCATTGGCCGACGGCAGCACTACCTCTGAGGTGCCGGGTTTTTAGGAACCCGGTGGTGCCAGGGGAAATGACCCGAAGACCTCTTGAGTTCTTCCTGTTTCGGACCACAGAAACACAGAGTCTTCCAGGTGAAGTCAAAGATCGAGTTTTATTGGCTGCAACCAAGTAACAAGCATCCTAGAAGTACAACAGCACGGTTTGTAGATTCTCAGGAGACTGTTCGTTTTTACAGAGCCAGCCTTCTCCTTTTATACAAAAATAACAGCTGCAGGCAAGAATTCTTCAGTTTACAATACGGTCATATACATATTTCCAAAACACTAAAAAAGCAAAGTCATGATGGCAAACCCACATTTTCGATGTCCAGTTTGTGATAGATGACCCAGCTCGGCCCGGAACTACCATCAGATATCGATGAAACCCCAATAAAATCGGGCACCTCCTCATCGTAAAACTGGTCATAAACAAGAAACAGGGACAGGTGTATGTGTGTGGATAACATGGTTTGTATGTAGTGAATGGTTTGTATGTAGTGAATGGTTTATGGCATGTTGTGCCTTGATGCGATCTTACTCGGCCACTGGGCGAGGAACCGCCCGAACAGGTTTGGCTGG
The DNA here is from genome assembly GCF_964263255.1 of Lissotriton vulgaris. Classification (NCBI taxonomy): domain Eukaryota; kingdom Metazoa; phylum Chordata; class Amphibia; order Caudata; family Salamandridae; genus Lissotriton; species Lissotriton vulgaris. Next base: position 595,849,965 of record NC_141699.1, read on the forward strand.
AGGCAGTGGAGTCAGCTCGGCCAGGTCATGGGGAAGTCAGCTAAGGTGGACGTGTCCTTTCAGATCAAACTCGGCCTCAATCAATTGACTATATGAGGGCAAGCCACAAGATGGATGCCGTTTACAAAATGGAACCCGAGGGTTCGAGACGGAAACCGTGATTTAAGGGTGATAGCATCACTCAAATCACGACGCAAATGCATAGGGATAATGTCCTAATCATTACCGGTCTGCCGACACCAAATTCGTCAGGGTACGATGATATTTTGTGACACGAGTGTTGGGCCTCGGTACCATATTATAGCAGGGTCCTGAATTCTCAGAACCACAGACCCTCCTTTTGCCCTTATATAGGCAATAACTCATGCTAATCTGAGTCCAAATCTGTATTCATGAAGTCATGGAGATGCTGCTGTAGCATCATCCTGTTGTTCAGTTCGTCCCTTGACACAGGCTTCCTTACACATGATGTAGCACAGAGGCCACATATTGCAGGAGCGCACTGCACACACAGGCAGAACAGGAACAGAATGGCTAAAATCATCCCAATGAATATCAGAATTTTCCATCCCCAGGCAGATATCAGTTCCCAGAACCACCCTAGCAAGGACCAGTCCCCTTTATCCACGTGAATGGAATCGGATATTTTGTGCAGTTTGGAGATGGCCTGGTACACTGTCGGAGCATTATCAGGGATGAAAATGCAGCAACTGGATTGGATCACTCTACATACCCCGCCACGGTCTGCAAGTATGACATCGAGGGCGACCCTGTTCTGAAGAGTCATAAGTCGGTCCGACTGGAGCTCAGCAGTCCAGTTACTAAGGGCACCGGCTGTTTCGGTCACGGCAGATTCAACTACCCTCGTCAATTGGCGAATGTTCCTGCTATTCACCATAGGCCCCCAAAACGGCAGAAAACCCTTTGCGAAGTCCCCAAACTCCTGCTCGCAGTGTCGTCTTTACTCACGACACCCCTAACTGTCCTTGTCCGATGGTAATCTGCCTCGGCCGTGTAAGTGGGTGGCAGCAGAAACGAGACAAAACATGTGCCCGAGAAGTCAGGGGGCAACCATGTGTACACTCTGTCGTGGCAGACGAAGTAGGTACACTTAGCCGGTAAGAATGAAGGGGAGGTCTGAGATGAGAAAACATACGTCTCAGTACAGACACTGTTCCCTAGCTGAGTTCTAGAGTTTTTGCCATTTCCCTGCAGACATAGGTGACCTTGGTGGGGTACTATCCAGATTGGGGAGGATTTCTTTGCTTTCTGACTCTCAGCCAAGAAAATTCCACATTGTGTTATATTCCATCTGCTGTAAGGCGTCTATTCATCTCTGGGAATCGTTTTGTACGTTTCGACATCCCTGCTCATATTTCTAATTCCCGCCACTAGTGCCTTGTTGCTTGAGTTTTTCCCTGGAACATATGGTTCGAGGGCAAACAGGAACATTGCTCGAAATGCCCACAGAGAACCATGGTAGCCAAATGGCAGGACAAAATACTGAATACCCTTATATGTTGTGTGTGGCATAAGTCCACATACCCAGCAGTTCGTGGTGTTCATTACAGATTGGTGCTGGTGTAGGAGTTGGACGAATGAATCATTTACAAATTCTAATCTTCTGGCAGACTCGTGTTCCGGAAGAGGGTGAAAAGAATGCGGGGAAGACAGTAGGAGGAGGTGTGGGCTGAGGGTTGTGTACAAATGTAACTCGAAATGTGAATAGAGCATAGCCAATCAAAAACGTAATTATGCTACACAACATTAAAATGCATATTATTAAAAACTGTTTTCTTGCCATCACAGCGCATACTCTCTTTTCAAAGTTCGTAGATTTAGCAGGTCTCTCTACCCTTGGAAACTCCATCCTCTAAGTTGCTGCCCGCGGTGGGAGATTGATTCTGCTAAGGAGTGCTTCTGTTCAGTCCAGGGTAATTCCCTTAGACCAACCAGAACTGTCGACCTAAACGTCTCCAGCTGCACTTCAAAGACTGTCAACCGCGACCCTAGCAGTAGAACCGGATGGCGGTTCGAAAATCAAATATGAGCAAGTTCCCTGGGCGAGAGAGCTGCACAATCAAAAATAGTTCTTGGGGGAAAGAAAAATCTAATTAGTTTACTTTTATTAGTTCGTTTTTCTTGGTCTCAGATTATACCGTTGTTTCCCTTGTATTGTGTGGTCTTCAAACAACGTTTCAGGTTCTGTAGTGTCCAACTGCATTGACGGTGGCACAAATCCTTGCAGAATATGGTCACTCTCCTTTTCTGTACCAGTTCCTTTCAAACTTGCATCACTGAAGGGCACGAAGCGAGGCACGGATTCAGTCTCTGAGTTGGCGACACCCTCCTGGACCCACCGGTCGTAGGGCAGAGGCAGAGGGATCAGTTTGCAATGGATCCCGTGGATCCAGTTCCTCTTTCCTTCCACCCGAACGGCTGATCTCGTGGAAAGAAGGACGAGGTATGGGCTGGTCCACCTGGGCTGTTCGTTCTTTGTTCGCTGAAAGTTCCGCACTAGGATCCAGGTGCCAGGTTCGATCGTGTGGCCTAGATCATCAGACGCTGGCGGAGAGGAACTGTGGACCTGTTGGTGTAAAACACGCAATTTAGTTTTCAATTCGTGCAAATAGTCAAGCAGTACAGGGTGCTCTATCTCGCTGAGTTTCTTGGGCCTTGGCACACCCCATATATTAGCCGGGCGGCGAAACACAATCTAGTGCGGACTAAGTCCCAGTCTAGAATGGACAGTCATTCTGGTAGATAGGAGTGCTAGAGGCAGGGCGTCAGGCCATTTAAGACCTGTGCTGGCTTGGATCTTGGCTAATTTTAGTTTTAGGGTGCCGTTGTAGCACTCTACTAATCCAGCTGATTGGGGGTGATTTGCAGCGTGGAACTTCTGGTGTATGCCTAAACACTCACAAACTCTTCATCACTCGTCCCACAAATTCACTTCCATTATCACTCCAGACAATTCTAGGCATACCGAACCGAGGGAAGAATTCTTTGACAAGGGCTTTGGCTGTGGACAAGGCAGTATTGTCCTTAAGGGGATACGCTTCCACCCACCTGGAGAAAGCGCAAAAAACAACAAGCACGTACTTCAGATTGTTGCACCTCTCCATGTGGATGAAATCGAGCTGCAAAACCTCGAACGGATAACGTTGGAGGTGCAAAATGACCAGCTGGAGTTGGAGTTCCCCTACCGGGGTTGTACTTCAAACACACCATACAGTTCTTGACCAAGTTCTCTGTACATTTTGGGATGCCACTATTCTGCCATACTGGGCCAACAACTTACAGATTCCTTTCACACTGATGTGAGCCATCCCATGAGCCATTGTCACCACTGCAAGCACGTACGCATCGGGTAACAGCCATCTTTGATGCTCTGACAATTCAACCCAACAACCATTCGCATCCAATCTACCCTTGCTTTCTCTCCATTCATTCACCTCTTTCTCAGTGGCCTCGGACTGTATAGACTTCACACTTTCAATAGTGTCCTCACACATACCCACATCAGCGATCCATCTCGCAGGACCTACAACATACATTCGACTCATTGTGTTCCTTGCAGTCTCTTTCGCAACTTCGTCTGCAAATGCATTCCCACGACCAACATCATCTTGAATCTTTTTGTGTGCACTGCATTTCACAATCGCAACTTGTAGTGGCAAGGTCAGTGACTCAAGAAGCTCGTTAACTAGCTGACCATGCTGTATCTTTGCACCATGCGACGTCAGGAACCTACGTTCACGCCACAATCGTCCAAAACTGTGAGCCACGCCAAAGTTTTGCTGTCTGTATACACATTCACTCGTTTTCCTTTTGCCAACACACATGCTCTTGTAAGTGCAATTAACTCTGCTGCTTGCGCAGAATTTTGCGGGATACGTGCAGTTTCTACAATCGTGTGCAATGTTGTCAAAGCATATGCTGCAGTCGTATCACCATTTGGCAACTTGAAGCATGAACTATCAACCCATAAAGCATCATTACATTCAGGAAGGGGAGTGTCCTGTAAGTCTACTCTCCCTTTTGTCTCTTCTTCTGTCCTAAAACAGCAATCATGTTTTTCGACCTCATCTGTTTCTGCTGGAATGGGCAATAACGTGGCTGGGTTGAGTGTATCGCACCTCTTTATGTGTATGTGACTCGCTAATAGTGTCAGCTCATAACTTGACAGTCGAGCACTAGTTAAGTGCTGTGTCTTCGTTCTGTTTAGCAAAATGTCAACTGCATGTGGGACCATAACGATCAGTGTATTATTCATTACTAATCCAGCAGACTGTCGAATACAGACAGCTGCTGCAGCGGTGGACCTCAAGCAACTTGGTAATGCCTTAGCTACAGGATCTACAGTCGCTGAAAAGTACGCGCATGGGCGCTGTTTGTCCCCAAAGGATTGTGTCAGGACTGATAATGCGCAACCTTCCTTCTCATGGACGTATAATGTGAAAGGCTTACTGTAGTCGGGGTTGCCCAACACAGGAGCCGAACACAATGCATCACGCAACTCGTGAAAACTTTTCTGACAATCTTCAGACCAAGGCACAGGATTGGGTGTATCCTTACAGATTAGTGCCAGCAAAGGTTTGGCCAACAATGAGAAATTCGGTATCCATTGTCTGCAATATGATGTAATGCCCAAGAAAGCACGCACTTCTCTCTCTGTCCTTGGGACACTCAATCTTGCAATTGCCTGTATTCTCTCTGGGGTCAGTTTCCTTCCCTCCTTCGATAAGATGTGACCTAAGTATGTCACTTCTTGTCGACAAAATTGTAATTTCGAAAGAGAGACTTTGTGCTTCATGTCACATAAATGATGCAACAACGACAATGTGGCTTTCTTGCAAATCTCTCCAGTATCTGCAGCGACCAGCAAATCGTCTACGAACTGAATGAGAGTCGCACCATCAGGTAGATCAATCGTGTCAAGTTGTGATTTCAGAGCTTGACTGAATATAGATGGACTTTCACAGTAGCCCTGAGGAGCGCGTTTGAAGCGGAAGCTTCGACCTCCTAAATTGAAGCCAAAAATATCTCTGCTCTCCTCAGCAATAGGGATGCTGAAGAAAGGGTTCTTCAAATCAATCACTGAGAACCAAGTGGCTGAAGCTGGAACCATGGTCAATAGGGCAGTAATGTCGGGAACAACTGGAAACTGTGGCACAACAATCTTATTCACTTCTCTAAGATCAATCACAAATCTGTACACAGGGGGCTGTGAAGGATCAGTACCCTTTAAAACAGGCAAAATAGGACTGTTACAAATGTTGCCTGTCGTCTCTTCAATGACATCTTTCTCAATTAGATCGTGAATGATCGCTAACAACGCCTTTTCACATTCGCTAGAGATCTTGTATTGGGGAATACGTGGTAACCTAACATTGGCTCGCAATGTTATGACATATGGCGCTATCTCCAAAAGACCCACATCATTAGAGCCAGCAGCCCAAAGTATGTCCGGAAGTGATGACAATTCTGTAGGAATATTCTCCTTTGACAAATACATTGGGGAGATCACTTTCTTACGTAGTGTAAGTTGTACTCCCGAGGGAGAACAGTACAAAGTCGCATATAATCTCTTTAACAAATCCAAACCTAACAAATTTTCGCCACAACCTGTTGTAAGAATGAGGGGTGCTTCTAATTCATATGGGCCAACAGAAAGGGGCATAGGACTAGAAATCGGGTTTCTAACCGGGGCGCCAGAAAAACGTACTGAAACATTCATTTCGCCAGACAAAGGTGCGCCAGGAAGTTTTGAGTGCATAATAGAACTTTTCGTAGCACCAGTATCCAGCAGAAAAGGCTCTGACACTCCTGATGTAATCACCTCAACATAAGGTCCATTCTGATCTACTGGAACTGAAACAACTCCCTCTCTTTGTTCATGGCTGTCCTAGCAATCATTACCCTTATTCCTGTTTTCTGCATAGTAATCATCAGCATAGTACTGAGCTGTCCTAGAAGACACATTATTCTGTTGGTCAAAGCTGTTCATGGAATTCTGAGGCGGAAAAGAAGTAGTATTCTGGGAGAAATTTCCACGGCCCCTACCCCTAGGAGCCTGTTGAACACCTCTACCTCTTGCACCAGAAACACCATTTAAACGTTGCAATAAAGCTGGACAACTATTCTTGAAATGACCCTCTTCCTTGCAATACGCACACTGATTGGGATCATATGGGAAACGCTGTTGAGAAGACTAATTTCTTTGTGAGTTTCTCGAATACTGCTGTGGTTGCTGATAATCGGGCTGACTAGCAGTGCGAGGCGGATAGGCTTGCTGGAGAAGGACTTTAGTTTTCAAATCTTTAGTCTTTTTGTCTGCCTTCTCTAACTCGTCTTTGCGCCTATTCCCGTAGTATTGGGCTGTGGCTAAAATCTGCGCTGACGTGGAAACAGCCCAAGCACTCTCTGAATCTTTCAATTTATTACATAGTTCAGGAAGCAGATTATGCATGAACTTGTCTACAAACAATCTTTGGCCACCCTTGGTAGCCATATCCTGACCACTATGATCGACGAAAGTCTCTTCAAACCTCGTGAAAAAGTCAGACACATTCTCATCTTTCTTCTGCTTGCACGCAGACAACTTGTCCCAATTCACACGTAATTCAGGCATTAAAGTTTTCCTATATGTGATAATTCTACCAGGAAGTTCAGCTACTAAAGGCTCAGGCTGAGAGCCACCAACTTGTCTGGCATCAGCAGTAGTAATATTTGCCCACGTGTCACCTAATTCTTGATCATGATCTGCATGACGAATCTTACTCCATAAGGGCTGTGGAACAACATTCCCAAACATGTCTTTGTAGGAGAGTAGGGTCTGCAATCCTATGATCACCCAGATTTTTTGCTTTTGTTTCACTGGTTTACGACTTTCTCTGGCTGTGGGCCTGCCAATCAGACCCACAGCCTGGCTGTTCTCTCTCTAAATTACGATATGTACCCTAGGTGCATTTACCAATTGGTACTGGGCCACCTTATCAGACCCTGTAACCCAGGGCATAGGTGTACCCAGGGCCGCCAGGGGCTGCAGCATGTATTATGCCACCCCTGGCTGGCCTCCTAAATCTGACACAACTGGCTGCATGACAGCTGGGGCAAAGTCGTGTAATCACCCTTTGCTTTAGATATAGTAGCCCTATATCTAACCCTCCAATGGACACCCGAGTTCCTATCAGTCACTCCTATGGCAGGCCTTGACAATCCTGAAGGCAGAGTGCATGGGCTCGTGTGAACTAAGCTCTGGCCCGAGCCGAGCCCGGTTGCAGCTTGCGGAATCAAGACCCAATGGCTGTTCCATGATAACGCGTACCATATCGGTAACTTCGGTGTCGCGTTATCAAGACATGTCGAGTAAGGTGTCATACGAATCGGGATGCTGCCCTCTCACCAACTCTGGCGACGAGGTTAGCATTCCGCCCTTCTAGAGGGACACGACATGTACGTAACTGTGAACCCCGGTTAAAGTTAACGAAAGCCTCAGCTCCACAAAATGGATGCTGCCACCACAGACACGAGTCTGACCTCCTGCTGCTGGGAGTCCTTCCAGCGAGGAGCACTTGGACAAAGGGTTTCCTGTCAAGGGCGGTGTTCGCACCGTCCCAGACAGGGTTTGTGTATTCTGGGTAGGTAGGGCTTTTGCGAGAAGGTGACTGCGGAGTGGCACCCCGGTGCTCACTACGCATCTGCCGGTTAGAACCAGTTCCAGGGGCGACAGCCCTGGCCTGGGGAAAGTCCGGCAGGGGAGAGGGGTGTAACTACCCCCCTTCCTGGTCCCACCCTTAGGGCAGGACCTAGTCATGTACCCACCCCTTTCTTTAGGATAAAGGCCGGAGCGGGGACCCTTCCAAATTAGATCATCTTTGAATCAAGAATACTTTCTACGAAAGGACTTCAAGACTCTTCTCAAGATTTCTCCCTTGTGGCTAAGGAGTAGTCACCCTGCATCAGCGGGCACCATCTAAGAACTCTGCGGTTTGCTGTAAGTCCTTCCTCAAGGAATCCGACGGCCCAGCTCGACGAGAACCGGCTTCCCTGGCACCTCTGACCTCTACCCACGTCATCAGCTCAGCTGTGATCTGTGGGTGCGACGAGACCTCGAGGGACCGGCCATCATCAGAACCTGCACGCTCTTAAAAACCAGCACGACCATCGAGGTAACTCTCTGGTGAGTGCTCTGGGGTCCGAGAAGCCCCGACCCTGAGCCGCTCCAGCACCGAAGTGCAGTCTCCCAGCATCTCCACGATCTGCGTGGGGCCCTTCTGCTCGCTGCTCAGCACGTTGTCTGGTCACTAGCCGCTGGCTTGTGTCCTTCTGTGACGACATCCGAGAATCAACACTGCCGGTCTGGTTGCTCCAGACTGGCCCTTGCTTCCATCTTTTCGAGAAGCACCCCGGACCCTCCTGGTCCACTCAAGACGCCGACAGCGACATCCGTCGTGGGACAGCTCGCACCTCCACCGTGGTCGCCGACAACGCCTCCTGGTCCGTGAGACTGCAGAGCCTAGCGTCGCCCACTCACCTGGTCGAGGTGACGGCCAACCGGTGCCTTCCTGGTACCCTCTGACTACTGGCTAGTAGTACGAACTTGGTCCCCTCTGCTTTCAGGTTTCATCAATCTCTACGAACTATACACCACTGGTCGCCGGCCAGCAACTCCTTTTCTTCCGGCTCCTGGCTCGTCAGCGAAGACCCTGACGCCTGTAAGACTTGCAGCCGCAGCCCTCGTGGCTAGGTAACTCGGCATTTCGGTGCCTGCATAGCCTCCTTACTCTAGGGTCCCGAGTCCCTCGCTTCCGACTTGCCTTAACCTTTCCGTGTCCTCGGACACTTGTCTTTAAACTGTGCACTTGAAGTATTTGCTAAAGAGATTTGGTTTGTGCTTAGTACCCTGTCCTCATAAAGAGTACAGGGCTGTTGTGATTCTTAATAAATATACTGTTTATTTTCATAACACTTGTGTGGTGTCCTTTCACTGGGTGTTCAAGGGGTACATGTGTGGTAAACAGCTGGCTTAACGCGCCCTCTCGAGTCTTTAGCCTTAGACTGCTCGTATCCACGCTACTAGGATAGCTGGTCTATAGGTTGACTTACAACCAAACACCATAAGGGTCGTTGGAACGATACATAGCGGTCGCTAGAATAGCGAACGTTGCATATCGGGCCAACTTCTCACATTGGTGAGCAGCGGTTGGGATTTGAGCTTGCTGTTGTTTTACCACACGTATCCTAAGAATATCTTGTTGAAAGATCGCACAAGTACTGTTAGTACATATAACTAAAGCTTAGAATACTCTGAGTTCTACTGAACCAGCTGTTGTAGCTCCTCAAGGCTTAGCACACCTTGGCTACAGCTCTTAGCAAGGGAAAAGTAGGAAAACACATAGTCTAGGTAGGTGCATCACTTACACCACACTAGAAACAGTATGTCGGGCCAAGGAGGAAACCCTGAGTCTCCCCTTGTGTCAGTTGACCCTCCACAGGTCATCCCTTCAGGATATACTGTGCTGAGCTTCAAAGAGTTAAGACGATTGTGTCACTCCCGGAAGATTCAGCAGGGGTCTAACCCCACAACGTCCTTTCTGATTGGTCTCTTGGAGACTTATGATGCCAGGAGAGCTGAGAAACTTCGTAGCTCTTCTAATCCAGAAGGAGACATGCCTCCCCTCGAGGGAACCCGAGACGATCCTGACCTCATTCATCTCGCAACCGAGAACGAGGATGTGGAGGAGGATGAGGATGAGGATCTCTCAGGGGACGAGGCAGATAAGGGACAGGTAGAAGTCGTCAGACTAACACGGTCCAACTTAAGCAGACACGATAGTGGTACTGGGGGAACCCCGGCGCTACTGTCGGTTCCGCTTAACATGGGGAATGGACGAGCCAGATCTCTGTCAAGAGGCTCTGGCAGATCCCTTCATACCAACGGCTCTCACAACTCTTCTCAAAGAGGGATGACGTCCCCTCAGAGGAGAGTGTACGAAGCGAAGGAAAGGGCAGCTAATCTGCGGATCGAAAGGGAAGAACTTGCCCTGGCCAAGGAAAAGCTTGCTTTTGCTAGAGAGCAACAGTTAAGTGGGGCAGTCCCCACTGGTGGCAGCAATGTACCTAGTAATAGGGAAAAGAGTTTCGATACGAAACACCTTGGGAAAATAGTGCCCCCCTTTAAACAAGGGGACGACATCCTCAAATGGATTACTGCTTTGGAGAGGGCCTGCACGGTGCAAGGTGTTCCCCAGAGTCAGTGGGCAGCTATCTTGTGGCTCTCCTTTGAAGGTAAAGGAAGAGACAAGCTCCTCACCACAAGGGTAGAGGACGCTAACAATTACCAAGTCTTGAAGAATACACTCGTTGAAGGGTTCGGCCTAACCACTGAGCAGTACAGGGTGCTGTTCAGGGATACCCAGAAGACGCAGTCTCAAGATTGGTCTGATTTTGTCGATTGTGCCACTAAGGCTTTTGAGGGCTGGTTACTGGGCAGTAAGGTTACTGATTACAAAGGATTGTATAATTTGATGATGAGAGAACAAATTTTAAACAATTGTCAGAACCAGTTGTTGCATCAGCATCTTGTCGACTCGGATCTGACCTCTCCTCAAGAATTGGGGCAGAAGGCAGACAAATGGGTTCGTACGAGAGTTAAACAGAACCAGGGCCAGAATCAAGGTGGTCAGAAGAAAGCAGACCAGAAGGGTAAAGATTCTAAGGGGGAACAAAATGACCAGAAGTCTTCGACAGGTCCCCAACAACCCAAAGAGGGTGGGGGTCAGGCTCCCCAAAAGAAGAAAGAAGGCCAATCCAAACGATGGTGCCAGTACTGTAAAAGTAAGTCTCACTGGTTTAGTGAGTGCACCAAGAAAGGAGGAGGGCAGACTCCTGCCACTGCAGCCCCTAAGGCACCTGTGCCCCCTAGTACAGTCAGCAGTGGTAGTGCGCCTCCCAAGGGTTTAGTAGGGTTAACCCTGGGTTCTGAGGGGCGTGACAACCTAGTTGGCACACTCACTCAGGCTGTCCTTGTCAGTACAGGGGACGCGGACGTGTCCCCTGACGTAAGCCCCAATACGCTGGGCAAATACCGACAGACGCCTTTCATAAATGGAAAGATGGCTCAGGCCTATAGGGACACTTGTGCCACGGTCACCATGGTGACGCCTAACTTCGTGGACCCTGGACAGATCATGCCAGGTACAGAATTCCTGGTGACCAATGCAAGCAATGTCACTACCAATCACAGTATGGCAATTGTAGCTTTCTCCTGGGGAGGGGTAACTGGCCAAAAGAAGGTTGTAGTTAGTCCAGACCTCCCAGTGGATTGTTTGTTGGGCAATGATTTGGAGTCGTCACAATGGTCAGAAGTGGAGCACCGGACTCACATGGAAATGTTAGGTTTGCCAGCACATGTGTTCGCTGTGACTAGGTCACAGGTCAGGAAATGCCCCACTGAACAGGTGCTGGATCCTGGAACAACGGACCAGACACCTCCCAAGAAAAAGAGCAGTAGGGTTAAGGCTGCGCCTTCCCCCTTGCCCCAGGTCGAGGATCAAGTCTCAGAGGAGGCTGACCTACAGGAATTGAGGGAAACTGAGCCGAGAGAGTTCGAACTTGATCAAGTTGAATTCTTGGGCCCAGGGGGACCCTCCAGGGAAGATCTGGGGAAGGACCAGTTAGACTGCCCTTCTCTTGAACCCCTCAGACAGCAGGCTGCTGCTGAGGCTGCTGGGAACGCCACAGGTACCCACAAGGTATACTGGGAAGATGGACTCCTGTACACTGAGTCAAGAGACCCCAAGCCTGGCATGACCAGGAGGCTGGTCGTCCCCTTGTCTCAGCGTGGTTTCCTACTTACCTTGGCCCACGAGATTCCCTTAGCAGGTCACTTAGGCCAGACGAAAACGTGGGACAGGCTTGTCTCGCACTTTCACTGGCCTCACATGAACGAAGATACCAAGGAGTTTTGCCGCTCCTGTGTCACTTGCCAAGCCAGTGGTAAGTCAGGTGGCACGACAAAGGCCCCCCTTATACCAATGCCTGTGGTGGGGGTGCCCTTTGAACGGGTGGGGATCGACATCGTCGGTCCCATGGAACCACCGACAGCATCAGGGCACAAGTTTATACTGGTGGTAGTGGATCATGCCACCAGGTATCCTGAAGCTATTCCCCTTAGGACCACTACAGCACCTGTTGTGGCAAGAGCCCTAGTTGGAGTATTCTCCAGAGTGGGCTTTCCTAAGGAGGTCGTCTCCGACAGAGGTGCAAACTTTATGTCGAGCTACTTAACTGCTATGTGGAAGGAATGTGGTGTCAACTACAAGTTCACTACACCCTATCATCCACAATGCAATGGGCTTGTTGAGAGGTTCAACAGGACCCTAAAAGGGATGATTCATGGACTACCGGAAAAGCTTCGGCGTAGATGGGACGTCCTGATCCCCTGCCTCTTGTTCGCCTACAGAGAAGTCCCACAGAAGGGGGTTGGCTACAGCCCTTTTGAACTTTTGTACGGGCATCCTGTAAGAGGACCCCTGTGTTTGGTGAAGGAAGGATGGGAGAGACCTCTCAAAAAGCCTGCAGCCAACATAGTGGACTATGTGCTCGGCCTCCGCTCGCGGATGGCTGAATACATGGAGAAGGCATCCGAAAACCTTAAGGCCAGCCAAGAACTCCAAAAAGCTTGGCATGACCAAAAGGCTGTCTTGACTGTTTACCAGCCCGGACAGAAGGTGTGGGTGTTGGAGCCAGTGGCCCCAGCAGCACTCAAGGACAAATGGTCCGGGCCCCACACCATCCTGGAGAAAAAGGGAGAGGTCACCTACCTGGTCGACCTGGGAACTCCCCGGAGCCCCCACCGGGTGCTTCATGTCAACAGGCTAAAAGCATATGTCGACAGGAAGGACATGAGTTTGCTCATGGCCCTAGATGAGGGACAGGAAGAGGAGAGTGACCCTCTCCCCGACCTGCTCACTCAGAATCCTGACGATGGCTCGGTAGATGGTGTTGTCTTTTGTGGCAGCCTCTCCGAACATCAACAGAGCGACTGTAAACAGGTTCTTCAGTCGTTCCGACATCTGTTCTCTCTGACACCCAGTCAGACCGATTGGTGCACCCATGAGGTCGACACTGGTGACAGCTTGCCCGTAAAGAGTAAAATCTACAGGCAGCCTGATCACGTTAGAGACTGCATCAAAAGTGAAGTGCAGAAAATGTTGGAGCTGGGAGTCATTGAACCCTCGGATAGCCCTTGGGCTAGTCCCGTAGTTCTAGTGCCGAAACCTCACACCCAGGGTGGTAAGAGAGAGATGAGGTTCTGCGTAGACTACAGGGGTCTCAATGCAGTCACTAAGACTGACGCCCACCCAATACCAAGGGCAGACGAGCTTATTGATAGGCTGGCTTCGGCCAACTACTTAAGTACGTTTGACCTGACAGCTGGGTATTGGCAAATCAGGTTAGCTGAGGACGCCAAGCCTAAAACCGCATTTTCAACCCCTGGTGGGCATTATCAGTTCGTGGTGATGCCCTTTGGTCTGAAAAATGCACCTGCCACCTTCCAACGGTTGGTGAATCACGTCCTTACTGGGCTGGATGACTTCTGTGCGGCGTATCTTGACGATATTGCTGTCTTTAGCTCCACCTGGGAGGATCACCTGGTCCACCTGCGGAAGACATTGGAGGCGCTGCAAGCAGCAGGCCTCACTATCAAGGCCACCAAGTGCCAGATAGGGCAGACACAGGTTGTATACCTGGGCCACCTTGTAGGTGGAGGTCAGGTTCAGCCACTGGAGAGCAAGATACAGTCAATCAGGGACTGGGCTCCTCCAACCACCCAGACTCAGGTTCGAGCTTTCTTGGGCCTGACTGGTTACTACAGGAAGTTTGTCAGGAACTATGGTTCCATCGTGACACCATTAAATGAACTGACAAGTAAGAAAATGCCAAAAAAGGTTCAGTGGACAGCGAGCTGTCAAAAAGCATTCGATGACCTAAAGCAGGCCATGTGCACGGCGCCTATCCTCAAGAGTCCGGACTACTCCAAACCATTCATTGTCCAAACAGATGCTTCTGAGTTGGGTGTGGGAGCTGTTCTTTCTCAACTGAATTTTGATGGTCAAGACCAGCCCATTGCTTTTATAAGCAGGAGGCTGACCCCTAGAGAGAAGAATTGGTCAGCTATTGAGAGGGAGGCCTTTGCTGTGGTTTGGGCCCTGAAGAAGCTGAGGCCATACTTGTTTGGCACTCACTTCAAGATTCAGACCGACCATAAGCCCCTCTTGTGGCTAAATCAGATGAAGGGTGAAAACCCCAAACTACTTAGGTGGTCCATTTCCCTACAGGGGATGGACTTCACAGTGGAACATAGACCTGGTACTGATCATGGCAATGCCGATGGGCTCTCCAGATATTTCCACTTAGAACAAGAAGACTCACCTGGTCAAGGTTAGCTAGTTGTTCCGACGTTTGGGGGGGGGTCATGTAGGAGAGTAGGGTCTGCAATCCTATGATCACCCAGATTTTTTGCTTTTGTTTCACTGGTTTACGACTTTCTCTGGCTGTGGGCCTGCCAATCAGACCCACAGCCTGGCTGTTCTCTCTCTAAATTACGATATGTACCCTAGGTGCATTTACCAATTGGTACTGGGCCACCTTATCAGACCCTGTAACCCAGGGCATAGGTGTACCCAGGGCCGCCAGGGGCTGCAGCATGTATTATGCCACCCCTGGCTGGCCTCCTAAATCTGACACAACTGGCTGCATGACAGCTGGGGCAAAGTCGTGTAATCACCCTTTGCTTTAGATATAGTAGCCCTATATCTAACCCTCCAATGGACACCCGAGTTCCTATCAGTCACTCCTATGGCAGGCCTTGACAATCCTGAAGGCAGAGTGCATGGGCTCGTGTGAACTAAGCTCTGGCCCGAGCCGAGCCCGGTTGCAGCTTGCGGAATCAAGACCCAATGGCTGTTCCATGATAACGCGTACCATATCGGTAACTTCGGTGTCGCGTTATCAAGACATGTCGAGTAAGGTGTCATACGAATCGGGATGCTGCCCTCTCACCAACTCTGGCGACGAGGTTAGCATTCCGCCCTTCTAGAGGGACACGACATGTACGTAACTGTGAACCCCGGTTAAAGTTAACGAAAGCCTCAGCTCCACAAAATGGATGCTGCCACCACAGACACGAGTCTGACCTCCTGCTGCTGGGAGTCCTTCCAGCGAGGAGCACTTGGACAAAGGGTTTCCTGTCAAGGGCGGTGTTCGCACCGTCCCAGACAGGGTTTGTGTATTCTGGGTAGGTAGGGCTTTTGCGAGAAGGTGACTGCGGAGTGGCACCCCGGTGCTCACTACGCATCTGCCGGTTAGAACCAGTTCCAGGGGCGACAGCCCTGGCCTGGGGAAAGTCCGGCAGGGGAGAGGGGTGTAACTACCCCCCTTCCTGGTCCCACCCTTAGGGCAGGACCTAGTCATGTACCCACCCCTTTCTTTAGGATAAAGGCCGGAGCGGGGACCCTTCCAAATTAGATCATCTTTGAATCAAGAATACTTTCTACGAAAGGACTTCAAGACTCTTCTCAAGATTTCTCCCTTGTGGCTAAGGAGTAGTCACCCTGCATCAGCGGGCACCATCTAAGAACTCTGCGGTTTGCTGTAAGTCCTTCCTCAAGGAATCCGACGGCCCAGCTCGACGAGAACCGGCTTCCCTGGCACCTCTGACCTCTACCCACGTCATCAGCTCAGCTGTGATCTGTGGGTGCGACGAGACCTCGAGGGACCGGCCATCATCAGAACCTGCACGCTCTTAAAAACCAGCACGACCATCGAGGTAACTCTCTGGTGAGTGCTCTGGGGTCCGAGAAGCCCCGACCCTGAGCCGCTCCAGCACCGAAGTGCAGTCTCCCAGCATCTCCACGATCTGCGTGGGGCCCTTCTGCTCGCTGCTCAGCACGTTGTCTGGTCACTAGCCGCTGGCTTGTGTCCTTCTGTGACGACATCCGAGAATCAACACTGCCGGTCTGGTTGCTCCAGACTGGCCCTTGCTTCCATCTTTTCGAGAAGCACCCCGGACCCTCCTGGTCCACTCAAGACGCCGACAGCGACATCCGTCGTGGGACAGCTCGCACCTCCACCGTGGTCGCCGACAACGCCTCCTGGTCCGTGAGACTGCAGAGCCTAGCGTCGCCCACTCACCTGGTCGAGGTGACGGCCAACCGGTGCCTTCCTGGTACCCTCTGACTACTGGCTAGTAGTACGAACTTGGTCCCCTCTGCTTTCAGGTTTCATCAATCTCTACGAACTATACACCACTGGTCGCCGGCCAGCAACTCCTTTTCTTCCGGCTCCTGGCTCGTCAGCGAAGACCCCGACGCCTGTAAGACTTGCAGCCGCAGCCCTCGTGGCTAGGTAACTCGGCATTTCGGTGCCTGCATAGCCTCCTTACTCTAGGGTCCCGAGTCCCTCGCTTCCGACTTGCCTTAACCTTTCCGTGTCCTCGGACACTTGTCTTTAAACTGTGCACTTGAAGTATTTGCTAAAGAGATTTGGTTTGTGCTTAGTACCCTGTCCTCATAAAGAGTACAGGGCTGTTGTGATTCTTAATAAATATACTGTTTATTTTCATAACACTTGTGTGGTGTCCTTTCACTGGGTGTTCAAGGGGTACATGTGTGGTAAACAGCTGGCTTAACGCGCCCTCTCGAGTCTTTAGCCTTAGACTGCTCGTATCCACGCTACTAGGATAGCTGGTCTATAGGTTGACTTACAACCAAACACCATAAGGGTCGTTGGAACGATACATAGCGGTCGCTAGAATAGCGAACGTTGCATATCGGGCCAACTTCTCACAGTCTTCATCTGCTAAATTCATTATACATGAGCTGGCAGTCTGTGATAGCTCCTTATAATACCCTGCAGGATTTTTACGAGGATCAGGCAATGTCTGCTTGAGTGCTAAAACTTCAGATCGTTTCAAGGGGACATGTACCCATACACGCTGGAAATGCGGTGGAATTGCTGGGTTTGCATTTGCGTCACCTTCCCTCCAAACTGGAGGAACTTCTCTCATGGGGTACTGTCGCGCCTTTTTCCTACCTGACATGTCATCCTCATACAGTGATCTAGAGGCGTTTCCCTTACTCCTATAAGATAACAACAAATCTATTGCTCGTTCAACATCGGCACCTACAATCATGCCTTCATTAAACTTAAATCGCATACGGAACAATTCCTGCATTTTGCGTTTTGGATCATTGTCTTGCAAGTCTTCGCAGAGTTATACACACATCTCTTCGAATACATATCTGAGTGGGTGCGTCCCACTGACTGAAGACTTTCATAACCGACTGAAAATCCTACTTTACAGTATCAGTAATCCATTTGCGTGCTAACTCATTCAGCACTTCTCTTTCCTGATAATCAGGCAGTTGACTACGCAACTGTCTACGTCCTGTTTTAGGGGTCGCCTTAGGCACCCAAAGAAAGGTGAGAACAGACCAGTGACAGTACTTGCCACTCTCTGTCGAACAAAAGGAGAAGCTTGCGGAGAGGCAGATGTCCCAGAAAAGACAGGCTGATGTAAAGAGGAAGTTGAGGCAGTGGCAGAAGTAGTATCATGATAAACAGTTGGAGCAGTAGGCAAAGCCACAGAAAAAGTAGATGGAGTATGTAGCAAAGGCGGCGGTCCTTGAGAGGGCTGCGCCGGAGAAGTAGGAACCAGCTGAAGAGGAGCTGGTGTTTGTGCAAGAACTAGAGTTCGTGCGCCGGGGCGCGGTATAACAAGGCGCTTCGGGGGTGCGGTAGCATTTGGTGCATATGGGGGTGGTGAACTCAGTAAATGGGACATTAATGGATCCTTCTCTGATGTCTCTTTTGAACCTTGTCCTTCATGCGGCAACATTGGGTAGCATTTATCTACTGCTAACTTCTTGCTTCTGAGCATTTGTTCATTCTCTTGCTCTTCCTCATTATCCCTGTATGCAATGGCAGCTTGCACCATTGACATACCTCTTTTATTTTTCTTTGCTAATTTTATTTCTTTCTGTTTGGCTTCTTTGCGCCATAGGCGAAAAGAGTCAAACATCGCCGGCCGGGCTTTCTTCTTGAAAAGTTTAACCTCGAGGTTATCTAAAATTTCTGCGTCAAAGCTACCATATTGGGGCCATTTTAAAACACCATCTTTTCTGGTGTACTTTATCCATACTTAATTATATGTGATAGGGCCTACTCCGTGCTTCACATAAAGTTCATATGTTGGAGTTCCAATCGGAGGAACCGGACACGAATCCTCTAATCGGGAGTCCTTACGACAACCAAAACAAAACAAGTTTCCAAGTCTGCTAAGACCAGGCATCTTCGCTCACTAGTCTAGCTTCAAACTTCAAAGGATTATCGAATACGATATTTTCGCGAATACACGAATCCCTTGGTTTTGGCGCTTGCAAGTTCCAAACAAGGTGTATCTCAAGGATACCAAGACTAAGAATCAAACTAAGGACTGGGAGACGCTCCACTTATACTTAACTGAAGTATTGATGATCGATGACGTCACTAGAAGACTTGTCTATCGTTTCGCTCTACCAAGGATCACTGGGTCCAAAACAGGGCGATAGTCAGGGCAGCAGTCCTTCGTAGCCGTCGGGACGCGGGGAACCTCGCAGCAAAGACCTTCGGAACCACGTCGACATACAGAGGTCGCTGAAGTGGCTGGCCGTACTCTGGAATTTTCACACGAAGCTCCTCACGAACATCAGGCTTGGACCGTCACCGCTTGATATCGCCCCGAGTTGGGCGCCAACTGAGGTGCCGGGTTTTTAGGAACCCGGTGGTGCCAGGGGAAAACACCCGAAGACCTCTTGAGTTCTTCCTGTTTCGGACCACAGAAACACAGTCTTCTAGGTGAAGTCAAAGATCGAGTTTTATTGGCTGCAACCAAGTAACAAGCGTCCTAGAAGTACAACAGCACGGTTTGTAGATTCTCAGGAGACTGTTCGTTTTTACAGAGCCAGCCTTCTCCTTTTATACAAAAATAACAGCTGCAGGCAAGAATTCTTCAGTTTACAACACAGTCATATACATATTTCCAAAACACTAAAAAAGCAAAGTCATGATGGCAAACCCACATTTTCGATGTCCAGTTTGTGATAGATGACCCAGCTCGGCCCGGAACTACCATCAGATATCGATGAAACCCCAATAAAATCGGGCACCTCCTCATCGTAAAACTGGTCATAAACAAAAAAACAGGGACAGGTGTATGTGTGTGGATAACATGGTTTGTATGTAGTGAATGGTTTATGGCATGTTGTGCCTTGATGCAATCTTACTCGGCCACTGGGCGAGGAACCGCCCGAACAGGTTTGGCTGGATGCAGTGGAGTCAGCTCGGCCAGGTCATGGGGAAGTCAGCTAAGGTGGACGTGTCCTTTCAGATCAAACTCGGCCTTAATCAATTGACTATATGAGGGCAAGCCACAAGATGGATGCCGTTTACAAAATGGAACCCGAGGGTTCGAGTCGGAAACCGTGATTTAAGGGTGATGGCATCACTCAATCACGACGCAAATGCATAGGGATAATGTCCTAATCATTACCGGTCTGCCGGCACCAAATTCGTCAGGGTACGATGATATTTTGTGACACGAGTGTTGGGCCTCGGTACCATATTATAGCAGGGTCCAGAATTCTCAGAACCACACCTCCCCAGTGCTGCCGTCGGCCAATGGCTGACGCGGCCCTGCCCGCGCACGAAAACGCCCGCACCGCGGCGGAATTACCGCCGCGGTTAACTGGTTAATTGCAAGAATTCTCGCAACAGACGGCTAACGATGTCTTTAGCGAGACCCAACAAAATATTTCCTCTCTGACTGCCTCTGAAACCTGGTAAGAGGTCTTTCAATTCCTTTACAAACAAAACACAATCAAAAAAACACTTTCTTGTAGCCCCCTTTTCCCTTTTAAAAATAAAAAAAATGTTGATATATTTTTCCTATTTTCTCAAGCCTATCCAGGTTCAATATATTTTGAGTTTTGTAGACTGCTACGTGTCTCTTATTGGTTACTTGAGAACGCTGTGTGAGGTGCAAACATGCATACTGTAGCAGTTCAGATTTTTACAAAAAGTGGTTATACTCATTTAAAAAAATCTTTTTATTAGTGTCTGTTTAACATAAGATAACAACACTCCACTGTCAGCAGCAGTTAAGATTTGACATCTTAAATAAAACCAGACATCGCAAGATTCCGCAAGATTCCGATCGTCCTTAACTGCTGCAGTGTGTTAAGGGATTTGAACTTAGTACTCTAACTATATAACCTTTTTCATGAAGGGGGGAGGATGGGGTCCATGAGCAACCAATCCTCCAGGGATGGGGAGTCTGCTGGTTCTGTTACCTTCTGTACAAAGGAGTCGAGGGCATGTCTGTCCTGTAGATAGTGGTAAGTTTAGATTTCCACCAGCTGGACCTCCACCTGAAAGAAGATGAAGAGGTTATATTTGTTTTCTGCCATTAGACTAAGGTCCATATTTCAACAGTCTACATACAAATCCTAGCTTATCTTTTCAATTCCCAACATGTTTTTTTGGGGTGTAGGTAAGAGGAGTAGTTTGCAGATTTGGCCTGGATATCTTTTGTGGAACATTATGAAGGCTTCTTCATGAAGAGTCCCAAATGTAAAAAATACAATGAAAAGGGACTTTGGCAAAGCCAGTATTTCTAGCTTTGCGTACTAACACATGAAAAGAAAGGTATAAATAAATGCTGTTTGCTTGGATTACCGCATTACTGTAAAATGGATGGGCTTTTCCTTTGCTTGTTACGCAGGCATAATTTTTATTTTATTTTATGTAATCTGATTCAGCGAACATATTGTATGTTTTGTAATTTGACGTCTCGAATTGCATTGCAAAGTTTTTTATATTCAAATAAACATAGCCAACCAGTAATTCGTTCATCAGTGGGAGGTCTACACTGCACCCAGTAAAAAAGTAAGATTGCTTACATTTAAAAAAATTAAATGCTTCACATATGTTTCACTTTTTTATTAAAATATTTAGGTAAAAAATATTTTTTTAATTGGTCCATGGTATTAGAAGCACTTAGTTAGAGGCAAAACAGTACACTAAGTAGCATGACTGTGTGATAAATATTCCTCAAGGTTGATCCAAATTGTATTGACATTATCTCAAAGCAATGGCAGAAAGGGACTAATGCAAAGCCTCATATTTGTGAATATTCCAAGGTTGTTCTTCCTGATCTAGAAAGGGCTTTGACCCATGGACTGGAAACCCTTAGTAGTCTGTGTTAATCCTGTCCCTCTCTTATTGGAATTTGACTTTTTTTCTTCCAAACAAATAAAATGATATGAATTTAAAGCTCAATGAATGGACATTTTGATTATTTCTAAAGTTTGTGATAACGTCAAACCTGACTGCTCCGATCTTGTAATTCAAGATAATTCTGACTGAAAAATGTTATTTCTTTGACAGCATTAATATGGATCCTTCAAGACCAACATTCCGGGGTACTGCTTTTCGCATGCCCTTCATGGGGCGCATGCCTTCACCTATTCAACAAGACCCTAAAGCAGATGCAATGTCTTTTGGGAGAGCAGTCCCGGTGTCGCGTGGCCAGCCTTTGACAATGGCACGAGGAGCTTGTCCACCAGAGGTGCAAGCAAAGCAGGTAATCACTTTAGTGAGAGTCGTAGGTATAGACTTAACCATTGCACCATCAAGCACAAGACAAGTACTGAAGTGAGAAGCATTGGATGTCATGGTAGTTTGATAGATGGGAGGTGCAGATGAATAAAATGCTAATGGTGAGTACCGCTGACTGCTTGGCTTGTGAGTTGACATTTGGGTCCAAATTCAGGGTCCTATGGGAAAAGGAAAAAATGATGAAACTGAAATGCTGCCAATTTAATTAGACTGACATGACTCGTTCATGAGATGCCTCCTGAGTACTAATGCTAATTTTATGTGTTTTTGAAGGTGCCTCCTTCTACGGCAGAGGTCCTGCCCTCCATGTTCCAGAGCTTAGGGTTTGAGGCCCAGTCAAAGCCTGCTGGTGGAATAGCATTTCCTCGTGGTAAGTTTCAAAGACTAGCAGGTACAGTTCTTAAAACATCAGTTTAGCTTGTGCCTCGTTTTTTCTTCTGTTTATGCGGATTCCATCTTTTTGAAAAATAATCTTTCGTTGAGATTTATATTTGAAGATTTGCTTAGAAAAATACAATCTCAAAATGCACAAAATTAAGTCGATTTATCAATTTGGAGTTTTTCTAATGCAAATTTGGAGTGTATTCTGTATAGTTGGAACTAAGTGGTATGTATATTCTTGCGAGAATTCCTCCAGACCTTTTATAAAACCTTTGAATAAAAGATAAAATTGTGCTATTCGGGAATTAACTTTTATCATGGCTTCATGTCATGTAAAAACACGCTACACCAAAATTAATGAATTGGTATTGAATATAAATTGAATTTATCTAATTTTTCTGTTTATAAACATAGACCATCTGCCTTTTTCATCACCATTCTATTTCTTCAGTTTCCAATTTGCATCTGCCTACTTTTCTTTTCTCCATTTTTATGTATACATTTATCCACTGTCTTACTCTTCGGTTTACCTTTCTTGATTTCCGTTGATCATTTCCTACATAGTCCTTTAGCCCTGCTTCAGAAGATTGTTTCTATTGCCTATTCCAATTTGCACTTGCATATTTTGATTATTTTTCCTGAATGCACAAATATACTGGTGAGCTTTGCTTGATATCCTTGTTCTGCGCCACCTTCGTTCTTCTCTGTAGATGATACAGTTCTCACTCTTTTTTCCTAGGTGATCTATTTCCAGACAATTATATTACCCCTCGCATATTATGTTTTTTTGGCCCATTCAGCATGTGGAATTCAGCATTATTTGTTCCTTGCACATGAGCTCCGTGCTTTGAATAGCACTTGCCGCTCTCACACTGACATGCTAGCTCCTTCTCAGCATAGTCTTGCAGGCCATGTCCCTGTGACTGTCATCCCGCATCCCCACTGCTTCCGACTTGCCTCAATTCATTGTCCTTGCAAGTAGTGTCCTATTACTTATTGCTGGCCTCCCTAACCTGATACTTTGGTATCATGTTTTTTAAACAGAGAAATGAAGCTTCAGCAAAAGTGATGGGAACAGATTCTCCCATAGCTCCGCTTTAAACTCAAATATAATTTCCATTGAGACACCCCATACCTCCAATTAAAAAAATCAATCGATTTAACTTTAAAAAAAGAAAAACTTAGTCTCACAAAAATTGAGAATATGCTTGTTTTGTTCCTTTGGTGTAGTTTGGCAGTGCCATTGCATACCTGAATTTTATCTTGATTAAATCTTTTTTAAAAGACGGACTCATTAAATGGAGCTCATATTGTATCTGTTCCTTTTGGTATATTTCCCCCTTGTGGCGTTCCTTTGTCTACGATGGCCCGACTGCATAGTTCCCCTACCTCCGCACCACAGTTTCCCCTAGAAAAGCATCATGGCACCAAGCCTACTTCATCTCTCACACCCACCTCTTCCCATAGAATCCCACAGTGGCCAACCTTCAAAGTCCCATTTACTAGGGCCTTCTAGCCACAGATTCCTTACCTTAAAATATTCCTCTGGCATCAGACTGGATCTGGAAACCTTTGAACACCAGGAGATGATGGACGGAGCGCTGAAATTTTTCAGACACTCACCCCCAGTCACTGATCTGGGTTGAATCCATCATCATTCTTTAGCTCACTTTGCCACCCCAGTTCAGACATCTATATGTAAATCAGTCTTGACCCTGTGCCTCATGGGAACAGTCCATACAAAAGGGGTTGATGGACGGAGCGTTTGAGCTAATCAAACACTTACCCCCAGTCAACTGATCTGGGTTTAATCCATCACCATTCTTTAGCTCACTCAGCCACCCCAGTTCAGACATGGCCATATGCAAATCAGTCTGACCCTGTGCCTCATGGGAACAGTCCAGCCCGAACTGCCAAGCCATGTCTTCCCTGGACCGGAAACAAGCATCCTGGGACCGGTTTTGGATTCATAATCCTCATCAGCCAGGCTATCTTGAATCCAGTGTCAAAGCGAGCAAGGGACTCATGTCTGGGCATAACCTGCCAACATAGGCCGAACAAAGCAAACACAAGGAGATGATGGACGGAGCGCTGAAACTTTTCAGACACTCATCCCCAGTCACAGATCTGGGTTGAATCCATCATCATTCTTTAGCTCACTTTGCCATCCCAGTTCAGACACAGCTTTATGCAAATCAGTCTTGACCCTGTCACTTGTGACCTGAAACTTTTGAGCTATCCCCTGGTGCGTCGGTAGGTGGTGTCATTCGCCTCTACATGGCTTTGTTCGCGTTGTCTGCGCTAGAAGTAACGTGCGTTGTGCCTAAACATGCGCGACCCCAATGCGTTGACCTAATTTCCTTAATCTTCGGTGCTATTTGTGTGGATCCGGATCGAGCCCTCCTCAGTCATCTTTTGGCTGACTTCTTGCGACTCTTTTGTTGATGACTAGAGTGCCTTTTTAGAGAAAAAATGATATATATTTTCTGAGGTGTCCTCGGATAAATCCACCAGGCTCAGCCTGGTGGATCCTGTCTACAACAGTTCTTGGTGATGGACCCCCACTAGGTGTGTTTCTCTGGTGCTTTGAGACGGACTACGAGTCTGCATCATGTGCTGAATGCAGTACCATGAACTTGAAGGCCATCCACAAGCGGGCCATGAAGCTCTTCACTGTTCGCCTTGGGACTCTGCGCCACTCCAGGTCCCATTTGGATAGGAGATTTTGGGACCGCTTCTAGAGTCACGTATGTCGGTCCTTGTCACACTCCAAGACTTCATCGGGTAAGTCTCATTAAAAGTCGTCCAAGGAGTCAAAGCTTTGTTTGACTTTTGTGCATTGTTCCAATTCTTTGGACGGCACATGGGAAAAACGCCACAAATCGCAACCTTACTTACAGGTGGGTTCTGTGCAGCCAGCATCGGAAACCCGGTCTTCTCTGCTCCGAACCCCTTTGGAGCACTTTTTAGTCCCACAGGTTGTGGAGGGTTTTCAAATGGAGTTCCGCCGATGGGGTCTGCCCTTGGCATCAGTCGACCCCTTAGGATCCATTGATCGATCCAGATCGGCTGAGGCTGCTGTGGACAGTTCCACTGGTGATATTCCCATCTCTGCCGACCTCATTGTGATTTGCGACTCTGATACAGAGTTGGATTGGCGTTGGTCAGGCATGCAGCTTAAATTGGAGACCTAGCCCTATTTCACTTAAGGGCTGACTAAGGAATTCCAATGGAGGGGTTCTGAGGATTCCTGTCCCTACACTGACCCCCTTGCCGAGACCCTAGCCTCCTCTCTCTTCTCATAGTGACTACGGAGAACGGGGCTTCCTTTGCAATGGTGGTCTGGAGGGCGTCTGAGGTCCTCAACCTGCAGCTGCCCAGGGTTGAAGTCAAACCAAATGTGTTGACGGAGGTGCTTCAATGGGGGGATATCTCCATTAGAACACTTACTACCCTTTCTGGGAGCCCTTACTGAGGTCCTGCTTGGGGCCTGGGTCAAGCCCTGCACTTGCACCCCTGTGCACCTGGCCATTGTTAGCGCCATCGCCCCTTTCTCTGGAACTCAGCCTTCCTCTCCCAGCACCCCACCCCTGAGAGTCTGGTAGTCCATACCTCAACTTCCCAAATCAATCCAGGCGCCTTCCG
This sequence comes from Lissotriton vulgaris, assembly GCF_964263255.1. Classification (NCBI taxonomy): domain Eukaryota; kingdom Metazoa; phylum Chordata; class Amphibia; order Caudata; family Salamandridae; genus Lissotriton; species Lissotriton vulgaris. Next base: position 595,875,717 of record NC_141699.1, read on the forward strand.
TGCCATACCATAGGATAGGAAATCCAAGAGGCTACACGCCTTCAGTAAGAGTTTTCTCTTCTGTCAGCCTGGCACTGTGGTCGATGACGACCAAGTGCTTATTGAGCCATTATTCCTATTCTCTGTGGGATATGGTTGCGCAAGTGCTGCCTCTGGTCCCTGTGTGGGGCCCGGACCATACTCCCCCAAGCTACTGCTGACATGCAAGACTCAGCAAAGTTCCCAGCCATAAAAATTTTGGATACAACCAACTCACTGGGGAGAGCCATTGTTTCTTTGTTGGTGCTTCCACATCACAGCTAGTGGAGGAATATTGTCTTTTCGGGAGGGATGTCCTACCGTCGCTCATGGCAATGCCTTCCAAAGAAGCCCATGTCTTTGGAAACAAGGTTGGTTTGGCCTTGGAAAGATTCACGGACAGTAGCGCCACTACTAGGTTGTTGGGGCTCTCTGTGCTCCCAAGACAGCCGCGGTCAACCTCGCACCCTCACGTGGCTAAGATAAGGGCTACCAGCAGCACTCTTTCCTCAATAGCCATCCAGGCCAGCAAGCACTGTTTTTTCATGGCTGCGGACTTGGCTTCCACAAGCCTCAATTGGCCCAAAACCAGAGGTCCGCCTTTGGCCTTACTAGTGCCGCTTGGTTGTTCACCAAAGGGATGGCAGTGGAGGTCAGGGGTTTCAGTCTTCCCCCTACCTAGATACTTAGCTTTTGAAGGCAGGCTCTCCCGATGCAGTTGTTCACCACCTCCTGACTGCAGGGATGTCCTGCATTCGCTGGGATTCACTATCAATATGCCAAAGTCACATCTGACTCCCTCTCAAATACTCCTTTTCATTGAAGCTGTCTAGGTACAGTGCCATATCGGACTTATCTGCTGAAACTGCAAGTCAGGATATTTGGGCTATGATACTGATGCTTCAGCCTCTATCCTGGATTTCGGTAAGACTGACTCTGAGGCTGATGATTCTCTTCACCTCTTGTATTCTGTTACTAAACATGACCATTGGCATATGCGGGCTCTGCAGGTGGACTTAAAGACCCAGTGGGCGCAGCATCAAGGGAATCTCCCTGACCTTGTGGAGATTTCTAAGGGACCTGCAAAAGACCTGCTGTGGTGGCCCACAAATCACGATTGGGTTAGCGGCAGACCTCTCTCTGCTCCTCTCCCAGAGCACATAGTAGTGACAGATGTGCCAATTCTGGGTTGAGCGGCCAGAGGTTGGGATCAGAGGGCTCTTTTCTCTGGTGGACACTCAGCTCCACATCAGTCTGTTGGAACTGAAAGCGCTCGGACTTTCATTGAAACCCTTTCTGCTTCCATCAAGGGAAGGCTACTTCAGGTGTTCATGAACAGCACCACTGCCATGTGGTATTGCAACAGAGTGGGATGGGGTTGTTGACCCTATGTCAAGAGACTCTGCATTTCTGGATATAGCCAGAAAGTTAAGACTTTTTCCTGGAGGTTCAACATCTGACGGGCTGTCTGACACTCGAGGAGACGAACTCTGCAGCTGATGCCTAGTGGATCACTAATGACATCTTCATTTGCAGATGATCTCTTCTGCCTGTGAGGTTGCCCGGAGGACGAGACCGGGGTTCCCGTTATCCCCTCTACTGTTTGCTCTGGCGAGGGGGCCCATGGCTGCTCAAGCCAGGACGGGAAGATACTATTCAGGGCTATTGGTAGATAGGCCTATTCAGCATGTAGCTTTGTATGCGGACGATCTGCTCATGTTCCTGCTAGACTCCGGGGATGCGCTTAGATGAGTGAACGACTTGCTGGAGACCTTGGGGAGAATAGTGGGGCTCCCTGTGAACCAAGCCAAGTCGTGTTTGTTCCCCACCAAGTCAGGCAGGGTGGACCAACAGAGTGCCGGGGGGGTCCCGTGGGAATCCCGTTGCTTGTCTTACCCGTGGACCAAGATTTATTACGATCATGACCATCTTTTGGAAGGCAATGTGGGACGAGCGTTGCGCAGTGCCAAAACCTGTTTCGACTTTTGGGGAACTCTTCCGTTATCCGTAGGGTTGCTTTGGTGAAGATGGTCACTCTTCCCATTTGGATCCAGAGTAAGTTTTTTGCCCAGCTTAATACTTTGATTACAGGATTTCTGTAAGGGACTGGGAGAAGGAGGGTGGCCCTGATTACCATTCAACAGACCAGGTCGGTGGGAGGCCTTGGGTTGCTGGACCTTGAGGCCTATTACCATGCCGTGAAACTCCATTGGTTTACGAAATGGGTAGCGGGCCACATCAGGCATCCGGAGGACATGGCGGGGTCATATCCGAATTGGCGTCTTTTGTTCTGTGTTCTACTGCGAGTCCCACGAAGAGATGGGCTGGTGCTGCCAGATTTAAGCATGGTGCGACAGTGTTGGGCACCTATGGCCAGGAAGGCGTGCGTCAAGACCCTGTATATGTTTGAGATCCCGTTGGGGGATGTGCGAGGTGCTGCCCCATGGGAGTAGGCTGCAGTCCTAGGAAGAGGCAGGAGTCCTCACATTCGGTGACCTTTACGAGGATGGCAACCTCCTCCCTTTCAATGATCTCAGGGAGCGCCATGACCTACAGCGAAGGGACTTTCTAGTTCATGCGGCCCTGACTGCAGCTGTCAGAAGGCTCTGGCGGAGGGGTCTGGCTGAGCCGGACACGTTTCTCGCCTGTCAGTATGTAGGGATGGCAGCAAGAACTTATAAAGCGGTGACTTGTCTATATTGTCGGATTATCCAGGACTTGCGTTGCGACTCAATGGGAGGTGGACTTGGGGGAACCCATTGAGGAAAAGCCTTGGGGGCGTTTGTCAAGAGGGCATGGAAAAGCTCTCAGAATGCGCGCTTATAGCTGATCTAATTCCATTTCTTGCATAGGGCTTACCTAACACCTGGCAAAGTCAACAACAATTTTGGGACGTCCTCCGCTTGTCCCCGTTGTACTCTGGAAGGGGCGAGGTTTCTACACATGTTCTGGGACTGCCCACAGTTGGGGGACTACTGGCGATGGATGACGACTGCTTTGGCAACTGTGACCGAGAGGGAGATAGCCATGTTGCCAAGGGTTTCCTTATTGCACTGGTTTCTGCACACTGCTAAGAACAAAATCACCAGCAAGTTCATTGATTTGGGATTAGTCCTGGCAAAAAAAGATCCTTACTGCCCACTGAAGACGAGACAGGGGCCTACTCTAGCACGCTGGCGTAGGGAACTCGGGACGTTGGCAGAGAGTGAAGGGAACTACAGACTATGCATGGCCAGGGGTAATGGGAGCGAGACAACAATGGAAATGGCTCGGGCGTGGGTGGCGCTCGTGGAACTGGTTAAGCACCCAGCTGTAGATGACGAGAATGTACTTGATGGGGTGGAGGGCGCTCAGGCTGATTGCGCAGCTGCCAGGTGATGAGGGAGGGGCATGGTGAGACCGATAGTGGCTTGACAGGGACTCTGCCCCAGTGTTCCCGGCCTGCCCTGGATTGAGGCCTGCGAGGCAGGGATTCTGATGGGTAGTGCAGGAGATCTGGTAGACTCCCTGAGTATTTTAATGGTTAGCAGCATGCTTGGAGGGGTGGATGGGGTAGGGGGGCCATCTTAGGGTGTTTTAGGACCGGGAGGGGTGGATGGGTATTGGGAGTTTTCTACTTGAATCTACATTATTGGACGAATCGAGCTGTATGCTCGGCTACCTCTGGGGAGATGGCAGGGAATTGGAGAGGCACTCCTGGGGGCCCCTTGAAGAGATTCTTGGCTTGCAGCCAGTTCTGGCAAGACCGCAAGAATACTAATGTATGGCAGGAGCTACGACGGCAAACAAGATGGCTGCTTAGGCTCCCGGCTCCGCCGACCTCCGTATCCCGCCGCAAGATCCTGCACAATATCCTGATTTTACGCCCAGCCCCTGCGTACATGAACAGTTCCTCACTCCGAGGGTGAAATCCGGGAATTTTTATCGGCTAGTTTCACGGAGTTACACAGAGTTGAAGATTGTGGCCTACTCCAGCGGTGAAGCCGGGGCCTCGAGTATCTGCATGGCCGGGTGGTAGTGCAACAACAATGGCTCGGAGACCCAGGCAGTCTATCATAGTGGAGGCTTCTATTGCGCCCGGAATTGGCAGTGATTGTTCTCTTTGCTCAGCACTGATGGAGAGGTGACCTTGCTTGCTACTGACGGCAGGTGGGGGTTCCCGTCCCGCGGACCCTGTGCGGGCTCCCTCCGGGGCTCGGCAGATCGGGGCCCCGGCCTGCGGCGTTAAGCCGGGTGATCGCGGCTGTGGAGAACGACGGGTTACCGTCCGCGCTTGCTCTCTCGTGATCCCTGTCTGTCCGCCCCGGAGACACTAATTCACTCGGAAGGTGATAGTGATCGGTCTCGGGCGTGAGACCATGGACTGAAATGTGTTCGAGCCATCGCTGAGGTCATTGCTGGCAGAACTCTGGGCGCTTCAATCACAAATGACTGTCTCCATGAATAAAATGGATGCAAGCCTATCTGAGATTCTGCTTACTGTACCGGACCCTTCCCCACTATTGGAACTACCATCTGGCCATTCAAGCAGCGGCCATTTTGACTCACTGCGAGGACCCCATGGGGATGCGAGTATTGGAATCATTGGATGCAGCCCTGGAAGATGGTGTCCTAGAGGTCGTGAGAAGGCCACTGCACCTTCCACCGTTATTGACTCTTGAGGTATTGACTGGCTTCCTACCCCCGGAGACTTGTGTTGTAGACTCTTTTTCATCTGGTGATCGTCTCCCCCCCTTTTGGAAACGTTGCGACCCCGGGGCAAGAAACATCGAGACTGTCTTGTTGGGAGAGGGAGGCTTTCTGCACCAGAAGCTCCACTGGACTTACTTGCTGCAAGTGGTAACGGATTGACTCTTGATGACTTCCCTCTCCTCTATGACTTGCCTGTATGCCCTTGGGTCTCGTTGGGGAGGGCTTGTGTGCTGGTCCGGAAGGGTCAGGGGTGAGATTACTCAACTCGGGGCGGTTTGAAATGGTATTATGACTGTTCGACTTGAGATGATTTGATTTAAGAGGCTGGGCGGTGTGTCACGGTGCCCCCTAATTCCTCTCATAAGGCTCGCTCCGCATCAGTCTCTTTGCGATAGGGGGTGCCTGTTTCTGGTGGGGGGATTAATGGGCTTGGGGGCAGGTGCTACTAGGCCCTCGTCCGCTTTTCCTCTTTCTTTCCCTTCTTTTAGGGGTTTTAGTTTTTTTAGGGCGACGGGCACGCTGCTAGTGGTGTTAGGCTACAGCCATCGGCAGGGGTGCAGGGTGGGGAGTTGGACTGGGTTTTTTTATTTTGCCTTTCTTATTTTCTATGGCTTTTTTCTCCCTTCCCTTTCTTTCCTCTCGGGTCAGTATAGTCTGTGTACTATTCTGATTACACTGTGTTCTGGAATTTTGTGCTCACGCTTCCTAGGTTAATCGAAAGTCCGGGTGGGCAGGATCTGGGAGCCGGCGCTTACGAAACTGTATCCGATATTGTTGTTCACTTCGATACATAAGCATTGGCGCCAGGGTTCCTCATATTGTTGTTTCTGACGTATATCCTGTTTGTTGGCCTGTCCCCCGTCTCCTTTAGCTTGATTGGATGGCACCTGGTCCGTCTATTTCTATAATATAAAATGAAACCTTTATTATGTCCTGTACCCTATTCATGCGTTCCAAGATAAACTTCATCCTGAATCGCTGCAGGACCTCAGGACTATCTGCTGATGAGCTGTGTTAAACCGTGCTATGATTGGTTACATTTATTACTAGCGGCCGGCCCCTGCGGTTCTAGGCCCATACTTGTACTTTCATAGTCTTGCAATAAAGGTTTAAAAAAAAAAAAGAATACTAATGTATATATTTTAATACATATCGCCTTCCCAGCTATTTCTTAATGATGCCCCTGGGGCTGTCTGTATGGCTTTTTCAGAAAACCAATAAAAGTCTGTTAATTTGCAGAGGGTGCAAAGTCTCTTTCAAGAGTGGAGAGAATCTTTGTTAAATCTATCCACCACCACTGAGAACGTGCAATGTCTGCACGTTTGCATGCTGGAGTTTTCCAAGGCATCCGTTGCTCTAAGACTCATTTTGTCTTGAGTGGAGCTCAGGACTCCCAAGCTATACTATTGGCTCCAGGCTGGGCATGAAGGTTATGGTATCCCAAACTCCGGAGCCTGAGCATCTGCCCTGTAGTCATGCTGCCCATTCAGAAGGACCTTCTGTCGCAACAACAGAACCTGCACCTGTCCACTCTCCACCTTCATGTGTGGAGATTGAGTGGCAGCAGTTGAGTGTGTTTGATCTCCCTCCTTAAGTATGTGATTTAATTCTGGTAGTCAGGCTTTCTTTTAACTGAACCATCTAATCCTGCCCAGAGGACAAGTTTGTGTCTTGGTGAACATCCAAAGGAGTTGATTGTATGTCCTAGCAAGTCTTTGCTTTGGACACAGTAAAACGATATCGGTCTGCCATTTATGCTTTCGTACAGTTGCTGGATCAACCATCCCTATTTAAGTCACATGTGGTGACTAGTTTCCTTAAAGGTTTACAACTTAGGTTTCCTCCTATGCCCTTCATTATTGCCCACTGGAATTTGAATGTAGTTCTCACCTTCCTCACTTGTTCCCCTTTGGAGCTGATGCGCAGCTGTCCTCTACAGCTCTGAAATCTCATAACTGTCTTCCTTGTAGCAATAACTCTGCCAGAAGGTTTAGCGAATTGCAGGTGCTTTCATTTAACCTTCCCTACCCCTCATTTTCCGAGATAAGCTGGTTCTTAGAACTCAAGCATCTTTTTTACCAAAGGTGGTCACACCTTTTCCCATTGGGCAGATCATTCTCCTGTATACCTTCTGTTAGCCCCCCCTTTTATCCAACTAAAAAAGACAAGACTCCACCGCCTGGTTCCAAAAGAACGTTGTCATTCTACATTGATTACACCAAAGATTTCCGAGTGGATGATCAACTTTTTGGTGGTTTTAAAGGGGCAAATAAAAGAAAGGCAATTAAAAAAATGAACCATCTCTTGATGGATCGTCCTCTGCATTAAGATCTGCTACTCAGTGGCCAAGAAACCGCTCCCTCAGGGCTTAGCAGCCCATTCCACCAGAGCTAAAGTTGCAACCACTGCTTTAACTAGAGTCTCCCAGTCCAGGACATCTGTCCGGCCTCTGCGTGGTCATCACTGTAAACATTCACCAAACACTACTCCCTAGACAGTCCGATCCAGCGGGATGGGGGTTTTGTCCTCCAGGACTTCTTAGTTTTAAAACGGTCAACAGACCCAGGTTCCTTACTTCCTTACTGATCCTCCCTGTCCTTCAGGTCCTCACTTTTGGCACACGTCAATTCCAGTGCGGATGGCGCCACACATTACTGAAATACTCGACCTGCTGGTGCTCAAGGAAGGAGATTGCTCAAAAGTTTACGGATCCAGTAAGAATGGAATCCTGCGGCTAGATAGAATTTTTTCCAGATAAGGTGTTTTTAAAGGTAAGTTCGTTTATCTTTCCCTGATCTGTCTAACATACTCAACTCTTTCAAAACCAGTTTTTATGAAGGAAATGTCTTACCATTGCCATTCATCAAAGCTCTCTTTGGGGATCCTACTTTACATAGTCAATGCCTCCCTCACTGAAGCCATTTTCCAAGAGGCTCCCAAGACTGGTCAGGTCCTCCCACTCCAAAAGAAACCTGCAGTAGATTGTAATGACCTCCCAACTACCGGCCCATCACTCACCTACCACTCAGCAAGAAGATCTTTGAAAAAGCAGTCTTTGTACAGTTCCAAGATCACAACCAACAGTCTGACTTCAGATCATGCTTCAGCATGTAGCCCGCCACCTTACACATCGTAGATGGTGCCCTCTTTACCACTAACGATGACCCCTTGTAGGAGGCTGGCTTGTTATATGGTGCTTACTTATGTAAGTGTAGCACCCTGCACTAATCCAGACAACCTGTATGGTGATTTTAGTGGTCTTAGTCAACCATAGAAACCTCTTTAAGTGGTAGCTGTGGAGAGCAGCCTTCAGGCTTAGTCCAGAAGGAGTGTAAAGCAGCTTGTTTTACCAGAACTTCATCTTATTAGTATAGAGTAAGTGAAAAAGAACCATTAAGTGTAATTATTATGTGACACTCGCTAACACATAACCATATCTCCTACCCCGAGATATAACACAATTAACATAATACTTTGCAAATAAAACAGGTAAGTAGCACAAATGCACAATCGTCTCCAGGGGGAGACCAAAGCATATACTAAAATAGTGGAATGTGAACCATGTCTCAAGACCAGAGTGGACCCAGAAGAAGACTTGGAAGAGCTGGGGACCCAAGAAACCACCCAAGGTGAGTATTTAGGAACCCCAATATGGTCGTCTACATTGTGGGAACACAACTGAGTATTCAAGTCAATGGGTCAGTTGCGGTTGCAATTTTAAAGAAGGACCCTTCCCAGCCCTGAAGAAACCCAGTGGAAGATAGAAGGTTGGAGAGCCACCCCACCCATGGATACCCTAGGAACCAGGATACCTACACTAGGGAAACCGGGTGCATAGGTGTGAAGTGACGTCTGGTACTACGTCCAACCCAATAGAGGACTTCAGGAAGATGCCGCTGATAGTGAAAGTGTCCGGTGGGACCCAAATGTGGATTCAAGATGAGAAGTACCTGCAAGCAGAGGGGACAAAGTCTATGCCACTCAGGCGTGATGAGGAGGCATGGAAGACGAATGCCCACTGATGTTGCGAGACGCAAGAGAGTTGACATTGATCTTGGAGCTGCAGCTGTGTGGACCAGGCGATGCTGAAGAAGACCAGCAGCCGTTCACACGCCCGATGTCGAGAGCTGCAGGGTTGGTGTCTGACAGTAGCGCTAGCAAGCCTTGGCAACCGCAAACATGTTAAGCGAAAAAGGTGCAGTGTCAGGATCAGCAAGGGCCCATTGACTTACCACAAGCAGGGGGGTCAGAGTAGGCCCTGAGCAATTGGGGCAGCTTACTGGGGTCCAGAAGGACCCTCGAGGTCCCAGAGGCACAGGAGTCGCAAGAGGACCTCGAGCAGTTTACCCAAGATACAGGCCCACAATACAAGAGATGCGGTGAGGACGAAGATCTTGGCTGTAGTCGATGTTTGAGGCTGGAGCTTCTTAGAGCCTGAAGGTCTCTGGTGAAGAGAGTCAACAAGCATTGGCAACGGCAAGTCGATGCGGTGCACAGAGGTGCGGTTCCTGCAGTCCAGACGAGGGATGCTGGCCTCAAACTCGGTGAGAAGACAGTGCAGGCCTTGAGGGAGTTGCAGAACCACCACCTGTGTTGCTGAGCCTTTCGGAGTCCGTGGGAGTCCAGGATGAGCAGACCGGTTAGCTATGTTGCAGTGCCTGCAGATGTAGTGAAGTGACTCCTTCACATCAAAGAAGATTCCTTCAGGTATCTGGGATATCCATAGGCCATGGGAGAATCCTGTATGGAGCACGGGCACAGATGTAGCAGCATTCTTGCAGGATAATGAGACCAGGAGCAGCAGGAGTCTTCCCCGTTGCAGTCTCTGTGTCCAAAGTGAAGTCCAGCAAACTCCAGACTACCCAGACGGTCAAGGAAGGAGTGGTGTCTTAAAATATTCTTGTCCCATGACGAATCTAGGGATCCACCCACAGTTAAGGCCTTAAGTACCCTAAGGAATGAGTTGGGATGATTCAGGGGTCCTTCCAGAGGAGGGGCTGGACAATGAGGAGGATACTCCCATGTCCTTTGTCCAGTTTCGCACGAGAGCGGGGGCCAAAGGCTCCTTGACCTGGTTTGAACTGGGGTATGCAAGGAGGGCACCAAGTTTACCCTTCAAGCAGTCTCAGTGACGCTGACAAATGCCCCCACCCTGCCCCAATACACTAAATCCTGTGTGGGAGATGGTCACATCTCCCTGTGACAGGATGTTCGAGGCATGTGGGCTGCTGAATTCATATCTGTGCATAGATCGCCGCCTAGTGTTGGGTCCGGATGATTGCATTTTGTTGTCCTGGAAGAGTCTTCGATGTATCACAAGATAGGTGACTCCTCCCCTGGACTCCAGTGCGCATGGGCATCTTCTCCATCCTCAGATTGTTTTTTTCCACCATTGGGTTCGGAAGTTATTCCTACACTCCAACTTCGGAATCGAAACAAAACTTTTATAAAGGAGTGCTTGGTGTAGAGACATGGACATGACGATGATTACGAGAAGAGCGGTATATGTAAATAGGAAATGCCCTCGCAAATGGACCAAGATCTGGACCAACTAGAATACATACAGAGGGGATATCTGTGACCCTGTTCCCGAGTCAGATGACGAAAGCTCAGATGATGACTCCGAGGGGGGTTGATAATTCAGGGGGGGGGAACATACAAAATAGATACAATGGTAATAGAAGTAGGAGTTTGGACAGAAATGAATCAACAGTACAAATGCTATTTGATGATTGTAACCTTGAAATTTACTCATGCCTACTGTCTGTCTGTTTTGTGTATTAAAACCAATAAAAACATGTTAAAAAAAAAAAAACTTTTATAAAGGCCAAAAGGCCTTCGACCTAGACGGTATTGTTCTCGCTCTGTACCTCTTGACTCGATAAAGCTTTCCATCTCGAATTGGTCGTGGACGCGGGCCGTTGGGCCTTTTCGACGCTATGTGGGCCTGCTGTCGATGGAAAGGAGCCCGTTTAAAAGGTGCCCACAATGCCACTCCAAGTTCCCGCATACTGGCAAGCATTCAGTATGCAACAAGTGCCTTTCTCCAGACTACAAGGAAGAAACCTGCCCGGCCTGCGCCCAGTTTCGGTCGAAGAAAACCATACGGAATCGACGGGCCGCTAGGCAAGAGATGCAGCGACAGGCACCGGAACCGGACAACATCTTCGATGATGACCAAGAACTTCCAGAAGCTCCAGATTCGGACCTAGAGATAGTCACTGTCGAGGACTACTTGGACTCCAATGACGAGATCCCACCGGGGCAAATCGGGAGTACACTGCCCCCGACACCGATTACCCAGTTACCTAAGGCTCCAGTCGAGGCATTGCCAAAAGGCCATAGCCAAGATCCAAAGCAACATTCGCCAGCCCCGCCATCCGGCTCGGCTCCGAAACCTAAGCCTTCAGAGACCCCAGGGCCAAGTACCGCAATCCCAAAGAAAGTTCCAGAACCTAAAAAGGTTGTTGACCCGAAGGCTGTCGACCCGAAGAAAACCGTACAGCCTAAAGGCGTCGACCCAAATAAAATCGTCGACCCAAAGAAGGCCGTGCAGCCTAAAGGCGTCGACCCGAAGAAAACAGTCGACCCGAAAAAGGCCGTGGAGCCGAAGGGCGCCGACCCCAAACGGGTCGTCGAGCCGAAAAAGGACGCCAAGCCGAAGGGCGCGACACAAAAAAGACGTTGACCCAAGAAAGCCGGCTGTGCCAAAAGTCGCCGAACTAAAGAAGGTCGCAGACAGAAAGGGTGCCTTATCGAAGCCTATAATCCACCCGGCAAAAGGCTATTGACCCGAAGACAAGTGCTCCAAAAACACCAGTCGATCCTAAAAAGACCATCGGCAAAGGACAGTCAACTAAAGAAGCCTGTCGAGCACAAGAAACGTGTCAAAACGAAAGACATGGTCGACCCAAAAACACTTGCCGACCCGAAAAAAGAGCCCGAGCCAAAGAAAAGCACTAAGGCACCAAAAGTCGTCGAAGCTGAAGATGTTATCGACCCAAAAAAGTCACAACCAATAACAGTGGAGGGAGAACTCTTCCATCCTGATCCAGCAGACGACCAGGCAAAAATATATATTAATCTTGAGACTGGTAAAGTCACAATCCTACACAGGAAGAAGAGGCCACTGGACACTGACTCTCATTCCCCTATTCCACTTAAAAAAAAGGACTTTGGGACTTCTCCATCTAGACCCTTCATTCCCTTCTATACCATTATGCCTACTACTCCTTTTGCTCCTTACTCTCCTTCTCACTATGGGGACAATGAGGGGAACACAGGGGAGGATCCTCAGCCTGATTATGATTATCCACAGGATCCTGAGCCACAAAATGTACCATGGGAGGTGCCAACTGACCCTTATAACACCCATCCCATCCCTGATGTCTCCTCTTATCCAACTAAGCCTTCACCTACTGATGACACCATTGTCTTCAACCAATTAATACAGGGCAGCGCAATACCACAATGTAGATCTGCATAATGACCCTGTCGAGGAAGACTTGATATTTGACACCTTCCCTACATCAGAAAAGAGTGTCAGAACACTTCCTATGCTAAAGGGAGTGTTAAAACACGCATCTGACATATTTAATGATAGAGCCAGGGCACGGGTAATCAATCCCAGGGTTAAGAAAAAGTATAGGGCAGCCCCTACAGACCCTACCTACATCAGAGGGCAATTACCATTAGACTCACTAGTGGTAGCTAACGCACGCAAAAGGGCCAACTCAGACAACGGGGGAAGCCCCTCCCCCCGATAAGAAATCAAAGATATTTGAAGCCTCAGGTAAAAGGGTAGCAGCACAGGCCTCCAATTCATGGAGGATTGCCAATACACAAGCTCTGCTAGCTCTTTACGACCGGGCGCACTATGACCATCTGAAAGCTTAATGCAACACCTACCTGAGCCTTTTAAAGCCCAATCTGATGACCTCATACAGGAGGGAAAGTTCATCACAAACGCCTCCTTCAAATGTGCACTTGATGCAGCAGACACCGCAGCCAGGTCTATTAACACTAATGTTTTACTAAGGCGACATGCATGGCTGCGTATTTCGGGCTTTAAGAACGAGGTGCAGTCCCCCATTCTTAATCAGCCAGTCAACCAAGACTTCCTTTTTGACCCTGCTGTCGACACCATTTTAGATAAAATAAAAAGACACAGAAACCACAAAGTCAATGGGAGCATTGCAGTTTCAGCAACATAAAAGTTCCTTTTGACGCTCCTCATACAGGGCAGCTACACAAGGCAATACTTCCCAAACATCATCATCATACAAAGGCAACACACAAAGTTCCTTTACAAAAAACTCTCAACAGAGGAGGTTATAGGGGAAACAATAATAAGGGAAGAGGACGTGGAGGCAATAACACCAGAGCCTCCACTGCCACAAAACAGTGACTTCATCACGCTACCTCCAGACCACCTAACACCGGTCGGAGGCAGACTCCCAACAATTCCTACTTGTCTGGAACGCAATTACCACGGACAGGTGGGTGAGACAAATTATCCAGTATGGTTATTGCCTGGAACTCACTTCTTCCCCACCAACCACCCAGACACCGTCCTATGTCCAATAACACATCACCCTGCTACAACAAGAGATGAAATGCATGCTGGAAAAGGGGGCCATAGAGCCAGTCCCTTTCCAACATCAAGGGACAGGAGTATACTCCCTATACTTCCTTATTCCCAAGAAGGACGGTTCCCTCAGACCAATATTGGACCTCAGACCTCTAAATCAATATATACTGTCAGAGCACCTCCATATGATCACACTACAGCAAGTGCTCCCATTACTACAGCAAGGAGACTTCCTAGCAACATTGGACCTCAAGGAAGCGTATTTTCACATACCCATCCATCCAGCTCACAGAAAATATCACAGGTTCACAATAGAAGGGGAACACTACCAATTCAAGGTCTTGCCCTTCGGGGTAACCACAGCTCTGAGAGTTTTTACAAAATGTTTAGCGACAGTAGCGGCACATCTCAGGAGGCAACACATCTATGTGTTCCCGTATGTGGACGATTGGCTAATACAAGCAAAATCGTACCAACAGTGTGCCGAAGACCGTCCCAAACCCTTCAGCTACTACAAAGCCTAGGTTTCTCGATAAACTACCTAAAATTGCATCTGCAACCGTCCCACATACAACAATATCTGGGAGCCACTATAGATACCTCGGTGTCAAAGGCATACCCAAACTCAGCGAGGATAGCCAGCATGCAAATGCTCATTCAGAAATTTCTGCCACAATACTCTCTGCCAGCTGGAGGCTTCATGCAACTCATAGGCATGATGGCCTCTTGCATATTCATAGTCCCCCATGCCAGACTTCAAATGCGCCCATTGCAAGAATGCCTAGCACGGCAATGGAACCAGGCCCAAGGGCAACTAAAAGACCTAGTGTTGGTGGACAGTCGCGCTCACAACTCTCTGCAATGGTGGAACCCACAAAACCTTTCCAAGGGGCGACTGTTCCAAGAGCCGGTTCCACAACTAGTACTAACAGCGGACTCATCACTGACAGGCTGGGGAGCCCACCTCCTTCACTACACAGTACAAGGGCTCTGGACAACCAAACAAAAGAAACTGCATATCAACCAACTAGAGTTGCTAGCGATATTCCTAGCCCTAAAAGCATTCCAGAAATACTTGTACAGCAAGACCGTGTTGATCCGGACGCACAACATGACCGCAATGTACTATATCCAGAAACAGGGAGGAACACACTCTCCACAGCTGTCCCACTTGGCACAGAGCATATGGAAGTAGGCAATTCAAAAAGACTTCTTTCTCCTAGCAGAACACCTTCCAGGGAAAGACAATCATATAGCAGACCTGCTCAGCAGGCACAGCCAACAACTGCACAAATGGGAGATTCACCCCAAAGTTCTCCAGCCATTCTTCAAAGAGTGGGGTCACCCAGAAATAGACCCGTTTGCCACAAAAGAAAACTCGAAATGCCAGTACTTTGCCGCCAGGTTCCCCATCCGTTGTCACAAGGCAATGCGATATGGATGAACTGGTCAGGCAGATTTGCGTACGCTTTTCCCCCGCACCGCTGATTCCGCTGGTGGCACGCAAACTGCGGCAACAGTCACTCACGCTAATCCTAGTTGCTCCCACATGGGCGAGACAACCATGGTACACAGCATTCCTGGAGCCTTCAGTAGTTCCTCATCAAAGGCTGTGCCTCGCACCCCATCTTCTAACTCAGAACCATGGAGAAATCAGGCACCCAGATCCCAATCAGATGAACCTAGCGATCTGGCTCCTGAAGTCTTAGAGTTTGGGTACCTTAACTTACCTCCTATTGCATGAACATTATCAAGGAGGCTAGACGGCCAACTACTAGAGCATGCTATGCAGCTAAATGGAAAAGATTTGTTATTTACTGCAACAATAACCAAATCAACCCATTAGATGCTTCCATACAAAACTTTGTTACCTACTGCATCTTCAGAGATGCAACCTAGCATACTCTTTAATAAGGCTACACCTAGCTGGCATATTAGCATACCTTCAAAACAGGCAACACCTTTCACTGTTTAGAGTACCAGCAATCAAGGCTTTTATGAAAGGTCTTAAAAGGGTGATCCCTCCAAGACACCCTCCTTCCCCAGTCTGGAATCTAAATATAGTACTTACCAGACTTATGGGACCTTCTTTCGAACCTCTACACTCATGCGAACTGCAATTCTTAACGTGGAAGGTGGCTTTCTTGATTGCCATTACCTCACTCAGACGAGTTAACGAATTACAAGCTCTAACAATTCAAGGACCTTTCATGCAAGTACATGCTAACAGGGTAGTTCTTGGAACAAACCCTACGTTTATGCCAAAAGTCGTATCAAATTTACATATTAATCAATCGATAGAACTGCCAGTTTTCTTTCAACATCCACAGTCAGTAGCCGAGAAAGCCCTACACACACTAGATGTAAATAGAGCTCTGCTTTACTATGTGGACAGAACGAAATCATTTAGAAAAACAAAGCAATTATTTGTTGCTTTTTTACCACAACATAAAGGGAATCCAATATCAAAGTCCGGAATAGCCAGATGGATAGTTAAATGCATTCAAATATGCTATCAAAAAGCCAAACACATTTTAACCGTCCCCCCAAGAGCGCACTCTACAAGAAAAATGGGGGGAATCCATGGCTTTACTAGGGAATATTCCTCTTGAAGACATATGTAAGGCAGCCACATGGACTACCATACACACTTTCACAAAACACTACTGTGTAGACGTGCAAGCAAAGCAGCAAGATGCTGTAGGCCAGGCTGTCCTCAAAACTCTTTTTCAAACTGCTGCAGCTGGCACAGGTAACCACCGCTAGAGGAGATACTGCTATACAGTCTATGCACAGATATGAATTCAGCAGCCCACATGCCTCGAACGGAATATGCTACTAACCAGTATGCATCTGTTCTTGGCATGTAGGGCTGCTAATATTCATATCGCCCGCCCTCCTCCCTGGTGCCTGTTGCAGCTGCAACATTATCTTTTGCATGGCCACCTCTTACTTTACTATCTCCATCTCTGCCACAATGGCGAAAAACAATCTGAGGATGGAGAAGATGCCCATGCGCGCTGTAGTCCAGGGGAGGAGTCACCTATCTCGTGATACTTTGAAGACTCTTCCAGGACAACAAAGTGCAATCATCCGGACCCAACACTAGGCGGCGATCTATGCACAGATATGAATGTCAGCAGCCCTCCATGCCAAGAACAGATGCATACTGGTAAGTAGCATATTCCATCTCATGTTCTTGCTTCCCCCTGCTCGAGCTTGGCTCAGCAGCATGAGGGCAGAAACATGTCTCCGGTCGGTAGCAGCCCTACCTCGCTGTCTGGTTCTGGAAGACTGGGACCCGAAGCACTGAGGGCCTCCCGGATGAGCTTAACATGCATGGAATCATACCTCCCACACCGTTTAC
This sequence comes from Lissotriton vulgaris, assembly GCF_964263255.1. Lineage (NCBI taxonomy): Eukaryota > Metazoa > Chordata > Amphibia > Caudata > Salamandridae > Lissotriton > Lissotriton vulgaris. Next base: position 595,892,384 of record NC_141699.1, read on the forward strand.
GGTGTGGGGGGCGACATGTTTGATAACAAACATGACAAGGTTCGACATAGCCAGTTTAGTAATAGTAAACGCGTAATGACGCATGGCCACTGTATGTATCTTAATGACTGAGTAACTTATGTTATGTTATGTTAATAACTTTTATTCGGCGCACAGCTGCCCCAGCGAAGGGGCGTCCTGGCGCCTGATCAAGAGCCACAACATAACAGGTCAGAGCTGAAAAGAAAGTAATCAGTTAGCAGAGGCAAACAGGTGGGTTTTATTGGCGCGTCTGAAAACAGTCAGGCTATTTAGGGCACGAATATGTACAGGAAGGGAATTCCATAGTTCAACCGCCAGAACACGAAAGGAGCGTCCTCCCATCCTACTCAGTCTGAACCTAGGCTTAATCGCCAGATGGTGAGATTCAGACCTGAGAGACCGCGTGGAGACATACGGAGAGATAAGGCCCGCGAGGGCAGGAGGAGAGGAAAGCTTCAAAATCTTAAATGTCAGACAGAGAGCCTTAAATTTGATTCTCTGTCTGACCGGAAGCCAGTGAAGGGAGGTCAGGACAGTAGAGACAGAACATCGTCTCGGAAGGCCAACAATGGCCCGTGCAGCAGCGTTCTGCACCCTCTGAAGCCTAGTAGCCTCAGCCTGATTAACTCCAAGCAACAGGGCACTACCGTAGTCCAGCCAGGAAAGGATAGAGGCCTGAACCACCAGTTGCCGAATGGGAGGGTCGAAGAATTTGAGGACAGGTCTCAGTCCTCGCAGAATACCAAAGCAGGTAGCTGCTGTCTTCTTTGTGTGGCTGGTAAAAGAGAGGTTGGGATCCAGCCAAACCCCCAGATTTTTAACTTCGGCCGCTGGGATGGGGGACACCCCCAATTCGGGAGGCCACCACTGGTCTCCCCATAGTTCCGCCTGCTTCCCTAAAATCAGGACCTCGGTTTTCTTAGCATTAAGCTGTAAGCCGTTGCTGCGCATCCAATTTGCCACAGCTATAAGTCCTGCGCGGAATCTGGGCGCAGTCACCACAGGGTCCCCACTGAGTGTCACCGCCAGCTGCGTGTCGTCGGCATACGATGTCATGGTAAGGCCACATTGCCTGACGACAGCGGCCAGCGGTTTCACATACAGGTTGAACAATGTGGGGCTCACGGCAGGTCCCTGAGGGACTCCCAGTCCCAGAGAGTGGAAAGAGGACTGGCCAGGTGGAATGGCTACTTTGAAAAACCGGTCCGAAAGGAAAGAGCGGAACCATTGAAGAGCCTTCCCCACAATACCCACTTCCTCCAAGCGCCGCATCAAAATTTCATGAGACACCGTGTCGAACGCGGCGCTCGGGTCTAACAATAGGAGCGCCGCTGTCTGCCCCGCATCTAGCACTGAACGCAGATGCTCGATCATAAAGAGCAATGCAGTTTCAGTGCTGTGTTCTGCGCGAAACCCATTTTGACTCTCGTCAAGAATATTATTACGAGAGAGGTGGGCAGACAAGATGGAGTTTTTTTTTTTTTTTTTGTGTAAGACCTTTATTAACACAAAGCAGTTTACACAGCATGAGCCTACAACCCTGGGGCCGGCTCGCTACGTTAGTATTAGCATCCATCAGCGCATATGTTCGTTGCACATAAACATCTCTTCACTGTGAGGTGGAGCCACCCCGTGTACCTCACGTATGGCTACTAGCTGACAAAAAGAGGTGAGTCTTACATTTTCACATTTTATAACTAAGAACAGAAAACCACATACCCCAACTAAGACCGTACAGTACTACCCCTCACTGGCTAAACTTCAGCTGCAACGATAGTTCCAGTTCCCACCAAGTTCCTGCTGCCACTGGGCTTGTCCTCGTGCGCTTACCAACACACATTCCCAACTGATTCAATCTAGGTGTTGGTCCTCCTCATCGTCCTGTATTGAGGTGAGGTATTCCTCTAAATAACACCAAATATTTTTTGGCCTGGACTTTGCTGGCAACTGCTCCTCATAAGTTTGCAGTTTGTCACGGCAGGTGGACATGTCATGCAGCCATGTTTTCATCGTCGGCACCTTCCGACTGTGCCAGCATTGTGCCACCTGCCTTTTCGCTAATAATAAGGCTATTGCACAGAACCTGCGCTTCATTGCCCTGAATTGTGGCACTATTCCCAGCAAGCAGACCTTGGGTGTGCATTGCACCTCTTCCTCCAAAATGACAGATAATGTGGCAGTGATCTCCTCCCAGTACCTCGCTATCTTGGCGCAGTCCCAGGCCAGATGTGCAAAGCCCGCTCCCTCCCTGTTACACCTTTTGCACCTGTCTTCCTCTTGTAACCCGAATCTAAGCAGTTTTGTCCGCGTGTAGTAAATTTGGTGAATAAATTTAAAATGAATAATTCTCAAATTACCGTTGGGTGTCAGTATTTGTGTCAGGGCGCAAGTGCTAGTCCACTCTTCATCTGTCAATGGTGTGTCTAAGAGTGTATCCCATCGCCCCTTGGCCTTCAGAGCGTGTCCCGCCAATTCCGATTGTGCAGCTGAATAAAGCCTAGATACCAGGTGGGATAAGTCGTTAGTTGTGATCAACAATTGTAGTGGTGCAAGGCATTCTGGTTCTGATGGAAACGTCGGGTAATGTTCCCTCAATGCTCTGGTCAGTCTATAATATGTAAAGCGAAACATGGGAGTTTGGTTCTGGATATAACCCAACTGGTCTAGGCCTACGAATGTGCCCCCTTGAAACACATCCCCCATCTTGTCAATACCGGCTCTACTCAGCAATGACATACCGACATTCTCCCCGGTGACTGACAGTGCCTGATGATGGTGTAATGGCATGGCCGGCGTGTACAGTGGGGTTTTATGAGCCAGCTGCCCAAGCCTGTGCCATGCTTTGACCGTGGTGTCCACCGTGTTAATATCCCTGGCATGTAGTGGGGGTCGTGTATGTGAGACTATTGCCGAGAGGGGAACAGGATGCGCATCACTCTCCTCTATAGCCGCATGTGTGAGGTATGGGACCGCATGGTACCAATATGCCGCATATTGCGCCTGTGCGCAAAGATAGTATAGAAGGAAATCAGGCACACTGAAGCCTCCCTGTGCAAATGGGAGTGTAAGAGTCTGCAGATCAACACAGGGCTGTTTGCCAGCCCATATCAGGGTCCACACCAGGGAGTTAATACGACGGAATATTGCCTGTGGTGGCGTGATCGGTATGTTGTTAAACATGTATAACAATTTGGGCAACACGTTCATTTTAACAATAGCTATCCTATCAGCCAGCGATAGTGGCAAATGTATCCAGCGCTGGATGCTGTCCTCCAGCTTCGAGAGTACCACTCCGTAGTTCGCTCGCAGTACTTCCTCTGGATCTCTGTGATACATGACCCCCAGGTATCTAATCGGGTCTTGTTGCCACTCCAACGGGAAATCCACAGCAAAGGGGGATGTGGTGTCAGTGAGGGGTATAATAGAGGATTTGGCCCAATTAATCGCCAGCCCTGAGTGTCCTCCGAATCTGATGTATTCCCTGAGTAATGAGTTTAGGTGAGTCTCAGGGTCACGGACATAGAGTAACATATCGTCCGCATACAGCGATATGTGAAGCGGTCTGGCTATAAATTGCAAAGCAGATTCTTTGTAGTTCTGTCGTACTAGACAGGCCAGTGGCTCCAGTGCTAATGCAAATAAGAGAGGCGAGAGCGGGCAGCCCTGCCTCGTCCAATTGCAAATTGACCCGAAACATAGCCATTGATTTTGATCCTGGCACACGGCTGTGTATAGAGCAAGGAAACCCATTGTACAAACCGTTTAGGAAACCCCATTCTATTCAGGACGGTGAGCATGTATCGCCATTCAATGGAGTCGAACGCTTTTGCAGCGTCGAGCATGACTGCCACCGCTTTAACCGAGGGTTGAAGGTAGTGTGAGAGTGCAAACAGGGACCTAGTGTTATGCGTGGTTGATCTGGTTGGCACAAAGCCCGATTGATCTGGCAGGACCAGACTGGTCATCAGGGGGGATAGTCGCCTCGCTATAAGTTTCGCAAGGATTATCGAGTCCACATTGATCAGAGACAGTGGTCTGTACGAGTCACACTCCTCTGGGTCTTTGGACGGTTTAAGGAGAGCGATGATCATGGCTTCGCGCAGCGTGGGGGGTAGTAATGATTTTTCAAATGAGGTGCCGTACATGTCTACCAAATGCGGCGCGATAATGTCCGCATACTGTTTATAAAATTCCGAGGTGTACCCGTCAGGGCCTGGCGCCTTACCATTCGGTAGGGAACCTATCACCTCGGACACCTCTTCCACCATGATGGGCCTAGCCAAGTACTCCCTGTGCGCATCCGACAGGCAGCCAATCGCCACATTGTGTAAGTAGTCATACGTTTCAGCTGCTGGAGCTGTGGGTTGTGACTGGTATAGTGACCCAAAGGAGTCAACAAAGCATTTTAATATGTCCGCAGCATGTGTTTGCCGTATACCCTCCCTAGACTTCACTCTGAGTATTGCTGTCGGACCCCGGCCTTCGCAGATTTTCCGAGCCAGTACAGCCCCTGGCCTGCCTCCCTCTCCAAAGGCTCTAGCCACATGTTTGCGATCTAGGTACTTTATTTCGGATTCTAGAAAGTCCGCGTGTTCAGTATGCACTTCGCGCAGCTTAGACAGGAGTGAAACATCCTGAGTGACCTCATACAGGGACTCCAAGTCCCTCATCTGCCGCTCGCAGCGGCTGATTTGGCCCCTAATATCCCTAAGGACCCCTATGGTGGTGCTAATGCAGACCCCTCTGATCGTGGCTTTAAATGCCACCCAAAGGAGACACGAGTCGTCAGTTGTCTGTGCATTAATGTCAAAGTAGTCCCTTATCGCTTTTTTAATGGTGTCTGCATACACCGTGTCAGTGAGGGCACGTGAATTAAAGCGCCATTGAAAAGGAGGGGGCGTATATCGTGGAATTTCCAATTGCAGCAGGACCGGGTTGTGGTCCGATAGCGTGCGGGGCAGCACCTGCAGTTGACGAACCCATAGCGCCAGGTCCTTAGTGCCTAGCCAGTAATCCAGCCTGGACCAGCTGTTGTGAGATGCTGTTATGTCCGTGGCTCCGGATGCGTCAGTGTTTTTCAGCCTCCAGAGATCCGTCAAAGCCAGGTCTTTCATCATGTGACCCACCATGAGGCGTGATTGCTTGTGTTGTTCTAAGGAATTAGATGAGCGGTCCAAGCCGTCTTGTAGGGTCATGTTCCAGTCACCTCCGCATAATATGTGTGTGCTATTATGTTTTTGCAAGTGGTCCCAGACTTCCCGAAAGAAGTCCGGAGCGTCGGTGTTAGGACCATATATATTAAACAACGTCACTCGCTGGCCCCTCAGTGTACCCGACACCAACACAAACCTACCAGAGGGATCTTGTGTAACTTGGTGAGTTTCGAAGCCAACCCCTCGCTTAATCAATATGATCACCCCTCTAGAGTAGGAGGAGTATGGGGCCCTGTAGACTGCCTCCGCCCACCTCGACCCCAATTGGGCATGTGTGTGTGGTGCTAGGTGTGATTCCTGTAGGAACGCTATGTCTACATTCCACCTTGCCAGGCTGGCGAAAATCTGCCTGATTTTACGAGGTTGTGAGAACCCTCTAATGTTCCAAGTAAGAATGTTCAAGCTTCTCCTACCCGTATCTCTCGAACCCATCAACATTGATTAATACAATACATGACAGTGTTACCCATGTCAACTGTTCAAGGATTGTCAGCTTATCCTTAGCATTAAGCCCAAGCATCACAATGGCAGTCAGCACCAACGGGGAACCAAAAAGGATAGACATATTGCACTCTGGCGGTCTATGCATACATGTAAACAGCCCTCCACCCCTAACCCCACCCACTCCAGCAACCCCAACCTGCCGAAGCCTTACCCTTTCAGTGCACCATTCCCTTGAACTCTTAACCATAACTACAGTGCCCATATTGGAACTCTTAGTGGGTTTTACCCTCACGGAGGTCCGCCAGGAGCACAACTCTTCACCCGATAGATGGGTGCAGGCGATGCTATATAAACAGTACAGTACGCAATTGAAGTGATCATCCACCGCCACCCCCATCACTCCCCAATAACACATCAACATCTTTGCAATAATAATAACATGCTTGGGTCAGTACTATCACACCCCAACTCCATTGTTCGGCAGCAAACAGCATATTCCTCATCACTCCCAGCGTTCTGATCGCCCCATATAGTATATTTGGGAACGTCAACATTAGCATTGATTGAGGCGTGTAAGAGCGGGTGCATAGTAGCCAGCCTACATTTCACAGGGTCGATTAGCCCATAGTGCATGAAGTTCACATGGCCACCCCGCGTTAATGTTCACGTTGAGAAGGCACATCAGTCAATGCAGATGGTGGGACCCGGCCCGCCCGTTCAAACTGCCGAATGGCGCCAGATCAACCCGCCACTATCAGCCAGTACAGTATGAGGGGGGGGCATGGTAGCGTGGGGCAGCCACAATCCATAGTCAATATTAACACTACTCAGCTGAACAGCAGTCTCGGCTGCCCCATCAGTCTCCTACTACCCAGTTATGCAGTCAGTGCAGCACCGCCACCTCGACTCTTTACTTAGGAGATCGGTGCCATGTTGGTCCTACCAGTGCAGACACCAGCGGCCAAGTTATAGCGCATGCAAGCGAACAGTACAATAAACTCACCGCTGGTCGACTAGGAATCGAGCCAATGACTTCAGTCCGAGTCTCGACGTTGTTCATTTTGCGAGCTGTGTCTCATCTCGCGCTGCACCTTCTTAACAAAGTCTTGTGCTGCCTTCGGTGTCGCCAGTACAATCGCTTTCTCCTTCCATACCCCCCGGAGACGTGCTGGATACATCATTGAGTACACAATGTTCAGGTCCCGTAGTTTGGCCTTCACGGTGGTGTATTCCTTCCGGGCCGGTTGGACCGCAACCGTGTGGTCTGGATAAAACTCCAAGGAGTTACCTTGATGTTGAATTTTCCCCTTTTCCCTCGCCAGTCGAAGGATCGTGTCCCGGTCACGGTAATTGAGGATCCGCGCCACTATTGGCCTCGGCGTGGCACCAGGTGGTGGTTTCGGGGCCAGCGACCTATGTGCACGCTCCACGATGAAAAGTGGCGATAAGGCCTCCGCTCCAAATAGGTCTTTGCACAGAGTTTCAATGTAGTTCCCCATCCGCCCTGTGTTGGTAGTCTCCGGCAGGCCCGTGATCCGTACGTTATTGCGCCTCGAGCGTGCTTCCAAATCCTCCTACTTCGCTTTGATCACCTCCAGGAGACGTTCCATACCTGCGCACTTTGAGGTGGAGGCCCGCGCCTCATCCTCGACCGCGGAGATTCTTGTTTCGGCCTCATCCAGACGCTCGCCATGCTTCTCCTGTCGAGCGGCCATGTTGTCCATTCTGCAAGTCAGATTATCCAGCTTGCCATTTCTGTCCTGCAGATTAGACTGGATCGCTAATAGAATCTTCTCTATGTTGTTGTTGGATACAGGCCCGGCATTATCGCTATCGTCCACCACGTCTTCCGTGGGTTTCGGCGCCTTTCTGTTCTCAAATGATAGTCATTGCTGTTGCTTATCTGGTTTACCCATGGCGGCGGTCGGGGATGCTGTCTTCTTGCTTGCGGGCCCAGATGCCCTCGTGACTCTAGCCGCAGTCGCCGTGGTGAACCACACAGGGTGTACAGCAGTCGTGCGCGATGCAGCCCCCCAGATTTGGGAAGGGGGCAAAACAGACAGCCACCCGGTCGCGTGGCTATGGGGGAGATCGCAGTTAGCCCTGCCACTCAGCAGCGCGGCGCAGTGTGGTCAGCGACCGGTCATGCGCCAGTTCTGGTTCCGCGACAAACTGTGTTAGGGTAGTGTGCAATTTAGTGCCTGGGCCTCACTGTCCCCTGGGGTTGAGTGCAGTAGCTGTGGGTCCCCCACCTTCTCACGATGTCCGGTCGTCTCAACACAGCCTGCGCAGCATGTACGCCGATCGCGCCAGCTCAGCAGCGCTCCAGGCAGCAGAGAGCGCAGTGTCTACTCCGGTAGACCAGCAAGGTTGGGGTGATTGCGTGTTGACTGAAGAGGGGGTGACAATCCCTGCACTCCCGTGCCGGCCGCCGCCATATTGTCAGGCATTTAGACCGGCGGCATGGCAGAAGTTCCCGGTCATCTGCAGCATCAAGGGGCGAGGTACCGACATCGGAAGGCCCAGGGAGCAGGTTCCTACCCCTGAAGTGCTATCGTTGGTGCAGGAGGGCGATTCTATGTTGTCGGCTCTACGCTAGCCGCGCGTCTGTCCTCCAGCGACGGCCATCTTTTCAGGCACTCGAACGCGCCAAAGCTTGACCCGGAGAAAAAGCCCTCAGTCCTCGTTCGTTGGGGCGCTCGACACACCGCATACGATGCAGTACAACTTCCCCCACCTGCTGATGTGCTCGGAGAGCGGGTAGCGGGGGCGATAACGGCAAAACATCACATATTTGTCGATCGCCCGGCGGAGCTGCAGCTCAGGCAGCCATTACGCTGTGCGCCCCCTAGCGCCTCCAGACAAGATGGAGTTCCCGTGCGCCTCAGTGACCTTGGCGGTCCAAGGCAGGAGGGAGATAGGCCGGTAGTTCTCGGGGAGCAAGGGGTCTAAGTTGGGTTTCTTCAAAATAGGGCTGACCACAGCTTGCTTCCAGGAGGAAGGAACCACACCCTCACTGAGGGAGAGATTAATCAAGTCCAAGATGGGCTCACGACAGAGAGGCGGGAGAAGAGTAAAGAACTCCGGCTTCAGCGGGTCTGAGGGAGAGCCATTTAATTTTGAGGCTCAGAGTGTCAAATACCTCGTTAGACATGGCCGGCAAGGAGGACAGAGTTTCGGAAACCGAAACCTTCACATCACTAGGAGCATCCCCGGGAACAGATGGTATAAATCCTCGGTAGATTGCCTGCACCTTCTCCACGAAAAAGGATGCCAAACTTTCGCAGTGAGAGTCCGTGCAGATTTCTAGCGAGGTAGCCCGTTTCCCCATCAGGTCTTTGAGTACCTTGAAGATTAATTTGGAAGGGTTAGGGCTGTTGGAAAACTCTGCTGCATAATAAGCAGCCCGGGTTTGACAGATAGCTTTGTGGTAGATCTTAAGCTGGGCAAAGTACAGCGATTTTAACGTGGGGTCAAAGGATTTCCTCCAGGCCCTCTCAGCTTGCCGGCAGGTTCTCTTGAGCTCGGCAAGGGTCTCATTATACCAAGGGCTGCATTATAACCCGGAAGAATGGACTCTGCAGGTTGTCGGGTGCCCCGCTCATGCAGGGACACCCTCACACTAAGAATTGAGCACGCTGCCTTCAGGATTGAAAGGACTGCCTTAGGGGTGACTTATAGATTTTAGGTGCATTGAACTCGGATACAAGGAAACTTATATCTGTTGTAAGTGGTGCTGGCACTAGCTTACACAGGCTGCATTGGCAGGCCTGTAGTCACAATTCGAGTGGTCTCTCATGGGTGGCATAATACATTGCTTCAGACCATGTGAGACCCCTGGTGTACCTATGCCCTGGGTACTTTAGTGCCATATACTAGGGACTTAGGAGGGTACACCAGTAGCCAATCTTGAGGGTACCCAAGTTCTCACTGTGTCCAATTTAGAGGAGAAAGCACAGAGGCTGGGGTCCTTCTTTGGTTTTTTATTAGCATTTTAAAACATCATACATTATGATAACGGCGTCTCGAAACAATTAGCAGGCGAGGGAAAGGGGAAAAGGAATAGGGAAGAAGGGAGCTAGCACAGTATTCACAGCTGATAATATGAACAGAGCACCTCAAAGAGAAGACCAGGTAGTACATTTTAGCACTGCATTTCCAAATATCAATCACAGTATTCAGCTTTAGCTTTCAAGGCAAGTGTTTCAAGTATCCCAAGCGTCTCTGGTAATCATTCAAGGGTGCAGGTTAAGGCTGCATAATTGTTTAATTTCCCCTAATCTAGCTTCTCCTATATGACCAAATTAGAGGGTTCAGTGCTGTGTTACCAGTGTTGGTGGTGGTTGTGGGTAGGGGGGTGGGGAGGTTGTAGCCCTTAAGCGCAAGTGTGTAAGAGCAACTTTGTAAGGGCATTAACTCCCAGTAATGGGCCACTTGCTCCTGATAGTACAACACATCTGGCGGCCACTAAGCAACCATAAGGCATGGGTCCTGGTTAGCAGGATCACAGCCAGATAAGTCAGAAACAGCATAACACCAGGCAAAACGTGGGGGTAATGATTAAAGCAGATCCTACCTTCCTACACCCCCTGCTTCCTCATACTGCTGGACCTCTCAGTTGCCTTAGACAGTCCACCGTCCCACACTACTATGCACCATAGTTTCAAATGGGATTCCCCTGCAGTGTCCTTAACTGGTTCTACTCCTACGTTTCCAACTGACACAAGTTTGTTCTCATGGGCATCTCTGTCACAAAAGATCCCTATTTCATTTGGAGCCTCCCAGAGCCCCAAACAGTCTGTCGTCTTTAACCTTTACCAACCTTTACATGGAGCAGTATAATGCTCTACTCACAGAAAAAAGCATCAGGATTCACCAGTATTTGGATTATAAACAACTATATTAGAAGGTCTCCTCTGGTTCAAACATCCAACACTGTTTGCATATCATTCAGACCCAATGTCCAGCAGATACCTCAAGGTCAACCCAAGCAGGAAAGAATTCCTAAAATTTGTCAAGAAAACCAAACAAGGTAGTGTACAAACCTTGCTCAATGTCCTGAATCTTGACAGATTCAAACGCTAACTCTTTCCAAATGCCAGATCACTTTGATTCACGCTAGAAATCAACCTCTCCTTCTAGGAACTCCTTGCCAAAAAGATACTGTCTAGCACCCGCTCTTTCTTCTAAAGAAAGTCAAACAGTTTCTTCCAGAAAGCTACTTGAGAACTGCTGTTGAACCCCCATGTACTCTTGCATCTGGATGGTGTAAATGCCCTCCGTTTTCCATGGCTTCACAGACTCCACACAGGCACCCCTTAGGGGCATCGTACAAACCGTGTGATTCACCACTGCTGATCGTGGAGGTTTGGGGTTCCCTATTCAAGCCTAAGAGACCTTCATTATTATTATAAAACCTAGTTCCTAGCAGGAGAGTGTGGTTCACAAGGCGCTATAGGACCTGTTTCCACTATCATTATAATCTAATTTCTCCCTTTGTATTTTATGGAATTGTAACAATGCTGATTGTTTTATTTCTAATCATATTCCTTCTTATGTTAGCAAAAATACTGCATCTTAGAGCACGTCGTTAAAATAAACATTTTAAACTTTTCCGTGTCTGATTACTCACGTTGTGGACTTGTATGAGAATAAAAACAAAAGAGTGTTCTTGATTCCCACCATTCCTGAGAGTACCCTAAGTCGCATGTTCTGGGTTGTCTAATCATTTGTAGCTTCGCTGTAGGATGGAGAGCAAATGAGGCACTGATACTAGTCCGTTAGGGGTTCTGGGTACTGAGGTGAGGTTTTTTGGTACACCACAATTCACTGAGGTCCTGGGTTCCTGCGCGTAGTTCTGTGCATGAGCAGAATCCCTGCAACATGGAGCCCAACGTGGGGTCTTATAACTGTCCACAACACCCTCACTCCTGTTTCCGGTTGACAGCAGTGACTGATTAACCTACCTATATGGAGAAATTATAGGTTCTTTAAAGCTTGATATTTTAAAAAGGTTCGTACTTTGAATTACTGCCCTTTTTGTGCTACAATTCATATAGATTGATTTTTCTGTACTGTGCCCTGATGGGTGATATTGATATTGCTCAGCATAGTGACGTGCCACTTCGGGATCATTTAGCGCAGTAGGGGGTAACCTATGGTATGGCGTACTCTTTGTGGTTAGTGTGGATGCAGCATACCCATTTGAGCTTTTCTACTCTTGGGTTACGTTTCCAGCTGTGAATGCGGATGATGGTACATTCCATAAGTACACCCGCACGGTGGTGCCTGCAGCCTTTGCACCATATAGGATACAGGAGATTCCGATTTCAGCTTGGCAAAATAGAGTTTGGTTTGATGGCGCCCTTCCCAACCCCGTAACGCGAATCCGGTTGGGTCCCTTGTCCATTCCTTGGGTCCTTGGCCATTCTTGGCTGGGTTCACACTGCATCCACGTTATCAAGCAGTAACTCTAGCTGAGTTGCGATTACTCTATGCCTCCATTGTCTGGGTACATAGAGCTTTTGTGCAATACGTTTCCCGCAACGTCCAGGTGGGGGGCACCTGGTGCTGCGGCTCTACCAGTTGGACCGGCTGGGATAAAAATTAGTCCCGTCATGGTTAATTCGGTTATGGGCAAGTGCCCCCAAGATAAGGACGAGATGCCTTTTTGGCTTGCTGAGAAATTTGACCAACTGGAAGCAGTATTTCCTAATACGACTCCTGTGGATAAACACAGGAACTTAACCATTAGTTTGCCAAAAGACTTGGTGCCTGAGGCAACCGATTGTGAGACCTGGGGTAAAATTTTTGCGGCAGTGTATGCAAAGTGCTTTGGCACGCCGTCTATGACTGTTCTGCCCTCCGTAATCAAGCGTGTTCAGGATCAACAGTGTCCGGAGGCGGCTGTTGAATTGGGAATGCGACTTGTCGGGGTGCTTGGCATAGTTTCCAATGTCATCCTTGCTAACTTAAAGGTGGATGCGTTTAACTTTCAAGTTATAAACCCCGACAGTTGCCGAAAATTATTGCGGAGGCGTATAAGACCATTGGCCGAAATAGTTTGGGTGTTAAGCCTTTTGCTAAAACAGCATTACAACCGCAAACTCAGACGGCGAAGTCTTATAAAGACGTTGTCCCAATCTTCCAAAGCAGAATTGGAAAAATAAGAAACGGGGGACGCGGCAAAAGAAACAAGAGTCACGTCCTGCATCATCAATACCTGTGTCTACTAAGCGCACATATGATTTGCGCGACCGCACGAGTATTAAATCGCCTGATAGATTTCGGGTTCCTGATCAATGTTCTCCTAGTTCTTTGCAGGAAACATTGGTCTCACAAACCGGTGAAGGAGACCGCAGCAGAGGTCTGGGTACCCCACAAGGACGAGAGCAGCCCTGCCAGACAGAACGTAAAGGCAAGCAGGACGACTTTCAGCGTCAACGCCCTCCGTTTCAGAAAAAGAAAGTTACAGTAGTGCTGCAAGCATTGCGTCCGTATCTGAAGGCCACAGCAACTGACACGTTCATCACTGTAGAAACAGCTGACACTAGAGTGGCTCCCCCTGACAGACTATATGAGATAGTCCTTTTAATTGAAGGTGAGATACAGCGTAAAATAAAAGGGATTTGGGGGGATAATCTGACCTCTACATATGACATTTTGTTAGCTGAGGCAGACTGGCCCCTACCTTTCGTTTTGGCAGCTCCAATAGGGGAGGAGGTAATCCTCCCTAGTTTCGCGCACACTGTGCCGAAGGAGCATGCACAGAATTTTGCAGAAGAGTGGGCTCGGGTGCTTGTATATGCGTTGTACCGTACTCCCATGTGGATGGGACAACCTTTCGACCAGACATGAGATTCCATTGCGGTCTACGCAACAGCCTCATCCCCAAAATCTCATGCGGCGTGAAGCGAAGGCTCCCATTGTAGAAATCCTTGAACAATTGGAATATCATGGTGTGATTGAAACGTGTGTCACCCATGAATAATCCTCATTTTATTGTGACCAAACTTGATGGGTCGTACCGCCTAGTATTGGATTACCGGCATTTGAACTCCCATTGTCAGACTTGCACGGTGCAGAATACTCACAGTTCGGCCCTGGTGGATAGTCTAGTGAGAAAAAGGTTTAAGACCATGCTTGATATATCCAATAGCTTTTTTAGCCATAACCTATCCTCTATTAGTAGTCAATGGACAGCTTTTACTTCTGGCGGCAAACGGACAGTTCAAAAGATTAGCCATGGGATATATAAACAGTCCAGGCGTCTTTGCCGCGCGTGTTGTCTCTCTCATTGAGAGCATCGACCCTGATGCGTACTTGTATGTTGATGATATTTATCTCACCGACGACGAATTATGGCCGCAGCTGTGTCGCATTGACCGCATCATTGTTATGTTTGCGGACTTCAGTTACAAATTTAACTTTGCAAAATCTCACATTACAGATTACACGGTGTTGTTCCTGGGCTATGAGCTCAAGAACGAAGGTCGGGGTTTAGCACCTCACTTCCTGCAGAAATCCCCACAGTTGCGCGCTCTAACAACTCTGAAAAAACGACAATCTTTACCGGGTTTTTTAAATTTTGGGCGTACTTACATTCGCGATTATGCCCAGCGTATCAAGCCTCTATATGCCTTGATTCAACCTACCTTTACCAAATTTTGCTGGCTGCTAGAACATTCAGCTATGCTGCAGTCTTTGCAGTCTGATCTTCTTGAATCTAAATGCTTACTTACACGTGACAACCACACAAACATGGTAATAGGAATTGTGCCAGGAGCAGTTGGTTTCACGTACTTGACGTTTAATGAGTGAGACACAGTTCCTATTGCTTACAAGTCACACTTGTGCACTTCGGCTGAAATGCGATTTTCTTCTGTCGAAAAAGTTTTAACTGTAGTGCAGATGGCGATTCTAAAAGAAAGAGAGCTGTCGCAGGTGAAACACATGTTGGTTGCTACACCGTATCCTGCCCTTGAGGCAGTGACGAAAGCCAGTGTACCTAATTTAAAAGCTTAGCATCCTCGTTGGATACAATGGGCCACTTCCTTGACTTCTCCGGATTTCACGTTTATTTTTGATTCCTCATTGCAAACTCAGGAGTACTTACCTTATGAATTTGTTTATCCTGCTCCTTTGTCCTTGCGCCCGCTTGAGGAAAACCATTGTATCATTTACACTGACGGTTCAGCGCAACTGGCGACAGGATCTAAGCAGTGCTTAATTTGTAAAATATGAAGTGCAGGTGCTCACAGTCTTTAACGAGGCCACACCCACTTCCCCAGCTCCGCCCACTCCCTCCAGTGGCCCCATTCACTTCCCTTTACTGGCTCCACAAGCCTCAACACATCGTAGTCGCCTCCTCCCTTATTGAGTTCGGCAAGAAGATGAAGGGCTGGTTCTTCACAAAAGCACCTCAGGCACTCCACACCTGCCCAAATCCCTGGATAACCTCCTGGGTGATTAGTGAGCTATACAAATCAATATACCATAATATAACCTATTGGAAGCCTATGACAAAAACTTAAAAGTGAACTCAAATTAGAGAAAGGTCATTTGAGGACTTGAGGCAGCTTTGCAAACAAAAGAAAATGTGCTTGCACTGCGCTGTTTAAAAGAAAGAAAAGAATGAAGGAAAATAAGGCAGTAACAAATGCAGGCAGGAAGAGGAGCACTGGAGTAAGAAAATAAGTAATAGATGAAAGAAGGAGGAAATAAGAAAAGAATGTGAAAGAAAGAAATAAGGGATAGAGGGACAAGCACACCATGTGTGTTTCTATAGCACATATTCACCAAAGGGATCCTTGACACCAAATTCAAAATGTTCTTATCCAGCTCAATTGCACTAATTGTATCTTAAGATGAAAGACTGAGTGGCCACACCAAGATTTCAATTTATGACCCTGAGATAGAACACAGATTCCCGGAGTAGATAAAAACATATGTGCAAGAAGGAAAAAATTAAAAGGGAGAGTGAGGGAGGAGGAGAGGTCTAAAGGCAAAAATAGATGCAGTAGACAATATGAAGAGAAATGTGGAAAGCAGAGATTGAGATTGCAAGATTGGATGTGAACCTGATGAGAAGGAAAAGTGAAAAGAGGGGAAAGGCAAGGCAAGGGAAGAAAAGCGGACAGTGGGGAGAGTGGAGTGGAAGGGAAAGATGAAAAGGTGAATAATGAAAAGCATTTAATGAGGGGAGGTGGTAATTAAGAGAACGCAGATGTAGAGCAAAAAGTGAAGTAAGATTGGAGAAAAGTAAAGGAGTGAGGTGTGAAGCGGAGGAAGAAAAGCAGATACTGAGATAGATCAAGCAAAGAGTACACCTTTGCTTTATTAAATATATATTCATTAATTATGTAAAGTTGAGAGGTGACAGGAGTGTATCATTCTTGGCCTGTCTCATCAATGAACAGCAGTGTTGTCCAAGACACACAATAGCCATTCTTTAACTGTGTTTTATGCCATAAAGAGATGAGTTTATTATGTCATAATAGGTATTCCTGATAAAACATAATAAAGTGTCAGTTATACCATTGGGATTATGCCTTGATGGAGAACTACACTCTCAGGCTTCAAACAAATAGTTCCATTACACGATCAGACTATAAGTCGCAAAATCCCACTGCCACCTATTTTCAAATGAAGTCAGACATTCAACTCCATTAATACAGGCTTCCACACATACTTTTTAACTAAGAAAGCACAAAATTCAACTGAGTCTGCCGCCTGTGCTATATTAGGATTGTAATTTATGATCAGCGAGTAACAAAAGTACGTCTGTGACAAAAAACAGAAACCCACTGAGCTATATATATATAATTCTGTCATCTGCATGGTACATGTTCTACATTACCCCTCTGTGCTGCAGTGAAAACTTCAACTAGACAAAACTCTGATCTCTCCCCAATAGGGACATAAGGCTGTAAGTATGCAGCAGGGTTTTACGGGACATGGGTCTTTGAGGTGAAGAGAAGGTGTGGGGCGATAGATCTCAGCAGGCTTGTGGGGGTGGGGGGAGGAACAGAGCGCCCAACACAGCCTAGCTCCTCTGATAGCACGTTTTGAATCAATTGTATTTTTCTTCAGGTCAAAGCTGAGAAATTCCCTGTGTATCCTCTCTCTGGTTAGGGGGTAATTGGGAAAACCTCCTAGTTAGAGTGGCCAAGACTGAGAAGGGCTTTGCGGTCTCACGTGCGAACTCAAAATATGGATACTCAGGGCCCAGTGCAAGCTTTAATACAAAGCGATGGTGGGGAGGGGGGCTATGAGAGTGAGGGAGGGAGCTAAGGGGTACTGTAACAGGAGTGAGTGAGCGAGTGTTACAGGGAGGGGCATTGTGATACAGAAGGGAAGGGGACTGTAACCAGAGGGGCATTGGAATACAAGTGAGAAAGGCGCTATGGAGAGAGGGGCACTGGGATAGTCGGATAAGTCCACTTTGGAGAGAGGAGCACTGTCGGAGGTAGCAGTGGGGCACAGTGGCAGGGATGGGAGGTGCTCTTCAAGGTGCTTGTGGCTGCAACGGTGCCCATTGCAGAAGGGATAAGACGGGTGTGATAGAGACGAGATGGTACTGGGACAGGTAGGAGTGGGGTACTAATACATTGACTAGCAGGAAGAAATGTTTTCACTTTCGTACCACCCTCCGCTGCTTCCCGTATTTTTTTATCATGTTGCAAGGCCTTGTCTGGGCTCCTGAGGCAGGCAGCTACTGGGCAGTTTGGGTGCCACTGTGCAGGATTTTATCGATGGTGTCCCACGGCCAAGCACTATTCGGTCACCTGCAAGATAACAGTTGTGTGTGTAAAATAACGCGCACGCAACTCACCTAACCTTGCAGCTTTGGCTTCTCTGGAAAGAGCAGACTGCTGGGTAGCATAGCTGAAATTATGCTCCCAGTTCATCGTTCGTGCAGTTTATACTGCGTAAGACACAACACACCTGCCCTTCCCTCACCCTGAAGACCAGGCACTGATGCGCACCAATGCAAGCACACTAGCAGGAGGCACCAAATCTGAATGTGCAGCTGCACAAGCCTCGCTCGAGGCTGGGGCTTTTTAAAAAAAAAAATTATTTTTAAAAACCTTTATTGCACTTGTATACTACACAGCGGAATGCCTACAACCCTGCGGGCCGGCCGCTAACACAGTTCGTGATTCAGAATGCAGCATTTCAAAATAGTCATTAGACCAGTAGTCTCTGTATAAATCTAAATAATGTCGCTGCAAAAGAAAAGTGCATTTCAGATATCTGTATCGACGCTGGATGAGGTTTTTGATTTTACTTTTTTGAAAACAACAATATTCAACTTCAACCGTTAGGAATAGTATTACGATCTTGCATGAATCAACACAGTCTGAGTTACAAGTACCTCTTGTGAGAGGTCTCCTCTAGTCCCGTACCCTTTTGCACGAGTGCTCCCCATCTATCTTACCCTACATCCACCCCTTGCCTCCCACTTTAGCAATTCAAATAGGGAGGCTGGGGCTTTTTAATGGCCTGTGCACAGTGCTGGCTGTGCATGGGAGAAAAATTCAATAGCCCCGGCCCTGAGAAATAGGTGCCGGTGCTTAACACCTGAAAGCACCTGCGGAAATAAAGTACTGGATCTAATCATGCTTATTCAGCTGCCTGCGCAATAGTGGTGGGTAACATGGTGAATGGCTAATTCAAGTCCGATGTCGTGCACACGCAGACATTAGGGGACTGTACCACCCAGTTGGCAGAGCTACGTGCTCTGGTGCTTGCACTGGAGTTTGCTGATCCTCGTGTGACTACTCTAATTGTAAGTGACTCCTACTACTGTGTTCAGTCTTTCAATGACAATTTATTCTTTTAGACTCAGAATAATTATCGAGATTCCAAAGGTAGCAAAATAAAACACAAAATGCTTTGGGTTTGAGACGCAGAACTTAAAGAGAGTCTGCCTCTCGTAAATGTAATTTATACATTCGAGGCATGTGGGCCGCTAAATTCATATCTTGTGCATAGATCGCCGCCTAGTGTTGGGTCCGGATGATTGCACCTTGTTGTCCTGGAAGAGTCTTTGAAGTATCACAAGATAGGTGGCTCCTCCCCTGGACTACAGTGCGCATGGGCATCCTCTCCATCCTTAGATTGTTTTTTCCCGCCATTGGGTTCGGATGTGTTCCGTGGCACTCGTTCGGAACCTATAGGAAAAACTTGTTTTCTTCAGGCCAAAAGGCCTCTTTAAGCGTTGGTTTTGTACTTCGTTCGGTTCTGAGTTAACTTATCCGGTTTCCCGGATACTTGAGCACGTGTGCTCCCAGCTTTTTAGGCCCGATCGAAGATTGACATCGACGATGGAATTCCAGGCCCCGTTTAAGCGTTGCCCGGTCTGTAACGCGAAGCATCCTCTCTGTCATGCACCCTGTGTGCAACCGGTGTCTGTCTCCAGACCACGACGAGGAGAGTTGGTTGGCCTGTTCGAAATTCAGGTCGGAAGAGGCGCTCGCTCTTCAACGTGAGGCGAGACTACCGGCGCGGAGCGCGTCAGATGTGGAGGATATCGTCGAGGCTGGGGAAGACTAGGGCGTCCAAGAGGAGGAACCGGAGCACTTCTCCGACCCGGCCTCCTGTCAAGAATCTTACTACGGAGAAGAGGTAGACGATGAGAACATAGAGGACGATGAAGCCGTCGAGGTAAGAGACGACTGTATGGCCATTGGAGCCGCAGAGGGCGGCTCCAGCGATGAGCAAGACCCAACCGAGCCTTTGGGGGTCGAAAGTGACACTGTCTTGTCAAAGGCTCTGGTCGAAGCATCGCCCGAAGTCCTTAGACAAGATCTTTTTACTCATTCTACAGCCTCACTCTGGCCCGGCTAAGAATATTTCAGAGCCTTCGGTGGATACGCCTTCAAAACCGAAACTGACTAAAGACAAATCGAAACCCAAACTGAAACTGGTCAAACCAGTGTTCGTTTCGCAAAGCCTCGTTCCATTGGATCCTAAGAAGGCTCAAAGTGTCATTGCCCCTTCGGGGTCACAGAAGGGTGCCAACCCAAAGATCGGTACATCCAAGAAGGTGCCAAAGGCCCGAAGAGACGGAGCGACGTCATCTAAGGCTGCCCTCGGGGGCGTGGACACTGAAGACGGACTTGAGTCGCAGCCGCCCCTCAGTCCGAATGCATACAAGTTGATGCTGGTGAAGGTTCTTGAAGACACAAAACAAAAAAAGAGGTTACATGTGTCTCAAAAGCCACAGAGACAGAGCCATGTAAAGAGCAAATTTGCCAACCCAATTTGGATGGATAGGAAAGCCCTCACACACCGACCTAGTCAGTGTCATGCTTCATCATAGGGCCCCACCTCGGAGGCCGAGTGCCTCCTCGGTGTGCTACGACGCCAGAAGACTGCGGAGTTGGTTGTGTGATAGAGCGTGCAGTGAGGAATATTAATAAAAAGGGTTTCTCAAAAAATGGTCTTATGTGTCTGAATTTACAGCCAAAGGTAATGAATTGGTTTAATTCAGAATAATAATCAGTCAACATGTTTCAGCCTTTTAAGTTGTCTTAATTTACCTAGGCATTCATCAGGACTAGTGTGACCACGGCGTTATGGACTCTCTAATCATCAACCCTAACCTGGGCATGTGAAAGTGAAAAGGAAAATTGGTGAAAAAGTGCAAAAAGATAAACGATGGGAGGGCTAATAGCCCATTCCCAACACTCCTGATTTAGGATGTTATCTGCACCTGTAGAGAAAAGAAACACAGACAAACACAATCAAACACACATGTAGTCAATGATAAGTGTGAGTCCAATTGTTTGTCCAAGGTGCTCCAAACTGTGGCAAACTAGTGTCAGCTGATAAACACTAACGTTATCACCATCCATATAACCCTATAAGGATGATACCACTAACTCTAGGAAGTGGAGTGAATAAGGGTGCTTAAAATGTGCTAAGTAGCAAAAGGGGATTTAAAATCAATGTGGTAGTACTCCATAGGAAGGATCAATGGACCAAAGGTCAGTGACCTCCCCACACACAGTTCGTAATCTCAGATCGAAATCTCACTTTAAAATATGGCGCTAGCTGCACCATGGGTCTCGGGAGGGGGGTAGGAGCGTACCTGGCACATCCTGCGGGAAAGGAAGCAGATGTTTGAATGCAATTGCAATCCTTTCTACTTAGCTCTGTAGTATCGGTAGCGAGATGTGGAGTTAGGGCGCGAACTCACGCCCTCAACGCTCGCCACCCGCTTCAGCACCTAGCTTCTCCTCTGAACCGGACCCCGACGATGGAGAGCCGGGTCGGTCGGAGTGTTTTAAAGAGAATCTACGCTGATCGGTAAATTTCCGGGTGGGCGTGGTTCAGCCCAAACAGAGGCTTGGAACGCATGGATCACTCCGCCGGTGGGCGTGGTTCGTACTGACATCGAGGCTTGGATGGAATAACCAATCAAGGCACTGAGTCGGATGTTGCTAAGGGGACCGATGTGATCATTTGGCAAAACACTACTGAATACTATCTTCAGATGCCTCGAGAAACACAACCAGGTTGCAGAATAAAGCCCCCGTTGTGATCAAGAGTGGGGAAGGTGATGTGAGAAGTTGGCCCGATATGCAGTGCTCACTATTCTAGTGATCACTATGCATCGGTCCAAACGCCCCTTATGGTGATTGGTTGTAAGTCAACCTAAGACCAGCTATCCTAGTAGCGTGGATACGAGCAGTCTTCGGGCTAAACTCTAGAGGGAGTGTTAAGCCAGCTGTTATACCATCACATACCCCTTGAACACCAAGTGAAAGGACACCACACAAGTGTTATGAAAATAAACAGTGTATTTATTTAAAGTCACAACAGCCCTGTACTCTTTATGAGGACAGGGTATTAAGCACACAACAAAACTCTTAGGAAAATACTTCAAGTGCACAATCTAAACAAGTGCCCGAGGGCACGGAAAGTTAGTGGTCTCGGGCGGACCCGATAAGGTAAGTCGGAAGCGATAAGGACTCGGGACCCTTAGATACTGAGGCTATGCGGGCACCGAAATGCCAAAGTTACCTAGCCCGGGGGGCTGCGGCTGCACAAGTCTTTACGACGTCGGGAGTCCTCGCTGACAAACCAGGAGCCGGAAGGAAGGAGTTTCTGGCCGGCGACCAGTGGAGATAGTTCGTAGAGATCCAAGCCTGGATCAGAGATGGATGACACCTGAAAGCAGAGGGGACCAAGTTCGTACTACTAGCCAGTAGTCAGAGGGTACCAGGAGGGCACCGGATGATCGTCACCTCGACTAGGTGAGTGGGCGACGCTAGGCTCTGCAGTCTCAGGAACCAGGAGGCGTTGTCGGCGACCAGGATGGAGGTGCGAGCTGTCCCACGAAGGTTGATGCTGTCGGCGTCGCTGGGCCCAGGATTGGGGCCACAAGCCTTGGCAAATTTCAGGGCCACGTGGTGGGCCTAAAATGGCGTCTTGAGTGGACCAGGAGAGTCCGGGGTACTCCTTTCGCAGAAGGGAGCACAAGTCGGTCTGGAGCAACCAGACCAACAGCGTTGGTTGTCGGTGTCGTCAAGGAAGGCCACAAGTCAGCGACTAGTAACCAGACAACGTGCTGAACAGCAAAGAGCAGAACGGCCCAACGCAGATCGTGGAGATGCTGGGAGGCTGCACTTCGGTGCTGGAGCTGCTCAGGGTCGGGGCTTCTCGGACCCCAGAGCACTCACCAGAGGATCCCTCGGTGGTCGTGCTGGTTTAAGAAATCGTGCAGGTTTTGAAGATGGCCGGTCCCTCGAGGTCTCGTCGCACCCACGGGTCTCAGCTGAGCTGACGATGTGGGTAGAGGTCAGATGTGCCAGGGAAGCCGGTTCTCATCGAGCTGGGCAGTCGGATTCCTGAGGAAGGACTTGCAGCAAACCGCAGAGTTCTTAGCTGGTGCCTGCGGATGCAGGGTGACTTCTCAAGATTTCTCCCTTGTGGCTAAGGAGTAGAGTCTTGAAGTCCTTTCGTAGAAAGTATTCTTGATTCAAAGATGATCTAATTTGGAAGGGTCCCCGCTCCTGCCTTTATCCTAAAGAAAGGGGTGGGTACGTGACTAGGTCCTGCCCTAGGGGTGGGACCAGGAAGGGGGGTAGTTACACCCCTCTCCCATGCTTGGCTTTCCCCAGGTCAGGGGCTGGTGTGCCCCTGGAACTGGTTCTAGCCGGCAGATGCGTAGTGAGCACCGGGGTGCCACTCCGCAGTCACCTTCCTGTAAAGCCCTGCCTACCCAGGATACACAAAACCCTGTCTGGGATGGTGCGAGCACCGCCTCGGACAGGAAACCCTTTGTCCAAGCTCTCCTCGCTGGAAGGACTCCCAGCAGCAGGAGGTCAGACTCGTGTCTGTGGTGGCAGCATCCATTTTGTGGAGCTGAGGCTTCAGTTAACTTTAACCGGGGTTCACAGTTACGTACATGTCGTGTCCCTCTAGAAGGGTGGAATGCTAACCTCGTCGCCAGCATTGGTGAGGGGTCAGCATCCCGACTCGTATGACACCTTACTCGACATGTCTTGATAACGCGATACCGAAGTTACCAATATGGTACGCGTTATCATGGAACAGCCATTGGGTCTTGGTTCCGCAAGCTGCAACCGGGCTCGGCTCGTGCCAGAGCCCAATTCACACGATTCCACGCACTCTGCCTTCAGGATTGTCAAGGCCTGCCATAGGAGTGGCTGATAGGAATTCGGGTGTCCATTTGAGGGTTAGATATAGGTATACTATATCTAAAGCAAAGGGTGAGTATGCCACGTTGCCCCAGCTGTCGCGCAGCCAGTTGTCAGATTTAGATGGCCATCCAGGGGTGGCATAATACATGCTTCAGCCCCTGGTAAGCCCTAGGTACACCGATGCCCTGAGTGACAGGGTCTGACAAGGTGGCCCAGTTCCAATTGGGTAATGCACCTAAGGTACACATCAATTTAGCGAGAGAACAGCTAGGCTGTGGGTCTGATTAGCAGGCCCACAGCCCGAGAAAGTCGTAAACCAGTGAAACAAAAGCAAAAAATCTGGGTGATCATAGGATTGCAGACCCTACTCTCCTACAGGTGATACAGGGCAAGTCGTCAGAAGTTGGCTTAATCTCAGTTGCATAAATAGTGATTTTGAAACGCTATGTGACTGACCCACATAAAAGTAGTTGTATCCTGATACATTCAATACCACAAGTGTGTAAGGGTTGAAATGACTAGGCAGAAACAAGGTGCTAGATTTTACAACGGTTCATTTCGAGAAGTAAAGAGTGGAATTGTTTCTGCAGACTGGTTTAGGGGTTTAGAATACTAGGCAGAAACAAGGTGCTAGATTTATCAACGGTTCATTTAGAGAAGTAAAGAATGGGATAGTTTCTGCAGACTGGTTTAGGGGCAGTGTAGTTCACTTATTATCTCATTACTGTATTCCACGGGATATCATCGTTCAGTCCCACTAAATTCGTACCCAAACGATAAATCCACGTTGTTCTTTCTCAAACAACCTGCTTGTGATTTGTATTGGTACCAGCGATTGTCTCTATAAACGTCCATCTCATGTCATTGGCCGTATGATGTGATCGAAAATGTCGGCTTAGTTTCGTCGTACTTTTCTTGCACCTATTATTGCTCCGATGCTCACAAATACGCTGTTTAATTTTGCGAGTAGTCATGCCTATATACCGTAGAGCAAATGGAAATGTGATCAGGTACACAACATTCGTTGAGTTGCAGTTCGTGTGTGAAACCTGAGTCCAAGTCTTCCCTTGTTCCAGGTTGAGAGTTTTTGTTATCTCCGTCAAGTGGCATACACTACAGTCTGTGCAGGGGTAATGTCCAATGACTTGAGGTAAACCCCATGCCTCTGTGACTGAGGGGGTCCTTGGGGGGATTCTTTCTTTAGAGCGGGTATGGACCAGGGCGTCTTTGAGACTCCGACCTTTTTTGAATGAAAAGAGTGGTTTTTCCCAGTCTTTTTTGTTAGATTTAGTGATGTTCCAGTGCTTGTTGATTGTCTTTTTCATGACGTTGGATAGACTGTTGAAAGTCGTCACACATGTAAGTGGAATTTCATCTTGATTGTCCGGTTTTTCATCCAACAGTGCACATCTAGGCTGATTTCGTGCTCTTTTGAACCCCTTATTGAGAATTGAGGTTGGATAACCTCTATCTCTGTTTTTCGGTTAGTTCAGAGGCTTGCTCCTTGAAGTCTTTTAGGGTCCTGCAATTTCGTCTTAGTTTTAGATATTGCCTGTATGGAAGATTCTCCTTCAGAGGGCGGGGGTGGAAGCTGGTGAACTCAAGTAAATTGTTTTTTGCTGTCGGTTTACAGTGGGTTTTTGTAACCAGGTTTGTACCGGAAACAGAAATTACTACATCAAGAAAGACGATTTCAGTTTTACTAGTGGCATGAGTAAACCTGAGGTTATGGTCAAGAGTGTTGATTCAAACTAAGAAGGATTGAAGGTCTCTGTCACTACCTGTCCACAGTATCAAAATATCATCAATGTAGCGCTTCCATAACAATATGGAAGCAGCAAAATCTGTGGATGCAGGTAAGATGTGTTTGGACTCAAAATCTGCCACATAGAGTCCAGCTACACTGGGGGCAAATATACTGCCCATCGAAGTCCCTGAGCATTGGAGGAACAAATGATTCTTGAAGGAAAAGTAGTTCTCTTTAAGCGCTATAGTTGCGCTTATGAATGATTTCGGTGTTTGATAATTCCAGTCAATGGAGCTAAGTGATTCCTCCAGGACCCTGATGGTATCGTCCTGGGGGATGCTCGTATAGAGACTCAACATCCAATGTTACCAGTGTGATGGAGTTCTCTACAAAGGTGACATCAAGTAGTAGTTGTAATAGGCTTTTAGTATCTCTGAGATAGGTTGGAGTTGATTGAACAATAGGTTTGAGAAATTGGTCACAAAACCTGGACAGAGGTTCCAAAAGAGAACCTATTCCTGATACTATAGGACGACCAGGAGGTGGGAGCCTGTTTTTATGCATCTTCAGCAGTGTGTAAAAATAAGGTTCTTGAAGACAAGCACAAAATGGCCGCGTTGGAACGTGACGCATCAAGCCGCGGCCATTTTGGGAATTCCAGCGCAACACCTGGCTCGAAGTTGGCGATGGCCGTGAAAAAAGTCAAACGGCCATTGGGGCCTCCACCTATAGTTTTTGGACTGCCTCCGACTGCAAGACCTAAAACGTCTAAGCCGGCACAGGGCACCGACTCTGGTAAAATGATGTCACTACTTAAGGGAACGACCGCCACTCCTGAAGGCGTCGCTTCCACTCCACCTTCTTCTGAAAGCTCAAAGAAGTTGTACATTGACTCTGCAACCGGAAGACTCACCCTTTTCAAACGGAAGATCTTGCCGGAGAAGCCAATGGAATCCTATCAAATTCCACTCAAAAGGAAAAGAGACTCTGCTTGCCCCAGTATTGGAACTTTCATAGATTCCCATGCTTTGTATCATTCCCCGTCGTCGGAATGGGAGTCTCGGTAATAAAAAATACCATAGTAGTAGGTACAAAAGAGAAAGGAAAGGCCTAGGTCTCATTCCCTTTTGTAGCATATCAGCCTCTTTTTGTAAAAGAGACCAAACTCTACACAACAGCCAATCAGAAGAGCCTCACCCCTAGAACCTTCCTGAAGGAACCTCAGAGCTTCAGATTTTCTACCGCACGTTGTGCTAGGGAGTCTCCATTGAGCTCTGCTCTATTTTCAACTCTTTCTAAAACATTTCTACAGTTATTTCTTCAGGATTTTCTTCAGATTACTTCAGAAAACTCTCTTTTCATCAAGATGTCTGCGGTTGAGAAGAAGAAAGCCCTTTTCAAGCCCTGTTCCACCTGTGGGAAGAAAAGGCTTTTTTGTGGAGGACAAGCACAGGGATTGCATCTACTGCCTTTATCCAGATCACAAGGCAGAGGACTGTAAGATTTGCTGCACTCTCTCCACCAAGACCTTGAGAGACCGTGCTGGAAGGCTTCTTACATGGTTGCAAAGGCAGAAGGAAAGGAAACATGGAGTTTCCAGTGATGAGGAGGAATCTGCTTAATTTGCTTCCTCAAGAAGGTCAGTGAAAAGGGGTAGAGGTTCCCCATCTTCCTCTATTGGGCGCCTATAAAGGCTTCAAAGAAGACCCCCAGGGAGTCTGATGGCCAGGGTTCAGGAGGTTCCCCCCCACCACAGTGGGACGGGCAAGGCAGAACTGGTTTCGCCTACCAAGGGTGAGAAGACAGACCCAGCCTTCAAAAAACCCTCATCACATTCTTCAGAGAGGAGTTCCAAGTCCTCTACGACGAAGACTTCGTCGGCGGTGGCTCCGTCGACGACGAAAATGAAGCCCAAGATCCAATTGGTCGACGAAAGCTCAGTTGTCGCCGAAGAGCTCGACGGCAGCGTCGACGGAGAGTATGCACACGACATCGTTGACGAAGACGAAGACATCGTCGACGAAAAAACCATCATCGTCGACGGCGGTGACGTCGACAGCAGTGACGACGTCGACGAGTGCATCGACGACAACAATATCTACATCGACGGCGGGCTCGTCGTCTGTGGCGTCGACGACGACATCTGCAATTCCTATCTCGTCTACGAGGATTTCTCCGGCGTCGACGGAACAACTGACGATACTGGGTGCGGAGAGACGGGTAACGATTTCTTTGACAAGGATCACGCCTGAAATGACATCCCCGAGAAGGGTGACCTCTTTACCTCCCACTATGTTGTTGGACCAAGAGGACTCGGGGGGGAGACGGACAGGATGGTTTTGAATATGCGAATAGCCCATCTCAGCTTCTCATCAAGAGTCAAGAAACAGATTCAGAGGAAGCATATGAACAAGGTGGAGGCGACTATCAACAGACGGACCACTCTAGGGGCTATGAGCCACAAGACATGGTTTCAGTCCCGACGACATTCCTGCATGACCTACACAAGATGCTGCAGGACTACAAGTCGAAAGCTGAGCGACCAGCACCGCGTAGGTCTGCTCCGTCGACACCAGTGAGGAACTGATCTTCTGTAGTCCCTCCGGTGCACCCGATACTGACTCCTCCTATACCACAGCGGCCAGTGCCTCAGGCTACGTCTGAGCCAGCCGATGATCCGGATGGGGATCATAATAATGATACTGATGTGTCAACCGATGATAATCAGGACTCGGATCAGGAGGGGGATGAATACAATGACTACATCATTCCAGATCAAGCTTCGCCTCATCAAGAATTAGGAGATTCTCCTCCTGCTGACATAGGCAGTTTTCATCAGCTTATGGAACGTGCAGCTGGAAGATTTCAATTGGTGTTGCCTGCTCAAACCACAGACTGTTTCTTAAACGATTTTAAAGAAACTCACCGCAAAACAACAAGGTCGATTCCAATTGTGGAACATTTATGGGAGGAAGGTTTGAAGGCCATGAAAAACCCAGCGACGGTGGTCCCTGTGCTACCGTGCCTAGATAAAAAGTATAAAGCGCCAGAGGATGGACCTGCAGCGCTAACGGGACATCCCAAGCTGGACTCTGTTATCTCACAGGCAGCGTAAAGGAAGTCACGGAACCCTTCTGCTCCCTTGACGGCCCCTCCTGACAAGGATGGATGACGGCTTGATAACACGGGCAAGCGGTTTTCAGCCTTAGCTAGCCTTCTAGTTCGCGCCGCCAATGCTTTGGCAATATTGGGACGATATGATCGCCAGTTATGGTGCGATATAGCTCCATATTTAGAACAACTTCCACCGGAGTCAGGGATGGAAGCCAAGAAAACTTTGCAAGAAGGTGAAGCGGTCTCCATGGAGATAATAGACTGTGCCATGGACATTGCCACAACGTACTTTCAGGCTTTGGCAGGAGCGGCAGTGTTGAGACGCCAAGGATGGCTAAAGGCGACTTGGTTTAGACCAGAAATCCAAAACAAGTTCCTTGATCTGCCCTTTGATGGCGAGGCCCTCTTCGGTAAATTGATTGACGATACTCTTCAAGAGATCAAAAAAGACATGGAAACACCTAGATCGCTGGGAACCCTCCGGTATCGCAAAACTCCCTTTAGAGGCGCGAGAGGCAGAGGAGATGGTTACAGAGGCTCATACCAGCAACAGCAGCCGCGCTATTCTTCGAACAGCTCTGGGTACCAGCCAAACCGCCAGTCATACCAACAAAGACAGGGCCAGTCTTCTGGTTACTCAATGCCTTACAACCAAGGCAAGCAGGCTGCCCGTGGACGGGACTCGTCCAAACGCCAATAGCGGCCTCCTGGCTCTGCCTACTGTTTCCTCCTCCAAGAGATCATCAGTTGAAGGCAGGGTGTCAAAATTCCTTCAGAATTGGTCCCTAATTACATCGGACCGTTGGGTGCTCAACATCATCAGACGAGGACATACTTTGGAGTTTATGGAAGTCCCTCCACCCAGACCCCCGGCAGCCATTCCATCCAAACATCTGCGTCTCCTAAGACTCGAGGTACAACAAATGCTCCGCAAAGGGGCGATGGAGCCGGTCCCCTCCAACCAACAGGGCCAAGGGTTCTATTCCAGGTTCTTCCTGGTGATCAAGACGCGGGAAAAATGGCGCCCCATCCTGGACCTCAGGGAGCTAAATGCCTATCATCTCCCTATCCTTCCGGATGGTGTCCCTACAGGACGTTTTGAAGATGGTCAGCCCGGGGGATTTCATGGCCACGCTCGATCTGGAGGACGCGTACTTCCATGTCCCGATTCACCCAGCACACAGATGGTTCCTTCGCTTCACAGTAGCCAAGAGCCATTTTCAGTTCAGAGTTCTGCCGTTCGGCCTTCGCTCTGCCCCAAGGATTTTTACGAAGGTGCTGGCACCTGTGGCAGCATTTCTGTGGAAGAACCACTTCCAGGTCTTCCCTTACCTGGATTGGTTACTAAAGGCCCCGACCAGAGCATTAGGGCAGGACGCGGTGCAGGCTTGCACCAATCTGTTCCAACATCTGGGTCTCACCTTGAACAGAGAGAAATCCACGCTTGTGCCCTCACGGAGAGCAGGGTTCCTAGGGGCAATGTTGGATTCAAAGCTCTCCAAGGCATTTCCTACTCGAGAGAGGATGCAGAAACTACAGCGATTGGCACGAGGCCTTCGAGGAAAAGTGTCTTTCTACAAGTCGCTGCTAGGGATGATGTCATCATGCATTCCCCTGATCCTGCACTGCAGACTGCGGATGCGCCCCCTGCAGGAGCAACTGGACCTCCAGTGGCAGCAAGTACACGGATCGTTCGACGACAAGGTGATTGTCACTCGACAGATGAACGAGGCAGTGCTTTGGTGGTCGCATCAAGACAATTTATGCCAAGGTCTATCCTTCGCAAGCGTTCCATCACCTCACATACTGACAACGGATGCGTCCTTGGAGGGATGGGGGCAGTGATGCAGGATCTGCAGATCAGCGGCCATTGGTCTCCGTGCGACCAAAAACTACACATCAACTTGCTGGAGCTGAGAGCGATCAGGCTAGCTCTTCAGCCTTTCTTCCGCGACTCCAGGGTTCACAAGTGCTAGTCAGGACGGACAACACCACGGCTATGCATTATGTGAACAGGGAAGGAGGAACGAGGTCACTCCTCTTGTCACGAGAGCCCAACGGATTCTGGAATGGACAATTCTTCACGGAATTTCTCTAAAGGCCGAACACTTACCAGGGGTGCTAAACGAGGGCGCCGACAGACTGAGCAGACTCACCTCAGTCAGTCACGAGTGGGAGCTGAAACAACAGGTTCTGTATCTGCTCTTTCAAACATGGGGCACACCAGAGGTGGACCTTTTTGCGACGCCAACCAACAGGAAGTGTCGAGCCTACGCCAGCAGGTTCCACCATCAAGGCTCATTGGGCAATGCCCTATCAATAGCCTGGACGGGGAGGTTTCTCTATGCGTTTCCATCGATTCCCCTGATTCCACGCCTCATCAGGAAAATGAACCATGCAAGCTAATCCTTATAGCCCCGGCATGGCCAAGACAATTTTGGTACACCGAGCTCCATCTGCTATTGCTAGTTCCTCCAATAGGGCTGGAGGATGTTCCGGATCTCCTGACAATGTCCGAAGGGCAGGTTTGGCATCCGGACCCAAGGTAGTTATTCCTGACTGCATGGCTCCTGACGAGCGAGAATACATGAATGTTCCTCTTTCCAAGGAGATCAAAGACATCCTTTCCCAGGCAAGGGCGCCTTCCACAAACAAGACATACAGACTGAAGTGGAAAAGATTCTGTATTTGGTGTAAAAAAGAAAAGGTTGATCCTTTCACTTCAAAACCTCATCAACTCCTGCCTTACCTACTCTCGCTGGCTAAGTCTAATCTGTCCCATTCTACAATCAAGGTCCATTTAGCAGCGATTTCGAGATTCAGAAGATCTGATTCTGGTCCTTCGTTATGGTCTTCAAGAATTGTCAAACAATTCCTCAAAGGCCTGTTCAGGGTCTATCCGCCAGTGCGATCTCCTCCTCCGACGTGGCATTTAAACTTAGTCCTGTCTCAACTAATGAAGGGACCTTTTGAGCCGATTCACCGCTCAGACCTAAAATGCTTGTCATGGAAGTTAGCTTTACTCTTGGCCCTCACCTCGGCAAGGCGAGTGGGGGAGATGCAGGCCCTTACTATCCAAGAACCGTTTTTGCAGTTCAAAAAGAACACAGTCATCTTGCGGACGAACCCAAGGTTAATTCCCAAAGTTCCTACAGACTTTCACTTAAATGAGCCAGTGATCCTAAAGACATTTTTTCCGAACCCAGTCACTCCAGCGGAAAAAACATTGCACACTCTGGATTTGCAACAATGTCTAAAATTCTACATAGACCGAACCAAAGACTTTAGAAAGTCTTCGCAACTGTTCATTGCCTTCGGCGGTCCAAACAAAGGTCTCCCTCTGTCCAAACAGGGGATCTCAAGATGGATTTCGAATGCTATTCTACATTGCCACAAGATAGCAGGGAAACCTCTGGTGGGCAGGATCCGTGCTCACTCAACGAGATCGGTGGCATCTTCTACGGCCCTCTTTGTGGGGATACATATCAAAGACATTTGCAGGGCTGCTACCTGCAGCAGCGTACACACTTTCACTAAGCATTACTGCTTAAAGGCATTGCAGCAGGATGACGCGGCAGTGGGCCAGGCTGTCCTGAGGAACCTCTTCAAGTGATTGGTGAGCTTTCCTTTCTATCCCACCTTCCATGGGTAATACATTTTGTACTGTTATTTCTAATGTTATGATGTACTTCTTCACAAAATGTGTTTATGGTGTTTACTGCTTGCTATTCTGGGAATCTATGAAAGTTCCAATACTGGGGCAAGAAAACAAGTTACTTACCTGTAACTTTGGTTCCCCAGTATTGGTAACTTTCATAGATTCCCATGCGCCCACCCACCTCCCCGGGGAAAGCTCAGCCTTCAGCAAGTATGGTGTCTAGCACGCTACGGCTACGAAAATCTGAGGCTCTGAGAGTTTGGTCTCTTTTACAAAAAGAGGCTGATATGCTACAAAAGGGAATGAGGTCTAGGCCTTTCCTTTCTCTTTTGTACCTACTACTATGGTATTTTTTATTACCGAGACTCCCATTCCGACGACGGGGAATGATACAAAGCATGGGAATCTATGAAAGTTACCAATACTGGGGAACCAAAGTTACAGGTAAGTAACTTGTTTTCTTCCTCGCCAGTTATTTTTGAGTCCGTAAAACCTTATGGACAAGCCTTTACTCATTCCCCCACACGCACTGAGGATGGTGGGGGTGATGACCAGAATGACGAGCAATTCAACTATCCTGATTAATCTAATCGGGATGACTCGCAGGATGTGCTCGACGATCAAGGCACGGCGGACACCCAGTCTTACCAAGTAAAGACAGCCCCTGCAGAGGATACTGCGGCGTTCAACGCTCTACTTGAAAGGGCAACGTTGAACCATGATGTGGTCATGCATGCAGACCCAGTTGAGGAGGACTTTTTGTTTGATACCTTCTCTACGTCGGGCAGATCAGTGAAGACGCTGCCGATGCTGAAGGGTGTCCTTAAGCACGCCAATGACATTTTCAAGGACACAACCAGAGCAAGGGTGGTGAACCCACGTATTGAAAAGAAATACAGGCCTGCTCCTGTGGACCCTACGTATAATCAGGGGTCAATTGCCATTGGACTCTTTGGTGGTCTCCAATGCCCGGAAGAGGGCGAACTCACAAACGAGTGGTGATGCTCCTCCCCCAGACAAAGAATCCAAAGTATTAGAAGCCTCTGGGAAGCGGGTTGCTGCGCAGGAGGCGAATACTTGGCGAATAGCCAATACACAAGCTCTACTGGCTAGATACGATAGGGCTCACTATGATACCCTAGAGCAATTGTTGCAACACTTGCCTGATGCATATAGAGAGGGGGCGGAAATGTTGATTCAGGAAGGGAAACTGATATCAAACGCTTCTATCATGTGTGCCCTAGATTTAGCAGACATTGCAGCCAGGGCCATTAACACTAGTGTAATGCTAAGGAGGCAGGCATGGTTACGAATTTCAGGGTTTAAGCCAGAAATACAAACAAGTTTGCTCAATCACCCCGTTTACCCAGATTTCTTGCTTGGGTCTGACGTTGACGCAATTCTTGAAAAGATCAAGATGGACACCGAGACGGCTAAGTCTATGGGGGCCTTGCAGTCTCAACAGTTCAGAGGGGGTTCTTTTCGTCGCTCAGGTAGTAGAGGGCCGTCAACGGGGCAAACATCTCAGCAAACACAATACAATAAAGGTGGTGCACAGACCACCTTTAACAAAAACAATAGAGGTGGATACCGTGGTAACAGCGCCAAAG
Source organism: Lissotriton vulgaris (assembly GCF_964263255.1). NCBI lineage: Eukaryota > Metazoa > Chordata > Amphibia > Caudata > Salamandridae > Lissotriton > Lissotriton vulgaris. The sequence continues at coordinate 595,925,866 of NC_141699.1, forward strand.
GCAGAGTACGTGGAAATAATAACACCAGGTCCTCAGAAAATACCAAACAGTGACATCTTGTCAGTGCCCCCGGACCATGTAACACCGGTCGGGGGACGACTCCAGCAGTTCCTGCCAGTCTGGGAAGGCATTACCACAGACAGGTGGGTGAGGCAACTTATCCAGTACGAGTATTGTTTAGAACTGACATCCACTCCACCCAACATACCACCAAGACACCATCCTATGTCAGCAGAGCACTTAACCTTATTACAGCAAGAAGTGGCCAGCATGCTGCAAAAAGGGGCCATAGAACTGGTGCCTCTAGAGGAGCACGGAACAGGGGTGTACTCTCTCTACTTCTTAGTCCCAAAGAAGGACGGGTCTCTCAGACCCATTCTGGATCTGAGACCCTTAAACCTATACATCCTTTCAGAACATTTCCACATGCTGACTCTGCAGCAGGTCCTGCCGTTGCTCAGTCAGGGGGATTTCCTGGCAACTCTGGATCTGAAGGATGCGTATTTCCATATACCCATACATCAGGCACACAGGAAATACCTCCGGTTCACTATACAGAACAAGCATTACCAGTTCAAGGTGCTACCCTTTGGAGTGACCACTGCTCCCAGAGTGTTCACCAAGTGCTTGGCGACAGTGGAGGCACACCTTCGGAGACAACACATTCATGTCTACCCTTACCTGGACGATTGGCTTGTGCAAGCGAAGTCGGCCCAGCAGTGCGCCAGCCATGTGTCCCGCACAATCCATCTCCTGCACAGTTTGGGATTTTCTCTAAACTATCCCAAGTCGCATCTTCAACCCGCTCAAGTACAGCAATACTTGGGAGCGACGTTGGACACTGTGGCAGCTACAGCCCAGCCAAACTCAGTGCGAATCGACAGCATGCAACTGCTGATTCGCAAATTCAGACCACAACACTCACTAGAGGCGCATGTTTTTCTGCAGTTGATAGGCATGATGGCCTCCTGCATCTTCATAGTCCCACACGCGAGACTGCACATGCGTCCGCTCCAAGAGTGTTTAGCACGACAGTGGAATCAGGCTCAAGGACAATTGAAGACCTAGTGTTGGTGACCGGTCGTGCGTACAGCTCTCTGCATTGGTGGAATCCACGCAACCTTTGCAAGGGACGACCATTCCAAGAGCCTGTACCACAAATAGTGCTCACGACGGATGCATCCCTCCTGGGGTAGGGGGCGCATCACCTTCATTATAGTGTGCAGGGACTATGGTCGGATCAACAGAAGAAGATGCACATCAATCTGCTGGAATTGATGGCAATCTTCATGGCAATGAAGGCTTTCAAGATACATCTGTGCAACAAGGTCGTGTTGATCCGGACGGACAACATGACGGCCATGTATTCCATTCAGAAGCAGGGAGGTACTCACTCTCCACAGTTGTCACACTTGGCTCAGAGCATGTGGAAGTGGGCCATTCAGAGGAACATTTTCCTCCTGGCGGAGCACCTCCCGGGCCAGGACAACCAGATGGCGGATCTGCTCAGCAGGCACAGCCATCAGGTGCTCGAGTGGGAGATTCATCCCTTGGTGCTGCAACCGTACTTCCAGCAGTGGGGACATCCAGACATCGACCTGTTCGCCACAAATGAGAACGCAAATTTTATTTATTTATTTATTTATTTGATTTATATAGTGCGTAATCACCCCGGGGTCTCTAAGCGCTTTACCAGGTATATACCAATCAAATTCTACAGGCGATCATCAAATTACAGCACACCCCATGCTTGCTAGAAAAGCACTGTTTTTAGTTTTTTTCGAAAAGGCAATAAGTTGGATTCTTTGCGCAGTTCGGTTGGTAAACTATTCCAGACATCTGGAAAGATGTTTGAAAAAGCACGACCACCTAGGGTGGATAATCTGAAACGCGGTTGAGTTAGCAGGGTAGAATCTGAAGAAGGCAGCCGTCTACCAGGTTTGTATGGGGGCCAAACGGGCTTTGATGTAGCTTGGCGCCTTTCCATACAGGACTTTGTGCGTACTGCAAAGCCCTTTGAACAAAACCCTCTGTTTGACCGGTAACCAGTGGAGTTCACGCAATAGAGCAGAAGCACGCGTTCTCCGAGGTTTATTGAAAATCAATCTTGCAGCATCGTTCATAACAATTTGCAGACGGTTCATATGTTTTTGAGGGAGCCCTGCATATAGTGAGTTGCCATAGTCCATCCTGGCTAGGATCATGGCAGAAACAGCGCTTCTTAGGGTGGCAAAGGACAAGAGTGAGGAAATTTTCCTTAATTGTCGAAGGAGGCCTACACACGTGCCCACCACCCCCGAGACTTGCTTTTGCATCGTCAGACTCTCATCCAAGGAAATGCCCAGGCTTTTCACTACTGCTGCAGGTTCAGGAGGTGCTCATAGTTCTAAGGGCCAGAACTGATCGTTCCAGGGGTTGCCCATGATGGTAATTGGCAACACCTCGGTCTTGTCTGGATTGATTTTCAAAGAGTTCTGAGACATCCAATTAGCTGTGTATCTTAGGATATTCTGCCTTCTTGCGTGTGCATCCGGACAATCCTCCATTTGGATGATAATTTAGGTGTCGTCAGCATAGTTGTAGATTTGACAGTCCATCTGGTTAAGAGCCGAAATCGGGGGTTTTAAATAAACATTAAATAGAAGAGGGGAAAGGGCAGAGCCCTGTGGTACACCACAGGTAATCGGCACTGGGGTTGAAGATAAGTCCGCCAGTTGAACTCTCTGAGTTCTCCCTTGGAGAAAAGAGGAGAGCCAGACAAGTTCTGTGCCCTGGATGCCTAAGTCCCTCAACCGCAGCAAATTCTTAAACTTCGCCAAACCCGCTGTCTCCGGGCAATGCGATATGGATGAACTGGTCAGGCAGATTTTCGGACGCTTTTCCGCCTGCCCCGCTCATACCTCTGGTGGCAGGGAAACTCAGACAGCACTCGATGACTCTCATCCTGGTTGCTCCAACGTGGCCGAGGCAAGCATGGTACACCACGTTCCTAGAACTTTCCGTGGTGCCTCATCAAAGACTGCGTCTTACATCCAGAGCCATGGCTATGTTCAGCACCCAGATCCGCAACAGTTAAACCTTGCGATATGGCTCCTGAAGTAATAGAATTTGGGTATCTGAATCTGCCTCCTGATTGTATGGATATCATCAAGGAGGCAAGACGGCCTACCACTAGGGCCTGCTATGCTGCCAAATGGAAACGTTTTGTCATTTACTGTTCCAACCATGACATAAACCCGCTGGATGCATCAACACAGAACATTATTTGTTACCTGTTACATTTATACAGATGCAATCTGGCATACAGTTCTATACGAATTCATTTGGCGGCAATAGCGGCTTACTTACAGAACAGGCACCACCGTTCGCTGTTCCGAGTGCCAGCCATAAAGGCTTTTATGGAGGGACTCAAACGAGTCATCCCACCAAGAAGACCTCCTTCACCGGTCTGGAATCTTGATATAGTTTTGACCAGACTGATGGGACCTCCTTTCGAACCTCTCCACTCTTGTGAGATACAGTTCCTAACTTGGAAGGTTGCCTTCTTAGTAGCGATCACGTCGCTGAGACGGGTTAGCGAGCTGCAAGCCCTAACCATTCAAGAACCTTTTATACAGGTTCACGCAAATAGGGTGGTGCTACGCACTAACCCTAAATTCATGCCCAAGGTAGTTTCTCAGTTCCACATTAATCAGACTATTGAACTGCCAGTTTTCTTCCCTAATCCAGACTCAGTAGCAGAAAGATCACTGCACACATTAGACTTCAAACGAGCTCTCCTGTACTATATAGACAGGACGAAGGATTTCAGGAAGACTAAACAAGTCTTTGTTGCTTTCTCACCACAGCACAAAGGCAAACCCATTTCCAAATCAGTTATAGCCAGATGGATTGTTGAGTGTATTCAGATTTGTTATCAGAAGGCTAAACGCACACTAACAGTTCCCCCAAGAGCGCATTCCACGCTCAAGCTAGGGGCATCCATGGCTTTCCTGGGTAACATTCCATTAGAGGACATATGTAGAGCAGCTACATGGAATAACATACATACATTCACCAAACACTACTGTGTTGATGTTCATTCCAAGCAGCAAGCTGCTGTAGGACAGGCTGTTCTAAAGTCCCTCTTTCACGCTGCTGCAGCTGGCTCAGGCAACCACTGCTAAGGGAGAAACTGCTATTCATTCTATGCACAAGATATGAATTTAGCGGCCCACATGCCTCGAACGGAATATGCTACTTACCAGAATGCATCTGTTCTTGGCATGTAGGGCTGCTAACATTCATATCGCCCGCCCATCCTCCCCGGTGCCTGTCGCAGCTGTAGTAGTCAGAATTATCTGTAAGCATGGTCATCAAGTATTGTATTGGACTCCATCTCTATCACAATGGCGAACAACAATCTAAGGATGGAGAGGATGCCCATGCGCACTGTAGTCCAGAGGAGGAGCCACCTATCTCGTGATACTTCAAAGACTCTTCCAGGACAACAAGGTGCAATCATCCGGACCCAACACTAGGCGGCGATCTATGCACAAGATATGAATGTTAGCCGCCCTACATGCCAAGAACAGATGCATACTGGTAAGTAGCATATTCCTCTTGGTCACCAGCACGTAGGAGTACACGCTGTTGGTAGCAGTCTTGCTGATGAAGCAGCAAAGACAGCAGTTGCGACATATATAGCAGCAGCAGTCCCGTTCCAAAAGTAAGATTGATGATGACATCTTGGCAGCCATTGCTGCAATTGAGAAAGGAGGCAATTACCCTAGAGGTTTTCCTTCTAAATACTCTTATCATTTAAGTTCTGATAAAGTTCCCTATATGAGAATTAACTACGTTGGTGACAGATTAATTCCCAACGTGGACCGCAGGCAAACCTTGATAACAGCATGACCTCGGCGCATACTGGCGTTTCAGCGACTGTGTCTATCTTACAGCAGCATTACTGGTGCACGAATTGTACAAAGAGAGGCGTGATTATGTCCTTAATTGTGACATTTGCCAGCAGATCAAACCTTCGACTGCTGCGCGGCCACCACAAACACAGTGTACATATCTAATAAACCACTTGAGTGCATTTATTTAGATCACTGCATTCCTTTCTCCTCAGATACTGCCTATAAGTACACCTTAGTTGCAGTGGATTTATTTGACTCTGGCCACAACGTAGTGCTGATGCTCGAACTGTTGTAAGGGATTTGCGTATCTTTGTGGGAATTTTTGCATGTGGCACCCTCCATTCGGACCAGGGTCCGGTGTTCACCTCTAAGGCGTGCAAGGATGCCATGAGGTCTCTGGGGGTGCAGGTCAAATTTTCGTCTCCATACAGGCCTGAGGGCAATTCAGTTGTGGAGCGAATGAACTGTGACTTAAAGCAATCCTTGACAGCTAGGGTTTTAGGTACTGGCAGGAACTGGCTACCGCACCTGTATAGCGTTCAACGTGCACTTAATACTTTCCCTAGAAGGTCTCTGGGTGGGCGGACCCCATACGGAATGCTCTTTGGCATAAAGATTTGTTCCAGGACCTTGAGAGTCTAGACACCCTTTGACGTAGATGATCATTCTGCTGTATTACAGAACCTACAAGAGACTCGAGACAGTCTTGCAAAGAAACATTTGCCCTCCACAATTGATGCTACGCTTCAGATTCCAGTAGTTGTCTGGCTACCCCGAGTCTGTGACCTGGCCTGTGAGAAGGTGGAGAACAAGGAGTTCGCCCCCTCATATCGTGCACCAGTTCCTGTGCTTGGAGTGCAGGGTACAAGAACAGTTGTTTCAACTCCACTTCCTGGTCGCAAGGATAAAAGGTACATCTCCATTGACAATGTCAAATTACAGCGAGTAGCCAATTCTTCTTAGTATGACTCCAGCGGCCTCTTGTCCAGCAATGCTGAGACATTCTGTTTTGGCCTCGGCAAACACCATCAGGCCTGCTAATTGCCATCAAAATGCATACAGTTACTGCACCGGTTGGTTTGCTCATGATGATACTGAGTATACATATTCCACAGATGTGTCGTTGCCTGGTGTGCAGACAAGCTTAGTTGTCCAGTCACGTTTTTCATTTGGCACTAAACCTACAACATTGAGTACCCCATCATGCTGTTTGGTTTAGAAGACATTTTTTGATACCCCCTTGGACTTACATTTGGCTGGTACTTAAAAAATTTTTTTTATTCATGTCAATTAGATTTGTAGTTGTATTTTTCCGTGTATGTAATGATCTAAAATTAGGTTAATTGACGGAACATTCGCACCTTACTCCTCGTCCCACATCATGAAGAGGGACCAAACTTCTGTCAACATCACAGCTTGGCCTGTATTAGATGGGATTGTAAGGGATGCTGTTAAATTTCAGGTACACAGCCCTACAGAGGATATAAATGTCCCCAATGTACTTCGTGTTTCAATGAGGGATGTTGTAAAACAAAATATATGCTCTGACGATTGGGATGTTCAAGCCGCAGAGGCTTTTTTCTGATTTCAAATATTATGCTGCTTTTGATGCTGAAGATTTGTACTTCGACTCGGCTAATTATGCTGACTTATTCTGTTACCAACACTATGGCAATCATTTTCTGCATAAAGCCAACACATTTAGAAATGTGGTTAATTATACACAATCGGAGGGGGGGGCGTGTAGGACCGAGCAGCGAAATGGCCGCTTCATAGGCGAGCTCCGCCGGCTGTAAACATCATCCTGCATTAATCCGGTCTAATTCGCAAGGCACATCGCGGAATCCTGAGCGAAAGGGTAGCGGACGACCAGAGGCACTGGCGGCTTGAATCTGGGAGCCTAAGCGTGTATGGAGCGGGAGATATGCATTCCAGTTGAATCACCGAGGGGCGGCCGAAGGAAGATCTGACAGCTGCGGAGGCCTGCTTGGACGACTTGACCTAACTGAGACCGGTAATGAGAGGGCCGGACCCAGGTGAGTCACGGAGCCGCATACAGTAACCAGCGACCCCAAGCGAAGCAAGGTGAGGTGCGGACGTCGTGGCGGACATCGGCCGCTCTCTCATAAAGACCTATGCGCTTCATGTAGAGGTGTATGCGCATGAAATAACGTTAAATTTGGAAGTGGACAATTTCGGTGAGCCGCCATTTTGGATTGGGATAAAGTATGAAACCTGGAGCTGCGCGCATAGCTGCAATTGAAATCCCCGAAACTGTGCTATTGAAGCCATTGACCAGTTAAATATCCTTGCTACAGGTGCCATACTTATACGCACAGCAGGAGTTTGAAATCCATAACTGTGCTCACACGTGTTCGCTGCACCGGCATTACACGCCACGTAGTACCCCGGATTAAATGAACTAAAATGGCGTCCTATGAGTAAATCCGAAGGGGAAGGTATTTCTGCCTTACATTGGTGGGTGTGCTCTCTTCGGAGCATAGGGGGGGCGCGCCGACCTTGCTCATGTGAGGAGAACTTATCTTTGCATCTGCACGCAAACCCAGTCTAACCTTCAGCCTAACAGACATCACGGATCGCTACTGGAGCTGCAATTACCAGACTTTCTTTGACAGTCCAGGAGGCGACTCGTACTTAACTATTTTCACCTAAACTCCCTCAGGCATTACAACCTCACAGGTGGAGGCGCCACAGCAACCATTGCCAAAGCTGTTTCCTATTTTGTTACCCAAATCTGCATATTAATATATTACCGACAAGGGGGGAGGTTGCACCCTGCTGTCCAAGCCGCTTGGTTAAAACTGCCACTCACTCCCGGCCCCTTGAAGCCATAAGAAAATATTAAAACTCTATCCAAGGGACACAGGGCGACGCAAAGGCAGCGCCCCACTAGTTTGGAAACAATGGGTAAGGGAGACACTCGCCAACCAAAGATAACATTCGAACAGAAGCGCAAAGCTAAACAAACAGACCCAGAAGCTGCGGACGCGGCACTACAAAGAGACAATCAAGATATCAATGTTAAAGCACTGATGTTGGAGGTACGCTTGAGTCTGAGAAGCATAGACACGAAACTAGATGCCATGACAACCCAACTAGAGTCAGTAAGATCACAGGTCATAACACATGAAACAAGGCTGGATTGCCTAGAAAATCGACACACAGACAGCTGTGAGTTTCGACAGGAAACGAAAGCGCACATAACCAGCATGGAGCAGAAAATAGAAACGCTGTGCGCTAAAGCAGATGATTTGGAAGCACGCTCTCGGAGGTGCAAAGTTTGCATTACAGGAATTCCAGAAACTACGGCAATAGTGAAAATGGAAGCCTTTGTTACTGACCTACTACATGAGCTGTTCTACCCGAACCTGTCGCCGGTATTCACTGTCGAGCGTGCACACAGGGCGCTGGGTAAAAAGCCGCCAGTGAGTACAACACCGAGACCTATCCTTGCGAAGTTACTCAATTACCAAGAAAGGGACTTAATACTAAGGCTTGCGAGAGAAAACGGGAAGATAACGCACAAAGGAAACACTATATCATTCTACCCAGACTTTACGCCCTTGGTACAGGCAGCACGGAAAGAATTCTTACCAGCCAAACGTATGTTGCTCCAGGCGGAAACTCCATACTCCCTCTTGTACCCAGCAAAATTGAGTCACACATGATTGCACCACACAATATTTTACTGACGCTAAATCCGCACTTAAGTTCGCGAAACATATTTGTGGCTCCAAGTCAAAGAGGAAGACCGTACCTGGGAGAAATGCGGAGGATTGCATGAGTGACAATGACTGACACCTGAAGGTCCATTTATGTTGTGATTCTTGTGTACTGTTCATTTCTTGATAATGCTGATATGGGTTTTCTATATGAACCTTGAGGTGATCTCCTGTGTTAAACATCAAGCCGGCACTGAAATGCCTAATGTAAACTTAGCATTGGCTAGATTTGTACCGCAATGTACCCTTATATATGCTCTTGCTAGCTTAATTAACTTGCGTTTTTATGTGCCAGCTTAGATCGCGACAACACAGCCACCCTGTGAAAACAGGGGTGTATGCTCTGGATACCACGCCTCCAAGGGGTATCTCCCAATGTTCACAAGTTCTAGTTGTTTTTATGCTATGCGTATTACGGGGGGGGGGAGGGGGGATTTGACACAACCTAATTAGGGGGTTGATGTGGGTGGGGGGTGGTTTGGGAAACTTGGATGTTTGGTGAACTGTCAGTACTACAGGAACAAGTTCTGTCTTTCTATTGCACATAGACATGTTATGGGTCGATTTGGATACAACTGCAAAACACTAGACGGAGGTAGATGGGTGTGACAAAGGTATTAACATGGAACATTTGAGGTTTAAATGATAGCAGGAAGTTGAGACGAATGCATGGCTACTTGCAAAGGCATAACATAGATGTATGCTTTTTACAGGAAACGCACATAAACTCCACACCATCACCAAAACTCAAACATTCCAGGTGGGGATCCATATATTCAGCTATATACTCAAACTATGCCCGAGGGGTAGCGATTCTTATACGGAAGGGAATAGACTGGATAGAGCATAGGGTTTTTAGTGATGCAGACGGAAGATATGTTGTGTTGCATGGGACCCTCATGGGAAAACCACTTGTACTGGCTGCTGTATATTGCCCAAATGTAGATGATACGGAGTTCTTTATGGGAGTCTGGGTACAGGTAACGAGGATGTACTGCTCAACGATTATTTGGGGAGGTGACTTCAATGTGGTGTTAAATGATTCTTTAGATCGTAGGAGCGCATCTAGACCACTACACCCACACGCAAGCCAGGCTTTAAAAGATATAATTAAGGAAGGCTCGCTGATTGCTATATGGAGAACAAGGCACCCACATGTCAGAGAAGAACAAGGCACCCACATGTCAGAGAAGAAACATGCATATCCAGCCACCATGCAGCCTGGTCAAGGTTAGACTTTTGGCTAGTGTCCCCAGATGTGGCTGCTTGGGCAGTTAATGTGGACGGCCTGGCCCGCTCACTGTCAGACCATGCCCCTTGCCTTTTGGAACTGGTGATTCCAGATGCCCCCACTCGATCCTTCTCCTGGCGCCTACCGCCGAATGCACTACTAGATGCAACATTTACTGAAGAAATCAGGAAAGATATAACCGACTACTTTGAAAACAATGCAGGATCTGTGTCTACAGAATTGGTACTATGGAATGCATTTAAAGTGGTCATTAGAGGGCAATGTACATCACGCTAAGCAGGAGTTCTTAAGGCAATTAGGGGTACCATGATGGAGAGGGAGCTCAAAGACCTGGAGAAGTTATTCTATGAAAACCCCACGCCTGAACTGGCAACACAAATTAAAGCAAAATTGTTAGACTTTACTGAGGAAGCACAACGCGAACTAAAACTCCTGGGTAAACAGGCAGAGGCTCGGAGATACGGAGAAAGCGTTAGGCCTAATCGGACTCTACCTAGACTCATTAATGCTACAGCACCAACTACACACATCCACTCTATAGTTAACTCTGAAGGAGACGTTATTATAGGACAAGATGAGATCATGAAGATATTTGCAACATTCTACTCCAACTTATGAGTCCACACATGTAATGACACAAGACTCCCTTAAAACATATTTAGATTCCATTGCCCTGGTGTGGTTCAATGGTCCAAGATATTGCTATGGTTATTAAAGGTCTACCATTAAACAAGGCTCCAGGACCTGATGGGCTCACCACGGCATTTTATAAAACATACGTGGAAGAACTTGCACCAAAGTTACACGCTGTATTTGCCGAGGCTCTGGAAGTGGGGGTGCTACCGGAGTCCATGAGGGAGGCGCTAATTGTTACGCTTTTGAAACCTGACAGATAGCCAATCACTTGACTCTTACGGGCCTTTATCTCTCATAAATGATGACGTAAAAATATATGCACAAATTATAGCTGATCGCCTACAACCACTACTCCCAATGGTGGCTCTCCCGGACCAATCAGGGTTCATACCGGGCCGTACAACCTCGCATAATCTAAGAACCATATTTTCAGTGCTGCATTACCTCCACCCAGATGTTCAGGCTGCTGTAGTGTTTTTGGATGCCACAAAGGCATTTGACTCACTTGAATGCCCTTATCTATTTAAAATATTGGAACATATGGGATTTAGCCCACTATTTATAGGACAGATACGTTTACTCTACACCACACCCAAAGCTAGAGTGAGAGTGAATGGCCTACTATTGGAACCCGTTGAAATATCCTGAGGTACTAGGCAAGGCTGCCCTCTGTCCCCACTATTATTTGCGATTGTAATGGAACCACTGGCGGCCAGAGTTAGGCAACATCACACAGCACGGGGTATAGGATTTAGCTCCCGTAGTTTATTGATTTTATTATATGCCGATGATGTCACTCTTATGTTCTAAATCCAGCTGAGAATTTGAATCCATTGCTATGTGAATTTGTAAAATTCGGAGGACTGTCGGGTATTTCAATTAACTGGGCCAAATCTGTAATATTTCCCTTAACTGGCAACACTCCCGAAGTGCACTCTAAGTTTCCTCTGCGCTGGGAAGCAGACGAAGTTAAGTATTTGGGTGTCTGGATAAGTCGCAACCTTCAAGATGTCTGGGCTTTAAATTTTGGGAGAGCGGTAAATTGGCTCGAAAGCAAGGTGGCAATATGGGCGAAACTACCTTTATCCATAGCCGGTAGGGTTGCACTTGCAAAAATGATAGTACTACCAAAGTTCCTGTACCTGTTTGTAAATATCCCGATCCCACTAACGAAGCACTTCTTCACTTGTGTACGCTCTCATCTACTGTCACTGGTCTGGGCAGGGGGTCAAGCTAGACTATCAGCCACATGTGGTGGTGGAGCTGGACTAGGTGGCTCCGCTACCTCTTGGGGTTGCCCTATACCACAGGGCTCTGAGGCCGACGCTAGATATAGATTCAGCTAATATGCTACGCTGGGCATAGTGTGAATTACAAAAAAGAGCTAATCTTCCCCTTTTATATGCACCAGCGATTCCTCTAAAACGAAACCCTATTCTCCCCTGTTTAGAGGAAAGTAGAGGTGAAATATCACTGGCTGGAGCAACACTACGTACCTTTGCTGATTTGTGTCCAGATGGTAAGTTCCGAGATCCACAATTTGTGGAAGATGAGCTAGCTCCATCTTTCAATGACTTGTTCACAAAACACAAATTAAAATCATCCTCTAGAGCATTCTGGGACAAGTTTCCAGATGAACCTCCGCAACTGCACGCACTCCAAAACGTACTAACGAGGGCGTCACCGAAATAATTAGTGTCTCGCTTGTACAACTCTATGCAAGAGCAAGCTCCTATTATAGTGCCCAACTCTATGCAATTATGGAACGTAAAACTAGAAATACCGCTAACTGACGAACACTGGTCCTTCTGCTGTAGACAATTATTGGAACTCTCCCCCAATTACAAATTTCGACTGATACACTTCAAATTTTTGCATAGATTCTACCGCACCCCTATTGCTCTCCACCGCATGGGCATAAGGGAAGATGATAGGTGCTGGAAGTGTGGAGCGGAGGGTGCCTCATTTTTACATGTAGCCTGGAGCTGCCCGTCCCTTACTGGCTACTGGACTGACATATTTAATGCAATCAATCAAATTCTTAGAAGAACAGATGATCCCTCCCCACTACTGGGAATCCTAGGGTGGGTAGCTAGTAAGGAACCTAAAAGTCACAAATTACATGCCCTATTATTATTATATGCTAAACGTCAGGTGGCTATGAGATGGGGATGCAGAACCCTGCCTAAGGTTACAGACTGCTTATCGGAAGTAGCATATGGCGGTACACAACTTGGTACATACTGGGAACTAATGCCGACTGCCACCCGACCGCGTGATATCTGGGAGCTGTTCCTGCAGTGCATGCGTGATAGAACAGAGTCCCCGGCTTCTGAGCTAGATGAGCCTGAGAAGTAAATCCAAGATAATGGGTGGAAGTACGCTCTCCTAACTTTGAAAGACAAAATGGACCATCTCAAGAACTGTTTATGTCCCTGACTAATGTAGCAGAGATCAGATTGAGGTTGTCTGGTTTGGACGCACCTTGCTGATATATGATGTATACCTTTTGCATGTATCTACGCTTGTATATATGTAAGATATCCACCCTATGCCGCACTGACCTCATGTATCTTGATGTATTGAAAGTTGAACCTTGATATTGCTTATCTTGGCAAGACAGATCAGATATGTTTCTCAATTGTGCTGACTGTTGCCTCTTTTGTTATTAGTTTACAATAATATCACATCCTTCCGAAATGTAATGCAGTTGATATCACTGTGATTCTCCAGTATTAGGGGTGTCTTTCATAGATTCACATGCTTGAATATTCCCCGTCGTCGAAGTGGGAGTCCCACTGTACATAAATAGCAGTAATATATATGAATGTATACATGAGAAATATCATAAATAAAATATACATACATATAATGCAATAGAAATGTAAACTTAAAAAAAGTACCATAGAACAGAATAGGCCCATTGAAAAGCCCAAGGGAGAATTCACTTTAGTAACATATTAGAGTCATTATGTGTTGGTCCACATTCCAGCCAATCAGGCTGTAGCCTCCTCTAGAACCTTCTCCTCAGAAGCCCAAGTCCTCAGATTTTGTACCGCACGTCGTGTGAAGGGAGTCTCCCTGAGCTCTGCTCAGTTTTTTCCAGTTTCTAGCTGTTTTTCTTCAGAAATGTCTTCTACTAAGAAAACCTTGTTCAAGGCTTGTCCATCCTGTGGTAAATTGCGCCTTTTTCATGAGGACCCTCACAGTAAGTGTATTTACTGTCTTTACCCGGATCATATTGCCTCTTCCTGCAAGTTCTGTCGCACTTTTCCCCCTAAAACATTGAGGGATAGAGAGGCCCGTCTCCTTCTTTGGCTACAGAAGTTGAAAACATCTGAGAATGTGGTTTCTGATGCTGAGAGTATGTCATCTGGATTTTCAAAATCCTCTCAGGAGCGTGGGTCTGAGACTGAAGTACCCTCTCCTTTTCTTAAAAAGAGTAAAATGTTGGGTTCTTTCAAGGATGTCTCCCCACAAGACTTGCTTCAGGGCGCGCCTACGGGACCTGGCTCTCTGGCGTCTAGACCCAAGACTATGCCCTCCTCTTCAATCAAAAACGGGCACTGGCTCGTCGACGGGCTCGTCGACGCGTCTGTCGACGTCTTCAGCGACTACAAAGTCTGTTTTGGCAGTTTCAACGTTGGCGACCACTTCTTCCCTGTCAACCAGCTCTGCAACGACGACGACCATCTCGTCGACGAGCAGCCAAGAGGTGAGACCCATCTCGTCTATTATTAAGATCTCGTCGACGATCAAACCGTCGACGAAGAAATCATCGTCGACGCGCCTTCCGTCGACAGTTCCTCCGTCGACGAAGATCAAGCCATCGTCGTCGACGCCTGCTCCGACGACCGGATCTTCCCCGTCGACGACTGCCTCGTCGACGGTAACATCTTCGTCGACGGTGACCACCCCGTCGACGACTGGTCCGTTGACGGCTACTTTCTCATCGTCGAAAGAATGCAACCTCGTCGACGACCAAAAAATCTTCGTCGACCAAGAGTAAGCTGCTAATTCATACGCCTGTTTCTGCGGCGACGACGCAAGAACAACCGGGTGGTGCTAAGTCTTTGGAAATCTCGTCGACGGGCTCGTTGACGGCGCACCAACCCCTACAGACTACTGCCACCTTCAAAGTGGTTACTGCCTCGTCTCTCAAGACTGTACCACTCATTCAGTTAAGTCCAGTAAGGAGTGGATCTCAGCCTCCGGAGAAATTGTTTCAGTCTGGAGAAGAGGAATCTGGAAATGATTCTGAAATTTATCAAACTTATGAACCAGCATCCAGTCCTTCTGAATTACACATTAAGTGTCAAGAGTACAGTGACTAGGATGAGGATGTGGATAATAACGTCGAAGATGGGAATGTACTTTTTCCAATCGATAGGACACAACCAACTACTTACGAACAGGTTACGCAAATTCCTCTGTCATTGGTGCAAAACCTGCAAAATATGCTGGACGACTACAATCGTAGGTTTCCACCGTCGTTGCCTCCTTCTCCGGCACCTCAAGTGCACCGGTCTCAGTCTCCAGCTCCTCGACCTCAGTCTCCAGCTCCTCGACCTCAGTCTCCAGCTCCTCGACCTCAGTCTCCAGCTCCTCGACCTCAGTCTCCAGCTCCTCGACCTCAGTCTCCAGCACCTCGACCTCAGTCTCCAGCACCTCGGCCTCAAGTTCCGGCGCCTGTCGCGCCTACGTCTCCTTCGGGTGCTTGACCTGATACTGATAATGAGAATCAAACTCCTCATAACACTGGGGATAACGACACTGATGACATGCAGGATTGGGACAATTATAGGGCACAGACGACACCTACTCCACCAGCATCACCAAGAGCTTCGCCGCCAGTGGATATCGCAAGTTTCCATAACCTTATGGTTCGTGCTGCGAAAAGGTTCCACTTAACAATCGAGGCGCAACAAACGGAATGCTTTTTGTATGATTTTAAGGACTTACCTCAACGGCAAACGCATACCATTCCTATCATAGACCACATTTGGGAAGAAGGTCTAAAGTTGATGGAACGTCCTAATTCCATACCAGCCGTTCTGCCCAGATTGGACAAAAAATATAAAGCGCCACCTACTTCTCCGGCCTGTTTGGTTTCACAACCTAAGGCAGATTCTGTTATCACTCAGGCGGCACAAAAAAGATCTCGAAATCCGGCCATACCTCTAACATCTCCGCCTGATCAAGATGGCCGTAAATTAGACTCAATTGGCAAAACATTTACCACTATGGCAGCGACAACTGTGAGAGCATCCAGCGCCTTAGCTATTCTAGGTCACTACGACCGTCAAATGTGGTCTGAGATCGCTGGTCTGATCACTCAAATGCCCGACTCCATCCGGGATGAAGCGCAGGCCATCATTCCCGAAGGAGAAAAGATTTCAGCAGAAATAATCGACTGTGCCATCGATATATCCTCCACTGGTTTCCGGCAACTAGCGGGTGCTGCAGTCTTGCGCCGTCGAGGCTGGCTAAAATCAACGACCTTCTGTCCAGAGGTCCAGTCCAGAGTTTTAGATCTACTTTACGACGGTGAATCTTTATTCGGTAAGCATGTTGATGATGCTTTGGAACTTATAAAGAAGGACACAGATACAGCAAAGTCCTTGACAACTCTACAATATCGGAAAAGGCCATTTCGTGGGGCACGCGGTAGAGGAGGAGGAACCTCTACTTTTCGTGGAACAGGCCAATATCGAGCATACAATTACAATGATAACAGACAGAGGGGCTCCTATCAGTCCCAAGGTCGTTCATCCGCCTCCAGACCTTACCAGCGTAAGTCCAATTACAGAGGTGGTGCGAACAGCAACAAAAAACAGTGAGACGACTGTGCATCTTGGAGGTCGCATCTCAAAGTTCTTCTGCAATTGGTCGCACATTACCAACGACCAATGGGTCTTGGACGTTGTTTTAAAAGGACATACCCTGGAATTCACGAAATTCCCCCCCACTCGTCCACCTTCGGGTCCACCTTCTCCCCATTTCAAGGAACTGTTGGCCCAGGTGCAGCTTATGATCAGGAAAGGAGCCATAGAATTGGTACCGCAAGGTCAACGTGGCAGGGGGTTTTACTCCCGTTTCTTTCTAGTAAGGAAAAAATCAGGAGAGTGGCGCCCCATCTTAGATTTGAGAGCTCTAAACAAGTTCATCGCATCAACGACTTTTCAGATGCTAACCCTACTTCAAATCTTGAATTTCCTCATTCCAGGAGAGTACTTTTCAACAATAGACCTTCAAGATGCATATTTCCATGTACCTATTCATCCCAGGCACAGGAAATATCTCCGTTTTACAGTCGGCCAATTTCATTATCAATTCAAGGTCCTGCCATTCGGCCTTCGATCAGCACCGAGGGTATTTACCAAGATTCTAGCCCCGGTGGCTGCCTACCTGCGTTTACAGGGCATCCAGTTCTATCCGTATCTGGACGACTGCCTGATAAAGGCCAGGACTTTTCAATTAACGGAACAGCACACTCAAGTCTGCATATCCCTGTTCGAAACGTTGGGTTTCTCCATCAATTGCCTAAAGTCACACTTTCAACCATCTCAACAGCGAGATTTTCTAGGAGCCTCGCTCGATTCTCGGCTGGGGCAAGTGTTCGTTTCACAGGAGAGACAAGACCGAATGATACAGAAAGTACAGTTCCTGCAGTCAAGACAGTACGTTTCTGTCCGGATGTACAAATCATTCCTCGGCATGGCTTCTTCGTGCATTCAGCTCATTCCCAACTGCAGATTGCACATGAGAGTCCTACAAGAGGAACTAGACAAGCAGTGGAAGCAGATATCTGGGTCGTTCGAAGAAGCTGTGGGTGCATTCCCCCAAGAAACAGGATCAGACTGCGAAGAAGTCTTTATCTTCACCCCCCCCCTGTGAGAAGTTGGCCCGATATGCAGCGTTCGCTATTCTAGCGACCACTATGCATCGGTCCAAACGACCCTTATGGTGATTGGTTGTAAGTCAACCGTAGACCAGCTATCCTAGTAGCGTGGATACGAGCAGTCTTCGGGCTAAACTCTAGAGGGCGTGTTAAGCCAGCTGTTATACCATCACATACCCCTTGAACACCAAGTGAAAGGACACCACACAAGTGTTATGAAAATAAACAGTATATTTATTAAGAATCACAACAGCCCTGGACTCTTTATGAGGACAGGGTACTAAGCACAGAACAAAAGCTCTTAGAAAATACTTCAAGGGCACAATTAAAAACAAGTGCCCGAGGGCACGGGAAGTCTAGTGGTCTCGGGCGGACCCGATAAGGCAAGTCGGAAGCGAGGGACTCAGGACCCTTAAGTAAGGAGGCTACACGGGCACCGGAGTGCTGAAGTTACCTAGCCACGAGGGCTGCGGCTGCACAAGTCTTACAGGCGTCGGGGTCTTCGCTGACGAGCCAGGAGCCGGAAGAAAAGGAGTTGCTGGCCGGCGACCAGTGATGAATAGTTCGTAGAGATCCAAGCCTGGATCAGAGATCGTTGATACCTGAAAGCAGAGGGGATCAAGTTCGTACTACTAGCCAGTAGTCAGAGGGTACCAGGAAGGCACCGGATGGCCGTCACCTCGACTAGGTGAGTGGGCGACGCTAGGCTCTGCAGTCTCACGGACCAGGAGGCGTTGTCGGCGACCAGGATGGAGGTGCGAGCTGTCCCACGAAGATTGATGCTGTCTGCGTCGCTGGGCCCAGGATTGGGGCAACAAGCCTTGGCAGATTTCAGGGCCACGTGGTGGGCCTAAAATGGCGTCTTGAGTGGACCAGGAGGGTCCGGGGTGCTTCTCTCAAAGAAGGAAGCAAAGGCCAGTCTGGAGCAACCAGACCAGCAGCGTTGGTTGTCGGATGTCGTCAAAGAAGGGCACCAGCCAGCGGCTAGTGACCAGACAACGTGCTGAGCAGCGAGCAGAAGGGCCCCACGCAGATCGTGGAGATGCTGGGAGACTGCACTTCGGTGCTGGAGCTGCTCAGGGTCGGGGCTTCTCGGACCCCAGAGCACTCACCAGAGAATTGCTTCGATGGTCGTGCTGGTTAAGAAAGCGGGCAGGTTTTGATGATGGCCGGTCCCTCGAGGTCTCGTCGCACCCACAGATCTCAGCTGAGCTGACGACGTGGGTAGAGGTCAGAGGTGCCAGGGAAGCCGGTTCTCGTCGAGCTGGGCCGTCGGATCCTTGAGGAAGGACTTGCAGCAAACCACAGAGTTCTTAGATGGTGCCTGCTGATGCAGGGTGACTACTCCTTAGCCACAAGGGAGAAATCTTGAGAAGAGTCTCTAAGTCCTTTCGTAGAAAGTATTCTTGATTCAAAGATGATCTAATTTGGAAGGGTCCCCGCTCCGGCCTTTATCCTAAAGAAAGGGGTGGGTACATGACTAGGTCCTGCCCTAAGGGTGGGACCAGGAAGGGGGGTAGTTACACCCCTCTCCCCCTGCTGGACTTTCCCCAGGTCAGGGGCTGCGCGCCCCTGGAACTGGTTCTAGCCAGCAGATGCGTAGTGAGCACCGGGGTGCCACTCCGCAGTCACCTTCTCGCAAAGCCCTACCTACCCAGAATACACAAACCCTGTCTGGGACGGTGCGAACACCGCCCTTGACAGGAAACCCTTTGTCCGAGCTCTCCTCGCTGGAAGGACTCCCAGCCGCAGGAGGTCAGACTTGTGTCTGTGGTGGCAGCGTCCATTTTGTGGAGCTGAGGCTTCAGTTAACTTTAACCGGGGTTCACAGTTACGTACATGTCGTGTCCCTCTAGAAGGGCGGAATGCTAACCTCATCGCCAGAATTGGTGAGGGGGCAGCATCCCGATTCGTATGACACCTTACTCGACATGTCTTGATAACGCAATACCGAAGTTACCGATATGATACGCGTTATCATGGAACAGCCATTGGGTCTTGGTTCCGCAAGCTGCAACCGGGCTCGGCTCGTGCCAGAGCCCAATTCACACGGGTCCATGCACTCTGCCTTCAGGATTGTCAAGGCCTGCCATAGGAGTGACTGATAGGAACCCGGGTGTCCATTGTGAGGTTAGATATAGGGATACTATATCTACAGCAACGAACGAGTACGCTACGTTGCCCCAGCTGTCGTGCAGCCAGTTGTGTCAGTTTTAGATGGCCATCCAGGGGTGGCATAATACATGCTTCCGCCCCTGGTAGGCCCTGGGTACACCGATGCCCTGAGTTACAGGGTCTGATAAGGTGGCCCAGTCCCAATTGGAAATGTACCTAGGGTACATGGAATCCATTTTAAAGAGAGAGCAGTAGGCCTGGGGTCCTGATTGGCAGGGTCCCAGGTTGACTATGTCAAAAACAAGCTAAAACACAGGGCAAAAAGTTGGGGGCAACCATAGTCAGGAGGTACCTTCCTACACCCCCCCCCCCAAAACCTATCCAGCGAGCCGCAGCTCCACACTGTGTGAAATATTGATCCAACCTCTCTACCACACCGCAGACAATCCGGGGACGCCATCAGGCCTGCCCGCCACAATTTCTCCCTGGTATAGTAGATTCTATGCAAATACTTAAATTGAATGAGCTGCAGACGCATCGCAATCGCAGCTCCAAGTGCCTCCCGCCAATCATCCTCATCCATCGCCCCCACATCCTTCTCCCAGACTTCTCGCAGTTTGTGCAGGGAGGTCAAGCAATGCGTCACCAGGGTTTGGTATATACTGGATATTTTCTTTTCCTCCAGATCCCCCATGAAGACCTTTGCTTCCAACGGGCTAAATTCGGGTAAGGCTTCTAGTCCTGCCAAGCTCGCTGTAATGGCATGTCTGAATTGAAGATACTTAAGGAATTGGGAATTAGGCATCTCATATTCCTGACGGAGTTCCTGAAATGACTTGAGGGTCGTACCCACCATGACATCCCCTCGAGACGAAATACCGATAGTGCCCCAGCCACGGAAACCATCAAGAGTCCCCAGCGCCGGCAGCCTACCGTTATGCCACAGGGGGGTTTCCCTAGTCAACGTGCCCCACCAGCCCATTCAACGGAGGGCCTGCCTCCAAATGCGGAAGACGACCTGAGTGGCAGGCGCCAGCCCCCTCTTCAGCGGCGCAGAGTACAGGATTGTGTGGAGGGTATTGGACCCCATCAGATGCCCCTCCACTGCATACGCTGTATCATCTCCGGCCCCGTACCACCATTCATTCAGAACCAATAAATGTGATGCTTGGTAATGGAACAATATGACCGACGTTGCCAGTCCACCACAATATGTTGACAGGAAACCGTTGCGCAATGCCACCTGTACGGCGCCACCTTTCCACAGAAATTGTCCCAAGGACGAGTTAACCTGTGTGAACCACTGAGGCAGAATCGGGTAGGGGTGATTCTGCAACTGATAAAGAAGACTCTGGAGGGCCACCGTTTTAAAGATGGCAAATCGGCCATAAATTGTGAGGGGCATACGCAACCATATCTTCGTATCGGCCCTTATCCTGTCCCACACCGGCGCTATATTCCGCTCCCATGAAACTGTAGGAACCTCCGTTATAAATACTCCTAAATACTTGAGGCCCCCATCCGCCACCTGTATCGGGGACGCCCATGGCCCAACCCGAGCGCAGTCTCCCAGGGTCCAAAGGGTCGACTTATGTGGATTCATATGCAGCCCTGACACCTCCCCAAAAGTCCTCTTGATGTCCAATACCCGCGGGCCCGATCTGTCAGGCTTAGTAAGGAAGAAGAGGGCATCGTCAGCGTAGAGCGCTATTCTGTCCGACGGACCACCCTCCCATTCAAAGCCCCACAGCTGCGCATCCACACGCACCCAGGCGGCCAACGGCTTCATCGCAAGGGCAAACAAATATGGCGAGAGGGGGCACCCCTGCCTCGTACCCCGTCCAATGGAGAATCTGGCGGACAGAGCGCCAGGTACCCTCACGGACCCAGTCAGGTCTGTATATAATAACTTTAGGTAGGAAAGGAAGCGAGGGCCGAGATTCAGTCGCGACATTAACTCCATGGCTGCTAAGGCAATTCCCCTCCTGTGCTGGGAATTCGCTATTTTCATTGTTTTTTGACGAGCTGGGCTCGTCATCAGTGTTTGAGGAGGCTACACCATGACGAGCCCAGCTCGTCATGAGTGTCGAAGGGGTTAAAGGCAAAGAGGTAAACCCAGATGAGGGAATCAAAGGCCCTGTCAATATCAGCTAAAAGGAGCGCTGCCTGTTCCCCAGTGTCCCTAACCGCTGCCACTGCAATGTGAGCGCGTCGAATGTTGTGCCTCGTTGCCCTCCGTGGCATGAACCTGGCCTGATCCGGATGAATAAGGTCGGTTATGTGTGGAAGGAGACGATTCGCAAGCGCCTTGGCCAACACCTTGTCCTCCACATTGAGGAGAAAATCGGTCTGTAGGACGCGTGTTGGTCCGGGGGCCTTCCTGATTTGTGAAAGATGACTACCTCCGCATGCCTCCAATCCGCCGGCAGGCAACCACTCTCCCTAGCTTCCTCCAACGCCGCACCATAATGAGGGCCCAACTGGAGATGGTATTTTTTAAAGAATTCGCTCGGGAACCCATTGGGTCCCGGCGCCTTCCCGGTGTTGAGCTCCCCCAAAGCTTCCCCCAGCTCTTCCGTGGTCAACGGACGATCAAGGCACTCCCTCACATTCTTGGACACTGCGCGGTGCGGTAGGTCTGCAATGAATTTGTCCACCTCGGCCGCTGGGAGGCTTTCCCTCTGGGCATATTGCTCAGCGTAATAAGTGGCAAAGCTATTGGTCAGGACCTGTGGGTCCACAATCGGGGAACCATCTGCGTCTCTGATTCCCGGCAAGGTCTGTGCCTGAAACGTATTTTGGCAGAGCCTATGGAGCATCAAACCTGACTCATCCCCCCATTGATATATTCTGCTGCCCGTCGCGAGCCACACCTGCAGCGCCTCATTCATTAGAAGGGACTCATAGGACCTGCTGTGCCAGTTGGAGTTGCCCCAGAAAATGAAGATTGCCCTCCACACCGCACTGACGCTCCAAGGCCTCAATCTCGTGGTCGCACCCACTAAATCCACCCTGCGCTGTCTTCGGGCTGCCGCGCACCAGGCTATATCCACTCCCCGCAGTGTAGGCTTCATGGCCTCCCACACAGTCACAGCATCCGTCACCGAGCCAACATTTGTATCTAGGTAGCGAGTGATGGCCTCTCCCATATACTTCGCATATTCCTCCCCCTGGAGATGCCAGGTGGAGAGGCCCCATCAAAATGGCTGCCGTCCTCTATCCAACCGGAATTCTATCGCCACTGGGGAGTGATCCGACAACCCCCGTGGCAGAATGACCGCTGACTCTACCGCACCAATCACTGTACGTGGAACAAATATGTAATCCAATCTCAAAGGATTGGTGGACCATAGAGAGGTACGTATAGGCCCTGGTTTGGGCATGGAAGTAGCGCCAGGTGTCCACCCAGCCCATACCGGCAATCAGGCCCCCCAGCTTGGTGGGCCATCCGCCCCCTGCCCCTAACCCCCCCCCCCCCAGGTCGACATCTATCCATTCGACAGTCCAACACGTCATTCCAGTCCCCACCAATCACAGTAGGCGCCTCCGGGATCTCCGACCATACCTCAAACAGTTTCTCAACTAGTGACCATTGTAACAGGGGCGGGGCATACACACTCCCAACTACCACTGGCTCCTCACCAATCATTCCTTTAATGAAAACATATCGGCCCTGTGGGTCCCACCACTGCGATGATGCGTGAACATGACAGCCTACAAAGCACCAATATGGCCACCCCCCTGGACCCTCTAATAAAACCCGGCATGGTGGTCCTGTTGGCAGCCATAGCGTTGTAGACAAAAAATCTTGTTACCCAATAAATGCGTGTTCGAGGCATGTGGGCTGCTGAATTCATATATGTGCATAGATCGCCGCCTAGTGTTGGGTCCGGATGATTGCACATTGTTGTCCTGGAAGAGTCTTCGAAATATCACGAGATAGGTGGCCCCTCCCCTGGACTACAGTGCGCATGGGCATCGACTCCATCCTCAGATTGTTTTTTTCCGCCATTGGGTTCGGATGTCTTTAATTCCCTCTTGTCGGAATGGATAGAAAAACTTTCTTGAGACCAAAAGGTCTTTAGTCTATACGTGGGTATTGTCTTGCGTTCGGCTTTACTTCTTCTAGCTCGGCTCCGAGCCGGTTTCTGTACTTCCGCGTGCTATTGGCGCTGAAGGCCTAGTCGACGCTCCTGACTTATCGACCATCCATCATGGACCGAAGTCCATTCACGAGATGTCTGGACTGTAACTCGAAGTACCCCCACATCGACGTCCACCCGGTGTGCAACAAGTGTCTGTCGCCGGACCACGATGAGGCCAAGTGTATGGCCTGTTCACGCTTCAGGTCCAAGAAGACACTTAAGCTCCGACGAGCTGCACGCCTGGAGGCCCAGCAATCTGCTCCGGCGCCTACGGACATTTTCGATGCTGGGGATTTCGAGGAAGAATATATCCAGGACGTTTCGGAATCAATCCCCGCGTCGGACGTCGAAGAAGACTACGACGCTGATGCTGAGGTGTTCGAAAGCGAAGAAGTCGTCGAGGAGGTAGGAGAAGAAGACGGTGCCCTCGGGGCCATGGAGGATAGCTCGGACGAGGAGCTCCCTCAAACTGACTCTGGGGCCGTGCCTATCTATAAGGCCCAGGTCGAGGGATTGCCTTCGGGCCTTACCCAAGACCTCGATATGGGTTCCACAGCCCCGCCTTCGGGCCCTGCCACGGACATTGTTACTGAGCCACTCCCGGGCAAAACGAAACCGAAAGTGAAACCTACGGTCTTGACGCCAGATACTGCGCAGGTGCAAGTATCAAAACCGAAACTGCGCATCGCATTAGTCGGATCCAAAACTTCTGAGGCTTCGGTGCCGAAGATGGCTGTCGAGCCGAAAGGCCAAGTCAAGGGCGTCGAGACGAAGTCTGCCGCGCCGAAGACTAAAGTGAAGGTGGTCTATACTGGCGCGTCGGCGCCGAGGACGGTCGATGCCGGCAAGAACCTTGTCGACCCGAAGAAGGCTGTTGACGACCCGAAGAAAACTCTCGGTGACCCGAAGAAGCAACTCGATGACCCAAAGGCCCTCTCTGCCCCCGTCCGCACGACAAGGCCAAGGGCGCTGCACCCGAGAGTCGACTCCGAAAGTGGCCTCGAAGGACTCAACTCCGAAAGTGGCCTCAAAGGACTCCGCTGAACCGGCGCGTCCATCCGCCGCGTTCACCAAAAAGGTGACGGACTCCCTGCAGCCCATCAGGGACGGCCCCGCGGCGGTCGAACCGAAGGACCCTCCGCCTGCAAAGCCTGTGGAGAAACCAGTTAAGGCGTCCACGCCGATCCTCTTTACCTTGCCGCCTAAGATGGCGCCAAAGGCTTTCGCTCCTAAGGCAGTGGCCGGCGTGCCCGAAAAGGTCTCCTCGGCGCCGAAGGCGTCGTCGGTGGGTCCACGGCCCGCGACCTCCACAACCTTCGGAGGATGAGCGTCGGGAACACTTCATAGACGCCGAAACGGGCAGGCTTTCCCTTCTGAAGCGGAAAATCACCCCAGAACCCCAACTGGAGTCTTACAAAATCCCTCTCAAGAAGAAGGACTCTGCTTGCTCTCCGGTCTTGGTGGAACCCCTTTCACCACAGACTCATGATGTGGCTCCTACTTACTCCGATGTGGACGCTGGTGAGGGTGATGAGGAGGATGAATACAGTTATCCAGTCTATACAGACCCTGAGGATACAAATGAGCCCTGGGCAGCTGGTGGTGACCCTGGGGATCCTCATTCAGGACAAGACCCTCAACTCTTTTCTGCAAAGACTTCACCTACTGAAGACTCTGCTGCTTTCAATGCCCTCATTGAACGGGCTGCTAACAATCACAATGTCCAGCTGCATGCTGACCCTGTGGATGTGGATTTCCTCTTTGACACTTTTTCAGTATCAGAAAAGACTGTAAAAACTCTGCCTATGCTAAAAGGTGTTTTAAAGCATGCTGCTGAGATCTTTAAAGAACCTACCAGGGCGAGGGTGATAAACCCTAGGATTGACAAGAAATACAAGTCGGCGCCTACTGATCCTACCTACATTAAAGGACAGTTGCCTCTGGACTCCCTTGTCGTCTCGAATGCCTGGAAGAGGGCCAATTCTCAGACTACGGGTGATGTTCCTCCCCCAGACAAAGAATCCAAGGTCTTTGAGGCTTCGGGGAAGAGGGTAGCAGCACAGGCAGCCAACATATGGCGCATCTCTAACACACAGGCGCTTCTAGCGCGCTATGACAGGGTGCACTACGATACACTAGAGACCCTGTTGCAACACCTGCCTGATCAATATAAAGAAGGGGCGGAGATGCTGATTCAAGAGGGGAAGCTAATCTCCAACACTTCCATTGAGTGCGCTCTGCCGATACCGCTGCCAGAGCTATAAACACCAGTGTTATGCTTCGGAGACATGCCTGGCTGAGAATATCTGGATTTAAGCCAGACATCCAAACCACCATCCTGAACCAAACGGTTAACCCAGATCACCTGTTTGGCCCAGAGGTTGACACCACCCTAGAAAAAATGAAAAAGGACACTGACACTGCAAAATCCATGGGTGCCTTACAGTCCCAGCAGTTTCGGGGTGGGTCCTTTCGTCGCTCCAACACTAGAGGCGTCTCAAGGGGTCAGCTTTCCCAATCCACGCAATACTACAAGGGCAACACCCAGACTACTTATGCCAACAAGAGTCGAGGTGGATATCGCGGCAACAGCGCCAAGGGCAGAGGACGTGGCAACCGCTCCAGGTCCTCTACAACCAGCAAACAGTGACGCCTTGTCACTGCCCCCCGACCACACAACACCGGTCGGGGGGAGACTCCAGCAGTTCCTGCCCGTCTGGAAGTCCATCACCACAGACAGGTGGGTCAGAAAACGTATCCAATACGGTTATTGTCTGGAGTTAACATCCACTCCACCCAACATGCCCCCAAGGCACCGTCCTATGTCGGACGAGCACTTGCACTTATTGCAGCAGGAGGTCACCGTCCTACTGCAAAAAGGGGCAATAGAGCTCGTGCATATGCAAGAAAGAGGCACAGGGGTCTACTCCCTGTACTTCCTAATACCAAAGAAGGACGGGTTCCTCAGGCCCATCCTGGACCTCAGGCCACTCAACTACTACATCCTGTCGGAGCACTTCCATATGCTGACCCTGCAGCAAGTGCTCCCGTTGCTCAGGCAGGTGGATTTTCTCGCAACTTTAGACCTAAAGGATGCGTACTTTCACATTCCACTGCACCCTTCACACAGGAAATACCTCAGGTTCACCATCCAAAACCAGCACTACCAATTCAAGGTTTTGCCTTTTGGTGTCACCACAGCACCCAGGGTGTTCACAAAGTGCCTGGCGACAGTGGCGGCACATCTCATGAGACGAAACATCCACGTCTACCCCTATCTGGACGACTGGCTCATCCAAGCGAAGTCAGCCCAGCAGTGTGCCGCTCACATGTCCCACACCATTCACCTCCTGCACGATCTGGGATTCTCACTGAATTACCCAAAATCCCACCTCCAGCCCGCCCACATACGGCAGTATCTGGGTGCGACCATAAACACTCTGGCGGCCACAGCACAGCCGAATTCAGTGAGTCAGCAGCATTCAATCCCTGATCCAAAAATTCAGACCTCAACACTCGCTTCCAGCAAGAGTGTTCATGCAGTTGATAGGCATGATGGCCTCCTGCATTTCCATAGTCCCGCACGCGAGACTACATATGCGCCCGCTTCAGGAGTGCTTAGCACGTCAGTGGACTCTGGCTCACAGGCATTTGAAAGACCTAGTGTTGGTGAGCGGTTGGGCATACAACTCTCTGCATTGGTGGAATCCACGAAACCTTTGCAAGGGCCGACCGTTCCAAGAGCCTGTGCCACAGATCATCCTGACGACGGACGCTTCTCTCCAGGGATGGGGAGCGCATGTACTCCATTACACTGTGCAGGGACTGTGGACGCAACAGCAAAGGAAGATGCACATCAATGTTCTGGAACTGATGGCGATCTTCATGGCACTAAAAGCCTTCAAAGTACATCTGTGCAACAAGGTCGTGTTGATCCGGACGGACAACATGACGGCAATGTACTACATTCAAAAGCAGGGAGGAACACACTCTCCGCAGCTGTCTCATCTGGCTCAGGGCATGTGGAAGTGGGCCATTCAGAGGAACATCTTCCTCATGGCAGAGCACCTCCCGGGCAAGGACAATCAGATGGCGGACCTGCTCAGCAGGCACAGCCACCAAATGCACGAGTGGGAGATACATCCATCATTTCTCCAACCGTACTTCCGAAGGTGGGGGTCATCCAGAGATCGACCTCTTCGCCACAAGGGAGAACGCAAAATGCCAAAGCTTCGCCGCCAGGTTCCCACACCCACAGTCGCAGGGCAATGCGATATGGATGAACTGGTCAGGCAAATTTGCGTACGCTTTTCCCCCAGCACCTCTGATACCGCTGGTGGCACGCAAGCTCAGGCAGCACTCGATGACTCTCATCATGGTTGCTCCAACGTGGGCTCGCCAACCATGGTACACCACGTTTCTAGAACTGTCCGTGGTACCGCATCAGAGGCTACGTCTCACACCAGCCTTCTGCCGCAGAGCCATGGCGACATTCAGTATCCAGATCCGCAACAGCTCAACCTGGCGATCTGGCTCCTGAAGTCCTAGAGTTTGGCTACCTGCACTTGCCTTCTGACTGTATGGACATCATTCAGGAGGCAAGGAAGCCCACTACCAGAGCATGCTATGCGGCAAAATGGACGCGGTTTGTCATTTATTGTGCAGACCACAACATTAACCCGCTAGATGCTTCTATTCAGAATATCATCTGTTACCTTTTCCATCTGTACAAATGTAATCTGGCCTATGCTTCCATTCGCATTCATCTATCTGCAATGGCCGCTTATCTCAAGAATAGGCAGCATCTCTCCCTCTTCAGGGTGCCTGCCATTAAGGCTTTTCTGGAAGGACTCAAACGAGTCATTCCTCCGCGGACTCTACCAGTTCCGGAGTGGAACCTCAATGTGGTCCTCACCAGGCTGATGGGTCCTCCCTTTGAACCACTGCATTCCTGCGAGATTCAGTTCTTGACGTGGAAAGTGGCTTTCCTCTTAGCAATTACATCGCTACAAAGGGTTAGTGAATTACAAGCCCTAACTATCCAAGAGCCATTTATTCAAATTCATTCCAACAGGGTAGTGTTTCGCACTAACCATAAATTTCTTCCCAAGGTTGTGTCTCAATTCCATATCAACCAGACTATTGAATTACCTGTTTTCTTTCAAAATCCCGAGTCATTGGCGGAGCGGATGCTCCACACCCGTGACGTCAAAAGGGCCCTGATGTATTACATCGATAGGACCAAGGATTTTCGGAAAACTAAGCAACTCTTTGTCGCCTTTGCACCACACCACAAAGGTAACCCTATTTCCAAGGCTGGTATTGCAAGGTGGATCGTTAAATGTATCCATATCCGCTATCTGAAAGCAAAACGTACCCTACCATTCCACCAAGAGCCCACTCCACCAGAAAGTTGGGGGTCTCTATGGCATTCCTTGGAAACATTCCTTTGGAAGACATATGTAAAGCAGCCACATGGTCTACCACACACACATTTACAAAGCATTACTGTGTTGATGTGCACTCCAAACAGCAAGCAGCTGTAGGGCAGGCTGTTCTCAAAACACTTTTCCAAACTGCTGCAGCTGGCACGGGCGGCCGCCTCTAATGGAGGGACTGCTATGTATTCTATGCACAGATATGAATTCAGCAGCCCACATGCCTCGAACTGAATATGCTACTTACCAGTATGCATCTGTTCTTGGCATGTAGGGCTGCTGACATTCATATCGTCCGCCCTCCTCCCCGGCGCCTGTAGCAGCTGCAGAATTCACATATACTTCTAGCATGGTCATCATTCACTGAGTTTCACTCCATCTTGGCCACAATGGCTAAAAACAATCTGAGGATGGAGTCGATGCCCATGCGCACTGTAGTCCAGGGGAGGAGCCACCTATCTCGTGATACTTCGAAGACTCTTCCAGGACAACAATGTGCAATCATCCAAACCCAACACTAGGCGGTGATCTATGCACAGATATGAATGTCAGCAGCCCTACATGCCAAGAACAGATGCATACTGGTAAGTAGCTTTTTCGTTCTTGCAGCAGCAATACATCAGCCGTATCCCTTTTGGCTTGACGCAGCACTACTCCCCTCTTAACCTTGTCCATCATACCACTCACATTCCAACTTATTACGCGCATAGAGGCCCTAGGGGTCATCTGCGTGGTTCCCTCATCAGCCATCCGGGCAAACTAAGACATACGCCCGAGGACCGGGCCCGATACACCTGTATACACATCTTGGCGAATGCAGGCGAAAATCCTACAGCAGAGTCCAAACACACCCCCCAACCCCAACTACTCCCCTCCCTCCCCAACCATACCTCCACCCCCCCCCCCCCATACCTCAAGAACTCTGAAGTACCTGTCGCGGCTTGGGCGACCCCTGATCCCGAACATGGGACCCGGGGGCGTCCACGCCAATGGATCCCCAACAACCCGCCCATCTCCCCAACCTCCCCCCTCAAAAACGAACTCTGAACTACGGGGACTATGTCCGCCCTGAACATCACTTCCCCCCTCCCCTGCCGCCCCCCAAAGTATTCTCGACATCAAAGTTCGGCAGTCTCTGTCAGCCATGCCGTGGAACACCAATCCGGCGACCCAGACAGTCCCCATCCTACCAGACATCGCCGGGGGTCACACACTCCATTGTTCTGCAAGGCGAGGTACTGTTTGTGGAGGGCGTCTAGGTCGGAAGGCTAAGTAACAAAGCAAGGGGGGGGCTACCGGGGGCATCCGGGCAAGAGGGAGAGGGGGGGGGGGGGGCAATCCGCCCGGGGTAGTGGGCCCGAATTCCGAGAGAGGCCAGCTTTCGAACTGTTTCGCCTTGTGTGCGAAGGACCCATGTATCTGGCGATTGGGAGGGGTACCGCGGAGAGACCGGGGTTTGAGGGGGAGATGGCTCCGGTGTGTCTTATTGGGTTGATTCTTGTTTAAATTGTATGAGCAGCTGCGCCCATTCTAGGGATATGTGGTTCTTACACATTCCCTTTACTTCCAAAAGCTCCTCTTCCGCCGCTCCCCATTTGTTCACCTCTCCTATCCAGGCCGCCTCT
Source organism: Lissotriton vulgaris (assembly GCF_964263255.1). Taxonomy (NCBI): domain Eukaryota; kingdom Metazoa; phylum Chordata; class Amphibia; order Caudata; family Salamandridae; genus Lissotriton; species Lissotriton vulgaris. Next base: position 595,956,622 of record NC_141699.1, read on the forward strand.
GGGGGGGCCCTCAATCCATGGCGATGGCCCTTTTTGCCAATAACAGGGCGAAGGAAGCGAACTTCCATTGCAGTTTTGCCAATTTCTTTCTATTGTATGTCCCTAGCGCACAGACTTCCCAGGACTCAATTTGCGGTAGGTTAACTAGTGCCAGAAGGATTCGGTGGATCGTGGTCCAGTATTGGCGTAGGGAGAGGCAATCTCAGAACATATGCTTAAAGTTTGCCGTCGACAGGCTGCATCGCGGGCAGTTAAATTGTGTGTCCGGATAGTAACGTTGGAGTTTGTCTGGCGTAAGGTAGGTCCGGTGAAGAATATTGAATTGTATGTTCTTAAATCTCGCGTTCCTGGACACTTTTTAAGTGTATTCCAGAGCGCGTTTCCATTCCGCGTCGTGGAACGCCCTGCCTACATCGTCCTCTCAAGAGTGTCGTAGGGTGTCCATGGAGACGTTAGTTAGTTCCCTGATGGCCTTATAGTGCCACGTTATTAGGTGTCTGCCGGCTCCCATACGGAGTATTGTATGGAGCACCGGATGTATGGGAGGCTCCCCTTCTCTTAGATCCCAGAACGGTTGTGTGTTCTCTAGGAGCTATCTATGCGTTAGGAATTGGGCGCGCGGGAGATCATACCATTCGATTAGCTGCTCGTAGGTGCGCAGTTGTCGTACTTGGAACAACGCCTCCACCTCCGTTACATTGTGATCGGTCCAGGTTTGTAAGCTCCTGGTGGTGTAGTGGCGCTCCCCTCGCGAGAGACCCACCAATGGTAGAAGTGGGGAGTTGAGTGGCTTGCCCTTGGACAGTCGGTGAATACGCATCATACACTTGCGTGCTATGGATACCTGGATCGGGTGGGTGCGGGACGGTTTGGTGCCCGGTAGGAGCATTCGTCTGATGGCCGGGAGAGAGATCCTGCCTGCATCTGTTGTAGTTTCCACTACATTGCGCTCCGCTGTCCAGTAGGACAGCCACTGAAGTTGTGCTGCCAGGAAATATGACTTAAATGATGGGGCTCCTAGGCCTCCCTCCGTGGTGGGTAACTGTTACTAACTGAGCGCTACTCTGTGCCGCCGTTACCCCATATGAGCGTTGTGAGCAAGGTGTTCAGTTCCTTGAAAAAAGACCAGGGTGGGAGCACCGGGAGATTGGTAAAGTGATGAAGCAGTCTGGGTACCATTATCATTTTCGCTAGGGCTACCCGGCCAATGGGTGCCAAGGGCAGAGTTTTCCAGAAGTCCACTGCCGACTGTAGACTAGCCACCACCTTGCGGTTATTGCCATCCTACAAGTCCGCCGGGGATTGGTACAGGCGCACCCCCAGGTATCAGGGGGCTGCTCCGCTCCAATGCACCGATTGGGTACCCAGCGTTACAGCGTGTGGTGCCAGATGGGGACCGAGCAGGTAGACAGTCGACTTTTCCCAGTTGATCCGAAGCCCTGAGATAGCGCCCGAAGGCTTGCAAAGTATCCCAAATTGGGGTTAGATCTCCTGTCACGTCACGGACGTAGATCAGCAAGTCATTAGCGTATAAGGATACGCAGTGTGTCGTCCCTGCTATCGGGATCCCCCAGGCTTCGCCCTCCTGCCGCAGCCGTACAGCTAAAGGTTTGACCCCTAGCGTGAACAGTAGGGGGCACCCCTGCCTGGTACCTCTCTCAATTGGGAAGGGATCCGAAATTAGCTTGCCGATTAGGACCCTAGAGGCGAGTCCTCTGTAAAGGAGCCCCGTATACGCCACCAGATCCGGCCATAATTCAGAGTCTGGAGGACCACGAACAGGTGTGACCACAGCAGTTCGTCAAACGCCTTTTTTAGATCGAATACCAGGCATGCTGACCGGGGGAACCTGTCATATACTCTGTCCTGGATATTGAAGAGCCTCCTCAGATTGTGGGAGGTGTTGTGCCTAGGTACAAATCCGCATTGGTAGGGGTGAATTAAGGTGGGTATGAGTGGACTATACTGGTCGGCCAATATTTTCCCCAGGATTTTACAATCCGCGTTGAGTGTAATGGGTCTGTACGAGGAATGGTTCGTGGGGTCCTTGTGGGGTTTTAAAAATGTCACCATAATGGATTCCCGGAACGATGCGGGTAGGATCCCTGTTGACAGGGCCTCCTCATATATAAGTGCGAGATGGGGTACTATCTGGGACTTAAACGTGCTATAGTATTCCAGCGGGAACCCCTCCATCCCTGGGGATTTCTTTCGTGCGAGGGACCCGATGGCATGTTTAATCTCCGAAGCTGTGATTTTGCTATCTAAATCTTTTATCTTCTGGAGATATGGTGGGGAGTCCGTGTGCACCCAGGAAATGGTGTAGTGTGGCGCTGGTTCGGGGTTGCGGTATATGCCAGTGTAGTAGGTGCGAAATATGTGGAGGATGTCGGGTTGCGAGTAGTGGAGTCTACCTGTTTAGTCTAGCAGCTAAGTGATGGGCTGCGAACTCGTGTCTTGTTTGGCCATCCATGCTAGGAGGGCGCCCGCCCTATTACCTTCCTTGTGTGCCAGGGTTGCATATAGACGGAAGTTATATTTCCGTAGGTCCCGGAGTGTTTCCGCGCGTGTTAGTTTCGCCGCCTCTATTCGTTCCGGGGGGACCCCTCCCTGGTCCGAATCTCTGGATAATCCTGCCAACGCCAGCTCCGCTTCGCTTAATGCCCGCTCAAGTGTCCTCCGTACCCCCACTACCTGTTGGATGCAATGTCCGCGTGCAGTGACCTTGTATGCCTCCCATTCTAAGCCTCTAGAGGAGGCAGAGTCCGCGTTGTCCTGAAAGTGTGCACTGATGAAGTCCCCGTGTGTGGCAAAAGGCCTGATTGGTGAGGCATTCCTGGGGGAGACACCACGTGGGGACCGGGGGGTGCGGCGGCCGCCAGCTCAGGGTCACCGTATGTGCGTCATTATCTGACACTATACGTCCAAGATAGTCAGTGTGTTGTATTTTCGATAGGACTGTTGAGGAGTATAGGAACCTGTCCAGGCTCACCCTAAGGTCGTGAGGGATGGAATGGAAGGAATATAACCTAGCCGTGGGGTTGCGTGCTCTCCAGACATCTGTCAGTGTCCAGCGTTCCACCCAATTACGGAAACATTCTGTTTTTGTGCGCCGGGGAACGTTGTTGGGGGGGGGGGGGGTGATCTGTCTAGGAGTAAGTCAAGTACGCAGTTGTAATCCCCTCCCAAGAGCCATGGAATTGTGGTAAAGCGGGTCAGGACCACGGTCAGCTCATCCCAGTATCTGTCCTGGTCTGTATTTGGAGCGTAGAAGCTACCGAGTAGGATTGGCTGCCCCTCAATTAGGTCGCTGATAAGGGCGTATCGCCTGCCACTGTCTATCAGTCTGGTTTGTTCTCTGAATGGCACACCGGGTCGTATCTGTATCAGGGCGCCCCTTGCAAAGGCGGAGTATTTCGTGGCGCATATAATTCCCCGCCATTTTCTGTGGAGTAGGCCTACCTCTTGGTCTGTTAGGTGGGTCTCCTGCAGGAGGGCCACTTGTGTCTGTTGTAGTTTTATGTAGGCGTTGATGGAGTAACGCTTTGTGGCCATGTGCATCCCTCTAAAAATGTAAGATCTGAGTGTGATGTTGAGGGTGCTATGGTTCAGATGTGTCGTGTGAGGGTCTTGTGTACCACCCGCATTCGCTCCAACCAACCCACCATCCTTGTGCACCACCCGCATTCACTCCAACCCACCATCCCACCCCCCTGCTCCCCACCCACCCAACGACCTGTGTCCTCGTTCCACACTCCCATGTCCATCTGCCTCACATTGTCTAGGAAAAAAACATTGCGTAGGGGGGATAAATCTTAACTCCGGGAAACATTCCTTACTAGGGGGACCTATCGCACTGGGCAATACGTCCAAACAGTAGAACATGGTGAGTTTTAGTCCGTTGCTGTGGGGTAGTGGCCGGGTTTTCTTCCAGGCGCCGCCGGCTCCGCTATCAAAAGAGATTGGCTATTGAAGTGGTTCCTCTGGCACCTCGAGCGTTGCCTGGTATGTCCGAGGCGGTACGGTGTCGCTCCATCTGGGTCTGGTATCTCGCAGACAGGCCCGACCCCTCTATCAGTTTTCTGGCCGTCCAGGGCCGGCGGGGTCGCCCAGCTTGGGTTGAGCTACTGCAACAGGTGACCTCCGCGTGTTTGTCCGTTTTACATCAGTAAGTCTGAGGTTTGGGGTGTCACCACTGAGGGCGTCTGGGACCCCTCTCGGGAGGCCCGAGCATCAATGGTTACCTCCTCTGAACTAAACAAATGCGGCCCTTTGTCCATGTCCGAACCTTCTTCCATTGGGCCAAGTGCAGCCACAGCCATGAGCGCTCTCCTGCGCTCCGCGATGATCTGGGTGAGGTCTGGAGAGCCGTTTCCCGGAGGTGTGGACCGGGCACTGAGTTGTGTCAGGGTGACCCTACGGTTCTGCCTCTGCGGTTTTCGCTCCAGTGGATTGTGCTGGGAGCCCGCTGGCGCGGACGGCGTGGGGTGTGTTGCTCTACCCAGGTGTCGGCTTCCTTCGGGTCGGTAAAGACGTGTGTGGTCCTTTCGTAGATGATCTTGAGCTTAGCCAGGAATAAAAGGGCATATTGGATATTCTTTTGTCTGAGTGTTTGTTTTATTGCCTGGAAGGTGGCACGCTGTTGCACGGCCCGGTAGTAGTCTGGGAAGATCATGACTTGTTTGTCCTCTACTTGAATCCGCCCGTGTGTTCTGGCAGCCCGAAGAATTGCGTCCCTGTTTCTAAAGTGGAGGAGTTTCAGCAGGAACGGTCGTGGGATCTGGCCCAGTTTAGGCCGACGTGCTGGGACTCGGTGTGCTCGTTCCACTGAGAAGTAGGGGGTCAGATCTGTAGCCAGCGTGAAAGTTGTAATCCAGTCCGTGATGTATTGTACGGGGTCAGCCTTCCGCCCCCTCCGGTAGATTCATGACGCGGATATTGCTCCTACGGGAGCGCCCCTCCAAATTGTCCGTTTTGTATTTCAAGGCTTTGAGTCTGGACTGGAGGTCAGCGATGTCGCGGTGGTGTTGTTGGATTTGTGGGTTTAGTGTCTGCAGCTCCTGTTCTTCCTGGGTGACTATATCCGATAATTTCCTATGGTCATCACGGAGAAGATTGAGGTTCGTAGCCAAAGAGTCAAATTTGTGTTCCTGCGCCACTCTGGAGTGTTCTCTTGCTGCGAGCACTTTGTCCAGTTTTCTGGAAATGGAGTACGCCTTGTCCTGTTCGTCCCGATGTGCGGTCTGAGTCGGCGCTTGGCTTTGCGGTTTTTGTGGGTCCGTGCCAGGCGCGGTTCTCACTGTTCTGCGGCCCATCTGGGGTGGAAAGGGGGCCTCCGCAGGGCGTCTCAGGGGCGGCAGCGGGCCGTGTGTCCCGATCTACTGGGCGCTGGGGCCTTGGTTATTCCCTCGGAGATTCGCCTCCTCTCTCGTGGTGGCTGCCTGTGCGGACACAGCAGGGGGTAATTTGGGGGTACCCCGGCGTTGGGGGCGCGCTGGTTCCTGTTCTCCGGTAGCTGGTGTTGTCCTGACGTGGCGGCGGGCAGGCCGGTGGCTACTGTAGTGGGTCAGCCCCAGAATTACTGTAGGGGTGGGCGATGTTCTCCGGTCCCCCGACCCCCATGTGTTGAAGAGTCTTCTTCCGGGCGCTCCCCAGTGGCGGCCCAGCCCATCGGCTATCTCAGCGGCGGGGGCCGTGTCTCTGGCGGGGGCAACGCTGGGGCTCCGCAGGGAGGGGTCATGGTTTTTATCGCTGCGGAACAGTGATTGGGGTGCACGTTCGTTTTGGGGTGACAAGCGCCTCGTTCCAGTAGCGTTCCCGGCAGCTAGGGTCGTAGGGGGCGATGGGCCCGCCCGGTGAGGGACGGGCCACCCGCGGCAGTGCTGTTCGCCCAGGCCCCACAGGTCCCTCCGCTGATATGGGCTCCTCACCTGTTGCGCTTTCGTAGGCTCGCTACCCGGGACTCTCCAGCCGACTCTCCTCCGGGCTGCGCGGCACTCAAACGCCGCCGCTCCACCCGGCGGCCGCCATCTTGCTAGGCTGCGCGCGGGGAGCCACCGTGGATCGCCGCAGGCCCGTTCTGTGTCTCCCTCAGGTCGCTGCAGGAGGTCCAGCCGGTCGGCGCAGCCCCTGAAGTCTCTGCCTCTTGTCTAGGGGTCACTTGGGTCGCCATCGGTGCAGGCAACCCGCATCACGATCCTGGCGGGCAGGGTCGTAGGATCTCAGGGCCCGTTCCCTGCGAGGGATGGGCCTCCCCCGACATCGCGATCCGCCTAGGGTTCCGCAGACCTCTCCTCCGGTGCGGGTCTCAAGCGGCAGCAGCGCACATTTCGCCGTCCCTGTCGATCCACCTCCTCACCCCTTGTCTGCTTGCGGGTGTTTCGCCAGGGCTCCCCAGCCGCTCCGCCTCCGGGGTATGTGATTCCCTAACGCCGCTACTCTACCCGGCGGCCGCCCTCTTGCCAGGCCGCGCATGGGGAGCAGCAGCGGAGCACCGTGGGCTCGTTCTGAGCCTCCCTCGAGGGTCGCGGGCATCTCCGGCCCGCCTCTGGAGTTTCCACCGGTTATGTCTGCTCTTGAGGCTTTTTGCCGCACGGCAGAGAGTCTCTTAAGTGGCATTTGAAGCGGGCCGGCAGCCGGAGCCTTAGGAAGACCGGTCCGCCATCTTAGGCGGCTTAGCCACGCCCCCCCGGTTAACAACTCTGTCATCCAGAATTTATTCTTTGGACAGCATTGTATCCTCTGCCATAGACATAATGGAGCAGGAATTGCTCATTTTACAACATGGACAGTCTCAATTACGTTCTATAATGCTGTTAGGCTGGACGCTACAAAATCTTCGTTCAGGCTATGTGCCTTGGCGTCTAATCAACACTACGTCATTGTTTACTGGATTTAACCTTACAGATTAACAAATCTCATTGGCATAAAGGGGAGCAGACTATACGGTGCTGAGCATAGAAAAACTGGAAAGATTACCATTGACTGTTTCTGAGAAACCAGCCATAGAATGGATAATACATGGCACCATTACGCTGCCAGTGACGATTTTTCAGTTTCAGTATTGCTTGAAATGCATACCAGCAGGCCTGTATGAAAGGTTGGGTAAAGAATATATAAAGTCAACCTGGGATTTACCATACACAGACAATTGTTGGAGTGGGGGAATTAAAGTATTTCTTAGTGGTACACAAGGTAACAGCACACTAAGCGTTACACTTTTATGTGAGGGTATTAATACACACGGAGCCTGTGATGGTTCTTCGACCAACTTATCCTGCCACCTGCAAGGTTCTCCGGCAGCAGTGATAGTTCCAATTTTCCCATGCAATAATACAAAAAGTTTTTTCAAAAAATACTTGAGTTGTTGGGTAATATTCTAATCCCTGGCTGCACCTTACTGATTGGCTGTGCAGCTTCTTACTCTGTTTCTAACTTTCCTGATCAGCCACTTAGCTCTGTTTCTCAATTATTGAGGTCCAGGTTGGTCAGTAGCAGGACCCCACACCTTCATTGGTGCACAGTTCCAATTTTTAGGCAGCTTTCCAATGGGAGCTTCATAATGTTGAATGATCACAGCTGTTGTCGAATGATGCCAGGAATTGCCTATCTGGTAAGCGTGTCAGCCAGGGTCACTTGTTGTATGCAAGTATTGTTTCCTAAAAGCAGGACAGACGGGAAGTCACCGTTATGGCCTTCACTGAACATCTCTTCTATTCAAATTCATACTTTAGCAGAATGAAAGCCATTCTTTTACAAAAAACTGTGCCACTGACCCCGTCCAAAAAGACGTATGATCTACAAGTTGCAAGGTCCTCTGCGGAGATACATGCCTTATTATCAACAAACTGCCACATACATTTCGCAGAAATGTTAGGTCATATCTTAAACATGTCTGATACCAGTGGTATAGTACATGTATTTGACGATTTTTTCGGGACTGTTAGCACCCTTTGAAGCAGTCCTGAGCATATTTCCAAACTTCGTGCACTCGGTGTTTGGCGGACTGCCTCTCGTTTTGCGACTCGCAGCTGGAATTTTATTCTTGCTACTTCTGCTTCGATATGGCAAGCCAATCCCCCAAAGACGCCCAGATTACCATCGAGAACACTCTCCTGGCAATGAAGTGTCGTGAGCGCATAATCCAAATTTTAGACTTGGCTCGTTTAAGAGATTTGAATACCACATGGTTTCTTTCATTCAGACCAATCTGGCAAGATTGCATCTTACCTGTCCTACGATGCCTGCTATGTTGAGAAGAATGCGTGCTAGACATCTGTCTAACACTTACATCAGCACTGCCAACGGATGTTGACGCTTTGCTTCGTTCAGTAACGGCTCATGCATTGTGTGTCCCCTACGGCTACCTATCCTGATGACGGCATTCATGGAGGTCTCACCGGCATAACAAGCTGACGGTGAGATACGTGGACCAACAGGCACACAGGTACCATCTACTGCGAACATCGCTAATGCGACTGATGCTGACGGCGATGCTTCTCATCTGTGTACAATTGATCTGCTTAACAAGGTAATCCAACTTTCACCTACAGTAATAGACTAATTATTTTCAAACTAAGAAGATTTGATGTTTTCTCCCAACAGCGAGAGTGACTTTTGAAGTTAGCACACAGCGTTCTGATGAACTCTGAATTCGACCTTCACTTTTCAAAACAAAACTTCTAACTTTAGAACTCTATTTTTCTTCTAATTATCTTTTTCCAAATTGATTTTTTTTTGGCACAAAGTAATCTGCTTAAAGTAGAACTATTCTTAGAGAACAAGAATTCTTTGAACACTTCCAAAAGACAATATTTGAATTTGTCCACAACCTAAAAATGTTCTATTCTGTCATGGAATGAGCTGTCTAAAGTTTCAAGTTTTCCTTATTTAGGGGTTATTTTTGACGAGAACTCCTCATGGTTGCCCCAACTGGCTGTTAAGCGAAATGTTTTTGCAAGGGCCACCTTGGCTGTACTTAGCTTTGTGAGAAAACTTGGCGTGAAACCTTTGCAGGCTGTCTTAAAAGTTTATGACATTAAATGTATTTCCCTAGCCATATATGGTGCTGACTTATGGGGCTTTAAGGATGTAAGGGTGTTACAAGTTTAGAGGACACGTTTTTAAAGAATATCTTATCGGTCCCCCAATCTACACCGGGCTACATTGTCCATCAAGAATGTGGGCTGGAATTTTTGGCAGACCGAATAGCTTTGACACCATTGCTGAAATGGATTGCAGTGTGGTTGAACCCTTACCTTAAACTTAATCACGAGGTGTTGAGGGACTGTCTAGCTCTTGATTATTCCAATTCCATCCCATGGCTGCACTACGTTAAAAGGCTGGCTGGCCTTTTAGGTCGCCCAGAATTGTTCAGTCAGCCTATCAAATTAGTTAAGGGGGATGTAAAGTGGGCAAAAGAAACCTACAAGCTTATCAAGGGTCTAGAAAGAGAAGAGAAAGAACTGATCAAACCAACTGTCAAAGCGCATCAGCTGCTCATAAACTATGGTGAGATGGAATTATACCTGAGAGTGGTAAATAATCCCAACCACAGATTTTTGCTAACCAAGTTCAGGTTAAATAAATTCCATCTCCTCCTTACAATACGCCCAGGCTGGGCCAAGGCTATAGACTTGGAGATTTGCCCTTGTGATGGTTTTTCTATTATGGATACTACTCATTTTGTATTCTTTTGTAATTATTTTATCACAATAAGGAAAAAAGTCATTTTGCCATTGATGAAAGATAAAGGCTTCAGGCAGGTCAATCCGGCCCTTTTGTACCTTCAGCTGTTGTCAAACATCTGTGAATTTTTTAACGTTTCTACCTTCTTGACCATAGCAATGCGTTTGGGCAAAAAACTTATTTGGAAGCAGTGTGCTTAGTGAGACCGTATTTTTTCGATCCCCTTAATCTTTTGTTAACCCCTTCCATGCTTGGCCGATTCTGCTTGTGTGCTAGGCTTTTAAAGAATGAATGGCTTTATGACGGCCCCCAGCCATCATGAGCACACGAGCACCGTGATGCATGACGGATGGGGGCCGTCATCAGCATGGAAGGGGTTAAAGGTCTCTGACCCAAATTAATTGTGATTGAGTCTGTATATAAATTTTAAATTGTTAATGTGAGGTTTGTAAATTGTATTTTTAATCAATGTATTATATTATGGGCCTGATTCTTGATGTTTGTATACTCTTATGGTTTTTGATATGAACCGAATAAAGTACTTTTGATTGATTGATTGAATGGTCTCGAACTTTCTTCTGTATTTCAGAGCCATTTCATAAATGTTTTTCATGACTCTGATAAGCATTCTTTCCAATGTCACACTACATAGTTTCAATGGAAATAATGGTTTTTTTTACATGCGTACAGCACAAATGCTAGTTTTCGTGTACAACCATTTAAAAATGCATTTTATGTATTTTGGGTGGGATTGTAAACACATGCTTTAGATATGCTTTTGCTTAGTATGTAGTAATATCGAACACAATAAAGTTGAGAGGGTGTTGTGTAGCTTTTAGGACCCTAGTTTAATTTTCCCAATGCCCTTATATAGGTAGAATTCTCATTACCCTTATATAGGCATAGAGATCATAACCATATTTAGACATAACCCATCCAGTCCAAATACAGGCATGGCTACTTCCACTAGTTCCAAAAAGCCACAACGATTTCTTGGAAAACTCCGCTTCAGCAGTCCGGGACATCCCCTTTCTTGAATATTGAGTTGTCCTAGAAATCATGGCATTTTCGAAGAACTACCATTCCCTTGGGGTTCTTTGGTGACATTATTATGTCCGACTTTACGTCAATCCAGGCACCTTCAAGGTATAAATATGCCCACACTTGCCCTAGCAAACACACGGTGGTTTGGAGCAGTTCGACTATCTACTTGCCCGACGCATCTTGCTACAGCAAGTGCCGAGGAAGCCGACCCTCCAGCTGACGCACTTCGAGGCTGCCTTTCTCCCGCTGAGAATCCAGCTCCAGTGTTTCCAAACTCCCCTCTCAGGGTGTTGGGAAATCGAGTCCCGCGATAGAGATACCAGACCTCCTTCATTCTAAACCAAGGTACGAGCTGTTTAGACCCCAAGAGAAATCTTGGATAAGATTCTTGGGAAAGAAACTAAACCCATACTTACTTCTTCCCTCATTCTAGACTTAGGTTAGGTACATTGGGGTAGGTGTATTTTAGAAACACCAGTTGAGTACTTTTAGTCTTTGTTATTTATGTATGTATTTTATGGCTTAAAGACCATACCATGCGTTTACAGTATTATTTTATAATACTCTTTTTGCTGTACGCATTATACTTTACAGCCATTATTACGATTGTAGCGGTTCATTTCTTTTGCATGAGAAAGAAGACTGTTCAATAAATACTTTTATTGAAAATGCCCGCCTCTCTATTTCTCTGCACCTCTGATGTAACGAAGCATGCACGATTGACTAAGTAAAATATCTATCTATTGTTTCCACGACTCTGAAGATCAGTTTTATCTTGGGGAAACAAAGTTGTCATGTTTATGCGGTTGTCAAACTAATCCCTTCTTGTGTATTCGAGAACGTTTCTAGTGACCTCTGAGCTAGCTGCCACTCACAATTTAGTCGAATATATTCAATGGAGACCTAGTTGACCTAAGTCCTACGTCACACTATAGGATATATTATTCCAATGCACAGAGCCTATTGGGAATATAGGAACTACACTACAATTGTTTTTTTGATTTTTTCCTTACTACTTCGAACGTATTACTTTCAATTATCCAGGTTGGCGATTTTTTAACTTGGTTCTGTCTCACTTGAACTTGAACTCTGTGTTCCTAAATTGCCTCCCTTCTTGTACGTGTTCCGATCAGGGGAGGGTGTAGTGAAGACAGGGCCCTGCTTGCACACATTACTATGTTAGCATGAGCTTATTAGAAGTTTAAATGCCATTTGCCACTTTGCAGCTTTGCACACGACCCTACATGTAACTGTTGTTGTAAGTTAGACTGCTTGATTTTCCTCGCATGAAAACGGCTTGTTTTTAACATCCCTAGACTTGCATCGCGAACTTAGTCTGTACACTGTGTGCAGAAGCTTTCATGGTCACCATAACAATGTATGCTGTGATTCAGGTTGATCGATCCACGCTCTAGACACAAAACAAACACAGCTGCAGCTAACTAAAATTCCAGTGCCTTTAATATGGCACTGCATGCATGATTTGAACACTCTGAGAAAAACCTTTTCCAGTGAGAGAGCTTTGCTGATCCTGTGATGTGATTCACCCCTGCTGATCTTGGAGGTATTGCGTTCCCCATTCAAACCCAAAAGACCTTCTATTATTATTACAAAACCTAGTTCCTAGCAGGGGAGGGTGGTTCAGAAGGCACTATAGAACCTGTTTTCACTATCATTATAATATGATTTCTCCCTTTGTGTTTTATGGAATTGTAACCATGTGGATTGTTTTACTTCTAGTCATATGCCTGCTTATGTTAGCAAAAATACTGCATCGTTAAAATAAACCTTTTTAACTTTGCTGTGTCTCTGATTACTCACATTGTGGACTGGTATGTGAATAAAAACGAAAGTGTGTTCTTGATTCCCACCATTCCTGAGAGTACCCTAAGTCGCATGTTCTGGGTTGTCTAATCTTTGGTAGCTTCGCTGCAGGACAGAGAGCTAATGAGACACTGATGCTAGTCGGTTAGGGGTTGTGGGTACTGACGTGAGTTTTTTGGTACACCACAATTCACGTAGGTCCTGGGTTCCTGCGCACAGTCTGTGCATGAGCAGAATCCCTGCAACACCACACCAAAAAACAAGACATCCTGTGAATCCCAAAAAGAGAAAACAAGAAAGAAAATATTCCATTCGATATAAGTTGGTGTTCACCATGGGGGTGTAACAACAACTCGGTCAATAACAGCCCTTTTATGAAAAGAGTCGTGCAGCATAGGTAAGAATCACCTGCAGATATAAAATTGTAGCATGTTCAGAAATATAATTGAGCAATTTGTGGTGCCAAATAACAGAACCTGATAGGGTGTCTTATATATGTGGCTCACAGACCAGGGTAAAACAATCATGATGGTTCTGAGTGGCCGAGGGAAGGTGAATGCTGAGAAGTATCCGGTCCAGTAGGCTCAGGTGCCGTTCGCCGGGGGGAGGGAGACTTGGAGCATATTTCTTTTTTTACAGAATGCCGTTACATCCGCTGCCGTGTTGCAGACACAGGTCTTCCCATTAAGCTCCACATGCAGGCGGGCCGGATAAAACATTGCATACCGAAGGCCTAATTTACGGAGAGTGTTTTTAACATCACTAAATTTGCGGCACTCCTCCTGCTCCGTGGGTGTTAAGTTTGGATATAGTGAAATGTTGGCGCCCTGATAATGAAGTGGACCCATCTCCTGTGGCTTATAGAGGTCATTGTCCATATCCCTGTAGTTGAGGAGACGTGCTATGAGGTAGCGAGGGGGACACCCTCGGAGGGCCGAGGGTCCAGGGAATGGTGAACATGCTCCACAGCAAAGGTAGAGGAAAAACTGGAATGGTCCGATAAGGAGCTGCTCCATGAATGTGTCTGGCCGGCCCATGTTGGTAGTTTCGGCAATAACGGAAATGTTATGTTATGTGTTTGTTGAGCGCGACAGCTGCCCCAGCGACGGGGCGTCCCGACGCTAAGAACCATATCATAACCTACTGAGGAAAAGGGAGAGAAGGGGACTTACAGGGGAGGGAAGAGGTGAGTTTTAATAGCTTTACGGAAAGCGGACAGGTTGTCAAGGCAGCGGATGTGGAGGGAGTTCCAGAGCTTCGCTCCCAGCAGTCTGAAGGAGCGTCCTCCAGTGCGGCAGAACTTCGTGTGGGGAACCATCACTAGGTGTTGCCCCATAGAACGAAGGTTGCGTTGGGGGGTGTAGGGTATTATCAGCGAGCGTAGGAGTTCGGGCCCTCAGTTGTAAGAATTTTGAAGGCAATAGTGACGGCTTTAAATTGGATGCGGGCTTCCACGGGTATCCAGTGAAGTCTGTGAATGGTAGCTCTCGCGGAGCACCTTCTAGGAAGGCCTACTATTGCCCTGGCCGCAGAGCTCTGTATTCGCTGAAATCTCGTGGTCTCAGCCTTGTTCGCGCCTAGTAACATAGTCCAACCGGGCAAGGATGGTGGATTGGACGATGAGCTGCCGCGTTTTAGGGTCGAAGAAGCCTAGAATGGGATTAAGGCTTCTCAGCAGCCCAATACAAGTCGCGGCTACTTTTTTGGCGTGGGTCTGGTAGTTAAGCGCTGAGTCCAGCCATACTCCCAGGTTTTTAGCCAGAGATTTGGGGGGGGGGGGGGTTTGGGCCCAATAAGGGGGGCCACCAGAGGTCACTCCAGCAACTGGGGTTCTTGCCCAGGAGCAGCACCTCGGTTTTTCCTGCATTAAGTTGTAGGCAGTTTGCAGTCATCCAGTTGGCGACGGCGGCCAGTCCATCCCTAAATATTGTGGCGTCGGGGGAGAGCGCCTCATTGAGGGTGATTACCAACTGTGTGTCGTCTGCGTACGACACCAGTGTGAGATCCCATTTTTTGGCCACTTCCGCAAGAGGCTGCATGTACAAGTTAAAAAGGGATGGACTGAGGGCAGAGCCCTGCGGGACTCCTTGGCCTATAGCTTGTGGTTGGGAGATAAATGGGGGAGCTGACACCCGGAAGGACCTGCTGGTAAGGAACGATCGGAACCATTCCAGGTCCTGGATCCCAATGCTTTCCAGGCGCCTCAGAAGGATATCATGGGAGACCGTATCAAAAGCTGCGCTGAGATCGAGCAGTATCAGCGCAACACTCTGACCGGTGTCCATGATCCTCCGCAGGTGTTCAGTGGTGGAGAGGAGTGCGGACTCCGTACTATGCCCCGGCCTAAACCCGTGTTGGTAGGGGTCCAAGATGTTATTTCCTGCCATATGGTCATTAAGTACGGTGTTCGCATGAGCCTCTGCTAGTTTGGACACCCAGGGAAGCAGTGAGACGGGCCTGTAGTTCTCCGGTTTTGTGGGGTCTAGGGTGGGTTTTTTAAAAATGGGAGTGAACCAGGCCTGTTTCCAGCAAATGGGTACTGTGGCCGAAGAGAAGGAGAGATTGAGGAGCGAGGTCAGAGATGGGAGGAAGAAGTCCAAAGCTCCTAGAAAATGGACTGGTCTCATAGGATCTGAAGGGGCACCGGATTTCACCTTCCTGCAGAATTTAGCCAGATCCTCATGAGAGATAGCTGGCAGACAGGTGAGCCTGGAACCCTTGAAGGGGGCGTTGGGAGAGCTGGTGCGATCTGAGGGGTTGTGTGTGAAGGAGTTGTAGATCTTCCTCACCTTTTCAGTAAAGAAAGTGGCGAGGTCTTCACACTGCTGAGTTGAGGAGATATATGAGGCAGGGTTGCCACCGTTTTGTAGTTTTTGGACTATTTTAAAAATAGTTTTCGTGGGGTTGGGGCTGGAACTGATCTCCTTAGCATAGAAGGCTGCACGAGCAGCGCGTATAGCTTTGTGGTATGCTTTGAGTACGGCCAGGTATGAGTTTTTGTCCTCGTGGCTGTAGTCTTTCATCCAGTGTCGTTCTGCTCTCTTGCATTCTTTCCTAAGTAATTTCAATTTCTCGTCGTACCAAGGGTTGGCGGGGGTGTTACGTCCTTTATTCCATTTGGCCGGTATAATGGAGTCCAGTCCATTGGTGATCCAATCTAGGAAGGCAGCATACGACGTGTCAATGTCGTTTGTACGCTCAAAGTTTGGTTCCCCTAAGCTGGCAGAGAGGTCCATATTATGGAGTTTGTGCCAGGGCCGTTTCAGACAGGAGGCTGGTGCCGTTCTGTTGGGTAGGATGGCGACCGGAATTGCAAATGTGACCAGGGAGTGATCAGTCCAGGCCATGGGCTTAGGAGGATCAGCTCTGGCTTCTGGAATGTTAGTGAAGACCGGGTCAAGTATGTGACCAGCGACATGCGTGGAGGATATTATGAGAGGGGTCAGCTGCAGGGCTGTTAGGTCCGCTAGAAGATTACTGATATTAGTATCCGAGATGTCATCTAGGTGGAGGTTAAGGTCCCCTAGGATCGTGAAATTAGCGGAGCTAGTGATCCGTGCATGGGCTGTCTCTAGGAACTCCTCTATGAATTTCGAGGAAGGCCCCGGGGGTCTATGATAAAAAGGCCAGAAAGGGAGAAGTGAGAGCTAGTGGAGATTTTAAAACGCGCGCATTCACAGCCCGTAATGTTTTCCTTTAAAAATGAGCAGGTGATGGAAGTCCTATAGATGGCGGCAATGCCACTTCCCCTAGAGTCTCTATTGATATAGGTCATAGCGAACCCATCCTGTAACGTTAGATTGGGGATGCTGGTTAGTTCATCCCTAACAATAGGGGAGCGAGCAGACAGGTCGTTAAATATTCCCCCTGACCCTCCACACGTTTGTTTCTTAGTATCTAGAGCAACTTTTTAGTTGCGGGTCTATTCATATGAATGCGAACAAGAAAGGTTTGCATTTCTCCAGCTCACCCAACCTAATTGTGTGTGTTGCCCTTGTCCTCCTAGTTACTGCCACTGTCCCTCCTTCTGTGACCCTTGATGGCAGCAATACCACTCCTATTCTGCACATGCGCAATTACTCTGTTACAATCCCCCACTGGGGTGAGTGACGTTCTACTACAGAATGTATCCTGGAAGTGCCCACACTCCTCTGAGCATGTCGGTCTTCACTTTGGGATATACACGCAGGCACACCCTGTACCTTCCCCTTCATTAGTGCTGTTCATGTGGATAACAACCTTTTATCTATAATGAAAGCACCCTTATCATTATAGACGGTGCCGGTTTTCCCACCACTATAATGCGCAACACACTTGTATCCTGTAATGAATACTGTAGTAGGCCACTTGCTTCTCAGCACATCAGGATTTGGCAAACACACGCAGGACATCGAAGTCCACACCGATGTTAAACACTTTGTTTGCCGTCAGGCGCATGCCCGAGTGAACAGCGTCTCCCGCTATGGGCATGCGTGTAAATCTGTAGGCTGACTCCAGCTCTTTCATACAAAGACAGCATTCACACAGAGGGCGTAGAACGCTGTATTTTACATAGGCGGTTTGACATTTTGACCGCTTAAAGAAACGACTATGTTTGTCTACATAACAAGTTACTCTCGGCACTTTTGAATTTTACGCGCATGCGCGAAGAAGCAGTGTCTATCTTCGCGCCTGCTCCGAGATTGTGTGTACGCCCACTATGCCCCGCTTTTACTCCATCAGCGTTTACTTAAGGGTGAGGGGCGGCCTGGCAGTCACCTCCACGACCGCTTGGCATATGGATAGGGGTACCGACGGACAGGTGAGCTCGAGGGTACTTTCCTTCTTTGAGTATCTTCATGCAGGGGAGACATTTCCAGTGAGTACTTACAGGCAATATTAGATAAGATCTAGCCTTGATGGTACTACTATTCATATAACTGTTCTTTTCAAAAAAATTTAAGGGGGACTTGGTTGCCCATTAATTTTTGATACTGATTAATCCAGTTCACCATTATCTTTTCACTGGGTTTTATAGCAGTTCACAGGTTTGACTAAGTGAGGAGATCCTACATTACTTAAGCATATTTAGGAGCACTTCAAGTGTTCACATGAGGAGATCTCACAGTCAACATAAGATTATTTAGTAGCATGTTGACAGCGCAGCACATGCGGTTTCTGAAGGTGTCATAGGGGATGGTCTATGTGGTTGTTTTCTGGAGGACGGGTTACCTATCACACGTTCGTTGGGTTATGTGTGTAGAGCAATTGGCTTGGGACTAGTAGAGTTGCGTGCTCACTGTGTCCCCTTTTTCTACACCGCAGAGCGGGGCCTCATATTCCCGAGCGGTCGCCGGGTGAGGTGAGGCCTTCACCCACACAAGGCTGGGTGAGTATCACTGTGAGGAAATGCCTCTGAGTGATTAAGCTATTATGCTTTTTTCCATAATATGCAGAATGTCAATTATTCATGCAGGTGTTCTTGACTATACTTCACCCTACTGGCCCACAGTGACTAGTTTAGTTATACACCACTCCCTGACCTGTTCTGCTCTTTTTTGTGTTTCATGTCCTAACAATAGGGGAGCGAGCAGACAGGTCGTTCAATATTCCCCCTGACCCTCCACACGTTTGTTTCTTAATTCATCCCTAAGCCAGGTTTCACACAAGAACATAATGTCTGTGTTCTCGTCTATCAGAAGCGTTTTTACCTCTGCATGGTGTTTTACCAAGGACCTGACATTGAGCTGGGAGATAGTGAGCGAGGCCTGGTTACTTCTGGTAGCTTTGTGTCTAAGTAGACGTGGCTCAGATATAACTAATTTACAGGCCTTACATTGAAGAGCAGTTCGTCCAATGCAGCCCTCTAACTTGTCACAGCGTGGGCCCGGGTTGAGTGCCCAGAGGAGGTCTTTGTCGTAGACGTATGCCGTCCGTGATTTTTGAGCAGGGGGACTGGCGAGAGGCGATGACTTGGCGAGGACGGGCGAAGACGGGCTTGCTTAAGGCACGCAAACGGCGCGCCCGCTGCGCCCGTCCGCTGCGCGTACGGTGGTTGCACATAATTTCAAGTAAAGATGGGGGGCGGGGGCGTGGTCTCGGAGTGGGCGTGGCCTCTCGCCTCACCGACATTGGCGATCTCGTTTGTTTTGGTGCCTCGGCTCCGCTTACAGCGATAAGATTCGCTGTGCGGTGCGCTCGTAGTACACACAGGAAGTCCTGAAGTGCCAGGAAACAGCGTGAATGTTAAAAAAACAGTTATTCGTGACACAAGAGATAATTTTTAAAAAGAGGATCAAGGTGCTCCCGGCTTCCGCCTCAGGAGGTAACCGGTTTCAGTGAAACACTCTCGTTCAGTGTTTATATATCGGTGGAGGCGGGGGGCGTGGCCTCGGAGTGGGCGTGGCCTCTTGCCTCGCAGACAATGGCGATCTCGTTTGTTTTGGTGCCTCGGCTCCGCTTACAGCGATAAGATCCGCTGTGCGGTGCGCTCGTAATACACACAGGAAGGCAAATGTTATTCCTACAGGACTGGGCTTCATGGTCCTCGTTCTTAAAAGCAACTTGTTTCAGAATGCGTTCCATCTTGTCCATTCGTTTCTGCATGGTTGTGGTGCTATCCACTAATCCAGATATCCTCTACTCTGCACCATCAATCGTGGTCCCCTGGCGATCCAGTCGCTTACCCATTCTGTTTGTGCGCCCCCAGGTGTGTTGAAGCACGCATCCATTGCAATGAACCCTGCCTTGAGCTCTGCCATGATGGTTGCTGCATCAAGGGCTCTATCCGCTGTCTCTTCTGTGTCAGAATGAGAGCCTTAGCCTCTAACCAGTTTAGTACGGTCTAAAGTAAGCCTACACTGCTTGGGGTCCATGCAGCCCATGGTGGTGGGATGTCTGGCTGAAATGGCGCCAGTTAGAGGTGGCAGCACTGTGCTGTGTTAATGTTAGCTGTACCACAAACTGGTAGAAAAAAGGAAGGAGGTGCCAGCACAGTGCAAGCACAGCAGGCCAACAGGACGTCGGTGGGATGGAACACAATCTGAGGTGCAGTGAACCAGATTATTGAAGCACAAAAGATCCAGCCAGCACAGCGAGGGGGTAGAAGGCCTCCCAAGACCCACAGGAGGGTAATAAGACTTAACAGTGGCTAAGCAAAAGGGGAACCTCTCCTCTGTGGTTATTCTAGCAAGCAAGGGATGAAGCTTGGGAGCAAAAATGCACTAGGTTAATCTCATCTAGAGACCACCCACTGAGAGAGCAACCTGTAGGCAACACTGGAGGGTTGCAGGACTTCCCAGGACTGCATCTCGGTTAGTAGGGGGCTCAGTCTTCCAACACAGCTTGCAGCGTGCCCAGGGTCCAGCAGGAAGACAATTCACGCCCACAAGCCTATGGAGGACCGGTGCAGCGGAGAGCAGTACCCCCATAAAGCAAGCAGCACCTACTGGCTCCACCGCCGATTGCAGCGGGCTTGAACGTAGGGGGCAGTGGCTCCAGAGCCATCCCACGTGCGCAGAAGGGCCCTGCCGCCAGCCATGGGGCTCCCAACAGCAGGACACACGGGCTGCTGTCCCAGCAACCCCTGCAGTCAAGGGAGGTCCGCGGCCGAGTTGGGAAATGCTGGGTGGAGCTCCTATGCCGCCCGCGGCTACAGCTACAGGGTGATGCAAGCCAGGTACCACACCAGACAGGGAGGTGGTGGGGTAACCAGCCGCCCGTAAATTTCCATACAAAAAAACAAATTTGAGTTTAATGCAGTCACAAACTCAATATCAAACTAAATATACATGTTTGGCCCTACATTTACACTCAATTACTGTGCTCCATGCCAAAAAATGTCCCGATTAACAAAAATAAAATTTTGTGGCCCAATTTTTAATCCAGTGTTGAAAGAAGGGCTCCATGCTACGTGTATATACTCTCACCCCAAACATATCCCCACTTGCCATAAAGTGAACAAACCAAACCTTGCGCAGTGAATACCAAACCCATTTGAAAACAAATCATACGTGCAATGTTAACTAAATAATTCAACACACCTCCACCAATGGCGTGTTCCGCACTTTCCAAACAATGCGTGTGTGTGTGTTCAAATAAAACAACGCAAATTAATCGGATTTTTGTAAAACGTGTCACATGAAAAACCCACATCATATGAAATCTGAAAAAAACCAGCATGAGCATAAACTAAATAATCTGGTTAGTGTCCCAAAAAATTGCTAAAACACATACAATTAACAACCTACTCATTGATTCAAAACGTACAATATGTGTGTGGTTATACAATGAAATTATAAAGCAATTATGCATACAAAACTGTTTATACGTTTTGCTGGAAAATAACATCACAACAGTAAACCAGCTCGTGTTATCTGTGTATCGTACTATACCTGGAAAATGAACCTTACAGTGACCTATAGCCATAAAACTGTTTTCTTAACCATACAAACTTTCAAGTACAAGCATTTCATACCAAGGGTGCAAACTATACTGTGGACGCAAAATAGTATATATTAAAGTAAAAGTGGTAGAATGCGCACCAATAGTGTAATATAATTCAAAATTTTGCAATGCTCAAGGCAATATATGGTGCGTGCCGGAACTCACTTGTTGAACTTTTTTAGATCTTCCATATACTATAAGCTGTGCATCCTGGGCTCCGGGACTTGACGAGCCTCTAGCTTCTTTCTTAATAAACATATTTATGTTGTGGCCCTGAAAATAAATGTGGTTCAATAATACATGTACATTATTTAGAGCAAGTATTCTAATAAAGGCACATTCACATATTACTACAGTGTAACTAACATGAGGGAGCACGCCTTACAGTCTCTCAGAATGTCTGTGCTAATTTTGTGATAGAGCGACACCACTCTGCTAATACTTGTGAGGCATATTCAATCGTAATTTCTGTCAATATACTGATTTAACCCCTTATATGAGTCTTCTGGTTAAATACCTTTGTAACTACTACTCACAACAAGCTAACATGGAATAAACAGCATTTGTAGATCTGCAGAGAGCATTATATTATAGCCCGCCGTAGTGGGCTATACTGGCTATTAACAAGGGAGCGGGACTTTAATGGCTGGTATTGCCTGTTGTGTATCTAACACACGAGTCAGCGCGAGTACATGCTCGGCGCGAGGTTTGCTCGCGCATTCTTCCACATTCTTCCACATGGACTCGTGCCGACTCGTGCCAGTGTTTTCATTCAACCTTATGTCTCGAGTTGTATTATTGTTTGATTCTGCATCACTCGCGACCATATACAGTTTATTGTAGATATATGCTTTGCTGCAACTGTAATGTGTGTCAGTTACCGCGAACTCCTTGGAGACTTGAGCTGTATGCAGGAGTGCTTCTTTACGTGCAAATAAACTTATTATTTCATCAATTATTTGTGGATATTTACTCTACAATTTGGCGACGAGGGTGGGATGCATTGAACCTTCTGAGAAGCACTTCCTGTCTGATTTTATGCGAATTTACGCATTTTTATTTATTTTCTGTTGGAACTTAAAAAAGTTTCTGAATAACTCAATCGATTCCTGTACCTGTAAAGGAAGCGACGAACAGCCATCCGAAGGGCAGAATTCATTTATGTCCCTTTCTCTGCGTTTTGTAGTGCGCGTCTTCGTTTCACGCTGGTAAATCCTTTCTTTTACAGGCACAGCTGGAAGAGTTAAAGCGGAAGCCACTGCTGCATTTCTTTTGATACGCTAAGACGCTGCTTTCCATTGGTTACTCGATTTCTGATGAAACTAAAGAGGTGACTTCGTTTTTTTTCTCCGGCTGTGCCTTATTACAGTTTGAAATAACGGGGAAGCTAACCAAAGAACAAACGGAGTAAATGGAAAGGGAGAAAAGCGGATGGGGATTTGAAATACAGAAAAAAACACTTTAATCTTCAAATGAACACAGGAAAACGCTCTAACTTTCCAGGAATCGCTTGACTATTTTTTTTCTTCAACATCTAAGTACTTAATTCTCATTGTTACAGATATATATTTTTTTCATTTTTTCTTTTATGTTACACTTAGTGATATTCAGTGTGAATTAACTTATTTATTTACTTATTTTCATCACTATGTGTGCTCAAGGTTATACCCTTTCTCCTCCACAAAGTTATTGGTCAGCTGGTAGTTCTCCTTGTATGCCTTGGATTGAATGGAAAGCTTATTTCTTAAATTATATTGAGACATTAGATGCAAATGGTAAAATGAAGGCTCCAGAAAAAAAAGGTATTTTCTTACACTGTTTGGGACCTGAAGGATTAAAAGCCTTGAATCAACTCCCTACTTCACAAGCAAGTGGTGACATGAATGTGTTTGATAAGGCTGTATATGATTTTGATAAGTACTGCTCTCCCAAAGTATGCATAGGAATTTCTAGATTTAAGTTTTTTCAAAGAAAACAGTTAAGTGAAGAAACTGTAGGTAACTTTGTCTCTTCTCTGAAAACCTTAGCTTTAGATTGTAAATTTGGAAATTTACAAGAAGATCTTATCAGAGATCAAGTAGTTATGCACTCTAAAAATGAAACCATACAGGAAAGACTATGGATTAATGGTGATGAAAACTTAGATTTTGTAGTATCCATTGTTAGAAAAGCTGAACTTTCCTGTCGGAGTGCATTACAGGTTAAAGGCAAAGATGCTTCAGTCAGTAAAAATGTTGTTGCAAAAATTAATCATAAATATGACAGTAAAAATAAGGATTTCTCTAAAAAGAAACAAATATTTTCTCCCAAAGGAAATTCTGAAGATTCAAAGAGTAATCTTAAATGTTTTAGATGCAACAGCAAATCACATTTGGCAAATGACAAAACTTGTCCTGGTTTGAAACAGAAATGTTCCAATTGTGGCTTAAAAGGACATTTCACTTCTGCATGCAGAAGGGGTAATGTCAACCAAAAAGTCAAATGCATTGAATTAAGTGAAAATAGTGATGATGAAGATTTCACAGATGATTCCAATAACTGTTCTTTTGTATTGAACATAAAAGATTCTGTAGTCTTAAATGTAAATGACCATACTATTAAGAAGAAGCCATTATGTGATATGGTTATTGGAGGGGTAAAGATCAACATGTATGCAGATTCTGGATCACCTTACTCTATAGTGTGTGAATCTGTCTGGAGGAAATTATTTGTACCAAGACTAGGTAGTCATTTGGAAGAAAGTGATATTAATCCTGAGGGATATTCAGGTGGAAGGATAGATATTTTAGGGTTCAGAACTTTAGTTTTCAGGTTTAAGAACAGAAAGTGTATTGCAAAATTATATGTTTCAAAGAAGGGTCCTTCAGTTCTTAGCTGGTTTGATTTTGGTAAACTTGACATTGTGCTGGATCCTAATAGTCCCAATCCGGTGATGTTGATTGATGAGCAAAATGGCATATCTTCACTGATGTTAAAAAAAATTCCAAATGTTTTTTCTAAAGGCATTGGAAAGTTGACTAACTTTAAACATGAAATTCGCTTAAAGGATAATACTTGTCCTAAAATACACAAAGCTCGAAATATCCCCTTTGCTGTCAGAGAGGAAGTTAAGAATGAATTAAATGCTTTGGTAGAAGGTGGCATAATAGATAGAATAGAATCATCTGAATGGGTTTCGCCCATAGTGGTTGCTAGACGGGCCAATGGCAAGGTGAGATTATGCATTGACCTTCGCCATCTTAACAATAATATTGTTGTAGACCAATCCCCTCTTCCTCGTATCTCTGAAATGTTGTCTGTGGTTGGGGGGTCAAATATTTTTTCAACCATCGATTTATCTGCTGCTTACCATCAGATAGAGCTAAATGAGAAGAGCAAGGACTTAACTGCTTTTATTACACCTTTTGGGTGCTTCAGATTCAACAGGATTCCTTTTGGTCTGGCGTCCGCAGCAGCAATTTTTCAGAGGGTTATGCAAGACATTTTAAAAGACTGTAAAATGCTATCTGTTTTCAGGATGACATATTGGTTTTCAATGATGACAAGGACAAGCACATTACTGCTTTGGAGGAAGTTTTGAATGCACTTAATGTACATGGCCTTACCATTAAGCATGAGAAATGTAAATTTGGTGTTCATTCTGTAAATTACTTAGGTCATGAACTATGTGCAGAGGGTGTCAAACCAAAACCTTCACTTTTAGAAGCAATTAAGTCGGCTCCTCATCCTTTATCTTAAGACGATGTAAGATCCTTTTTAGGGGTAGTCGAGTTCTACGCTAGGTATGTGCCTGACTTTTCGTGCAGAACATATAATATCAGGTAGTTAATTAAAAATAGAGTTGTTTTTGAATGGACAAGTGAATGCGAGAAGGAGTTCTGTGATGTGAAGAATGCTATCTGCTCAGCAAGTGCGCTCTCTTGCTTTGATCCTTCTCTGGAAAACATTATTACTACTGATGCTAGCGCGAAAGGACTGGGTGCTGTGTTTACTCAAAAGAATAAGGAGGGAAAAGAAGTTATTATTGCACACGCTTCCAGGGCTCTTACTCCTGCTGAGGAAAAGTATTCCACAATAGAAAGGGAGACGTTAGCGTGCATTTGGGCTTTAGAACATTTCAGAGTGTTTGTCTGGGGTAAGGAGTGTACACTGAGGAGTGATCACAAACCTTTGGTACGGCTTCTCACTACAGAAGGCATGTTGAGAGCTTCAGCCCGTATTGCACGCATGTCCATGCGTTTACAGGATTTTATTTATAATATACAATATTTACCTGGCAGAGAAAATGTTTCTGCTGATTTTTTATCTAGGATGCCTTTACCAATTCAGGAGGATTTACACAATGAGTGGGACAATTTCCAGATTGCCATGATTCATGATGAGGGTCCCATTTCCATTGATCAAACTCTGTGGAGAGAGAAATTTGAAGATGATGAAATTTTAAAGAATGTTGCCAACTATATCACTGGTACTTGGCCTGACAAAAAGTGTTTGAATTCAGAATTGAAAAGCTTCTGGGAAGTGAGATCAGAACTTTCATGTTGTGAGAACATCATAAAAAGGGGTGAACGTATTGTTCCACCAGTGGGTGTGGGGAAAATTATAGTTCTGCAGGGTCATGAAGGTCATAGTGGCATGGTTAGAACCAAGCAACAGGTTAAGCATTTATTTTGGTGGCCAGGGATGGATATGTTTATTGAACGATTGGTTAGAAATTGTGTGGTATGTGCCAACTCAGATAAGTCTTTAGTTACTTTAAAACCCAATATGGGTGCACATACTATTCCAAACAATCCTTGGGAGACCATTGCCATAGATATCATGGGTCCTATTGGTTGCGAGTCCAAGTATGTCATTGCAGCCATTGACATTTTTTCTAAATGGCCAATTATCAAAATTGTCCAAAAAATAGATACTGATTCGGTTCTGTGTTTTCTAGATAAAGTCTTTATTGAAGAAGGTCTACCGGTAAGAATTATATCTGACAATGGTGTACAATTCAATTCAAAGAAAGCCAATGACTATTTTTCAAGGCTTGGGATTGCCCATTCCACTACTTCTTTATACAATCCTAGTGGAAATGGAGTAATAGAGAGGTTCAATAGGGTCCTGAAGGGCGCTATACAGTTTACTAGTAATGATGACAAAAAATGGGAAGTTGAAATTTTTAAGAAAGTGTGGATGTACAGGACAACCACGAATTCAATGACTGGGTATTCTCCTTTTGAGATCATGAGGGGGAGAATTCCAAGGACTAAAGTGAATCCCTCGTGGTTGGTGAAATCCACTTCTTCAAGTGTGGATTTGAGTTTAGTTAAGGAAAACCTTATTCGCACTCATTGCTCTAATAAAAAGTACTTTGATGAGAAATGTGGTTCAAAAAAGGATCCGAAAGTGGAAGTTGGTATGATGGTGAAGGTCAAAAAACCATGGAAGGTCAAGAAGGGTGAAAGTTCATTTATGGGTCCTTTTGAAGTTTTGGAGGTATTAAAAAACTCTGTGAGATTATCTAACAATAAAGTTTGGAACCTGAGTAGAATTGCTATTCTCAAAGCTGACACGGATGTTTACTGCAAAGAACTTATTCCTGGACATCCTGATCTTTCTTTTTTGGATGAGGATTTCAGTGAGGGTATGGTTCGTGATGATACAGATGCTATACCTTGCTGCTCTAGTAGTTGTTACACCAATCAGGATACTGCACCTACAGTACCTTCTTGTTCAAGTGATAATTTCACTAGTCAGGAGGTTACTGTTCAACATGGCGTTTCCTTACCCAAAAGAGTTACTAAGAAACCCAAGTGGTTGTCAGATTTGTTTGCTTTCATGACAGGAAAAGTGTAATTTTCCAGTTTTTTTTTTCTTTCTTTGTTTTTTTCATAAGGAGGGAAGGTGTGTTGTGTATCTAACACACGAGTCAGCGCGAGTACATGCTCGGCGCGAGGTTTGCTCGCGCATTCTTCCACATTCTTCCACATGGACTCGTGCCGACTCGTGCCAGTGTTTTCATTCAACCTTATGTCTCGAGTTGTATTATTGTTTGATTCTGCATCACTCGCGACCATATACAGTTTATTGTAGATATATGCTTTGCTGCAACTGTAATGTGTGTCAGTTACCGCGAACTCCTTGGAGACTTGAGCTGTATGCAGGAGTGCCTCTTTACGTGCAAATAAACTTATTCTTTCATCAATTATTTGTGGATATTTACTCTACATTGCCCAAGGCAGAATTTTCTAACAAATAAAACAAAGGCCTCTCGGAGCTCAAGGTGAATTAAATCCCTTTTGGGTCCAGGAGGCCTTTGTTCACAGCAGCAGCTGTGAATGCAAAAAAAACCAAAACATTAGAATGTGGGCTTCTATCTTCCTGTAAAAGCCCAGATCACTATTGTCTGCAATGGAGTGCTCAACATTGTAATGTTCTAATATTTATTGCCATTGTTAGGGGCAAGATGACTGACTCATGGCTTCAGCTCTGGAGAGTCATTGACCTCCCCACTCAAAACAGTAATAGCATTTTACCATCTGCATAAATAGTGCATAATGAAATGAATGAAATCTTGTTTTGATTATACAATATAATCATAAAATACTGAAAATTAAGCACACAAAAAACACAATTTATAAATATACATAATAAAAACCAACGTCATAACAATGTAGCAAAATGTATAAATACTAAAAAGCACGCCAAGTTGCTGCACCCAGAAGAGCGGTTCACAATACAGTATTATGCATTCATAACTTTATTCCAGTGTAAAGTACCTTTCAGAAAAGAGGCGGCAGCCAGCATAACTGCATGATCAGATAATTCCCAATAACTGAAGTATAAAAAAGCAGGCCGGAACTTTTGAAATCCCCCCCCCCCCCCCCCCCCCCCCCCCCCCCCACCCCTTCATAATAGTAATTAAATACTTGTCATAAAAACTCATAAAATGTAGAAAACACCAAATGCTACAAAGAATTATGTAAGCAACCATCCCATGGACAAACCTCAGCTATTTTTGGTTCAAACTGTCCAGGTGGAAAACAGATAAGTGATCAAATAGACCCCAATCGAAATTTAATCAAAATAAATCTTTCTCATAGATGGGTAACAACAACAATGTAAGGTTCAGGACCTGCCACAGTTTGCAGGGATAGAAGGGATTTAAAGGTCTCCCTCATAAGCACCTCTAAATCCCTAACTTCTTTTAGATGCTATAAAATCTGATCCCAACTGCCTTTCTATATCCCCATTGCTAAGGAAATGCGGCTCATGAAACAGGTCAGGGTACCTCAAGGTCCAAGCAACAGACTCCGCATAACTCAACCATGGTATTGTGAGACCAAGCTCTCACCCAAAGCAGTCGTCAATCACATCCCTATTCATCCTGTGTGATATCCAAACCACACTGAGATCGATGGTAACCTGGGATCCAGTTTCACAGAATCCTAGTAGTCTAGGCCCAGTTCCATATGCGCAAATAATGACTAGCTATTAGGAACCAGGCCCAACAACCGCCTGCAGAAGCAATTCTTCTCTTGCTGTAAAGCTTTAAAATGTCGATATCCCCAAATGGCTGCACCATACAGAAGAACCTGAAGGCATTTCATTTTATAGATCTGGAGGAAGGGTAATGTGGGTCGATTATCAATCTGTTTGGAAAATTTAAAAAGAACACTACAGGCTAGGGAAAAGCAGGAACACCGCTTAGACATGTAATGCAGTTCAGACAATCAAAAGTAACCCCCAGATAGGGGAAATTGGGTACCCTGGTGTCCCAGGGTGAGGTGAGACTGGTCGGACAGTTGTAATGGAGGACTGACTCGGGAAGCACGGTCTGATGAAGCAGAGCCAGAGAGCTTATGTAGGCTTTTAAGTGAAGGTTTTATTTGGGTATAAGTCTTTCTCCTCCTGCTGGTAATTCTTTCTCTGGCAAACGCTGCTGAATCATACACAGTCGTGCGAAGGGGATCCAGCTTGCCTCGGGGTTCTGGTCAGCTCGTCCCACAGGGTCAGGAGTCGCCGTATGGAAGGAAAGAGACAAAGGACATATTAGGAACAGGTTTTGGGACCTTCTGACAGTAGGGCCGGGAGTGAGGGAAACCTGTGCCAAAGTGAATATGTACAAGTAAGGACCGTGGGGCAGTGCTCGTGCAGTACAGGGAAATAGGGGCTGAGAGCTTTACAAGGGGCTGTACAAATCTACAGTCTACTCAGGAGGTTGGACTCGGTGTCCCATACCTGTTGGAGTCACGCTCCTCCCGTGGGAACGTGGCAGGGCGATGTGTTAAGACGTTGGCCTCCTGGCTTCTCCGTCTCGGCTCCGGTCTTGTTCTCCTCACGATATCGGTACACTCCTTTGCTGTATTCTCTCCTCGCCTCCAGGGAAACGCCGTCTGACGCTTCCTGGTTCCGGCCCCCTTTTGACGTTGGCGTGATGCTCCAAAGGGGCGGGGTTACATCTGCGGGATCCTTCTCGTTAAAGGGACAGGGTTCCATTCCTTCCGCTTTTGGCCACCAGTAGTCTGGATCTCCGGTCTTCCACTCCTCGGCTACTTCACGACCAGGCTGCTGTGGGGAGGGAACAGAGGTACGTGAAATCCTGGGGGCAGACCACCAGTCCGGAGTCTGACCCTCCATCTCACACAGGGGGCTCTCTCTGTCACACCCGTTAACCCTGTTACCCTATATGACAATAGATCTAGTTTTAGCGTTTTTTTGCCCACATATTGTGTAGTGTTTTGGTACTATTCACTTCCAACTCATCCATGAAGTTGACAAAAAGGTCAACAAGAATGTTTAGCCCATTAGCCTTTCCGGCCATCAGCACTGCATCATCCGCTTAGAGGAGGGAGGGCCCAGGAACTGATTTTACCTTGGGCAGGTCTTTCCCGTGTACGACCAAGTAAGTGTTCATACCATTGATGTATAGGAGAAAAAGTAATGGTGCCAGCACATATCCTTCATGGGAGGGCAAAAGATTTGAAACATTTCCCACCCATGCCGTATCTCACTGATGCATTCACATCTTAGTACATACTAATAATACATGTATTCAGTCAGACTGAAAATAAATGTGACTCAATACGTTCTAACGGATTCACACATATATTACTTTGAGTCCAAAGGTCAAATCCTGTGTTTATACCGCATTAACGCTTCATTGTATTGAGAATAACATTGCTTGTTTCCTTGGATTCAATCCGGTAATCGGTTTACACGAGAAACCAACTGTGGCCATATTCACAAAGAATTTTGGGTGATTATATCTCACAGTGCGAATTTAACCCCTTTGAGATTTGTTTGTTCACATATTTTTGTTAATAACTACTGCACATTAAAAGGAACATGGCATAAAAAAGCACATGCACATCTGTTGAGTGTAATATGATGTTTGTTACCAGAATCTTTATAGTCCTTTTGCCCTGTACTACGTCAGTTGTTAAGAGGATTCTCTCGTTACAGGCCTTTATGATGACCTACAACTCGTATGGGGGCTTTTAACGGCTGTTACGGTCTTCAGCAGGGGGTTATATTGCTTTTGTAACCATCTTTGTTCATAACTCAAGTGCAGACATCTACTTATGATGTTGTCCAGCTTTATACCTCTGCCTCCGTTGCTATTTGTTGGTCTTTTTAAGCTTCGAAGATGCAGACTCTCTTTTTTTCACAACATTCACAGGTATGACAAGTTACCTTTAACCTGCAGATCGTTAAACTTCATGTAAGGTTAGGGCGCAATTTTCTTTTATTTGAAGTGCCTCTCTTAAGTCAAGTCCCCACACTGCATAACGGTAATATGTAGCATATTACACTCTGATGATGAGCATGTATACTATTGGAGCCTATTTTTGAAAAATAACATAAAATTATGGGTGGAGATTTACTCCCCCAAATGTACTTTTATGTGTTTTTCCTGTTGACAATCATTCCTACTAGATTTTCAAGCCCACATCTGGTATTGTCATGTGATATATCCCCTTCTATTCCCCCTTTGTGGAGTTCTACATAGCATAGAACTCTGCTCAGGCGAAATGGACCCTCATGGGCAAATGCAAAATTGTATTATTTTTTTGATCAGAGAAAACCTTTATGACTGTGGTGAAAGCTGCTGCACCCCCACCAAATCTGAGGGCGATACAGTGCTCTTCCCAGCCTTGAACAGTAGCTAAAAATGTGTTTTTTATATAGCCACTACTGCCTGAGGGCGCCTCGACGCTCTTGGGCAATAGAGTGGTATATATAAACATATTTTATTTAATTACTCCCGCCCTTGGTTGGGGTAAATATCTGCCCATTTCGAGCAGGTGTGGGGCGAGTGCAAATAGTCTGAGAGTAGTTGTTGCAAATACTCTCTTTTTTGGCATTACCAAACGTCCAAGGCAAACCACTCTGGAATACCTACTTCCCACCCATTGAGATGGATTTACTGTTGATGATTTTCTTGCTGTGGTAGTGAAATTGACAGTAGTCCATGCATTTACGCTTATTAGGAACAGGAACAGGAATCCTCTGTGAATTTCAGGCAGGTAGTCACCCACTTTGCTGCGGAATTCTTCAGGGGTCAGCTTTGAGCCCCACGTCATTTAATGTCTAAGTGATACCAGTGGCGCTGATGGCCAAAGCCTGAGGCATCTCCCTGGTGTCGTATACAGACCCTTTGACGGAGGAAACTGACCTGGGTGTTGCCGTTCTGCTGGTTGCTGGTTGCTGCTTAACGCCAACTCTTTTTCCACCGAGCCTCCCCTTATCCCTGGAGGGATCCGCCTGCCGCCTGCTAACAACTTGCAGCACCCGCTTCGCGGATGCCGCTGTGCGGCGTGTGGCGAGGGGTCGAGGCTGCTGGAGAGTTTGCCGGTAGAAAAAGGAGGAGGGAGCACCGCGAGTCTGCCGAGGGAGCGCGCCGCAGGGACTCTCAAGACCAGGAGCCCCTGCGCTGCACAGGTGTGCACGGCCGTGCCCCCCAGCAAGACACGCCCCCCTGGCTGTCCAGGACACAAAAGCGGGAGCCTTCTAACCTCCAGTGGGACCCTTTGACGGAGGAAATTGACCTGGGTGTTGCCGGTCTGCTGGTTGCTGGTTGCTGCTTAACGCCAACTCTTCTTCCACCGAGCCTCCCCTTATCCCTGGAGGGATCCACCTGCCGCCTGCTAACAACTTGCAGCACCCGCTTCGCGGGTGCCGCTGCGCGGCGTGTGGTGAGGGGTCGAGGCTGCTGGAGAGTTTGCCGGTAGAGGAAGGAGGAGGGAGCACCGCGAGTCCGCCGAGGGAGCGCGCCGCAGGGACTCTCAAGACCAGGAGCCCCTGCGCTGCACAGGTGTGCACGGCCGCGCCCCCCAGCAAGACACGCCCCCCTGGCTGTAACGCCCCCTTATTTACAACGGACTATCGCTCAGCGGGACGCAAGCTGGACGCCGAGCGAAGCCCGAGCAAAGGGCGGGCAGTCGGTGGCAGTCAGGGGCTGACAGAGGCTGGGCTGGGCCATCCCTCTTTCATTTATCGGTTTTTGTCCAAGATCTCAGAGTCTATCTGTGGGTCTCGAGGCCAATATGTCAACTCGCTCTGGTAAAGCTTTGAGGGGTGGGGGAGAAAGTGCCACGGGGAGTACTATGATTGGCACAATGGACAAATGTATTACTAGGGTAGCTGCTGTCATCAAAAAGGAGATTGCAATGACGGAACGTCGCCTCTCACAAGACTCCTTTCCCTCCAAACGCTCCTCCTTGGGAGCTGTTGCACATTCCCTGTCCCCAATCTCCACCTACCCTACCTCTCCCTTGCCCGTGATTCTGTCCGGAGAGCCACATATTGTAGCTATAGAGGCAGGTATTGATAGGATAGAAAGCCTCATAACCAATCCCCTTCCCTCCAGCCCTAGCCCAGTTGCTGCAGAGCCCTGCCCCGTTCCATCTATAGCTACCTCCTCTGGTCACAAGTCCCAATTCTCTTCCGAGGTTCCCACACTAGGTCAAAAACCGTTGCCCCAGGTACGAGCCGGCCGGGTACATAAGAAAAGAAAAAGGGCGATCAGCATCCGGAAGGGTAGTTACTCCTCGCTTTATAAGATTCCTAGGATACAGTCCCAAAAGGGTCCTACGCATCCAGAATCTGGAGGGCCAGAACCATCTGGGAGCTTTACCCCACTAGTTCCTGCTGCTGAAACCCCATTGCCTCACTACCCGGTCCCGGCATTATTTACACCTTCAAACGAGGGTTCTTCCCTCGAGCCCTTCGAGAAACTGGTCAAGTCTTTGCTGGTACCGCTTATCGACCAAGTAAAGAGTCTGGGGGATAGGTTAGACAGATTCGAACAGACCACCCGGGACAATTTTTTCTCCCTGAAAACCCTCTTTAAACTACAGTCAAGGCTCAGGGAGGACACTGCAGACGGGAACGAAGGGAAACGGGATTCTGTGGGCCCATCACAGGGACACCAACCGGCATTGCCTGCTCAGGCACAAGCGACTGGGAATGTTATAACACCAGCACCCCTAGCTGGTGCAAAACAGACAAAGCCGACTCCTACTACTCATGTCGTTCAGGTCCATGCTAGTCCCCCCTCAGCAGTGAGAACACCCAAGTCTAACCCTGCCCAAAAGAAACGGCAAGAAGGAGGGGCTGGTCCCAACTCTAAACCATCGGCCGCTCCGCCCACTAAAGCCAGTGGAGTAGCCATGACTCTAAAGGCAAATCCATCCTCTTGTCCACCTAAAAACCCGACCCCAGTGGCTATTCCACAAAAGGTGGTACGCAAGTGCCCCCCAGTTAACCTCCCCCCTGAGTGCCAACCATACGTTGTTGTCCTAATCAAGGCCCCCCCCTTGAAGGACACCCAGCAGGAAACCCACCAGGCACTGAAGAATAAGGTCATTCACTGGTTGCAAGCCAACAGACCCCTTCCATTGGGCGTGGACGGCCTGATTCTCGGTGTACGCAGGGTAGGTTGGATTGGCCAGGGGAAAAAACTATTCGAGGGGGATTGTGTGGTGGTCAATTTCCAAGACATAAGTCGTAGTCTAGGGCGGGACACGGCCGGTCCCGGAGTCGAAGCAGTCGATTTAACATTCTTCTACCCGCGGCCGGCCTCGAACTCCCTAGCCAACCATCCCGTGTTCCCAACCCAAAATAGTGCTTACGGCCAATGACACCCAGCAATAACTGTAGCGCAGTCGCATACAGTTTTGCCAATGCCGAGCTGGGGCACTAGGGGGTTATTGACTTCTCGACTCCCCTGAGGAGGCTCGGGTTGTCCGGTGCTCCGACGCCCAGCCCCCTTTTACTGCTAAAAATAAAGAATCCTTGACCTCACCAGAGGAACAGGCTGCCCTAGCGATCACAGGGGAATTAAGGGTGGTGAGGGTACCACTTGAGCCTGCAGTTGTTTGTCCTACCGTGGGAGTTGTAGACTTAACTGGCCCTGTCGAGCCCTGTAACATTGCGGCTGTGGCGGACCCACCTATTAGGGTTCTCAGCTGGAATGTGGCTGGTCTGGACAGGAAGCTGTCCCTGCCTGACTGGAACTCACTTGTGGAGCAGTAGTCCATATGTCTGTTCCAGGAAACCTGGAGTAAGGAGCCCTTACACAAGGCAGGATATTCTACTCACCACTCACCAGCCGTCCACTCAGAAACTGGTAGGGGTCGCCCTTCGGGTGGCCTCCTCATCTGGGGGGTTTCTGAACTTAATTGTAGTGTGGAGGAGCAGTACACTAAATGCCCAGACCTCCTTAACATCTCCCTGAAAAACTCAAAGGGACGTGTTCTTCTAAACATCTTTAACATCTATGCCCGAGGTATGAAGGGGGGTAGAGAATCCCCAACCATAGCCTGCCTGGAGGCTTTGCTCCGATCCTCACCACATAAGCACTGTACTTTGGTTGCGGGTGACCTCAATTGCACCTTTGAGCCCCTTAGCCCCGAAATCACACAAGATCAAGAGGAAAATGACAATAGGTGGGGGATACCAGCTTTAGAGCTCAGCCCAATCAAAAAATGGACAGAAGTGGTGCTCCAGGTTAATTCCCTAACAATGGAGTTTGACCTGAGGGCCGTTAATGGCAGGACTGGTCTGACAAAAAGGGAGCCCATACATACAATAGGCCCGCGCACACGTCAAGAATTGATTATTTTCTTCTTGACGTACACCTATGGAGCATGGTAAAAGATATGGTGATTATACCCTCTGTCGAGAGTGACCACAACCTCCTCTCACTTACCCTGTCCCATAGGTAGTTAGATGGTACAGGGAGCAGAACCGCTTGTACCCCCGCCCCGGATATGTCATCGGTCTCTAACTGCGGACGACGGCTAAAGTGGGCTAAGCTGTCGCTCTCAGTGGAGAAAACTTCCACCATAACGCAGCTTTTAGCTGCAGCTTTAGAAAATCTCGACTCTCCTGAGGTTGGGCTGATGGAGGTGCCTGCAAGGTTCTGTAGCCTAACCCAGGCCATTAGTGACCTTTTTGTTGTCCCAGTCAGTGCCAATAGGAAGAAACTGTGTCCACAGGCTAGGCAAGGCTGGTTTAAACGTAAGTGCAGGGAGGCGAAGACACTGCTCGTTGAAGCAGTTAAATCCAAATCACAAATCAGGACCAGGGAGGCAAGAAGGCTATACTCTCACTGCCAAAAAAAAAAAGCTAAGAAGGAGTGGGAGGATAATTACTGGCAGCACCTCTGAGCTGCTAGTCGAGGGAGAGATGCCAAAGGGTTTTGGGACCTGGTGGGCAGTAGGAATCGTCCTGATGACACCCTGAGGACCTGCACTATTACTGCCCAGACGTGGTTTAACCATTTTATGACACTCTATTCCGCCGTTGAAGGTTCACTTAATGATCCCTTTATCCTTCCCCCATATACCCTGAATAGAGATATGGATCTTTTCTCCGCACGGGAGGTCACAAATCTGATTAAAACTCTGACACCATTAAAAGCTGCTGGCCCGGATGGGTTGCCAGGGGACCTTCTTCGAGCCTATCCAAGCGAATGGGGGGTACTGATCTCGGCCCTTCTTAATGCCATTATCGAGGGAGGATCTGTGCCAGAGTCCTGGAAAGGGGCAGAGGTAGTCCCAATTTTTAAAAAGGGTTGTCGGGATCTACCAGGGAACTACAGGCCAATAAGCCTTATAGACTCAACCCAGAAGGTGGCGGGGAAAGCTATTTTGGGGAGGATCCTCCAATGGGTGGATGATAACCATATACTGTCTGATATGCAAGCTGGGTTTCGCTCAGGCACAGGAACCATCGAACAAGTTTTTAGGCTCCTGTTACTTTACTGGAAGGTGGTGGAGCTGGGCAAGGGCAGTCTTTATTTGGCCTTTATAGACCTGAAGACTGCCTTTGACCTGGTTCCTAGGGAGGAACTCTGGAGGGTGTTGTATGGTCTCGGGATGCCCCCTTATATCTTAAACCTCCTTATCAAATTGCATAATGCCAACTATGCCCAGGTCAGATGGGGGTTGAATGGGGAAAAGACCGATAAGATCCGGGTCGTGAGGGGTGTCCGGCAGGGCTGTGTTCTAGCTCCCACCCTATTCTCCCTCTATGTGAATGGGGTGGTAGAGCACCTGCTTGGTGAGCCAGCAGACGCCCCCACATTGGGTGGCGTAAAGATCCCAACACTGTTGTTTGCCGACGACACCCTTCTCATTTCGAAAACCCCCCAAGGCCTCCTGAAGCTCCTGAACCGCTTCCAGGAATTTTGCACTAACAGAGGACTTGTCATCAATGTGGACAAAACGAAGTACTTAATCATGCAACCCCCCCCCCGTAAACTTGGCCGCCCCCCGATTCTGAACGCCATCCCCCTTGAAAGAGTGGCAGAATTTGATTATCTGGGAATCCGTTTGAGTGATGTTATGAGCTGGACTCCCCACATCAACAAAATGACTGTTGGACACAAAAGGGTGGGGGGGGCCCTCCTCAAGGAGTACAGCAACTCATCAAAACACTGTGTAGCTCCGATAATAGACATCTATAAAGCCCGAGCTGTATCCGCATCACTCTACGGAGCCGAACTATGGGGCCTAGGCAACATGGAGTCTCTGACCAAGGCAGAGAATAAATTCATTAAGGACCTCCTGGCTATCCCGACGAGCACCGCGACAGTCCCGGTGCTAATGGACGCGGGTTGCAAATCAATCAAGGACCAGGCCCGCCTCCGACCTCTCCTGTTTTGGGCTCGCCTGTAGAGGGTCCCGGAGCTAAAATCTTATGCAGACGGGCTGGCAGAGGTGATGTGTTCGGATGGTTGGCAGAAGATCAAATGGCTTGGGGACATTAAACATCTGCTACGGGACCTGGAATTGGGGTCTTGCTGGTCCAACCATTCAGCTCCCCCAAAGGAGTCCCTAAAAAAACGATATTGGGAATGGGTTTCTGCCAAGCTCAACAGCAATCAGCGTCACCAACTCCACCGCAGCTTATTTGAAAATAAAAGACGTTGCCTTCGAGCCCTATCTGGACATTATTACCATCGCCATGGACCGGGCTCTCTATATCAAATTCAGACTAGGGACCTTACCCCTTGCCGACCTCCTTTCTAGGTGGAATATGTCTAAGCAGGCATCACGCCATTGTGCCTTATGTACTGACAGACCCGAAACTGGGGCACACTTTCTTTTTGAATGCCCGGATTACGCGCGCCCTAGATCACATTGGCTTAAACCACTCTGTAAAGAATTGGGCACTCGCCAGTACTTGGTGGCTCTACGGATTTTACTAACTGATACAGCCCCTCCCATTGTTTGTGCCGTATCCAAATTTTTAAAATGGGCCTGGTTGATCCGCCTAAAAAGACTGTCTATATCAATTTAATTCTTTTTTAAAATAATTTATTCTGATTAATTGCTGCTTTTATCTCTCCATTTTAAATGTACAGTCTTTTTTACGATGTGCTGTTTTATATATTTTCCTTGTAATGCTTTTATGATATATGCATATTGAAATAAAGCAATCAACCAACCATATACAGATGACACCCTTCTGATGATCACCTTTTCTAATAATCCCAGCCAGGACACGAGCAAAATTCAAAGCAGACTTAATGGCCATCTCGGAGTGGATAACGACTAATTGTTTGCAGTTAAATTCAGCCAAATCCGAGATCCTAGTGGTAGGCAAGGACTCCCATGTCTGGGACAACGAATAGTGGCCTCCTGCTCTCGGAGTACCCCCGCACCTCAACCTGTGGTGAAGAATTTGGGCATTATGTGGATAAAGAACTTAATTTGGAGGTGCATGCCAAATCGGTCGCTAGGAAATGCTTTGGTCTGTTGTGAGGCCTAAAGCCTATACTTGGTTTGACCTTCAAACACGTCAGCTGGTCATCCAAGCCTCTATCCTGGCCAGATAAGACTATTGTAACGTGTTACTTTTGAGTTCCAATAAATCTGTGATTAAAAGACTGCAGCGGGTCCAGAGCGCTGCAGCTGGTGCGATCTTTTCCCTCCCGAAACAAGGTCATGTTTCCAACCTCCTCCGCCTACATTGGCTACCCCTTGAACAAAGAGTTTGTTTTAAAGCACTATGTATCACGCATAAGATTCTCACAGGCATCGGCCCAGGAATCCTAAGTGATCTATGCTCCTACTACGTACCCACACGAGGGTTGCGCTCAGCGGATTTGCTATTTGCCAGAATTCCATGTATACGGAGGGTTAGATCTGGTGGTCGATCTTTTAAGTGGTTGGCTCCTGCTTTTGCTTTAATAAACTTCCTCCCTCTACTTATTCGTAGCAACCCTGATCAGCTAACCTTCAGAAGTCTGGTAAAGACCTGGCTTTTCTCCCACTGCTAATTTTTTGCATTGCCTCCTCACCGTGTTCTGCTTCAGCCCTTGGACGCCTCAATGCTGTGGCAGCTATACGCTTTACAAGTATTTTAACATAACATAGCATAAAATACATTTGCGGCCCAAAAATATTTGTGCTACACAATAGCTTATGTTTTTTAGGATAACTGTTATATTAAGGACTCGTGCACACATTTATTACTACAATACATAGGTTGTATTCCAAGTTCATTACCACATTAGTGTGAAAGACACCTGAGAAAATTGTTTACCACCTCACAAATTACGTATTATATTTACTTAACATGTGAAATCTACTTTATGCTTGAGCATCTTCAGTGTGATTTTACCTTACTTCACTGATTTGGCTACCGGTATCCTGATTGTGGTTAAATAACTTTTTTAACAGTCAAATACACAGGACGAGTACCATGGCATAAATCATATACTGTGGGCATCATGACCTACTGGACGCTTCACCTTTCGTGAGTGTCACATTCCCAAACTTAAGAAATGGTCATAAATAGCATATTTTTCTCTGGGCAACTGCAAAAGTACTAGAACTAGTTTATAGCATCCGATCTAAGTTGGGCCTGGCAAGTTTAGTACAGATTGTCCTGGGTGGGGGAATAAAGGAGCGGTCAAATAAAGTAAATTTCCCTGTTTAACGCCCATATGATTTGTGCTCTCGACTACAGAAAAAAATGGCTGAATGGATTTGTATCAAAGTAGAATCTTATTCAAAGAAGTGTGTTTGCTTGGGTTTGGTGAAAATCTGTTATAGTTTTCAAGACATGACGTTACAAAGATGTGTGTTATTGGCTTGAAAAAGTTGAGAGATTTCTGCTCGCTTAACCACTGGGAAGTGCAAATGTAGAACATTTTCATGTGCCTCAATATGACGCAGCCAGTAGACTGTAATACAACCTGCAAAGTATTTCACAGGATGGAAAAGGGATCCTAGATCTCTGTTAATTCCAGGCAACTTTCTACTTTCAGGTGCTAACTTGTAATCATCCCTGATATGTTTCAAAAGCTCGGTTTACTGAGTTTTATTGCAGGCAGTGGTTGAGCAGCTCTTTATTTTTCCCTCTTCTCCCTTGCAGTTATATTTTTTCAAGTGGATGGATACAGTGACGTGTTTCTGTTTGAACTGCTATCTAAATTCGTGAAATCTTTCTTGTTTAGGTCGGGGTGTATTTGGACGTGGCGTTTCTGGGACTACTGAAAGTCTGACCACTCAGATCAAGCCTGCTGTGCCACAAATTGCACCATTATCTGCTGGTGATGGTAACTGGGCCAGAACGACTGCTGGAGGACTCGGGTAAGTGGATCTCTCACGTGACAGGAAAGAGTACAGACTCTCATCCTTCAAGTATAGTACATTTATTTATTCTATGATTAGTTTACTAGCAAAGACCCAGTAGCAGGGTCTGTTGGAAAGTTGAATATGAGTTTGATTAACTAGTCGTAAAGGTTCATCATAGATATAGTGGTCTAGTATACGTTTGTGTAAAATTCATTTTGTGCGAGCTAAAGTAATTATTCATTTTATGTGCAATTTTATTTTAAGATTCATCGGTCGAGGTGATCCAAGGCTACCATTTATTTCATTTGGAAGAGGATTCCCTGGCATTGGTCGGTCAACTTTACCAACCTCTGAAACAACTGGATTTCAGATGTCCTGTGCTACTGGGCTTCAACTTAAACCAGAAAGCCCACCTATACCGAAGAGCCCTCCTAAACCAGATAGCCCACCTGTTGTGGATGTGGAGCAGCCAGAGCAAAAGTAAGTAAAGAACAATGGATTCCTGACAGGGATATGAATATTTGGCCTCTTGATTGCTCTTTTTACTTTTTCGCCCGAGTTTTGAGTGTGCTTGCCATCTGCTTCATGATGTGTTTCCTTATTCTGTTCTTATTATAGCAAGCATATCCTGTATTGGCATCCGATATTGTGGGTTACGCTTCATTCATTACATTTAAAGTGACACGGTTGGTTGTGGGTGGGCCTGCATTTCAGTGGCATTATGACCTCGTTATGCTTCTGATATTGTTTCATTTTTGATTCTTGGTATATACCTCCATTGATGGGATGGAATCCCTTCGGTTGTTTCTGTGTATAGAATCTCAGGATTGGAAAAAATACGTTCGAGGCATGTGGGCTGCTGAATTCATATCTGTGCATAGATCGCCGTCTAGTGTTGGGTCCGGATGATTGCACATTGTTGTCCTGGAAGAGTCTTCGAAGTATCACGAGATAGGTGGCTCCTCCCCTGGACTACAGTGCGCATGGGCATCCTCTCCATCCTCAGTTTGTTTGTTTCCGCTATTGGGTTCGGATGTTACTATCTTAGCTCAAGTTAGGAAAACTTTCTACAAAGCCAAAAGGCTTTCGACAGCGTTGGTATCGTTTCGTTCAGTACCGGTAACTTTGTTTCGAGAGGGCATCGAGGAATCAGACTGTTTTCTTTCCACACTCGACCCGATCTTCGATCTACAATGGAAAGAAGCCCATTCAAGAGGTGTTCACTTTGCAATGCAAAATACCCGCACATCGATGTCCACCCGGTGTGCAACAAGTGCCTGTCCCCGGATCACAACGAAGCCAACTGTATGGCCTGTGCCCGGTTCAGGTCGAAGAAAACTCTTCGGATTCGACGCGCGGCTCGATTGAAGTCGAAAAGGTCAGCGCCTGTTCCTGAAAACATCTTCGGGACCGAAGACGAAGAGGTCGTTGATCTGGAGGATCAGGACTACCGGTCCGATCCTGCTTCGGGACATGACTCGGAGTATGACGCCAAAGACGAAGAGGTGCAAGAATAAGACAAAAACGTTGTCGAAGAGGTAGGAGACAACGCAGAGGCCCTTGGGGCCGTAGAAGATAGCTCAGGCGAGGAGCTAGGCCCAACCGTCTATAGGGGGCCGACGATGACGCACTCAATAAGGCTCAGGTCGTGGGATCGCCACTAGGCCTTACCCAAGATCTATAGTCTCATTCTACAGCCCCGCATAAAGGCCCGGCTTCGAACATTACTAAAGAGCCATCGGTTTCAAAACTGCCATCGGTCGATCCAAAGAAATCGAAACCGAAAGCATCAATGCCAAAGCCGAAACCGAAAGTGCAACTAACTCTGGTCGGCTCCAAGGCCTCAAACCCCTCGGAGCAGAAGAAACAGAAAATGGCCGTCGATGCCGAAAAGCTCAAGAAGGTCATCGAACCGACGGTTGGGGCACCGAAGACCAAGGTCAAGGCTGTCGAACCAACAAGGCCGACGCCAAAGTGAGTCGACACACACAAAAGACTCGAACCGAAAGATGGGATAGATCCTCGGTCGAGGCCTGCGGACAAGACGAAGACTGGCTCCAAGGACCCTGTCGAGTCGACGCGGCCGAGTCCATTCATAGCCAAGGAAGTGTCGGAGTCACTCCAACGCATCAAGGATAAGGCTACAGCGGTTGGGCCAAAGAAGTCCCCGACACCAAAGCTGGTCGGACATGTTCAGACCGCGTCGACACCAATCAAATTCGGGTTGCCACCCTCAGTGCGTCCGAAAATGTTCGAACCAAAAAGAGGTATCGGCTCCATTAAAAAACGGTCGATGGAAATGGAGGCTACAGAGGAGCCTGAAGAACAGGAGTCGAGGCAATTCATAGACTCGGAAACTGGTAGACTGGCCATATATAAAAGGAAAATAATACCAGAAACACCCATGGAGTCATATAAGAGTCCCTTGAAGAAGAAGAGGGATTTGACAACGTCACCGGCTCTTGTGGAACCCCTTCATTCCTATGGACAAGAACCTCAACATTTTTCACCAACATACTCCGATGTAGATGCAGGAAATGACGAACATGAAGATGAGCCTTATCATGTGGACACTGATCCTGATCATCAAAACCAACCATGGGCAGACCCGGCTGACCCAAGGCATCCGCAGACTGCCCCTGACACTCATGTGTACAGTGTGAAAACATCTCCTACTTAGGACACTGCTGCCTTTAATGCCCTTATTGAAAGAGCAGCCAGTAATCATGACGTCGAGCTACATGCTGACCCTGTAGAGGAAGACTTTCTGGTCGACACCTTTTCCACTTCAGAAAGAACAGTCAAGACCCTGCCCATGCTAAAAGGGGTCCTTAAGCATGTTGGTGGCATTTTTAAAGACACCACTAGAGCCAGGGTGTTAAACCCAAGGATTGAAAAGAAATATAGACTGGCACCTGAGGACCCTACTTATATAAGGGGACAGTTGCCATTGGACTCATTAGTTGTTTCTAATGCACGTAAGAGAGCAAACTCCCAGACTACAGGTGATGCTCCTCCTCCTGACAAAGAGTCAAAGGTTCTGGAAACTTAAGGAAAAAGAGTGGCTGCGCAGGCGGCTAACATCTGACGCATTGCCAACACTCAGGGACTCTTAGCCAGATATGACAGGTCCCATTATGATACCTTTGAGACACTGTTGCAACACCTACCAGATCAGTACAAGGAGGGTGCAGAACTACTAATCAAAGAAGGGAAGCTTATAACCAATGCTTCCATCAAGTGCGCGCTAGACGCAGCTGACACTGCAGCCAGGGCCATCAACACTAGCGTTATGTTAAGGAGACATGCCTGGTTGAGAATCTTGGGATTCAAACCAGAAATACAAACTTCTATCCTCAATCAGCCAGTTAACCCGGACTACTTATTTCGACCTGAGGTTGACACCACCCTTGAAAAAATTAAAAAAGACACAGAGACTGCAAAGTCTATGGGGGCTCTGCAGTCACAGCAGTTTCGGGGTGGCTCCTATTGTCGCTCCAATACTAGGGGCCCTTCAAGAGGCCAGTCCACACACCAGACACAGTACAATAAAGGAAGTACACAATCCACCTACAATAAGAACAACCGGGGTGGATATCGTGGAAACAACATCAAGGGCAGAGGCAGAGGAAACAACAGTTCCAGATCCTCTGCCAATAACAAACAGTGACGACCTGTCACTGCCCCCGACCATATAACACCTGTCGAGGGGAGACTACAACAGTTCCTGCCAGTCTGGAAATCCATCACCACAGACAGGTGGGTGAGAGACATTGTCCAGTACGGGTATTGTCTGGAATTAACATCCACTCCACCCAACATCCCACCAAGACACCGTCCTATGTCCGCAGAGCACTTAAACTTATTGCAGCAGGAGGTCGTCAGCATGCTGCAAAATGGGGTCATAGAGCTCGTGCCTGTAGAAGACCAAGGCTCAGGGGTGTAGTCTCTGTACTTTTTAATACCCAAAAAGGACGGGTCTCTCAGACCTATACTGGACCTCAGGCCTCTAAACAGTTACATTCTGTCGGAGCATTTTCATATGCTCACCTTACAGCAGGTTCTGCTGTTGCTCAGTCTGGGAGACTTCCTCGCGACATTGGATCTAAAAGATGCGTATTTCCATATACCCATACACCCATTACACAGACAGTATCTCCGGTTCACTATTCAAAAT
The DNA here is from genome assembly GCF_964263255.1 of Lissotriton vulgaris. NCBI lineage: Eukaryota > Metazoa > Chordata > Amphibia > Caudata > Salamandridae > Lissotriton > Lissotriton vulgaris. The sequence goes on from NC_141699.1 coordinate 596,000,863, forward strand.
CAACATTATCAGTTCAAAGTCCTCCCTTTCGGAGTAACGAAGGCACCCAGGGTGTTCACAAAGTGCCTGGCGACAGTAGCAGCACACCTAAGGAGACAGCACATACATGTCTACCCTTATCTGGACGACAGGCTTATTCAAGCAAAGACGGCGCAGCAGTGTGCCAGCCACATGTCCCACACCATTCATCTTCTTCACAGTCTGGGATTCTTGCTGAATTATCCAAAGTCACATCTTCAGCCCGCCCACGTGCGACAGTACCTGGGCGTGACAATAAACACTCTGGCAGCCAAAGCTCAGCCAAATTCAGCGAGAATAAACAGCATGCAATTGCTGATACAAAAATTCAGACCTCAACACTCGCTTCCAGCAAAAGTGTTCATGCAGTTGATAGGCATGATGGCCTCCTTCATCTTTATAGTCCCGCACGCAAGACTACACATGCGTCCGCTTCAGGAGTGCTTGGCACGTCAGTGGAATCAGGCTCAAGGACAGTTAAAAGACCTAGTGTTGGTGAGCGGTCGGGCATTCAACTCTCTGCATTGGTGGAACCCACAAAACCTTTGCAAGGGCCGATCGTTCCAAGAGCCTGTGCCACAGATTATACTGACGACGGACGCGTCTCTCTAGGGATGGGGAGCTCATGTACTCCACTACACAGTGCCGGGACAATGGACAGCACAGCAAAAGAAGATGCACATCAATCTTCTGGAACTGATGGCAATCTTCATGGCGATGAAAGCTTTCAAAGTACACTTGTGCAACAAAGTAGTGTTGATCGGGACAGACAACATGACTGCCATGTACTACATACAGAAGCTGGGAGGAACACACTCTCCACAGTTGTCTCATCTGGCTCAGAGCATGTGGAAGTGGGCCATTCAGAGGAATATCTTCCTCTTGGCGGAACACCTCCCGGGCAAGGACAACCAGATGGCGGATCTGCTCAGCAGACACAGCCACCAGATGCAAGAGTGGGAGATACATCCATCAGTACTCCAACCGTACTTCCAGCAGTGGGGTCATCCACAGATAGACCTGTTCGCCACAAGGGAAAACGCAAAGTGCCAAAGCTTCGCCAGCAGGTTCCCACATCCACAGTCGCAGGGCAATGCGATATGGATAAACTGGTCAGGCAAATTTGCGTACGCTTTTCCCCCAGCACCTTTAATACCGCTGGTGGCACGCAAACTGAGGCAACACTTGATGACACTCATCCTGGTTGCTCCAATGTGGGCACGCCAACCATGGTACACCACGTTTCTAGAGCTATCCGTGGTACCGCATCAAAGGCTGCACCTCACACCCAGGCTTTTGGCGCAGAGCCATGGCGACATTCAGCATCCAGATACGCAACAGCTCAACCTGGCGATCTGGCTCCTGAAGTCTTAGAATTTGGCTACCTCAACTTGCCGCCAGAATGTATGAATATCATCAAGGAGGCAAGACGGCCCACAACCAGAGCATGCTATGCGTGAGGAAAATTAAATTTTTGGCCATGTTATGTTCCCTAGCGCGTACCCCACCGACTCCATGTACCAGCTTAAAGTGCATGTAACTTCCCTCCTGTGCCAGCTATGAAGACGCAAATACATTTGCGTCCACCGTTAACTTGTCCTCTTTCAGATCCACCCTGAATGGATTATATAGTCCGTTCCTAAGTATGCTATGCCACCGTCTTTTGTAGTACACTTTACATGTTTTCCTGCTCTAGCAGAGTAGGCCCTGAATTTCTGCCATCGAACCTCTTTTGTGGCTCCTGACTCTGGCAGCCTCTGCCCAGGCTACCTCTGTACCCGTGAACTCTGACTTACTTTCAGCGCGGCCCCTCGCGCTCAGCTCAAGCCTGTTTTCTGCCAAGACTGACTATAACCTTCGAGTTATCTGTTCCGCTCCCCGAGAATACATTCCTGCCTACTAGATCCTGTAAACATCCTCCCCAGCTGCAGAGCCAAAGGGCCGACCTGTCTCAATGCAAGTAATTCATAGCCTCTGTTGCCATGCTTCCACGGAAGGCCCCGTGCCCCACGCTTCACATGTAGACACTTAGGCGCTTATACACGCATCCACAGTTAGCATAGAATAGCTTCTGCCCTAGAGACCTTTTCGCCCAGATAGTATAGTTCCTAAACATCAGATATCAGATATGATAGAAGTACAAGTTGATCTGACATGCCAGACTTCTGTCTCTTTCCGTCAGTGTAAATGTCAAGTCCCCTGCACCCCGTTAATCACACGTCATGCAGCTGCGCGCGCATCCAAGCTTCCGATTTCTGCTGACATTGCAACAATTCTGTTAGCACCACCCCTTGGTGCCACCCACTTGCGTCACCTATCAGTGACATTTCTAGCACACACCTCTAGTTCACGCCTCTTGATTACGTATTAGTATCACGTGTATACTGTTATCTTGTCTTCTCTCAGCTGTTACGCCTCTTACATTATTCTCTATGATATGAATTAAGTATATAAGTTATGTACTGTCAATAAAATACAGCGCTCTATCCCTTCTGACACCCCTGTGGTGGTCAGAACATGATATCCTGATCAAGACCATTCCTTTATGAGGAATAAAACCCTTAGAAACTCTAACACCACGGACTCTGTCTTTTTTCATTCTGATTGAGTTATTATTGATTAAGTACTTACCTGCATAGAAATTAAGAGAGTAAATTAATTATTTACGTCATGCGGCTAAATGGAAAAGGTTTGTCATATATTGTAACAACAATGACATTAACCTACTGGATGCATCTATTCAAAACATTATCTGTTATTTGCTGCACTTATACAGGTGTAATCTGGCGTACAGTTCCATTCGTATACATTTATCCGCAATAGCAGCTTATCTTCAAAACAATCAATCAATCAATCAATGACACTTGTAAAGCGCGCTACATACCCGTAGGGTCTCAAGGCGCTGGGGGGGGGGGGGGGGGGGGGGGTGCCGCTACTGCTCGAACAGCCAGGTCTTCAGCTTCTTCCTGAAGGAGAGGTGGTCTTGGGTCAGGCGCAGGTCGGTCGGGAGGGAGTTCCAGGTCTTGGCAGCCAGGTAGGAGAAGGACCTTCCTCCTGTAGTCGCTCTTCGGATGCGGGGGACGGCGGCGAGGGCGTAGTTGGCTGAACGGAGGTGGCGTTTGGGAGCGTAGAAGTTGACTCGGCTGTTGAGGTAGCTCGGGCCTTGGTCGTGTAGGGCTTTGTGTGCGTGGGTGAGGAGGCGGAAGGTGATTCTTTTGTTGACGGGGAGCCAGTGAAGGTCTCTCAGATGTCCGGAGATGTGACTGGTTCGTGGGATGTCGAGGATGAGTCTGGCTGAGGCGTTCTGGATCCGCTGGAGTCTCTTCTGGAGCTTGGCGGTGGTCCCGGCGTAGAGGGCGTTGCCGTAGTCCAGTCGGCTGGTGACGAGGGCCTGGGTGACGATCTTCCTGGTCTCGGTGGGGATCCACCAGAAGATCTTCCGTAGCATGCGCAGGATGTTGAAGCACGCCGAGGAGACGTTGTTCACTTGCCTGGTCATGGAGAGGGAGGAGTCCAGGATGAAGCCCAGGTTGCGTGCATGGTCTGTCGGTTTGGGTGCGGTGCCCAGGGCGGGAGGCCACCAGGAGTCGTCCCAGGCGGAGGGTGAGGGGCCCAGGATGAGGACCTCCGTCTTGTCCGAGTTCAGTTTCAGGCGGCTGGTCGTCATCCACTCGGCTACCTCTTTCATCCCTTCGTGCAGGTTGGCTCTGGCGGCGGTGGGGTCGTTGGTCAGGGAGAGGATCAGCTGGGTGTCGTCGGCGTAGGAGATTATGCTGAGGTTGTGTTTGCGTACGATGGCCGCGAGGGGGCTCATGTAGACGTTGAAGAGGGTGGGGCTCAGAGATGATCCTTGAGGGACGCCACAGATGACTTCGGAGGCCTCTGACTTGTACGGTGGTAGGCGGACTCTCTGTGTTCTTCCGTCGAGGAAGGAGATGATCCATTCCAGCGCCTTGTCCTGGATTCCGATGTTGCTGAGGCGCCGTACTAGGGTGCGGTGGCAGACCGTGTCGAATGCCGCGGAGAGGTCTAGGAGGATGAGGGCCGCTGTTTCTCCATTGTCCATCAGGGCTCGGATGTCATCGGTGGCGGCGATGAGGGCGGTTTCGGTGCTGTGATTGGCTCGGAAGCCGGACTGTGAGGGGTCGAGGGATCCGTTCGTCTCGAGGAAGGCGGCCATCTGCTTGTTGACGGTCTTCTCGATGACTTTGGCTGGAAACGGGAGGAGTGAGATGGGGCGGTAGTTCTTGAGGTCGGTGGGGTCCGCTGTTGGTTTCTTGAGTAGAGCGCTGAGTTCGGCGTGTTTCCAGCTCTCAGGGAAGATGGTGGTGTCGAAGGATGTGTTGATGATGTCTCGCAGGTGGGGTGCGATGACAGCGTCGGCCTTGTTGAAGACGTGGTGAGGGCCGGGGTCGGTCGGTGATCCGGAGTGGATGGAGTTCATCGTGCGGATGGTGTCTTCGGTGCTGATCGGGGTCCAGGCGTGGAGGGTGGTGGTGGGGGGTGGTTGTTCGGTCATGGTGTGCGTTGGTTGGTTGTTGAAGCTGTTATGTATGTCCGCGATCTTGTTGTGGAAGTATGAAGCCAGGGAGTTGCAGAGGTCTTGCGAAGGGGTGATTTCGTTGTTTCCTGCGCTGGGGTTGGAAAGCTCTTTCACGATGTTGAAGAGTTCCTTGCAGTTGTGTGCGTTGTTGTCCAACCTGTCCTTGAATGCTGTTTTCTTGGCGGCGCGGATCAGCTGGTGGTGTTTCCGGGTGGCCAGCTTGAAGGAGGTCCTGTTGTCCGGTGTCGGTTCCCTTCTCCAGACTTTCTCGAGGGCTCGGCAGTTCTTCTTGGAGCTCTTGAGTTCGTCGGTGAACCATGGAGCCTTCTTGCTGCCGGGTCTGCTAGGCGGGGTCCTCAGAGGGGCGAGTACGTCCGCGCAGTTGCTGATCCACTTTGTGAGGTTGTCGGCGGCCTGGCTGGGGTCCGCTGAGCTGGCAGGAGGGTGCTGGCTCAGGGAGGTGGCGAGCTGGTCTGCTGTGATCTTGTTCCAGCTTCTGCGGGCGGCCTGTTGTTGGTGGTGGTGGGTCGTCGTTCTCTTGAAGGTGAAGTGGACGCAGCTGTGGTCCGTCCATTGAAGCTCTGTGGCGTGGCTGAAGTCGATGTCTGTGCTGGAGGAGAAGACTGCGTCGAGTGTGTGTCCGGCGAGGTGGGTGGGGGTGGACACCAGTTGCTTCAGTCCCAGGTTGGCGAGGTTGTCGAGCAGGGTGCTGGTGTTGTGGTCGTTGTTGTTCTCCAGATGGAAGTTGAGGTCTCCCAGGAGGATGTAGTCGGCGGAGGGGAGGGCATGCGGGCTGACTAAGTCGGCGATGTCCTCGCTGAATTGTGTGCGTGGTCCGGGGGGTCGGTAGATCAGGGTGCCTCTGAGGGTGGTGTTCGGGTTGGTGTGGATCTGGAAATGCAGGTGTTCGGCGCTGGTCAGGGTGTTGTCGGTGCAGGTCGTGAGACGGATGGTGTTCCTGTGGATGATGGCGATGCCTCCTCCCATCTGGTTGGCGTTTCGGTCCCTCCGGATGATCTTGTAGCCCTCTGGGATAGCGATGGCGATGTCGGGAGCTGAAGAGGCGTTCATCCAGGTCTCCGTGAGGAAGGCAACGTCAGGGGCTGTGGCGTCTAGAAGGTTCCAGAGTTCGATGGCGTGTCTGTGGACGGAGCGGGTGTTGAGCAGGATGCACTTGAGGTGGGTGCTGCTGGTGTTCAACTTGGCGGGTGCTGGTGCGAGTCTGGTCCGGATGCAGGAGAACTTGCAGGCGTGGCAGCTGAAAGGTCCGTGGGTGCGTCGTGGTGTGGCTTGGTGGCATTCTGGGAGTCGGCCGGTGTTGAGTGCGGTGAGGGTGGCGGCGGAGTACGTCAGGCGGGTTGGTCGGGCTCTTCGGGGGCCAGGGGTCCTGGCACTGGGCGCGGTCCAGGCGCGGACGGGCGCAGACGGGCTTACCTTTGGCGCGCCTTCGGCGCACAATCGGCGCGCCCGCTGCGCGTGACCGCTGCGCGTTCGCACGGTCGCCATTTAAGGCGAAGTGCGCGGGTGGGCGGAGCAGCTGGGAGGCGGGAGAGGGGAGGGAACAGAAGAGAAAGGGGCGGGGCTAATGGCGGTGGCGGGAAGCGGGAGCGGGGAGGGAGAGCGGAGGGCGGCGAGGTAGGCGGGCAAACAGGAAGGAGACAGGCACAATGCACAATGGGGGTCAGCACACTAAGAGGAAACGGCACAGAAAAATACAGGCAAAAATACAGGTCAAAAACGGGGGAAAACAGTTAAGCTGACGATACACAAAGAAACAAGCACAAATGTCGGGCAAAATTCAGGTCAAAACGGGGGAAAACAGATAAGCTGACGATCTGACGGCACACAAAGAAACAAGCACAAATGTTGGGCAAAAACAGGTAACAAGCACAAACGTTGGGCAAAAACAGGCAGCACCTCTCACTATTCAGAGTGCCTGCCATTAAGGCTTTTCTGGAAAGACTCAAAAGAGTGATCCCTCGCAGACACCCGCCTTCACCAGTCTGGAACCTCAATGTGGTCCTCACCAGACTGATTGGGACCACCTTTCGAACCTCTACACTCTTGTGAGCTTCAGTTTCTAACCTGGAAAGTGGCTTTCCTAGTATCCATTACCTCACTACGAAGAGTTAGTGAACTCCAGGCCCTAACCATTCAAGAGCCGTTCATACAGGTCCACGCATATAGGGTTGTATGACGCACCAACCCTACATTCATGCCTAAGGTGATTTCGCAGTTCCACATAAACCAGACCATAGAACTGCCAGTTTTCTTTCCTAATCCAGAAAATGTTGCAGAGAGATCCCTACACACATTAGATGTCAATAGGGCTCTTATGTACTATGTAGACAGAACAAAAGACTTCAGAAAAACAAAACCGCTTTTTGTTGCATTTTCACCACAGCACAAAGGCAACTCCATTTCCAAAGCAGGAATAGCCAGGTGGATCGTTAAGTGTATACAAATTTGCTATGCTAAGGCTAAACTCACACTAACCATTCCACCGAGAGCACACTCCACACGTAAATTAGGAGCGTCCATGGCTTTCCTGGGGAATATTCCTTTAGAAGAGATATGTAAGGCAGCCACATGGTCCACCACACAAACATTTACGAAACACTACTGCGTAGATGTGCATTCTAAACAGCAGGCAGCTGTAGGACAGGCTGTTCTCAAAACTCTTTTTCAGACTGCTGCAGCTGGCACGGGCAGCCGCCGCTAACAGGAGGGACTGCTATATAATCTATGCACAGATATGAATTCAGCAGCCCACATGCCTCGAACCGAATATGCTACTTACCAGTATGCATCGGTTCTTGGCATGTAGGGCTGCTGACATTCATATCGCCCACCCTCCTCCCCGGCGCCTGTAGCAGCTGTAGCATTCAGTATTACTATGTAGAATGGACATCACTCACTGTATTACACTCCATCTCTGCCACAATGGCGAAAAACAATCTGAGGATGGAGAGGATGCCCATGCGCACTGTAGTCCAGGGGAGGAGCCACATATCTTGTGATACTTTGAAGACTCTTCCAGGACAACAATGTGCAATCATCCGGACCCAACACTAGGCGGCGATCTATGCACAGATATGAATGTCAGCAGCCCTCCATGCCAAGAACAGATACATACTGGTAAGTAGCATATTCGTTCAGTGTGAAGCACAGTAAGTATACTCTACTAGATTCAGTGAAACCTGGGCCTGGAAAGGATTTAATCTTTTACATGCTGTCTACAACAACCTGAGCCTGGGAGTTAGCGACCCATTTCAGGCAGCCTTGATTTTTTTCCTCAACGGATCCGACTGTTCCACTGTCGGAGATTGTCCACAAAATAAGGGAAATTCCGATGTTTGTTAATGTACCTCTGCCTTCCTGTTCTAACTTTGAAATCAAACTTAGCTCTGTGCCACCAACTGCTTTTCACACTGCCTGCAATAGAGAATGTTGTGGATATAATTATGAGCCGCTGCAGCATTGGGCAAATAGCCAGAGGAAGAGGTATTATGCTTTTTGTGGTAGAATTTATTTAGACAATAACGTTGAATTTATGACGCGGTTGCTACTTATAGTTGAGCTGAGATGATAACATGGAACAAATTCCACCGACCATATTTAAATTACCTGATCAGTCCCCACTTATAATACCCCATAATACATTTTTAAGTCTAGTGCCATATTTTTGTATTAATCCTATATAGAGTGAACGCACCTGCGTAAATCCCATTCCCCATCAAGGGACCGCCATATTCATCAGTTAATGTTCTTTTAAAGGGACTGGTTAACACAGGATTTAGTACACTTACAAATTGCTCTCATTTTTCCCACAGTGCCATACTGTGGCGGGTCCTGTCAGTGAGATTTTCTATTAAAACCCTTGAAGAGGAGAGGTGTGGCGCAGCGTCAGAGCGACTGACTCTGGAGAGCGGGGCCTTCGGTTTGATCGCTGGCGGCAGCTCAGTTCAGTTCAGTTCAGCTCAGCATCATGTGACTCTGGGCAATAGCTCACTTAATCTTTGTGATAGCCCCTGGTTCCTTTAAAACCCTTAAGGGGTGATATATTCGCTCATTACAAAATGAGAATTATAAGACATCTACCTTAGTTTTTTTGATTTTTGTTTTTGTTTCTTTTTACCTGAGAAAAACCTGCTTTCAAACATGGTGTCTTGCGTATATTTGCATGTTTGAATTGTTCTGACATTAGACTAGGAACCCTCTGTTACCAGTGTTAACGTAGCAGTGTACCTATTTGCCTTAGATAACATTGAGAAATCCGTAGTGTATATGTAGGTTGTCCACCTTATTTTATGACCTGAACCCTGGCTAATGAGATACACAGAGCTTCACTCTCCCAAAGGCTTAGCTGTCAAGACTAGCAACTGCTCAGACTATGTGCTGCTCCTATGGTGAATGATCAGATCTGATGTGTTTTTCTGCAATTTTCCCTGGGGCATTACAGATTTAATTAGTTATTTTGTTTTCATAGTTGAACTACTGGGCTTTGTCTAACACTGCTTTTTGAAATGGTAGGCATACCTTAAAAATAAGAGCCTCTTCAAGACCTGATAGTCCTAACGGTCAACAAAGGTGTAAGTTGAAGATCATCACACCAAATTCCTGTACTGTTTTCTTAAGATAGATCTTCTGCTAAGTGCAGTACATATAAGATTTTCATTCTTTAAGATGCCGGAGGATGACTCCTGTGATGAAAGCTTCCTCTTCCGTAGGGGGTGAGGGTGGAGGGAGGGTGTGGGTGTGTGTGTCAGGAATCTTATTTCTGTCTCTTGCTTCGATGGTGAGGCAACAACAAATTAATCCTGCTTCCTTCAGTCATCTTTTAAGGGCCTTATCTTCCGACACTCTTGACAACTTCTGGCTCTGCTCTTAAGGACCCTAACTCCTCGTATTGATAGGATGCATTCTTTTAATCTTTGCATCTGCTGCATTGTCAACAGCCACTCTAGAGAAGGTGCATACATCTTTTTTTATAGACTGTATCATCGGCAACTGCTGGGTCATCTGGCAATGAGTAAATAGTCTTTGACACCCATCAAGGAAATTACAACCCCGTTGACACTCCGCCAGTGACAGCTATGATGACTGCACCTCCTAATAACCTCATTGTTGACGTTAGCAACAATGGCTGACCTGTCCACAACCGCTTTATCAATGGTATATTAGTTGCCACCTACATCTTTTATCACACTGATGCCTGCAATCCTCTAGTGAGGATTGTTGCTCTACTTCTGGTAGTCTCACGTAACCTGCATCACTCTGAAACCTCCAGCTGTTGGATAGTCAAGTAGTCTAGGAATACTGTGGTGATGATGCTAGTAATGAGGCAGTGGAGTAATAATAGCTATTCTCCAGTATTGGGGTGTCTTTCGTAGATTCACATGCCTGAATCCTTCCCCGTCGTCAGAGTGGGAGTCCCACGGTATATAAAAAAGCAAAAATATGCATATAACCAAAAACCTTGGTAATAACCAATCAGGAAGTACAGTAGCCCTAAGCTACAATAGCAAAACATCCACACTTATGACTATCCTAGTCATTTTGTATAGACCAAACTGCAGGCAACAGCACCCACCAGAATGTTCTTCCCAGAGGCTCAGGATCTCAAATTTTCTATCGCACATCGTGTAAAGGGAGTCTCCCTGAGCTCTGCTCAGTACTTCTCAACTGTGGCTGGTTTTTAGCTACTTTAAAGCTGCCATCTTCTAAATCTCCGTTCAGGCCTTGTGAATCCTGTGGGAAGCTTAGGCTTTTTAAGGAAGATCCCCACAAAAAATGTATTTATTGACTGTACCCAGACCATGAGGTAAAGGATTGTAAGATCTGCAGGACCTTTCCTCAGAAGACCCTCAGAGACAGGGAAGGTAGTCTTCTCCTGTGGCTGCAGAAGATCAAGGACCAGGACAACCCCCTATCTGAGGTAGGAAGTGTGGCCTCTGGGTCAACTATTTCCTCTAGAAAGAGGAAGATTGAGGAAGAGGTATCTTCTCCTGGGGCTAAGGTGTCGAGAAAAGCTCAATCCACCAAGGATTCTAGCTTGCCTTTTTCATCTCCCGCAAAAAAGGCTTCTCCACCTTCAAGATCTGAACTTAGTACGCCCCCGAGAAAGTCTGGAAAGTCTTTGCCATCTAAAAGAGGGTCACAGAAAGTTTTACCTCCGAAAACGACCTTTCCGACGACCGCGTCGTCGGCGGCTCCTCCATCGACGATCAACATCACTGACGCTTCCTCAACGTTGACGGTTACCTTTGTATCGTCGAGGCCTAAAATGATGATGTCTTCGGCTTCTTCCCCGTGGTTGCTCGTCTAAGTTTCAATTCGACCCATCTCGTCGACAAAGATATTGCCATCGATTGTTGTCGCCCCATCCTCTATGAAGGGTAGGAAGGTACCGTCGACGAGGGCATCGTGGACAAAGAACATCTCGACGACACCTATCCTGTCGACGAAAGTCACCCCATCGACTGATTCCTTGTCAATAAAGATCACCTTGTCGTCGACCTCCCCGTCGACGAGATTTCCATCGTCGACAAAGACTGCCTCGTCGTCGAAAACATAATCAACGCTGATTGCCCCGTCGACAAAGTTCACTGTCACGTCGGTGGCCACAGTCCATTCACTATCTCCGTCGACAGCACCGTAAACGGTTCGTCCGCCGATGCCTCTTCTTTCATCGTGTAGGGAATTACAGGTTTGGTCTGCTGCACCGTCTACAGCCTCGATAGCCTCGCCATCTATGGCGGCTTCTTTATTGGAAAGACGGGGCTCTTCCTGAGCGACCCTCTCCCCATTGAAGTTGCCTGATCAACTTTTGGACTCTGAAGAGGATGAAGAACAATCTGATGTGGATGAGAGGTTCCGCACAGCCAGGAGTCATCTGAGCTGCTTATAAAATTTCAAGACGAAGATCAGGAGGAAGAGCAGTTTCTTGAGCCTACAGGTCAGGCTCATGCCACGGTGCCTACAGCACAGATGCTGTTAGCTCGCCTCAACAATTTGCAGTATATGTGGGACGACTACTATCGCCGGTTCCCTCCATCTGAATCGACCGAATCGCTCCCTTCTACGCCCATCCCTCGAGCATCTGCAACAACGTTAGACCTCCAAAACCATCTTCTCCAATATCAGCACCGGAAATACGATCCACAGTTCCACCTTCTCCGGCACCATCCCGCCATACTCAGGAGGCTGTTACCACTGATGACGACAGGGAAGAACGGGAAGTTGATGATAAATCTGTACTGTCAGAGTGGGATGAGTACCAAACACAAACCCCATCACCTTCTGCTCCTCCCTCCGCGGACTCTCCGCCTGTAGATATTGGAGGATTCCATCTCCCGATGGAAAGAGCAACAAAAAAGATCCTAATTTCCATGGAAACGAAACAGGATGACTGTTTCCTATATGATTTTAAGGACCAACCGCAGAGGCAAGTGAAAACGATTCCAATAATAGACTTTATCTGGAAAGAGGGACTAAAAATCATGTCCACTCCAAATTCTTTACCTGCAGTCTTGCCTCGCGTAGACAAAGTATAAGGCACCTCTCACCTCACCTGCATGCCTTTATAGGGCAATCAAAGACGGATTCAGTCGTCACCCAAGCGGCTCAGACGGACCAGAAACCCATCTTCACAGGTAACCGCTCCACCAGACAGGGATGGCAGACGTCTGGACTCAAGTGGCAAAAAAGTTTCAACGATAGCTGCAACTACTGTCCGTGCTACAAACTCCCTGGCAATATTGGGGAGATACGATAGACAAATGTGGTCGGATATCTCACCATATAGTGAAAAGCTTCCAGAGCCTGAAAGATCAGAAGCCAGAAAAATATTGCATGAAGGGGAGTGCACTTCTGCAGAGATGATCGACGCAGCAGTAGATGTGGCATCTACAGGCTTCAGGCAATTGGCGGGGGCAGCAGTGCTGAGAAGGCAGGGTTGGCTGAAGTAAACATCCTTTTGCCAGGAGGTCCAGGCTAAGATCATCAATATGCCTTATGAAGGGGAGTTTCTCTTTGGCCAGCATATTGATGAGGCCCTGCAGGCCATAAAGAAGGATACAGAAACTGCAAGGTCACTGGGAAGCCTGCAGTTTTGTAAATCGTCCTTTCGTGGTGCCAGGGGACATGGATCTTTTTCCAATAGAGGGGGCTACTCTCAGCAACGCCCGTACCAATCCTCTCAAGGTAACCAGCCGTATCAACCATAAAAACAGTAAACATACGGACTGTAAGGTAACAATTACTCACAAGAAAAAAAAAAGTCTTCTTACCGGGGACGAGATTCCTCCAGGAAGCAATGAGACGTACCACCTGCCACCACCCAGGCACAGAAAGTTCTTAAGATTCAGAGTGGCTGGCAGGGTTTTTCAATTCAAGATTCTCACATTTGGACTTCGTTCAGCGCCCCATGTGTTCACGAAAATGTTAGCTCCAGTGGCGGCACATCTTCTCTTGGAAGGCATTCACATTTTTCTATACTTGGACGATTGCCTTATCAAGGCCAGTTCTTTAGGAACAGCAAGAGTGCGTGTTCAAAGATGCCTGTCACTATTCCAGTCTCTGGGTCTCTCAATTAATCTAAAAAAATACCATCTAACTCTGTCTCAAAGGAGGTTGTTTCTGGGAGCCACACTAGACACTCTGCTCACTCAGGCTTTCGTCTCAAAAGAAAGGCAGCTCAAGATTTGCAAGATGGCTCTCCTCTTACAACAAAAAGAGTACCTTTCAGTTCGGATGTTCAAATCTTTTTTAGGGATGATCTCATCCTGCATCCCTCGGATACCCAACTGTCTTCTCCGAATGAGACCTTTACAAGAGGAACTCAGCCTCGAATGGGTGCAGGTTTCGGGGTCATTCGAAGACCGGATCAACATAACTTACCGTATGAGAGAAGCCTTTCATTGGTGGATTCAAACAAAATTTGCAAGAGGAATATACATTTCTGACGGAAGTGCCAAGTTATACCATCACCACGGATGCTTCCCTCGAAGGATGGGGGGCACCTTCAGGGAATGACTGTCAACGGAAAGTGGAATATGCAACAAAAGAAGTGGCACATAAATCTGCCAAAGCTGCGAGCTATTTTTCTGGCCTTGAAGTCATTTCGAACAGTAATTGAGGGGTCCGCTGTACTAATCTGGACAGACAATACAACAAGTATGCATTACTTAAACAAGCAAGGGAGTACAAAATTGGACCACCTTTCTCAACTAGACCAGGAGATTTGGGATTGGCCTCTGGATCACAAGATAAATCTTTCATCAGTTCATGTTCCAGGGATGTCCAATGTACTAGCGGACTATCTCAGCAGATCTGCATTATCCAATCACGAATGGGAGATCCATCAACCAACTCTAGACCGAGTCTTTCGAGAGTGGGGTCACCCCGACCTGGACTTGATTGCAACACTTCAGAACTGAAAATGCCCACACTTTGCAAGCTGGATTCCCCACAAGGACTCATACGGGGATGCGCTTTCGATAAATTGGTTTCAGATATAATCATACACCTTTCGTCCAATTCCTTTGGTTCCCAGAGTCATCCGGAAAACGAAGAGACAGCCGGGTTGCCTCATTCTCATTGCGCCCAGGTGGCCTCGCCAATATTGGTTCACCGAGCTTCTCCTCCTCTCTGAGTGTGATCCCATTCAGTTTCCACCAATACCGAATCTACTGACAATGCAAGGAGGTCAAATTTGTCACCCGGACCCAGATTCTTTGAAATTAGCAGCTTGGCTCCTCAACACATTGAATTTGCCCATTTAGGTATCCCTGCGGATTGTCAAGAGGTTTCAGCCAATGCTAGAGCGCCTGCCACAATTGAGACTTACAAGCTTAAATGGAAAAGGTTCTGTACGTGGTGTCACTGCCAATTTACATCCAATTCATGCTAAACCTGAACAGATCTTGCCGTTCTTTCTTCATTTGGCTAGATCGGGCTTATCTCATTCCACACTGAAGGTGTTTTTGGCAGCCATTTCCAGATTCTGTCAAGATGGCTCTAACTCTCTTTATTCTGCTAGAATAATTCAACAATTTTTTAAAGGTCTGTTCCGAATGTTTCCTCTTATTAGACGTCCACCTCCATCCTGGTATTTAAATGTGGTGCTCGCTCAGCTCATGCGTCGCCCCTTTGAACCTATTCATAAAGTGGCTCTCAAGTTCCTTTCATGGAAGGTTTCTCTACTTTTGGCACTGATGTCAGCACGTAGGGTCAGCGACATTCAGGTGTTCACCATCAATTCTCCTTTTTTACAATTCACGTCAAATTCAGTGGTTCTTTGTACGAATCCAAGTTACATGCCTAAAGTTCCCTCTGACTTTCATCTTAATGAGCCAGTAATTCTAAAGACATTTTTTCCTAATCCGTAAACAGCGGCGGAAAAACCCTTGCATTCCCTAGACATCAGGAGATGTCTCAAATTCTATCTCTAACGAACTGCTACATTGGGAAAGACAGATCAATTATTTGTAGCTTATGGAAGGCTATGTCAGGGATACGCTGTATCCAAGCAGACTGTAGCCCGCTCGGTGTCCTCGGCAATCAGTCTGTGTCATCAGCAAGCGGGAAGACCTCTACAGTCTTTGCCACAGGCACATTCTACAAGAGCGGTCTCCTCTTCTACAGCTCTTTTCGCTGGTGTGCCTCCATCAGATCTGCAGAGCGGCAACCTGATCCAGCAGTCATACGTTCACCAAGCATTACTGTTTGGATCTGCAAGTGATGCAGATTCTTCAGTGGGACGAGCAGTTCTTCGCAATATTTTCAAATACGGTGAGCCTCTGTTCTCCTTCCTCATCTATGTTCTTTTTAGACGCTTATTTTACATGTTATTCTCTTTTACAAAACATGCATATGTACCATGATACAAGGAGCGTCTATGAGCATTATGATTTGTACTGCCATCTACTCTGATTCAGGCATGTGAATCTATGAAAAACACCCTGATACTGGAGAATAACATTAGTTACTTACCTGTAATCTGTGGTTCTCCAGTATTGGTGTCTTTCATAGAATCACATGCACCCACCCACCTCCCCTCAGAGGCTCCTCAGGCGATTATGTTGGTTTCACTCCTGTGCGAGAAAATCTGAGAGCCTGAGCCTCTGGGGAGAACATTCTGGTGGGTGCTGTTGCCTGATTGACTGCAGTTTGGTCTATACAAAATGACTAGGATAGTCATAAGTGTGGAAGTTTTTCTATTGTAGCTTAGGGCTACTGTACTTTAGCCATAGCCACCATTTCAGGACAGGCAGCTGCATTTCTAAGATCAACCCACATTTGCTACTCCTCCCCATAGTCCAGGTTCCAGGTAATTTTCTGAAATCTGGCTAGTATTTACTGCAACATTTCTGTTATCTGCCTATCACCATCTCCAGATGCTTCATACTTTTGGACTTGGCCACTACTTCCAGCTTTTCTCTTCAGCACCAGCCAGTTTTCCATCTCCATGTCAGGCTCTGGCTGCAATTTCTTCTAAGTGGCCATCTACTCCACCATTTTTCCCTATAGAGCTGCAACTTCTTGGCACATTGAGACCCTTCCCCTTCCTATTATTCAGGGAATCTCTCTTGAAAGTCCGGCTGTCACAGACAATGGCTCCACAGTATCTAAATATGGAGATGATGATCATGGGATTGACGATGGCCAAGGCTGTGATTCTTAGATTCCAGTACCTCCTCTCAATCAGCCTCCAGAGTCGGACAGCGATCTGTCTCCTGAAGGGCCAGTCCAGAACTTACTCAGTGTGTCTCCATACCTACAGAAATTGGCAAGTTGCACAGCCTCATTGATTGTGATGCACAGTAAGGCAAGGTACCAATTCAGACAGTCTAGACATAGATATATTAGTCCCCAATGTGTGCTATTGTTAGAGGAACGACTCTCATAAGAGCAATCTGGTCCCCACAGCTGCTTTTTTGATGTTTTTGAATAATAATTATAAATCTCCTGGTACATCCCAAGTTTGTCTCTTGAGCCAGGTTGAAATGTACTCCGTCATCACTGCAATGACCCCAGCAACAACTCACAGTTGAGTGAAGGTGATGTTGGGGCTGGCTGTGGTTCAGGGAAGATAAAACAGATGTTGTGAAATAGTTTTTTTTAGAAGCAAAAGGGGAAGACTTATTTCCAGGGACTCCCTCAAGCATGACCTGCTGTAGAAACTTTGTCAATTGTGACCTCTAGGTGAAAAGGAGATCAGCACTTGAATCTTACTGGCTGAAATTTAGAATAATTCAGGTAAGGTGGACGTCATGCTAAACAAAACTGTTGTTGGGTGTGTGTCTGTTTTAACACAGCTAATTACTATTGTAAAAGTAATGGTAATTCCTACTTTGGCAACTGAAAATAAATAATATCAAGCACGGTTTCTATAAAGGATACCAATGTTGGGAAACTGGAGTTACTGTTAAGTAAATCATTATTTAGCTTGTAGTAACAGACATCAGTTTCTGAAGATTTGACTTGAAGCGTACTTTTAAACGCAAATTCTTCACTTTTCGAATGCTCCCAGGTGCCAGACTGGACCTGGATAACTTTTCAGCAGTGCTCCTACATGCCAATAAGTTGCACCATATAGGTATACTCTGACTTTGTACTGCCCCAGAAGTGACAGAGCAGAGGCACGTAGAAGCCCCACCCCAGCGCACTGACTTCAGTTAATTTCTTTCTGTGCCCTTCAATGCAGATCCGAAACTCTGTCCCCGACTTTTAGTCTTCTGTTGAACCTCAAAAATCTTTGACAGTTTGCTTTGGAAGATCAAGACTAGTGAAGCATTGCAATCATGTGCCCACATTGCCAATAATAAGGCATTACATCCCTACATTATCAACAATGAAGCATGACACCCTCCTTCTGCCCTCATGTTGCCAGGCTGCGCATTTAGCTGCTCATGTCATCATTAATAAAACATTGCAGCCTCTTGGGAGTATAAATTACTGTCAACATTAACAACCCTTCAAGTAAAGGATTGTTGACCAATTTTAATAAAGCATTGCGTCAGAAAATGGATAATACTTTTAAATAAAATATTTTCAATACACCATGTCCCTTTGCCTTTCTTGACAATCTTTAGGCCATATAGCATGCAGCCATAAACTCAGCCCCTAGTCAATCAAGTTTCTTATAAAGCATGACTACTCGCCCATTAAGGTCTTGACGGGGGGGGGTTGGAATCTGCCGTTCAGCGAAGAGACCGATCTTTAAGTGCTTCCTGAATTGAGGCAGTGATGGTGTTTGCTTGAGGTGCAAAGGCAGGTGTTCCAGGTCTTCACAGCGAGGTAGAAGTATCTTCCTCCGGCCATGGTCTAGTGGCCAGATGGACGGGGCAGAGATGTCTGGTGGGAGTGTAGCAGAAGAGGCGGTGGTTGAGGTATGCAGGTCCTGTGTTGTAGGCATGCAAAAGGTGCTTGAAGGGAAGTCTCTTGTTGATAGGTAGACTACATTACCCAGCATCATTTGCGGCGCGCACGCCGACACCGCGGTTCAAAGCGCCAGGAGGCACTTATAACGCACATCGGGGCTTCGTGGAGCGGGAACCCTGCTAGAACTTTTGAAACACTGACCTGCTTGCTGCCAAACGCCCTGCCGCAACTTGCCCAGCATCTTGTCCTGCATCACCGCCATCGCCACTGCTGGACTACATTAGGCACATTGGGGCTCCAGCGTCGCGGGACGCGTGCGGGCGGGCCTGCTTGTGGCAGTCAGGGGCCTTAAGAGGCCGGGCTGGGCCACAGCTCTGAAGCTGTCCCCTGCATAAAGGTACTGTGACATAGAATTCGGCAATTCAGGTGTAATCTGTGGGATAAACATTTCTGCTATTAGAGTGAGCATAATTTGCCTTATCTGGAACTTTTAGATCTTAACTTTGCGGAACATGGACATTAATTATTGGACCTTTTTAACACCTTGGCTGCTGTGACTTTTCCCCTCCTGTGCTGACATTCTTTGAATACCATTGTTCATGACGAGCTCAGCTCGTCATAAGCACAGCTCCACTGTGCCTCATGACGAGCTCATCTCGTCATGAGCATCGAAGGGGTTAATTAGCAACGTGTGTATTAGACCTCTTATCCTGAATTGATTAGCGAGTAATTGATAATCTTAGGACTGCTTTATATATTGTCTATACTGCCTCCCCCCCCCCCCCCTTCCGAACCGCGGCCACCGAACTCATTTTTTTTTTTAAGTAATTTTTATTGTAGACATACAGAGCTCAGACCAGGATACATATAGTCATATTATTTCTGTGACACATTATCATCAATCATTCTTCGTCATGATATACACAGCCTGTGGACCCATTACCCGGAGGTCGGGCGGCAGCAGATGATGGTCGATCTAAGGTTTGTCTGGTTGCGACGTTTAGGATCATTTGTTTTCGCATTAAAGTGTGCATGTCTACTTTTCTGTCCTAACTTAACTGAACTATATAACCCCCCCTTTACCCCGTCCCTGAATAACGTCATTCCCCCCCCGCCCCCCCTCCGCTCATAGGGTCTCGTGTTAGAATATCCTAGGGTGTGACTTGAAACCTGCCACTGTCTAAGTTTGTGCTGCGCTTGGTAATGCTTGGGTGCTGTTCCCGCCTGCGCTGAGGGTCTCCTCTTCTTCCGTAAGCATGGTATCCCTAAGGGCCTGTACTAATGCCTCCCAGGCTGTCGCCAACTCTAACGCTCTAGGGTCAGGGTTTCTACACGCTAGCTGGTATCTGTGCGTGCTGTCGCAAGCTGCCCATTTTAGGAATTCGTTGTACCATCTCCTGTACGTTGGGCCTGTTTTCGCTTTCAACTGTCTGGTTATCTCCCTTTTGGCTATCATCAGTCCCATATCCATGAACTTACTGTAGGTTTTGTTTTTGGGCGTGTGAGGGAACCAATGCAGAAGGCAGGCCGCCGAGTCGAAGTCAATGGCCCTTTCCGTCACCTCATTCAGGGTCTCTCCAATGGCCTGCCAGTACTCCCGGAGGGCCGGGCAAGACCATAACATATGTTCCAGCTCCGCCCCGTCCGTTGTACAGCGAGGGCACGCCGACTCAGCCACCCCAAAATATTTCTTAATTCTGTCTGGGGTCATGTAGGCCCTATGCAGCACGTAGTAATGGATAAGCTGGATGTGAGAAGTTGGCCTGATATGCAGTGCTCACTATTCTAGTGATCACTATGCATCAGTCCAAGCGACCCTTATGGCGATTGGTTGTAAGTCAACCTTAGACCAGCTATCCTAGTAGCGTGGATACGAGCAGTCTTCGGGCTAAACTCTAGAGGGCGTGTTAAGCCAGCTGTTATACCATCACATATACCCCTTGAACACCCAAGTGAAAGGACACCACACAAGTGTTATGAAAATAAACAGTGTATTTATTAGAATCACAACAGCCCTGTACTCTTTATGAGGACAGGGTACTAAGCACAGAACAAAACTCTTAGGAAAATACTTCAAGTGCACAATCAATACAAGTGTCCGAGGGCACGGAAAGTTTAGTGGTCTCGGGCGGACCCGATAAGGCAAGTCGGAAGCGATAGGGACTCGGGACCCTTAAGCAAGGAGGCTAAGCGGGCACCGAAATGCCGAAGTTACCTAGCCCCAAGGGCTGCGGCTGCACAAGTCTTTACAGGCGTCGGGAGTCTTCGCTGACGAGCCAGGAGCCGAAAGGAAGGAGTTGCTGGCCGGCGACCAGTGGAGATAGTTCGTAGAGATCCAAGCCTGGATCAGAGATGGATGACACCTGAAAGCAGAGGGGACCAAGTTCGTACTACTAGCCAGTAGTCAGAGGGTACCAGGAGGGCACCGGATGATCGTCACCTCGACTAGGTGAGTGGGCGACGCTAGGCTCTGCAGTCTCACGGACCAGGAGGCGTTGTCGGCGACCGGGATGGAGGTGCGAGCTGTCCCACGAAGGTTGATGCTGTCGGCGTCGCTGGGCCCAGGACTGGGGCAACAAGCCTTGGAAAATTTCAGGGCCACGTGGTGGGCCTAAAATGGCGTCTTGAGTGGACCAGGAGGGTCCGGGGTGCTCCTCTCGCAGAAGGGAGCAAAGGCCGGTCTGGAGCAACCAGACCAGCAGCGTTGGTTGTCGGGTGTCGTCAAGGAGGTCACAAGCCAGCGGCTAGTGATCAGACAACGTGCTGAACAGCAAAGAGCAGAAGGGCCCCACGCAGATCGTGGAGATGCTGGGAGGCTGCACTTCGATGCTGGGGCTGCTCAGGGTCGGGGCTTCTCGGACCCCAGAGCACTCACCAGAGGATCCCTCGGCGGTCGTGCTGGTTTGAGAAATCGTGCAGGTTTTGATGTTAGCCGGTCCCTCGAGGTCTCGTCGCATCCACAGATCTCAGCTGAGCTGACGATGTGAGTAGAGGTCAGAGGTGCCAGGGAAGCCGGTTCTCGTCGAGCTGGGCAGTCGGATTCCTGAGGAAGGACATGCAGCAAACCACAGAGTTCTTAGATGGTGCCTGCGGATGCAGGGTGACTACTCCTTAGCCACAAGGGAGAAATCTTGAGAAGAGTCTCGAAGTCCTTTCGTAGAAAGTATTCTTGATTCAAAGATGATCTAATTTGGAAGGGTCCCCGCTCCTGCCTTTATCCTAAAGAAAGGGGTGGGTACGTGACTAGGTCCTGCCCTAGGGGTGGGACCAGGAAGGGGGGTAGTTACACCCCTCTCCCATGCCGGGCTTTCCCCAGGTCAGGGGCTGGCGCCCCTGGAACTGGTTCTAGCCGGCAGATGCGTAGTGAGCACCGGGGTGCCACTCCGC
This sequence comes from Lissotriton vulgaris, assembly GCF_964263255.1. Classification (NCBI taxonomy): domain Eukaryota; kingdom Metazoa; phylum Chordata; class Amphibia; order Caudata; family Salamandridae; genus Lissotriton; species Lissotriton vulgaris. The sequence continues at coordinate 596,022,197 of NC_141699.1, forward strand.
AGTCACCTTCCTGTAAAGCCCTGCCTACCCAGGATACACAAAACCCTGTCTGGGATGGTGCGAACACCGCCCCGCACAGGAAACCCTTTGTCCAAGCTCTCCTCGCTGGAAGGACTCCCAGCAGCAGGAGGTCAGACTCGTGTCTGTGGTGGCAGCATCCATTTTGTGGAGCTGAGGCTTCAGTTAACTTTAACCGGGGTTCACAGTTACGTACATGTCGTGTCCCTCTAGAAGGGCGGTTTGCTAACCTCGTCGCCAGTATTGGTGAGGGGTCAGCATCCCGATTCGTATGACACCTTACCCGACATGTCTTGATAACGCGATACCGAAGTTACCAATATGGTACGCGTTATCATGGAACAGCCATTGGGTCTTGGTTCCGCAAGCTGCAACCGGGCTCGGCTCGTGCTAGAGCCCAATTCACACGATTCCACGCACTCTGCCTTCAGGATTGTCAAGGCCTGCCATAGGAGTGGCTGATAGGAATTCGGTGTCCATTTGAGGGTTAGATATAGGTATACTATATTTAAAGCAAAGGGCGAGTACGCTCCGTTGCCCCAGCTGTCGCGCAGCCAGTTGTGTCAGATTTAGATGGCCATCCAGGGGTGGCATAATACATGCTTCAGCCCCTGGTAGGCCCTGGGTACACCGATGCCCTGAGTTACAGGGTCTGACAAGGTGGCCCAGTTCCAATTGGGTAATGCACCTAGGGTACACATCAATTTAGCGAGAGAACAGCTAGGCTGTGGGTCTGATTGGCAGGCCCACAGCGCAAGAAAGTCGTAAACCAGTGAAATAAAAGCAAAAAATCTGGGTGATCATAGGATTGCAGACCCTACTCTCCTACACTGGAATCTCGCGTTTCTCGTACTGTTACGGGCTCGGCGCACAAGCCGGGCCCAGGTCGTGTCAGGAATATCTGTTCCCTAATCAGTTTCCCATTTGGTCTTCATCGCCGTGAGGGGCAACAGGTTTTCACGGAGCATTCTTGAGTACAGGCATGTCACTGCCTTAACCGTCCCCGCCGTCATCATAGCATACTGGCAAACCATGGACGTCTCGGGCTCCGTTAGGCCACCGCCCCAATGCGCCTGCATCACCCTGACCACCGCCGAGTGCAGGAGGAATCCTCCTCCTGGTAGGTCAAAACGTTCTAGAAGGTCCTGATATGGGAGGAGCGCCCCGTTCTCATAGAGGTCTCCCACAACCTGTACACCCGCTTCTTCCCATCGCTGCAGTTGCGACCAATCGCCCCCGTGGGGTAGCGCTGTCGGCATGCCCAGGGGAATTTCCGGGGCATATGGATGCCTTATCCCCGCCCATCGTTGAGAGAGATTCCAGGAAAGCCGGAACGTCTGCTGCTGAAGTGTCAGGTCTCGGGTAGCGTTCTTCTGCTGTAAGACTATATAAGCCAAGACGTGTCTTGGCGGGCCTCTAGTCTCCTCACCTTCCGGGCCTCGGTACACTCTCGCCACCTCTTGCGTGAATGTCTTTAGTTGGGCGGCCAGATAATAAAGCTCAACGTCTGGTACCGCTAGCCCACCCTCATCCTTGGGGCGGGTGAGCGTCGCCAGCGCCACTCTGCACCTGCCCGCCCCCCACAGGAACGAAGTCAGCTGGGACCTGAGTTGGCGGAAAAAGGAGCTGGGGATCCAGACCGGGAGTGTCCGAAAGTAATACAACAATCTCGGTAGAGCAACCATTTTTAACAAGGATATGCGGCCAGCCACCGAGAGCGGGAGCGTAGGCCAAAAGGCCATGTTGCCCCTCAGAGCTCGCATGCATCGACCGACGTTACCCTCGAACATGTCCGCGGCCATGTGATATATATACACCCCTAAATATTTAAGACAAGTCGGCTCCCAGTTTAGTGTGGGTCGATGGTCAGGACGACCGGTGTCCCTCTGTAGCGGAAATACACATGTTTTCGCCCAGTTGACCTTTAGGCCCGATATTACGCCAAATCGCCCTAGCAATCCCTATGCTCCTGCCAGCGCTGTCGTGTCATTTTCTAGAAATAACAGCAAGTCGTCGGCATACAGTGATATATACTGCTGCCCGTCTTTACTACCTATGCCCTCGAAATGTCTTCCCGTCCGGGCCTCGGCCGCTAATGGTTCAATCGCTAGTGCGAACAAAAAGGGGGACAAGGAGCAGCCCAGCCGGGTGCCCCTCTCCACCGGGTATTGCTGCGAGACCAGGGCCCCTATCCGCACCCTTGCCACTGCCGCCGAGTATAGGACCTGCGTCCACTTAATATACCCTTCTCCTAGTCCGAATCGGTCCATAACCTTGTACAAATAGTCCCACTCTAGGCTATCAAAGGCCTTTTCGATCTCTACGGATAGGACAAGGGGCGCTTGAGACACAGCCTGTGAACTCTCTAGCAGACGTGTAAGCCTCCTGATGTTAATCGTCGTGTTCCGGGCGGGGATGAACCCATTCTGGTCTGCGTGTACTAAGCCGGGCATATACTGTAGGAGTCTAGTTGCTAGTATGGAGCTCAATATCTTGTAGTCAGCGGTTAGCATGGAGAGTGGCCTGTATGAGGCAGGGTTACCACTTTCCCTACCCGGCTTCAGGAGCGGTATCACTAACGCCTCCCTCATTGATTGGGGCCGGCGGCCCATTGCCTTGGCCTCCCTATATATTGTCTGGAGTCTCAGCGCTAGGATGTCTAGATATTTGCTGTAAAATTCAATGGGAAGCCCGTCTAACCCTGGCGTTTTGTTGCAGGCCATTTTTTGATCGCTCCCCTGATCTCCCCCAGGGTGATGTCTCTCCCCAGATCTTTCGCCTGTTCCTCGTTTAGCTGGGGCAATAGGAGGCCATTCAGAAAAACCTCGGTCTCATTCTCTCGGTCCCCATGTTCGCTTTTGTACAGGGCCTCATAATATCTTTGGAAGCCATCCAGTATCTCCGTGTGGGAGTAACAGGTGCGGCCCACTCCATCTTCTATAGCTAGTATAGGAGAGCATTGCTTTGTGGGGTTCGCCAACCACGCTAACAGTGTGCCGGCCTTGTCCCCCTCTACGTGGGTTCTAAGCATGTACGCTCGGTGGTCAAAGGCACGAAGTCGTTCCACCGCCACCACCTCTCTAGCCGAGCAAACCTCCTCTTGGAGGTCTGGACGGCCAGGCCGCTTCGTCTCTGCTTCTCGCAACTTAACTTGGTGTCTGCCTTACTGATATCTTCTAGCAACACCTTTCTCGCGCCCACGTATTTTGTTATACATTGGCCCCTCACCACCACTTTAAATGCATCCCATTCTATCGCCCTGGTGGCTGTCGTCCCCTCATCATCGGTGAAGTATTGGGTTATACCCTCCTCCAGTGCCGTGTGGAATACCGGGTCCTCAAGGGTCTCTGGTCTTAGTTTCCAGGTCGGCACTCGAGGCACCTCGGTCACCCAGGCCAAGTTAATGATTAGTGGGTTGTGGTTCGAGATCGTCCTCGATAGGTACCTCGACCAAGTTAGAGCTGGTAACACACCCTGTGAGCACAATATCGCATCAAGCCGGACGTGTAGGTCATGCAGGCCGGAGAAGTGGGAATAATCACGAGTCCTTGGGTGGTGCGCCCTCCATACATCAGTCAGCCCCCATCCCTCCTGCCATTCCAATCTGCCCTTTGTGAGTCGGTGAACAGGGGAGTCCCTCAATGGTGGGTGGGACCTATCCAGCGTCGTGTCCGCTATGGAGTTGTAGTCCACACCCATCAAGATCGGGCCGCCAGGAGGTGTGCCAATGTCCCCGACAACCCTGTTAAAAAGGCCAACTGCTCTGTATTCGGGCGTATACGCAACACAGGACTATGTCCCTCCCTCTCAGCCTGCCTTCCACCACCACATATCTCCCCTCTGGATCCACTAGATCCTCCATCTCCTCTGAAGTGCCGTCCCCTCCTGCTTTGTTAGATGAGTTTCTTGCAGCAGCGCAATGTGGACCCCCCTTTGAATTAAGTAGGCGTGTACCTTATGCCTTCGTTGAATTGTGTGAAGCCCCGCACATTCCAGGTCATGCACTTCATTACACCTACATTAACCATTGTCCCGCAAGTCAAATCCCTGTCGCACATCATATTTCAGCCTCTCACGGATGGTGTCTCCCGCCCCAACTCCACTGAGTGTTCCGAACTTTCCATCACCCAGATTTCCCTGGAACAACAATCGCCAAACGTGGAAAAAATCCCCAACAGTGTGCCCCCCCCCCCGCTGCCCCCCCCCCCCCCCCCCCCCCCCAGAACAGGCTCCAATATTGGACTTTCAGGCCCATCCAAACTAATGCAACTTCCCTAAACAGTGTTGCTACAACACGGTCGTAACCGTGGGTGCCTTAAGAGCTAGTGGAGCGCAGCCAAGGCCAGGAGGGAGCCACGCAAGCTCTCTCCCGCACCTGCCCCTTTGTTCCCCATGATCAGCTGCAGGCTTGAAACCCAGTTCGCAATCCCCGGTCATCCCACTTTTTAGGTTGTGAGGTCCTCATAGGCAATCCTGCCCACTACCTGCCAGCTCCAAGTCAAGTGTTCAGGATCGTCTCCGATGACTGTGGCGTCACCAGCGGGCCCTTGGTACTGTGCATTCCCGATAAGTCCGAGCCTGAGGCGTGTGTCTCCGTGTCCGTGTCCTGTTTGGATTGGCAGCCTCCGGATCTCGCCAACGTTTCCACGGCTTGAAGCGCGGCCTTCCGCTCCGCTTCCGTTTGCGATGCCGATGGTTTCTTTGTTCCATGTCGCCTCTTGAGCAATCGTTGGGATTTCCGTAGGCCCTTTGGCGCCCGTTCTCGTTCCCGTTCTTTCTTCTCGGGCCTTGGCTCCGTCAGTGCCCGCTTTGTGTCCCACCACTCCCATGCGTCAGCTGCCGTGCAAAAGAAGTGCGTCTTCTCGTCGAGCACCACCCTGAGTTTCGCCGGGAAGAGCAAGGAGTATGGGATGCCCTCTGTCCGGAGCTCCTTTTTAAGCGATAGGAAGGAGGCCCACAATCGCTGTGTCTCGAAGGTGAAGTCAGGGTACAAGGTTACTCTACTGTTCGCCATTTGAAACGGACCGGTGTCCCGGGCCCTCTGTAGTAGGAGGTCCCTGTCCTTATAGTGCAGTAATTTAGCGATGATCGGTATCGGGGGTAGGCCTGGTTTAGGCTGTCGGGATGGAACCCGGTGCGCACGTTCTAGAGTGAAGAAGGGCGACAGGCCCTCTGGTGCCACCACCGTCTTGAGCCAGGCATCAAGGAACTCCACCATGTCCTCCCCTTCCTCCTTTTCCTATGATACGGACATTGCTTCTCCGACTCCTATTTTCAGCGTCCTCCGCTCGCCTTTCAAGGACCTGGATCCGATCGAGGGCATCAGTTAGTCTGCTTTCTAGAGTCTTATGTGCAGGAGCCAGGTCCTGTAGAGTGTCTTCAACGTCTTTGACCCTATCTTTGAGTTTGTCGTGGTCCGCTCATAGGAGGCCCAGTCCCGAGACCACTTGTGCAATATCTTGCTGCAAAGTATCTTGTGTGGCAGCTATGGCTTACAGGATGCGGTTCTGCAGCTGCTGTAGCTCAGAGGGTCCTGCAGGGTCGCCTTCTGCCATATCTGAGGCCGCCGCTCCCTCGGTCTTCCCCTTCGGCTTCACCATGTTTCTCTGCCACCTTTTTCAGGTGCGTCCACGGCCCCCGATCACGAATCAGACCTTCTGTCGATCTCCGGACCTTTTCACGGGCGTTGGATCCTAGGTATGGGACCTCCGCTTTCTCAGCCCCTCCCGTCCCCGCATCGTCTCTGGATTATTATCCAGCTCGCCGGTCTGCTTAGGGTTTGCGGTTCGCAATAGAGCTCAGTTGGTCCCTCGGGCCAAGACCAGTGGAGCAGTCCCTCTTCTGGGTGTCTCGTCCTCATCAATCAGCACCACTCCTCGACTCTCCGCTGGTCGTAGGCCTGCACGTCGTTGGCCTTCGTCCTTCTACGTGACTCAGTAGCTCGGGTCACACCGCCATCTTGTCTAGTCTTTGTTCTCGGGCTAGCCGGTTCGGTGGGCAGGCTACCCTTTTCGACATTTGTCGCCCAAGTAAATGTAAATGTATGTAAATGTATGAAGCTTATATAGCGCATGACTTACCCTGGGGCATCTCCGCGCTTGCTGAGGGAACCCGTCCTGGTATTCCCCTGTGAGATAACCCTGGCAGGGTATCCACAAGGTGAAAGCCAGGCATCCCACTGCGGGGGGCCGATGTGGAGATTAAGCAAGCTATTGCCCAGAGTCGCAGAGTGTGAACCCGTGAGTCGAGAAGGCACCGGAGCGAGAATTATCGAGTCCGTGGAATTATTGAGCCCAAGACCCACCGAGGCGGGGAATTGAACCCTGGTCCAGGGCCGAACTCAAGCTCCAGGTCTGCCGCCTCTAACCCCTGAGCCACACTTCTCCACAGTCCAAGTCCGTCCCCGGGCCACCAATTCTTGTTCAGCGACGGTATCCGGGTTCAAGGCTCCGTCTCTTTCAAGGGGAAAGGTGGATCCGTAGCTGGTCAACTTTTATCACACCTCGGCCGCCATTTTAGGAGCGTCTTTGTTTCGCTTCGGTTTGAGACAGATCGGCGCTCCAGCTTCAAATCTCTGTGTGCCCCATGAGTTCATCTGCCAGAGCCCCCGTTTTTCCGTTTTTCCGGGGTCGTCGTGGGTTTTTCTACTCCGATTTTCAGGATATTTGTGGGGATCGGGCGCGGAGCTCCGAGCTCACGCTGCCATTCCCTCTGGCGTCCAAGCCACGCCCCGCCACCAAACATATCTGCAGCGTCCCTCAAGGATCCTCGCTCAGCCCCACCCTCTTCAACGTCTACATGAGCCTCCTCGCAGCCATTGCACGACAACACAACCTAAACATCATCTCCTACGCTGAAGCCACCCAGCTGATCCTCTCCCTCACCAACGACCCCGCCACCGCCAGAACCAGCCTCCAAGATTGAATGAAAGACGTCTCGGAATGGATGAAGCGCAGCCGTCTGAAACTGAAATCCGACAAGACTGAAGTCCTCATCCTGGGATCATCCCCCTCTGCCTGGGACGACTCCTGGTGGCCCCCTCCACTGGGCACCGCCCCCAAGCCCTCGGACCATGCACGCAACCTGGGCTTCATCCTGGACTCCTCCCTCACGATGACCAAGCAAGTCAATGCCGTCTCGTCATCCTGTTTCAACACTCTGCGCATGCTCTGAAAGATCTTCCGGTGGATCCCCACCGAAACCAGGAAGACGGTCACCCAGGCCCTCGTCACCAGTCGACTGGACTACTGGAACACCCTCTACGCTGGAACCACAGCCAAACTCCAGAAAAGACTCCAGCGCATACAGAACGCTTCTGCATGACTCATCCTGGACATCCCCCGTCACAGCCCCATCTCTGCCCATCTGAGAGACCTGCACTGGCTCCCCGTCAGCAAGAGGATCACGTTCAGACTCCTCACTCACGCACACAAGGCTCTCCACGACATGGGGCCCAAATACCTCAACTGCCGTCTCACATTCTACACACCCACCCGCCAGCTCCGATCCGCCAGCCTTGCCCTCACCATCGTCCCACGAATTCGCAGAGCCACCGCCGGAGGAAGATCCTTCTCCTACCTGGCGGCCAAGACATGGAACTCCCTCCCCACTAACCTACGGCTGACCCAGGACCATTTCTCCTTCAGGAAACAACTCAAGACCTGGCTGTTCGAGCAGTAGCGGCCCCCCTCCTCACAGCGCCTTGAGACCCTAGCGGGTGAGTAGCGTGCTCTACAAATATGAGTGATTGATTGATCGTGATAAATTGTGAATTCTACTCCTAATATGGGTAAACGTAAAAATAAGTCTGACCAAAGGAAAAAATCGGCTACCTCGGGGGACCGCTCATGTCAGTCCTTATTAAGCTACCTAACTGGCGTAGTGGGCACCATAGAAAGACAAATTAAAACAGTTGTGGAGGCTCTTAAACCTGGGGTGGACGAGTGTGCTTTAACAAAAGTTAACCCAGAAATAACGTAGGTAAACCAGGCATTAATGGTTGTGTAGTGACCATTTCTGACCACCTAACCGACATTGAAGCTGACACATCTCACCAACCGCCAAATAAACGAGCGAGAAACCCCAGTACCCACTCAGTGTCTCCCGGGGAGGGTGGGTAGACCCCACTGTAGTTGAGAGGACTAACCCTAAAATTCGAAGAAGGATCCAAAAAAAGACAAAGCCTGTACTAGCTTACAAATCAGAAAATTGGGAAAAGGTAATAGTTAGCACTAGTATGCGTACCCAGACAGAGATTGAAAAATTGAAAGTAAAACTGGAGACATTAGATAAATTAATAAGAGATAGTATTGGCAGCCTATTAACAAGAATTAGCGCTATGGAGACTTTGTTAACTAAATGTCTAGATATTGTGCTGCCGGTTTTAACCGATAGAGTAAGCTTGACGGATCACACTGCTAGACGGGAACTACCAGTCCCCAGCCAACGCTCAGAACATATTGTTCCTGCAAATATTAACACTAATGCCTCTTTAACAGTACCCTTATCAGTAGCTCAAAATACTTGGGCCACCAACAAATTAAATGATCATTCACGGATGAAGACCGCCCAAACGCCTGTCTTGAAAGACGGAAGAAACCACACTCGTCTAGACCTACCTCCTGCTGCTACTCCCTATGCAGTGGTTTTGGTCAATGTACCCAAATCTAAGGAGGTGGTGGGCGAAACATGGGTGACATTAAGGAATAAGTCCTTATAGTGGTTGGGCTGTAGAACAGGACTAACTGATGAATTATTTAACAAATTTAAGATGGCACAGAGAGTGAGCTGGTTGGGGAAAGAATTAAAGAATACTGAAGGGGACTGTGTCGTACTGACTTTTAAAACTCCAAACTTTGTGCGGTCGATTTTAAATAGATTGGGCAGAAATTTTATAGATAATTCCATGATTATTGCTGTCCCTTTGGGATATTTTTATCCGTCCCCAAATCGGCATCCTCTAATGCGAAAATTGGGGGATCCTACGTTACTTTTTAGAAATCAATTTGGTATCCCTATTCATAACCGCTTTGATGAACTCCATGAGCTTGAAGAAGTGAACTGACTGAGTTCAAGGGAAACTGTTGATGATGCTAATATTAATCTGTCTGCTGCATCACAGAAGACAGGAATTTGAATAAATAGTCCAAACTGTTTAGTTACTATATCTTGTGTACAAGATGAGTTATTAATTATCGATACCTACCCTGAAACGGAGTTGGACTGTCCTGTTCTCATTACAGGCCCTGAGGACAAAATTATTCCCAACAAAGAATTGGATAGCAATGGTCAACTAGGCGGTAACACTAAAGATAATAATTGCCAGATTGTTTTTAAACCGGCCACGTTCCAGAAAATAAAGGTGTCTAATAACGTGTGGGTGGATCCTGTAAATAACTAAAAGATATTATGTGTTCAAGAAACCTGGGCTGTAGAGCCCCTCCACTTGTGTGGTTTTAAAACATTACACACACCAGCTATTAGCTCGAGATATGGTAGAACAAAAGGGGGCCTTTGCACTTATGTATCCAAATTAGCTAAAACTTGTGAAAGTCGTGATGGTCCATAAAAATAACTATTGTCACACTGTTAGAATGTGTGGATAAGGCTTTGTGCTTGATTGTTGTAAACTTTTATAATAATGCCCCCCTCTGAGGCGATGGAAGATGTGTTAAGAAACTTTAGCTGTAATGTAAAAAGTTTACTTGGTGGGACAACCAAAGACTTATTCATGATCTGGGGAGGGGATTTTAATAGCTTTTTATGTAATAGGGGAGACAGAGACATGTGCGTTAATGTTGGATATAGATACTAATTTTCCACATTTTGCACATACTACATGCAGGGACCTACTGAATGATATTATGTTCTCATGTGATATGGGGTATGCTAATAATTTTTGTCAACCGGAGGTCCCTTTTTGTCCTACTTTCAATGGTAGAGGTGTTTTTTCTACAATTGACTACATATTAATGTCCTGTGGATACTCTGCATCTGTTAGGGATTTTAATACACTTGACACTGCCCTAAGGGATAATTTTCCCATAAGCGTTGATATTTTAACATCAAACCAAGATTCCTGCGCATAGCATTGCTCGAAACAGACAAAATGGATACGCCCTGAAATGGACGAAAGTGATCCCTGAGGATTTTTTACATAAGTTGGTGATGAATTGTGAGAATAATTTTAGTACCTGCTTAAATGAGCATTCCACTGATCTCGCCATCATTGAGAATTTCACAACTATTGCTGTGCACATTAAAAAATGTTTATGGGTGGAAACTAAAAACCAGGGTACTAAAACTGAGGGCGGGTTTGATTCAGCTTGTACCAAGGCCTACTCTAATCTTAAGTACGCCCTAAATACCACAGATAAGGATCAGAATTTAATTAGGGACCTGAGAAGGAATTATAAGAAGGTACTTAAAAAACGGAAGGATGAAATGAAACAGGACGCATGTAATTCCCCGCATGAGGCTTTCATGACCTGAGATACTGCCGCCTTTTGGAAGGCAGTCAATGCCCCTTTTTTAACAATAATACCAAAGCAAGATTAGAGATTGCCATCTCAGAGGATGAATGGGTAACGCACTTTGTACAGCTGTATAATGATCTAGTCGACCAGGCACCGGAGGAGGAGGCACCAGCGCAGGAGCCCCTACTTCCCTCCCAGAAAATGGATATGGGCTTTACTTTAAATGAAGTTAGCATAGCTATTAAAACCAGTATGGGGGGAAAGACACCGGGCCCAGATGGTGTCCCTGTCAACCTGTTCAAAAATAATGTGGCATTATTGGGACCATTGCTTACACACATTTCCCTATTTAGGGATATTGTTTGATCAGTCCGGTTCATGGTGTGATGCTATAAAAACTAGGATGCTCCTATTTTTTAAGTCCCTAATGGCTTTAACCAACTTCAGTAGGAAAATGGGTAGGAGGCCGCCCGGGGAACTGTGTGCATATACAGGCAACCTGTGTAGCAATTGCAGCTTATGGTGCAGATATCTGGAGGTACTCAAATGTGACTATATTACAGATGGCGGAAAACATCTTTTTGAGGTACCTCTTAGCAGTTCTGTCTAGTGTTTCCACATTCATATGCCACGCTTAACTTGGTTTACCGTACATAGAAGATATAATCAAGATCCAACCAGTTCTTCTGTGGCACAGGGTTTGGACAACTGATGAGTGTGCTTTTAATCGCTCTGTTTTAAAGGATGCAATGAGCTCTGATAAGGCTAACAAAATAAGATGGTTACAATATGTAAAATAATTTTTAACACTAATAAGCCACCAGGATTTCTTTAGTGATCCTTCATTGATGCGCCAGGTCCCTAGAAAGGTCCTTAAAAATCGTTGTCTGGCACACCTCAACAATCTTAGAATAACTAATGAAATGACAAAAACTACTGTGGTGGCACATCATCTTACATTGGTTACTGACAATATACAGCTTTATGCTACGCTTTCCATGACGGAATTTGAATGGTTTTTATTAACCCGTTTTAGACAGACTTTTAATCTTTCCTAAGGTAAACGACTGGACAAGATCACTCTGTAAATGCCCATGTGATGATCGGTCGATTCAGTCTATCCATATTTTGTTCTTTTGTACATTCTACACAATACCTAGGAAAAGATGAATAGTTCCATTGTTAAAAGGTGTGGAACTAAGACAATGTCGCCCCGCATTCCTGGTTATATAGAACTTGGACAAAGTTTTTACTGTTGCCTCTGTCTCCGCCTTTTTAAAAGCTGTTTTTAGATCCAGGAAAACGATTGTAATATGAAATCTAATCCGTAATTCTTATTGAATTCTTATTTGATGTATAATTTGATAGTTGTTTTTATTGCATACTGTGATTATGCTTTATCAACTATACTGTTATGGGTATTTTTATTTTCTTAATAACCGAAAAAAGTTTCTAAAGAATGAATGAATGAATGATAGGTAGCCAGTGAAGGTCTCTCGGTTAGCCCTAGTAGGCGCTGTCCTGCACTCTGAGCTGTTGAGCTGACCCTCCAACCCAGGGAGTGTTGAAACAGTCAAAATAATTCCTGTGTTGAATAGATTTTTCCAGACTCCACAAACTTAGGGTCAGCAGGTTTTTTAATAAAATTCCTTTGGGGGGTGCTGCTGCACACTGCACTCCTGTAGCCTCCCTCGCTTTCTTTGATATGCTTGTGGTGCCTTTGCCATCCTGGGGCCACCACATTTCACTTTCTTTGCTACCAAAATGGCCCCAAAGGGCATTATGAGGTGCTCCTTTGTGGAGCTCGTGAAAATTTTATGAACGACTCCGGCCGCTTGATGTTGCTGTGCTGCGTGGCTTCGCTTTTTTCTTTTTGTTTCATTAGTTGACGGGTGGCTGGTCCCACTTTGCATGCCTTTTGAATGTTGGGGACAACCTAGGTAGCCCACCCCTGGCTACCCCGCCAGCTTACTGGGCAACCCACACCTTTGCTTTCGGCTGCGGGAGCGAACAGTCTCTCCTTCCTTCCCTGCCTGCTCCTGCGGGCAGGGTGCCGTCTCTCATGGGGGCCGCCTGCTCTGTATCCCGGACACTGGCACAGGAGTGAGGCAGGCCTACCACGACCGGGGTGGGGGAGCGCTGTGGTGCCACTCCCTCTGTGCACCTGTCTGGTGCCGGCCCAGGAGTGACATCCCGGGTCCCTCCCACCTTCCTCTAGGTGGTGAGGGGCCTGGATTTGAGGCCCCAGGCCCCATTAATAAAACGCAGCCCAGGGGTTGAGGTCCCTGGGTCCTCTTAGCTTGGGAGAATGGGCTCTACACACGCCCCCTCCTAGAGTTCAAAAAGTGGGGGTGATTCTTTGCGGTGACCCCTGGTCCCTGCCATACCCAAGATGCATGAGGCACTCTGGCAGTGGAGTCCCATGCCCTCTGGGCCATGCTAGGGGCATTTGACAAAGTCAGAACCTTCTCTGGCTGATATATCGTCCCCTATTGGGCCCTAGCCACCTGGGCACTCTCCTCAGGCCTCCTGGTCTCCAAGGTGGCAAACGTTGCAGGGAGCTAGGTTCACTAGCTCCTTGTGCCAGTCTTTCTCTCTGGTCTCCTCTGGCACTTCTCTCCTCCTTGGCACAGAAATCCAGTTGTTCCCCAAACTAGTCCTCAGGGAGTGTAAGGAGACCCGTTTCACTGGTCCTGAAGAGAGCCTGACTGTTCCCGGGGGCAACTGTTGTCAGTCTCATCTGAAAGAGACACGTTGGTGATAGATACCTTACCTTAGAATATCCCCAGGCGTCAGACTGGATCCGGAAACTTTTGCGTAGCAGTACCCTTGCGCGTCGTCTGCGGCTCCGCGTCCACCGTCGGCGTCGTGGGCACCATGATGACGCCGTCGGAGTACTTAGACGCCGCCTCCGCGTGCTGACGTCAGTTCTTCTTTTTTCCGCGCCAGCAAGCGCAGATCTGGAAAAAGCAGTAACCCTTAGTCAATTTTTGACTAATTTTTTGGATCATTTTTGATCATTTCTCGAAGTCTTATGACTCCGATCGGTGCCGTAGGGATGCCTGGATTCAAGCACTGCGAGGATTGCGACCGCACGATGTCGGTCACAGATCCTCACCACCTGTGCCTAACTTGTCTAGGCGTCGACCACAACGACAAGGCCTGCTCAGACTGCCGGGCCCTCTCTTCGAAAGCCAGGCGGGATCGGTCCCGCAGGCGACTCGAGCTCCGGAATTCGGCCCCACGCCGCGAGAGGTCCCGGTCCCACGGGAGGTCGAGGGACAGGTCGCAGCCCGGAGCCACCACAGATCTGAGAGTAGGCGCCACTCCTCCGGGTCGAAGTCGTCTTCGGGTAAGAAGCACAAGAAGTCGAAGAGGCGTCATCGCTCTTCTGACTCAACCCGACGCTCACGCGACGCGGCCGGGGGATCGGGTGACACCGCCCGCGCGGCTCCACCAGAGTCACGGGCGTCGCGGCTCCACCAGAGTCACGGGCGTCGCGGCTCCACCAGAGTCACGGGCGTCGCGGCTCCACCAGAGTCACAGGCGTCGCGGCCTGCTCCACACCCTCCGGTCCCTGGGCAAGGCGCAACGCCGGGGGAGTTCGAGCGCTTCCTCATGGCCATGAGGAACCTCTCTTCCCCGACGGGTTCCGCAGCGCCTTAGGGCCCAGCGGACCCGTCTAGGGCCCCTAGCGGGTCGGGGGCTTTACCCCGATGCCGTCGAGTGTTTCTGCCCCAACGCCGCCGGCGCCGCAGGGCCCCACGGTCCCGACGCAGCCGGTGCCTTCGAGGCCCGGCGCCGCAGGACCCCACTGGACCCACTTCAGGATCCGGGTCGTCGCCGGTGGACCTTACGACCCCCCCGGAGTCGGTCCGTCAGGTGTCGCCTCCGGCACCGTCCTTGGGCAGCGCCGTCCCCGATGCCTCCTTTGTTCTGGTTCCGACGTCGGAACGGCGCCGCTGGGCGCCGCTTTCGACGGCGCTTGGGGAGTTTTACTTCAATGAACCGGCCCCATTATTTGAAAACCCTGAGTATCAGAAGATGGGTGATGAGGAGGATTGGGAGGGGTCCGAGGACCCTCTGACCCGAGAGTGTCAGTCTCAGGAGGACTGGACAGGGGAACTTGGGGAGGCCAGTGGTCTGGACACCTCTCCAGACACTGGTTTTGTCTCTCCTCCTACGGTGGCTTCGGAGAAGGGGGCAACCTACAGTGTGGTGTTGATGAGGGCTGCCAAGCCTTTGGCCTTGAGCTCCCCGTCGCGGCAGTGAGGACTAACCTCACTGAGGTCCTTAAACCGCAGTCAAGCTCGGCTGAGCCTCTGCTGCCCTTTAATGAGGCCTTGACCGACGTTCTTTTGGGCACTTGGTCCAGGCCCGCTACGGGTTCGCCCTTTGATAGGAACGTGGCCAGACGCCACCGCCCGGCCCCGGGCGACCCATGTTTCCTGTCCACCCACCCCACCCCGAGAGCCTGGTCATCTAGGCATCCAATTCCCAGACCGCATTCCCGTCGGCTCCGTCGAACAGGGAATCCAAGAGGTACGAGCAGTACGGAAAGAAGATCTTCTCCTCCCTTAGTCTGGGACTGCGGTCTTCCAACACCGCATGCCTCTTGGGCCGCTACACCCACTCTCTGTGGGAGACTTTTGCGGAAGCGCTGCCAGAGTGTCCGTTGGAGGTACAGGCCAAACTTGGCCAAGCCCTTGTGGAGGGACGGGATGCAGCCAAATATTCTATCTGGTGTGGGCTGGATACCACCGACTCACTAGGTAGAGCGATGGCAATGACGGTGGCGGTTAGACGCCACGCCTGGTTGAGGTCCGCCAACTTTTGGCCGATGTCCAGAACACACTGATGAACATGCCATTCGATGGCAGGCGCCTTTTTGGCGACAAGGCAGACCATGCGCTTGAGCACTTTAAGGACTCAAGGGCTACGGCCAAGTCCTTGGGCCTCTGGGCCCCGCGCCAGCAAACGGGTGCCTTTTGCTCCCCACACGTGCTGCCAGCCACACGCCGCAGACTACCAGCGCGGTGGCGGCCGTGGAAATCGGCGTGGAGGCGGTCGGGGACAACGGCGAGGCCAGTCCACACCTTCCCCCGCAGCATCCACCTCTAAACCCTCCTAGTCCGTGCTTCTCGGCCCATGGGACGCCAGTGGGGGGCTGTGTTCGCCATCACCACTCTCACTAGAGCACTGTCACTTCGGACAGG
The DNA here is from genome assembly GCF_964263255.1 of Lissotriton vulgaris. Classification (NCBI taxonomy): domain Eukaryota; kingdom Metazoa; phylum Chordata; class Amphibia; order Caudata; family Salamandridae; genus Lissotriton; species Lissotriton vulgaris. Next base: position 596,037,906 of record NC_141699.1, read on the forward strand.
TGGGTGCTGCAGATTTTCTGGATGGGCTACTCCCTCCCCTTCGAGACGACCCCTCAAGCCATGCCACCGCAACACCACTGCGTATTGGGGGATTATTTGCGGCTTCTGCAGGAGGAAGTTTACGGCCCTCTTGGCCAAGGGGGCCATTGAGCGCGTTCCTGGGCCAGAAGTAGGACGTGGTTGCTACTCCCACTACTTTCTGGTACCCAAGAAGGTCAAAGGGGGTCTACGCCCTATCTTGAACCTACGGAACATCAATGGCTTCCTCCGGAAGGAGAAGTTCAAGATGCTGACTCTGGCTCAGGTCTTATCTGCCCTGGATCCAGGAGACTGGATGGTAGCGTTGGACTTGCAGGACGCTTATTTCCACATCCTCTTCCTGTCGGCCCACCGGCGTTACCTGCGGTTCACGGTAGGCCACGAGTACTTTCAGTTTACCGTGCTCCCCTTCGGCCTTACCAGCGCCCCACGGGTGTTCACGAAAGTGATGGCGGTGGTCACCGCTCATCTGCGCAGCTTAGGGGTTTCAGTCTTCCCCTACCTCGACCACTGGTTGTTGAAGGCGGGCTCGCCCCAGACAGTCGTCAGCCACCTCCAGACAACGGCAGACCTCTTGCACCAGCTGGGGTTCTCCATCAATGTGCCGAAGTCACACCTGTGCCCCTCTCAGAAGCTCCTTTTCATCGAAGCAGTTGTCGACTCGGCGCAGTTTCGGGTTTATCCTCCCGAACAGCGGGTTCGGGATATACAGGCTCGCATTCCAATTTTCCGGCCTTTATCCCGAGTCTCGGTCAGGTTGACGCTGCGGCTTCTGGGGCTGATGGCTTCCTGCATCCTTCTTGTGCATCACGCCTGTTGGCGGATGCGGGCTCTGCATGTCCTGATCTTGGAGGGCACTGCGAGACAGCTGCAGTGGTGGCTCATGGACCGCGATTGGGTCAGTGGCAGATCCCTCTCCTAGTTGTGATGGACGCGTCCCTCAAGGGCTGGGAATGCCATATGGGAGAGGCGGAGATCAGAGGCCTCTGGTCTCCGGCGGAGTCCCGGCTCCATATCAACCTTTTGGAGCTGCGGGCGATTCGTCTAGCACTGAAGGCATTCCTCCCCTCTGTCCGAGGGAGTGCAGTGCAGGTGTTCACGGACAACACCACAGCCATGTGGTACTGCAACAAACAGGGCGGGGTGGGGTCGTGGACCCTATGCCAGGAGGCTCTGCGCCTCTGGCAATGGCTGGAACATCAGGGCGTGATCCTGGTGGTTCAACACCTGGCAGGTTCTCTGAACGCCAGGGCGGACTAACTCAGCTGTCGGTGCATGATGGATCACGAATGGCGTCTGAACTCGGACATGGCGCAAGGTCTCTTTCTGCAGTGGGGAGAGCCTTGGTTATATCTATTCTCCACCGAAGAGAACGAGCAATGTCATCAGTTCTGAGCGTTGGAATTTCCAAGGCGGCACTCGTATGAAGACGCTTTTCGCCGCGAGTGGAGTTGTGGTCTGTTGTACGTCTTTCCGCCTATACCACTTCTGCCCAGAGTGCTGAAGAAGATAAGGCGCGACCGGGCACAAGTCATCCTTGTGGCTCCGGACTGGGCACGAAGGTACTGGTATCCCGAGCTACTCAGTATGTCAGTCGATCCCCCGGTTCGTCTGCCTCTTCTGGAGGACCTTCTGTCGCAGCAGCAGGGGACGGTCCTCCACCCGAACCTGTCCAGTCTCCACCTCCATTCTTGGAGATTGAGCGGCGACAGTAGAGGCCATTTGACTTGCCTCCTGAAGTCTGTAACATCATTCTGGCAGCCAGGCATCCCTCCACAAAGTGGGTATACGCCTGCAGGTGGAACAGATTTGTGGCATGGTGCACAGCAAAGGCTGTGGATCCTCTCTGCCCCTCTTTTAGAGGTTCTTCTCTTTTTTTTCTTTCTCTTGCCCAGCAGGGCTCTGCTCTGGGCACTATCAAGGGCTACCTTTCTGCTCTTTCAGCCTTTTTGAGGCTGCCTGATCAACCTTCCTTGTTCAAGTCCCCTATTGTTAACTGATTCTTGAAAGGCATCACGCATACGTTCCCTACTTTGCCCTTTGTGATGCCTCAGTGGGACATGAACTTGGTTCTTACTTTTCTGATGTGTGCTCCCTTTGAGCCACTTCACAACTGTCCTCTTTCCTTCTCACTTTGAAGACTGCCTTCCTGGTAGCCATCACCTCTGCCAGGAGAGTGAGTGAGCTCCAGGCTCTATCCTGTAAACCTCCTTTTGGTTCATCCGGACAAGGTTGTGTTGAGGACACAGCCCTCTTTTCTACCCAAGGTAGTCATGGCCTTTCACATCGGGCAATCTATCACCTTGCCCACCTTCTTTCCACCTCCGCATCCCTCTCGAGAGAGGAAGAGAGGCTCCACCATCTAAACCCAAAATGTGCGCTCTCGTTCTATCTGGATCGCACACGCCAGTTCCGGGTGGATGACCAACTCTTTGTTGGTTACGTGAGAGCTAAGAAGGGGAAAGCGGTGCACAAGCGGACCATCTCGCGGTGGATCATCTTGTGTATCCAGGCGTGTTACTCCTTGGCTAAGAAGGAACCCCCTGTTGGGTTGAGGGCTCATTCCACTCGGGCCACAGCGACTACAACTGCCTTGGGCCGAGGAGTGCCCTTGCAGGACATTTGCCAGGCGGCTACGTGGGCCTCGCTGCACACGTTTGCAAGACACTATTGCCTGGACAGTCCAGTCCGGAGGGATGGCTTCTTTGGCCGTTCTGTCCTCCAGGACTTTCTGGTGTGATTATTGGTTCGCAGACCCACCACCGGGGTTGGTATTGCTGGGGTATCTATTCTAAGGTAAGGAATCTATCACTAAAGTGTCTCTTTCAGATGCACAAGTTACTACTTGTGTAACGATATATCTGTAAGAGACATTAGTTAGTGATAGATTCCTTACCGACCCACCCATCCTCCCCGTTCTGCGAACCGATATCTATGGTTAAGGTCATCCCCTTTGAGGGCCCTAGTTTCAAGGCACCAGTGTTGGTTTTTAGCATAGCTCTGCGTTTCTGGCGCGGAAAAGCTGTGTCTAAGAACTGACGTCACCACCAGCACGCGGAGGTGGCGTCTAAGTACTCCGACATCACGGCGCCGCCGACGACGGACGCGGAGCCGCAGACGACACCTACCGACGCGCAAGGGTACTGCCACGCAAAAGTTTCCGGATCCAGACTGACTCCTGGGGATATTCTAAGGTAAGGAATCCATCACTAACTAATGTCTTTTACAGATATATCGTTACACAAGTAGTAACTTGTGCCTTAGTCCAGATTGGCTTCAGGAGGTTCCTTCTTCCAGTTGTCCATGGCTGCTGCCTCTAGTCCCAGCATTAAAACACAACCAAGAGTGAGCTCTCCCCCTTGCGCAAGACCTTTTAAGTGGGGGCTGAAAGTTCTAAAAACGAGGCACGTCTGGCCTATCCTGGGGCACCACTTCACCTCTCGGACCCTGACCCTAACCTCCTGCACAGTATGCAGGGATAGTTCAAAATGACGTTCCTCAAGAGTCACTAGTCCCATCTCATTTGGGGGCCTCCGCTCAACCCCTCGCTGATATCACTGCCAGGGCCTTTGCCACCAAATCTTCATAGGAGATCCCCCTCCTGTGTTGGCTCCAAAGGTCTGGGCTCCATCCTTTGTTTGATTTGGGCTGGCCCATCCCTGGTAAAATGTGACCGCTTATTGATTGATCAAGATCCTTCATCCTCATCCCTTTCCTCCTCGGGAGCTGAATGAATCACTGTTAGTATTTCCCTTTGTGTGGGGAGACCTTTGTTCCTGCTGCTGGAGTGGAATGTAATTAACTTGGCACCCCAGAAGGAGAAAAGGCCTGGTCTCTGATCCTGAGTTGAGTTGGGGAAATGTGGCAATTCTGAATGGCCATAAGCTGTAAAGATATCTTCTTATAACTCTTATTTACGTTTGGCATACACATTCCACACCAGTTCGATACATCACTGGTCTCTCTAGGCCAAAGGGAAGCAAAACTGCACTGTAAGGAAGTCTTCCTCATAGGAATCTAATGAAGTTCCACTGCAGACAAGACAGTAAATCACTCTGCCTTTCCCTATGAGTGTACCCCAACTTTGAGGCATACCCTAGGCCAATATCGAATCCAGGAGAGTCAAGTCTGCGCCAGGCTGCCTGTGCGCAGTTCCTGGGCTGTGCACAAGAGGAGTCTCACATGCAGCCCTCACACGTGTGCACACATTTTCACGTGTAACCAGCCAGGTGCCCCTTACCCTTTTGATATATTTTAAAACAACAAGGGGACCCAAAAAAAGTCGATCAGGGACCTTGTGAGTAATTCTTTTAGACAACAGTGGCCCCTGAAGAGGGAGGAATTAGAGAGCAATGAACATTGACTCAGCCGTTACTATATTGGATTGACATGTCCAGCCGGGCAGCGGTCTAATATTTACTTTCTTAACAATAGAGAAGGTATTTCACAACAATACACAAGGTGGGACACAAGCCTGAGCCCTACTTAACACATGAACAACATTTAAAGGCAAGGACAAAACAAGAGGCTTTTAGGCAAAAGCTTAATGGTTCGTTGCACTTGATAAATACACAATGTCAAAGTACAGCAAAACACATTGTACACCTTTACATTTCAGTACACATAAGGTTTAGAGTGTATAAGGTGTTTCAAAGTGTCGACGGCGTTTCGATCTGGCAAAACATTACGTGGATCATCATCAGGACATAGATATTATGCCTAAGGATCGGAAGCCTCAATTGCCTATGGCAGAAAAGGGAAGGAAAATACAGAGTTGCAGACGTTAGGGCTTGTAATATTGGGTTCAAGGGTTTAAAATGTGGTGTGACTACGCTGCATGCAAAACGAGACAAGAGACCGTGTGCCTCAAAAGCGAAGGTGCAAGAGGGATGTGCCAAGATTAACCATAAGAGATGCTGGAAGTGATGGTACTTGACAACTAGAGGAGAGGTGCACATACTGTATAAAAAACCATGTCAATGTGTCTGGCTTAGGGGGAATACGGCGGTCTACTTCTAATGTGCACTGCCAGTCCGGTTGTATGCAGTTACTGAGGGATAGTAACACGAACAATTAGCGGCAAGGGAAAGCGTTAATGTTGAGTGAAAAGGAGAAAGCATGCAGAGTAAAAGATTCAACCTCTCGAGAGAGTTGGCGATAATCGGTAGTAATTACTAGTCATTTTGCATAGTAAGAACAATAGAAGGCCTGCATGCAGAACGGATTAAGCCACACGAAAATTGCGATAGTCATGGATTTAACAATTGGCACAGAACAATAGGCAAGGATCAATACTGTCACAATTTTGCACATGTAAAAACTGGAAACAATAATGCATGACTGTAGAGGTAATAATTCTGTACTTAAAATGGTCGGAACTGTTCGTGTGCACATTGGCAACCGATAAAGATTCAATTTGGCCAAAACTGTTCAAAGGACTTGTGCGCGAAAGAAAGAGGCCAAGATGTGGCGTGATCATGAGTAAACTTACTCCATGGGGGCTTACCGAGTAGGAGGATAGGGAGGAATTGCGTCAGCGGAATACGCGGATAGGAAGGGGTATCCTGTGATTCCGGTTGCCTAGCGAGGCAACTTTGTGGGTCAAATTCGCAGTAGGTGCCCTGTGGAGGATTGGAAGGGTTCACATTGTGTTATGAAACTGAGAAGTGCCCGTGCGGCAGCTGAGAAGGCGCACTTACAGAGTGGATTCTAAGTTCCCTCGGGTAGTGAAGGCCGCACGGTAGCCTGGGGAGAAGTGGAGTCAATGAGGGTATTGTACATGCCTAAATTAAAAGGAAGTCGTGCGGGGTTGCAGGACTTACCGATCTTGATGCGGGCACAGCTGCACAATCGCAGGTTCTGTGGGTTGAAGTCACTCAGAGTGAAACTGGAAGTGGCTATTTATGGGGCAGGATCACATCTGGATTGGACAAGGTAGTCACGTGATCTTAGTAGGGAGTGATGAGGAACTAAGTTACTGAAGATAGAGGATGGATTAGTGGTGGAGTGAGCGCAGGGGCCATCTTGGGAAGGTGACTAGGGGTGAAGTATAGTAGTGACATAGTGGTAACCGAGTTTTGTTCTCAGTGGTTAAGTTAGATAAAATACAGATGAGCAACAATTTACAGAATGTACATAGGAACCTCTATATTAAAGCTGTCTAGTCTTTTTTTTTTTTTTTTTTTTTTGAAAACCTTTATTGTAGCATTCGATAAAAATACAAGTACGGGCCTACAACCACGGGGGCCGGCCGCTAAGAAACTTTAAATCTCCAATAGCAATGTACAAAACGGCTCATCGGCCGACCATCCCGGGGTCCGGCAGCGATACAGGATAAGAGTTGTATTTAAGAACGCACAGACTGGGTACAGGATGAGACAAAGGTTTCATTTTATATTTTATACGAGAGGATCAGGTTCTATACAATCAAACAGAATGCGGGGGGCAGGGTAAAAACAGGATTTGCATGAAATAACCACTATGATAGAAAAATGGCACCAGAGCATTAAAACCTGTACGAGAGACAACAAGAGTCACATTCCATATTGCTCCGGCACTCCGAGCCCACCCACCCAAAAGTCAGGATATCATAAAATGTCAGCGCAAAATACGAGTACACAGTAAGAGTGTAGATGATCCATAGCTATACTGGTCCTTAAAAAAGGAGGGAAATGAAAAAAGAAGAAAAAAAGTCCGTTGAAAATAAAAAAGGCAAAACTAACCCCCCCCCCTCCAACCCCCCACCCTGCACCCCTGCAAATGGCTATAGCCTAACCCCACTAGCAGCGTGCCTGTCGCCCCTAAAAACTAAAACCCCAAAGGTAGGAAAAGAAATGGAGGATGGCATTTCCGTGTAGGTTCCCGGTCCCTTCAGACTCCCCGCCCGAGACCGCCGCCCCCTATCATCATAAAGACAGGTTTGAAACGACAATATAAATGAAAGTAGAGGGTACCGTGTAACACCGCCCAGCCTCTCAGAGCAAACAATTACGAGTCCAACATGTGTAAACGCCATGCCAACCATTCCCGATCCAGTCGGTATCAACCTTGGCCCCTCCGAACCAGGACGCGAGCCCCTCCCAACAAGACCCAAAAGCCCAAAAAGAAGCAATAAAAAAACAGAGAGTCATAAAAAAGCAGTCCATGGCTACCGGCAGGCAGTGAGTCCACAGGAGCTGTAGACGTAGACAGACTCTCCCTCCTAGTGGAACAGATCCAATGTATCTTGCACAGGAGTCGCAGCGTCACCAGGAAAGGAGAAGATGACCACAAAGAAGATAGAGAGTCACAAGCAAAAGTCTCCGGAGGGGGGGGGGGCGCACCCGGTGTCATCGCCAAAGCCGGAGGTGGTGGAGAGTTAAGCAAGATCTTGAGATCCTCTGGAACACAATCTCCCAGGGGACCATCTGATGGTTCCAGTGCCTGTTTCTTCACAGGGCTCTCACCTGGAATCAAAATGGCCGCGGTTTGAATGGCAGTCCGGTTCCAACGATGGGGCCAGGCCCGGTCCCGTCCGGAGCATCGCGGATAAGCGCGTATCCAATTTGCTCACCAGAGTGTCCACGTGAGAGCGAAGTGCCCAAAGTTCAGTTAATATCGACCTCATTGATGGTTCATGCACCGCTCACTTCATAGTTCCATGCCCGACACCTGACACAATTTCTGCCCCTGGTGGATCTGGCATCTTTGGGGGGGAAAAGGCAAGACCACGAAAGTGCAGTATGCGAGGGGTCACCAGTCTTCGTCCGCGACCGCGGTAAACCCGGTGAAGGCCGCAAATCAGAGACCCCGAACCCCGAGCCCCGAAGACCAAAAGACTGGGCCGCTGGACGGGGCCCCCACTCGCAGCCAGCAGCAAGATGACCCACCCCTCGGTCGATGCTGAGCAATGGAAACGCTTGCTGTCAATTGCGGGCCGAATGAAGTCCTCCACTCCGGGTGACCGGACCCAGCCCAATCCTCCTGGCCGATGTTGTTGCACTACATCCTGGCTGTGAAAGTACTCCAGGCCCCGGCTTCACCGCTGGTGTAGGCCGCAAACTTAAACTCGATGGAACTTTGCCAAACAAGCCGATAAAAATGTCATGATTTCACCATCGGAGTGTGGGTCAGCTCATACACACAGAGACTGGGCGTAGAATCCAGATAGGGTACAGGATATCGTGGTGGGTTACGGAGGTTGGTGGAGCCGGGAGCTTAAGCAGCCATCTTGCTTGCTGACGTAGCTCCTCCTCGCTGTCCAGTCTTCAAGGCGGTTTAATCCCGTATTTAAACTGTCAGTTTTTAAAATCCATTCGAGTTCTTCTTTGTTGAGAACTCTGGAGATATCCCCTCCTCTTGGGGGCAATTTTATGGTAGTGATTACAGTCCAGCGGATGTAATTTTCTGAGTGTCCATTTTGTACAAAATGCTCAACCAGTGGTGTGTTCGCTGTTTTGCATCTTAATCTGCTACGGTGTTGGGAGATGCACAGGCAGATTTTCTGTGTAGTGTGTCCCACGTTTATTGCATGGACAAAGGATAGTATATACTACATTACACGTGTTGCAGTTTGTGAACATTTTCAATTCATTCCTAATGTCTTTGAATACAAACTCTTTACATTCTATTGTGAATTCACACACCACACAATTTCCACATTTTGAGTGTCCCTTGAGTGGTGCAAGGGACCAGAGATAATGAAGGGTTGGATTATGATTTCTAGTGGTGGGTAAGGCTGAGCGGACCAGCTGATCTTTAATATTTTCTTTAACCCCTTCCACGCTGATGACGAGCTGGGCTCGTCATGGCGTAGCCTCCTCGCACGCTGTAACATGCGTTTAAAAAAAATCTCAGCGCAGGAGCGGAATCCGCTAGCGTGCATGAGGTTAAACTTGCTAGCTGTGTTACAGCTATAATGATTTTTTTTTTTTTTTTTGCATGAATGTTCTTTGAATGACTAGATTATTTTATCCCTAGGACTGTTGAAGCTGTTATGTTATCATATTATAATTAAGCACAAAAGATTGTAGCTCGTAGCCGTTCTGTTTTCACACTTGCCGATCTGCTCACTCCGCTTTATTCCAAAATTACAATCCCTCCAAATACAGCTTTAGACTCGTCCAAAACTGTTGAAGACTCTGCCTCTCCTAAATTCACTTGAAAGTATTTTGTTGCATATGAGATGCATTTGATTTTAATTTGGTAGTCTGACAGTAAAGAGTCACTTAGCCTATTCCAGTCTTTTCCGTCAATAACCAATACCATGCTCAGATGTTTCAGAGTTATTTCATGTAATGATAGTTTGGTCAGAGAACACCATTGGCTTGAAGTTGGTCAGCCCCTTGTACAAACCTATAGAAATAAAGTAGCTGAGTCGTGATCTACTGGTTTAGCAAGCACTACATTATGTATAATCTAACTTCCCCAGGATTCAGACTTCTCCGTGTGTTAGTTAAGTGTAGTCTTCTCATAAGCTTCAATAAGGATTGCTGAAACTTAGATTTACATCACATAGAGTTCTTAATCTTTTGCCTAGTTATCCATTGCTTTTCTTGCCACATCTAAGCTAAATTGAAGTCCCCTACTATGATAACCGAGCTTAGATAATTAGACAGTGCATGTGCAAATTCTGTGAGAGAAACCGGGTCTTCAGGGAATGATGCATGCAATTTAGATATAGCTGCCATTTACAATTTCTCAATAATCTGATAATAGAATATCCTTCTATATTAGACTCCTACCCAATTACTCAGGTCTCCTTTTGTGCTAGATTCATTACAGTGACTCCTCTACTAGTTTCTGTGGCATTTGATAAACTCTTATCCTTTTCCCAGATACAGTGGCCCAGTGGTTTCTGTACTCTCTCAACTAGAGAGGTGCGTCTTGTATTCATTAAAAAAAAAAAAAAGCAAAAAGAAAACTGCCTTTTCTTTATGTATGCTACTGTAGCTTGACATTTCCACACATTATTTGCCCCATTAAATATTGCAAGAAAGTACCTTAAAAATCCCACTCAAATGATTTCTTATATTCTTCCTGGTCATAAGGACTTTCTCTTTCATCCACCTCTACCCCTCCCTACCCCCACCCTATCTTACCTGCCCATGCTCCTGCCCTCTTTATCCGTCTTTGCCCACTCTTGAAGGGGCTTTATCTGTCTAGATCAGACCCACTCCACCCTCCACCCTCCAGTCTTCTTGTATGGCATCTCATACATCCAGCCACTGGGTTTATGCTGCGCATAGCCCAACGTTCTTTGCAAGCAGGGTGTCTCTCCCATATTTATCCATGTCCCTCAGATTCCTTAACTCTGCTTCAATATTCTTAGCCTTCTTCTTTAGATCCCTGTCCCTTCACTGGAAATCTGCCTCTCTAGTGAAAACCACCCCATTTATATTTAATCAGGTCTGGATGGATAGCCAGTAGTTTGTGATTGCGTAGTTGGCTTAGTACTAATGTTCTTCTAAATTTCTTGCACCTCATCAAGTTCTAAAAATATGTAGAGTTTCCTCTCTGGTTCTTATTTAATGTTTACACTGAACATGGCTTCACATGGGTGGTCTTCAATTTAAATTCCTGTATGAGTCCCTTCAGCTGCATTTGGCTTATTGGGGGTCTTGAAGGACGTTCCCAGAAAGACAACGTAGGAGAATCTCATAGATATAGTGATTTGTTGTTTTTCTTGGGCAATATAGAGTATCCTGTGTGTTTGTCAAAACGTTTTGAAAAATAGACAACCATGGTTCATGGGTATCCTTTTTTTTAAAACAAAGTTTTATTAGCAGTTTTTCTCACATTGTACAGTACAATAGAATTATTATTCGACACATACACAACTGACATTGCCCCTACCTCGGGGTTATATCGGTTACACATGCAGTCTTTACGTTCGTGTTTCCAGAGAAGTTGTCAAGCATCTTACATTAGTATTCAATATAGTACTGCCCACTGTCTGAGCTGGGTAAGCTCTGGTCACAGTAACAACACCTAATATACATGTGGCAGCCCCCAGATATCCATGATCACTTAATCGGGCTTGTATGTGTCATCACGTACGTAATAACCTTGTCTATATTAATAAAACAAAACTTCCCCAACAACAATTCCCTCCCCCCACTCTCCGGTTCTTTGAGCACAATTATAGAGCAGGAAAGAAGATGGTCATCGGCACATACCCAGCTGACATATACAGGCTAATATCAACAATAACATGAACAGTCAGAGATACATATCCCTTGCTTTGAGTTTCTTTACCATGGGTTCATACAGTGAAATAGAAGACACACATAGTTTCAATAACGCGTACTACCTAGGTTCATGGGGTCATGGGCTCTACTGGAAATCATAGCGAGATTCCACCAGGTCCACCTCTTGTGTTTTTAAGTATTCCAACATTGTGTCCCACTTCAGCACTATTGGGGTTTTACGGAGACCCCTAGCCTCCTCACGTCTCAGCGCCACACTTTCTGCATTGCCCTACCTGCTCACTTCGCCATCCATACATGGAGGGGGGTGGTTTTTTGGACTTCCATCTCATTGTGACGGCCCATATCGCAAGAATTAATGACAGGTTTGCAAACCTGTACTGTACTTTGTGCTTTGAGGGGAATTTATGTAAACCTAGGATACATTCCTCTATAGTATTGCCTATGTTCCTGCAGTAATTAGACTTCTGACTGTGTCACTGAAAGCCCTCAGGTGTGGGCAGGTGCACAACATATGTGCTATCCCAGCCCCCTCCGCGTGGCACCTGGGACAATGGTGCTGGGTTTGCGGAAACATTTTGTCTAAGCAATGTGGGGTGAGGTAGGCCCCGTGAAGTACCATGGTTTGGATAAATTCAAATTTAGCGTTTCTGGTAAGTTTCTTGGGGTGCTCTATGATTTTCCTCCCCTTCTTCCCATCTAAAACCTGGCCGATGTCCTCCGACCAAGCCTCTTGTAAGTGGGTGAGGGATATTCCAGCATGCACCTAATCCCTCCATACAGCCATTTCACCAAGTGCCTGCCCTGTCCCATGTAATGTAACATTTTGAATAACTCATGTGTATCCAGTTCCTGTCTAAGCGGGGCCCATTGTGGTTTCACATTGCTTCACAGCCGCATGTAGGATGTACAGATGGCCTAGTACTCCCGTGTTCCTCACAAAGTTATCATAGTCTAGCAGGTGTCCCCCATGGAACAGATCAGGTACTGTGCTAACTCCTGTGTCCGTCCAGAGGGGCAATTCTGCAACGTGTTATACGTCCAGTAGCCAATGGTATGCCCCCTAAGGGGATGTTACCAGCATAGGCAGGGAGTGTGTTTGTATAATGGAGTGTCGCTTTCCAGCACTGCAACGCCGTGCCCAGCAATGTAGGAAGCTGCCGAGGGAGCTTACATCGCGGTAGCAACAGCACGTGTAAAGCATCCTCCGCTAGGTCTCGCTCAGTATAACCTATCTCCTGGAGATTGTCAGTTTGTCCAAAAAGAGAGCCACTGTAACTGGCAAGCTTAAAAATAATAGGCCCTAAGGTCAGGAACCCCGAGTCCCCCTTTGATTGTGCCAAGTTGGAGCTTTCTGAGTCTAATCTTTTGTTTGCCGGGTCCCCAAATTAGATCAATTAATAAAGTGTTCAAAAGTGTGAAAGTGGGTTGTGGGAGTAGTATCGGTAGGTTCGTAAAATAAGTCATCGCGGGAGGACAACCATTTTTGTAATGGCTATCCTACCTATCACCAATAGCGGCAACGTGATCCAGAAGGCAATGCTAGCGCGAAGGCCTCTAATTGCCTTGTGGATGGTAAGTCCAATAGGTCAGTGGGCGTCCCGTACACCTGTATTCCCAAATATTTAAACGTCTGTGGTGCAACTTGTATCGCCACTGGGCCAAACGGAATTATTATGGTGATCGTCTACTCTCGGAAGAAGAAGGCATGAGATTTCGCAGGGTTAATGGCTAAACCAGATATGGTTTCAAATACAGCAAATATCTCCGCCATAGGCGTGAAGTCTGAGCGGAGGTCCTGGACATATAGAATTATGTCGTCTGCGTACGCTGAAAAGAGATGGACATTGGGTCGGATCGAAATACCCAGGTCCTGTACCTCCGCACGTAGTTTAATGGCCAGGGGCTCCAGTGCCAGCATAAATAAAAGTGGCGATAGTGGACACCCTTGCCTCGTCCCTCGAAAAATCGGATACGCAGCTGAGATATGGCCCCCGGTGGGGACTCGAGCCGTAGGTGCCTGGTATAACAGACGGAGCCATTTGAGATAATCTTCTGGTAATCCGAACTTGCCCAATGCTTTAAACAAATATTCCCAGGTCAGTGTATTGAACGCCTGTCGAAGGTCTAGTGACACGCATCCCGCGTGAGTGTAGTACGGGGGTGGCCGACAGTAGGGAGTGCAATCTTCTAGTATTCAAAGATGTGTTACGGGCCGGTAGAAAACCTGTTTGATCTATGTGTATTAATTATGTACAAGCGGTATTAGTCTATTTGCTAGTGTTTTGCTAAGAATTTTATATTCCGTTGCCAACAGTGACAGTGGTCGGTAGCCTGCCATGTAGGTGGGATCCCTGCCTGGTTTCGGTAGTGTGACCGTCGGTGCTTGTGCCGTTGTAAGTGGCAATTCGCCTTTCTCTAATGCCGTTTTATACAGGAGTTCCAATTGGGGTGTGAGTGAGTCCTCATAGATGTCCTAAAACTCTGCAGGCATACCGTCTAAACCGGGGGTTTTATTTCAGGAAGTCCTTTGATTGCCGTTTTTATTTCAGCTTTAGTAACCGGGCCTGAAAGCTTTAAGTGTATCTGGGGTCAGTTGTGGGTACGTCAGTGTGTTTAGGAAGTAGTCTATCTGTGTGTTCAGACTATCCGTAGGCTTGCTGTACAGTGTAGCACAGTATTCGTAGAAGGCTGTGTTAATGTTGTGTTGCATGCGCTCTGTATCACCCGCCAAAGTAGTGACCTCACTAATCACTGTGACTGGGGGGTCGTCCTTTATCAGTTTAGCCAACAGCGCCCCTGATTTGTCTGCTTCAGTGTGGGTTCTCTGTGTGTATCGCCTATAATCTCCACATGTTGTATATGGAGTTCCTGAAGTGGCCATTGTTTTTCTGCATCTTGCGCTGCCTCTAGTTCTAAGCGATCCCTCTTGCGCTCTGTTTCTATGAGGAAATTATTAACCTCCTGCCGATCACCCACAGTTGCACTGATGGCCCTTCCACGTATTACCGCCTTAAAGGCGTCCCATTCAATCAAGCCATTAGAAGTTGTGTTGCTGTTTTCAAGAAAGAAAGTAATGTGTAATAGTGTCAGCCATGGCAGTACGGAACACTGTGTCTTCCAACAGTTGTGGCTATAACCTCCAGGTGGGCACCGGAGTAGGTACCCTGCCCCATGCAATCGTGATCTCCAACGGGTGGTGGTCCGAAAAAGTTTTGGCGAGATTAGTGTGTGTGATCTGCATTGCGTTATTATTGGAGCAGTAGATTCTTCCAATCCTGGTGTGCAGCATGTGAACTGGAGAATAAAACTAGTATTCTCTGTATGTATGTATGTAATACCTTGACCACCACCGGTCGAGGTGGGCGGCCCGATAAAGGTGGTTGGGCTGGAACCCTATGTGCCTGCTCCAAAGAAAAGAAGGGGGACAGGCCTTCTGGGGCCACAACCGTCTTGAACCAGTTCTCCATGTAAGTGATTGCGCCATCCCCTTCAGATTTTTCAGGCAGACCTACCACCCGTACGTTGTTCCTCAGATTACGGCTTTCGGAATCTTCCACCCTCTTTTCCAGTGTCGCCAAGCGAACGAGTATATCAGTCACCGTATGTTCTACTGTCACCACCGCAGGCTTGAGTTCCTGAAGCAGTAGGTCGTTTTCTTTCACTCTATCTGCTAACTTTGAGTGATCTACCCTCAAGAGCCCCAGTCCCGTGGCGACCTGCGCAATATCCTGATGTAGGGCCTCCTTGGTCGCTGTAATGTCTTCTAGTATCCCCTCCAACCGTTTATTCAGTCTTTGCTCCTGTGCCGTTCTCTCTGGATCGTTCTGGACAGTGCGGTACGTTTCCAGCCTTTTCGCCTGATCTTGCCCCTGTTTCAGTTTCATCTCTCGGCTATTCGCGGCCATCTTGGTCGCTAAATTCACTGTTTCCTTTACACTTGCGTGCAGTTCACAGTGCCAGCGCGGTATCTCTCCAGATAGGTTTCTGCGACGACCTAGTCCTCCCCTCAGCTCGTGCATACCACTGCAGGGATCGTCCGCGATTCTCGGCTTCTCTCTCTTCCAGGCTTCTAGGAGACACGTGGGCAGATCATATCCTCTTCTCCTCACTTGTCTCTGAGCACCAGCCATGGTCACTTTGCAACAGTGCTACACCTGCCACTGGAACTATTTATTAGGTCTTTACGGCATTCCAAGTGCGTTCCATTCGGTACTCCGGACCCACGTCCAAAATGGCTGTTCACTACCGTATGTGTCCTATTCTGGTGGCTCTTCTAACACTCCCAAAAGTTCATCAGCTCTCTCAAACAGGGAGTCAGCGGCCCATGAGCCCTCCTTTTTCCGATGGTTCCTTTCTCTGTGCCATCTGCACCCCCCAAAAAGATCAATGGTCGGGGGGAGCTCCGTACAAAAGCACTGTAGTAGCAATACAAGGACGGGGGTGCCAGTCAGATGTGTTAGTACCAGTAAATGACTGCTCCTTGTTGCCCAGGGAGCCACTTTGTGCGATCCTAGGACGCCGCCTTCCTTCTTTGAACGATCGATCTGCGTCCTCACTCGGCCCGCTCACTCCACGCCAAAGAGCCGCCTCATGCCGCTAGTCTCGTTATCGGGCGTCGGCCCGTGTCACGGCATATACCGGAACGGATCTCTCAGCGTCCCGGCTGCATTCGACTTATCAGTAGCTTCTGCGATCCGCAGCCCTCCACCGGGGCACGAAGTGTTGTCGGGGTCTCGGCGTGGAGCTGCCGACCGCCTATGAATCCGGAATGGCGTCTCCAGGTGACAACACTCCGTGTACTCCCGAGGACAGTGCTCCTCCTCACAGCCACTCTTCGGCAATTCGCGGTCAGCACCTCCTCAGCAACAGCTGTCTCGGACCGCACCTAGGAATCGAGGCCTTCCTCTCGCGGCCGCCATCTTAAGTAGCAGACGTTGCATCAGCAATCACGGTTCTCTGAGGTTGCAGGGGGTTTCAACCATCTCCAACCTCCTTCATCAGCTCCTTGGTGGTATGGTCCCCGCTCTGCATGTCATTTCAGCTTCTTTCCTCGTCTTTTCACGCTCTTGCGGCATTCGACTCCTCTCCATTCACTCTTCCCGATTCGGAGCTGCCGCCATCTTGCACTCAGATCGCTACACCTCCAGCTCCGAGATCAGCTCTCCTCATGCCGTTTGGCTCTCCACCGCGCCGAAAATGTGCTCCTCAGCTACCTCCGGGTTCCCAGGCAGAGCGCTTGTACCGCGAACGGCTCTTAGGCAAGATTTATCAGGAGAAATTGCGGGATCGGACGCGGAGCTACAGGCACACGCCGCCACCCCTATCGGCGTCCAAGCCACGCCCCCTCTTGAGAATATAGGACTTATCATAGTTAATCCTAAATCCTGCCACCTCCTCGAAGCGCGACAAGGCGTCCTGGACTTGCGGAAGGGATTGAGCTGGGTCGGTAAGAAAAAGGAGAACGTCATCAGCGAATTGGGTAATCTTGTGTTGCTCTCCCGTAAAGGGAATGCCACGAATCTCCTGGTGCACCCGTATGGCTAGCGCTAACGGCTCAATGCTCAGGGCGAAGAGCAGCGGGGAGAGGGGGCAGCCCTGCCTGGTGCCTCGTGTATGCAAGAAAAATGCCGACAGGTGGCCATTTACTGCTACTCTAGAGCGGGGGCTTCTGTAGTTTGCTCTAATCATCGAAAGGAATTTAGCCGAGACCACCAGACCGCTCAATGAACCTCGACAGGTGAATGTTAATGTGTTTTTCCGTTATCTTACTCAGGTAAGGAAGCAGTGATATAGGGCGGAGGTTGGATAGATTCGACCAGGAAAGAGCCGAGTTCTTCTGGATTGGGTTTACAATGGCCTTCTTTCAATCCTGTGGTACCTGGCCTTCAGCAATAGAGCAATTCACCAGAGTTTGGAACAAAGGCACAAGGGAGTTGCCCACGGTTGAAACAATTCTGGCAGGAATGAGATCAAGCGGAGACCCTGTCTTGAAGTCGCCCATAAGTGTCTCAATATCACTTAAGTTGGCAGCTGGAAAGATTGTAAATGTCTTACTAACCATGACCCGGGACTGGGGGTTAGCTGTAGGAAAGGGATTCATAGGACAGAGTCTCTTGGTGATTTTATCGTAGATCAGCTCTATTTTGTCTTTAAAGAAGGAAGAGATGTCATCGTATAAAGGTTGTGAGAAAACATCCAGACTTTCACAAGCCCTGGGGTTGGTAAAGGCCTGTAGAATCTGGTAAAGGGCCTTTGAGGAATTGCCCGCTTCTGCTAGTTGCAGGGCTATGTGATTTATCCTGGCTGATCTGATGTTTTTATGATACATGGACAAGCTAGCATATTAGCCCTTTTTGTCTGCTTCCAGGTGACCTTTCCTCCATGTTTTTTCTAGTTTCCTACAGGCCTGTTTCTCTAAACTTAGTTGGTCAGTATACCATATTTTTGACGAGAGGGAGGGCGCTGTTTGCGTAATTTCAGAGGAGCCAGAGTATTGACTACAGTTGAGATGGCTGAACTGAATTTAAATAAAGCCACTTCGATGTTATCAGAAGCAGTTATGGAAGGTTCAACTAGAGTTCTATGAAAATCCTCTGAGGTCACTTTGTGCCATTGTCTACGCCACAGTGGAGGGAGGAGAGACCTTTTTCTGGGCTTATCCATCCCTAATAGGGAGAAATCAATGACAAAATGGTCTGACCAATTCACCTGTATGGAGGGATGACATACGATCTTGGATGTATTTGAAAAGATCATATCTAGAGTATGACCTGCTAAATGAGTATGGCCTTTATTATGCTGTACAAGCCATAATAGTGACAGATCGGTGAGGAAGGATAATGTCTCGGAATTATTACAGAGCTCCCCATGCGCATTAAAATCCCCTAAGAGGAGGAAGTCAGTTCCAGTTTTAAAATGCAGGGCCAATGCCTCCACTAGAGATAGTGCAAAGTTAATACTTGGCCCTGGTGGGCGGTAGACCAGAGCTCCCTTCCACAAATTTTTGGATCCAATATTGATCCGAAAAATAATCATTTCCATTTGAGGGGTGGTTCTTTGTGCGATTATTGAGACATTATTCCCATCCTTATAAATGATGGCAATGCCACCCCCAATTTTAGTGGGACGGTCCAGTCTTAGATTTTATACCCCACCGGGATACCCAGCGTAATGGCAGGTATTGTGTGGGGCTTTAGCCAGGTCTCAGTAAGGAAACATATTTCGGGCTGGGCGGTAGAGATGAGATCCCATAGTTCCGTATGGTGTTTGGATAGCGAGCGAACATTACATAGGAAACTCTTCCAGCCAGTCACCTGCTGTGCTACCGCCCCCCCCCCCCCCCCCCCACCCACACCCTGCTACAGTAGACAGGTGGGAGGCTTTAAACCGGCAGTGCCTACATGAGATAGGACCCTCTAAATTGGGCCAAGAGTCGTGTGCACAACCGGGTGAGGGTGCTGTCTGAAGACTCAGTAATTTATAGGCTGAGTATGTAATGCGGTTAGGTACAGCAGGATCTATACTAACCTGGGCAGAGTCCATGGCCCCTGGCCCCGTCCTGTCGCGGACACTTCGGCGTGTATTCGGCGCTTCCCTGCGCGCAATCGCTGCGCGCTTGAGGACAGCCGAGGGCTAAATAGCCCTGATTAGTCCCGACAACTAGAGCGCTAACCGCTCAGTGGAAGGACGGAAGTGCCTGGCTCTCCCTGGCGCGCCCTTCCCGGGCGGGCAGGAGTGACGATTGAGCCCAGGCTTCCTACAGTAGCTCGTGAGTGCCAAGCCCCCTTTATGTTTCCCCAAATGGCACAGGTATCGTTATTTAAAAGCAGTTGGCGTGTGAGCCTAAAAGCTGTATTCAGCACAATACAATTTCCAGTTTTTAAAATGCAGAGTTTGATTTAAAAAAATCACAACATCAATATGAGGAGCATCAGATTTTTACCTGTGGTGCACAAGCGGATCAGGAAAGACACTGACACTTTCTTCCCTACCGCAGTGTGCCCACAGTCAGCCTCAGCCTAAATAGCCCTGATTAGTCCGACAACTAGAGCCCTAACTGCTCAGTGGAAGGGCGGAAGTGCCTGGCACTCCCTGACCCGCCCTCCGCGCAACGGTACTGGCTACCGCGTCGGACCGGGGCGGGCAGGAGTGACGATTGAGCCCAGGCTTCCTACAGTAGCTGGTGAGTGCCAAGCCCCCTTTATGTTTCCCCAAATGGCACAGGTATCGTTATTTGAAAGCAGTCGGCGTGTGAGCCTAAAAGCTGTGTTCAGCACAATACAATTTGCAGTTTTTAAAATGCAGAGTTCGATTTAAAAAAATCACAACATCAATTTATTTATTTATTTATTTATGTAGTTTGTAGAGCGCACAGCTACCCCCGAAGGGGTGTCCCGGCGCTAGAACCTGAACCTCCAGAGGAGAGGAGAGGAGCATGAAGGGGAAGTAGCGTAGTAATCAGAGTCCAGAGAAGAGCCAAGTTTTGAGTCTGGCCCGAAAGATGGATTCGGAGGGACAGAATCTAAGATCGACTGGCAGCGCGTTCCATAGTTTAGCCGCAATGACACTGAACCCTCTGCCACCCATTCTGGATAGTCTGAAACGGGGAGAGATCAGAAGGCATAGGTCATTGGCTCTCAGAGATCTGATGGAACGGGATATTGAAACACGTTTTTTCAAGTAGTTTGGTCCGCGATCGTTGATGGCTCGGTGAGTCAGAGTGAGGATCTTAAACTGGATACGGCTGGCCACAGGTAGCCAGTGCAGTTCCTTACGATATGCGGCAACTGATTGACGGTAGGGAATATTGCCAATCAGTCTGGCCGCCGCATTCTGCACAATCTGCAGCCGGTCAATCAGGTATTGGGGAGCACCAGCATAGAGGCTATTAGCATAATCCAGGTGGGACGTGATGAGGGCATGGGTAACTGTACGGCGGGAGTCCAGAGGGAGATAGGGGAGTATTTTTCTAATCATGCGCAACTTCAGGAAGCAGGCAGAGGTCACTTTTTTAATCTGAGTCTTGCATGAAAGGGAGTCGTCAAACTGGAAACCCAGGTTGCGGGCCGAGTGGACGGGAGAGGGAGCGGGATCAAGTGCCGCGGGCCACCACCAGGAGGAGGGGATGGAGTTTTTCTGGTTAAAAAACAGCACCTCTGTTTTGTCTGCATTGAGTCTTAGATGGTTTTCAGACATCCAACCACTGATGTTGTTGAGGCACAGGCGGAAGTTGGAGAACGCGGAGTCAGAGTGGTCTCTGAAGGAAAACACTAGCTGGGTATCATCAGCATAGGAGACCACCCTGACTCCGTAGGACTCCACCACGCCGGCCAGTGGGGCAAGATAGATGTTAAAAAACAGAGGGCTGAGGGCGGAGCCCTGTGGCACACCGCAAGACAGGGGTTTTTCCTCCGATTTAAAAGGCCGCAGCAATACCCTCTGACTTCTTCCTGAGAGGAAGGACTCAATCCAGCTAAAGGCAGTGCCGCCAATGCCAGTCTGTTTTAGTCGGTCAAGGAGGATGGGGTGAGAGACCGTATCGAATGCAGCGGACAGGTCGAGGAGGACTAGCATGGCCTCCTCGCCCCTGTCCACGCACTCCCGGATTGTCTCCGATACTTCCAGCAGAGCCGTCTCTGTGCTGTATCCCGCCCGAAATCCAGATTGTGAGTCGTGCAGTAGTGAGTTGCTATGAGGAGCATCAGATTTTTACCTGTGGCGCACAAGCGGATCGGGAAAGACACTGCCACCGTCTTCCCTACCGCCTTAATGGCTCCCAAGACCTCTTCTCTAGTGAAGGGGGCCGCGAGTAACTCATTCCACTCTGTGGAGACCTGGGGTAGTGGGAGGGCGCTTAGGAAGTCTTGTTGTTTCTCGGGGTTTAGTGCATCTCCCGCGTAGAGCGAGGCGTAGAAGTCACCGAAGAGGTCAGCCTTGACCTTGTCGCAGTGCTGCACAGTCCCAGTTGTATCCCGGATACCCCCTATGTATTCCTTCACTCTTTGGTCCCGGAGTTGTCGAGCTAAGTGTTTCCCTACTTTGTTCCCTTCGGAATAGGAGAGGCGACACAATTTCATCAGGGTAAACTCCGCTCTGTTATTATAATGAGCCCTGAGTTTCCCCCTGACCGCCGTCAGTGGGCGAAGTGTCAGCCTGGAAGGGTTATGTTTATGTGCCTGTTGAAGAGTGGAGAGCTCCCTTTCCAATTCCTCACACTCCTTCCTCCGCAACTTAAGGTTAGCTTTGAGGGCCAAGCAGGTGCCCCTCCTTAAAGGCGTCCCATGTGTTGAACACTGACGTATCTTGCACTAGGTTGAGATCAAAGAACTCAAGGATGGCAGTGCGTAGTTTCTTACACGAGGTCTCGTCTCGGACAAGAGAGGCCGGGAAGTACCACTTGCGTTGGCCGTATCCCTCTGTCGACCAGTGGAGGCAAAGAGCGAGCAAGCTGTGGTCAGAAACTGAAAGCGGGAAGATTCTGGCTTCGCGGATGTCTCCTCTAAGGGATTGACTCAAAAAAATGTGGTCTAAGTGGGAATAAGAGTGGTGGACATGGGAGAAGAAAATAAAATCCCGAGAGTGGGTATGGAGAGAACGCCAACCGTCCACTAGCCCCATGGCACCGATCAGCTGCTGCGTCTCAGCGGAGAACAGACCAGTATCGGATCTCTGGTGGTGAGAGCTATCCAGCTCCCTATTCCAAACCAGATTAAAGTCCCCCATCAAAAATAGGGCCCCCTCGACAAAGTCCTCCACCTTCCGCAACAGATCCTGAATATAACCATTCTGGCCCACATTCGGGGCATACAAAACCAAAAACGTGCATAATTTCCTACGAAGCTGGCCTTTAACAATGAGCCAGCGGCCCTCCTTATCGCTACGCACACCCAAGGGCTGGAAGTGGAGGACCGAGCGGAAGAGAAGGGCCACTCCCCTATGCTTCGTGGGGGCGGACGACCTGTAGATATGGGGAAACTGCTTATGTTTGAGGCCGGTCTCGTCCTTTCGCGCTAGATGGGTCTCCTGAAGGCCCACCACATCCAACTGATGATCATTTATATATGTTCGAGGCATGTGGGCTGCTGAATTCATATCTGTGCATAGATCGCCGCCTAGTGTTGGGTCCGGATGATTGCACAGTGTTGTCCTAGAAGAGTCTTCGAAGTATCACGAGATAGGTGGCTCCTCCCCTGGACTACAGTGCGCATGGGCATCCTCTCCATCTTCAGATAGTTTTTTTCCGCCATTGGGTTTGGATGTACTTTCTTGACTCAAGTACGGAATCGATATAAATTATTTTCGCAAGGCCAAAAGGCCTTTGGGGCGTCGGTATTGTCTCTCGTTCGGTGCCTACTTGATCCAGTTCTTCGAACAGGACGTCAAGAGGCAGTTTGCCTTTTTCGACACCAAAGGCCCCAGCGACGATCGACGATGGAACGGAGCCCGTTCAAGAGATGCCCCGTCTGCAACTCCAAATACCCTCACATTGATGTGCACCCAGTGTGCAATAAATGTATATCTCCGGACCACGACGAGGCCAGCTGCATGGCCTGTTCCAAGTTCCGGTCCAAGAAGATGCTTCGGCTTCGACGCGCCACACGACAGTCGGCGCTGAAAACGGCGCCCGACCCGGAGAACATCTTCGAGGCCGAAGACGATGAGGGCGTCGATGAAGAGGATCCTGACCAGCAGTCGGACCTTGCGTCGAAGCACGACTCCAACTACGATGTGGACGAGGAAGAAGACTACGTCCATGAGGAAGACATCGTCGAGGTAGGAGACGACGCAGAGGCCATCAGAGCCGTCGATGACTACTCGGGTGATGAGCAAGGCCCACCCGCAGTTGCGGGCCCCAAAAGAAACACTGTACTCTCTACGGCTCGGGTCGCGGCATCGCCGGAAGGCCTTAGCCAAGATCTTCACCCACATTCTATAGCCCCGCGTCAAGGAACGGCTAAGAATGCTTCTAAAGAGCCATTGGTCGATCAACCAATCTTAGTGGCGAAATCGAAACCGACGGATGCAAAATCGAAACCGAAACTGCTAAAGACAGTACTTCAATCTACGGCCTCGGATTCGTAGGCTCCGATGAAATCAAAAAGTGTCATTGACCCTTCGGGGTCACAAGGGGGCGTCGAGACGAAGAGCGGGCGCCGAAGCCTGTCCCTGCAGTCAGGCACGTCGCATTGACGCCGTTGACGTGCAAACATGGCGACACTGGCAAAGGACTCCAGGCTAAAAAGACTGTCGATCCGAAGCTTACAGCCTCCAAGCCACTCTTGAGCAAGGCCTTCGAGTCGAAAAGCAAACCCGACCCTAAAGAGCATGTCGCGTCGAAGCAAAAAAGCGTACCTGCTGCGCACCAGGAGCTCGAGTCGACGCAAGGCCGCAAGCCAGCTACTGATCAGACGAAGTCGGTCGGATCGAAGACCGCGCCACCCCCAAAAAAGGTCGGTTCCTCTCCAATGCTTGCGCCACCACTTAAATTCGGACTACCCCCGACCGCTCGACCCAAAGCATTCGAGCCACAGAAAAGCACCGACACGTCCAAAAAGGCATCGGTAGTTTCAAGGTCTCCGTCCATTCAGGAGGATGTAGTGTTCCAGGCACCCTCATATGACAATCAAGCAAAGCTGTTCATCCACTCAGATTCTGGCAGACTCACCATCCACAAAAGGAAGATCACTCAAGAACACCCCTTAGAGTCATACAAAATCCCTCTCAAAAGCTAAAAAGATTCTGCCACCTCACCTGTTCTTTTTGCACCTGTGGAGTCCTATGCCCAAGACTATGCCTATTCGCCCACGCACATCAATGAGGATGTGGGGGAGGGATACAATGAGGATGAATTTTCTTATCCCGCTGACACAGATCAGGAGGAACCTCAAACCTGGATTGACCCTGATGAGCCTCAAACCACACCTGACACTCAGTCCTACACTGTCAAAACCTCGCCTACTGAAGATACGGCAGCGTTCAACACATTGATTGAAAGGGCAGCCAATAACCATGACGTGGCAATGCACGCTGACCCAGTGGAGGAAGACTTTCTGTTTGATACCTTTTCAACTTCGGAAAGATCGGTAAAGACATTACCTATGCTAAAGGGTGTCCTTAAACATGCTACTGACATTTTCAAGGAGACCACAAGGGCAAGGGTTGTAAACCCAAGGATTGAGAGGAAATACCGGCCTCCGCCTGTGGACCCTACGTATATCAGGGGCCAACTCCCTTTGGACTCCTTAGTGGTGGCTAATGCTTGCAAGAGAGCAAACTCTCAAACAAGTGGTGATGCTCCTCCTCCGGACAAAGAATACAAAATCTTGGAAGCTTCTGGCAAACGTGTAGCGGTTCAAGCGGCTAATATTTGGAGAATCTCAAATACACAGGCCCTATTAGCCAGATATGATAGGGCTCACTACGACACGTTAGAGCAGCTACTACAACACCTGCCTGATGCTTATAAAGAGGGAGCAGAAATGCTGATACAGGATGGGAAGTTAATTTCCAATGCATCAATCAAGTGTGCACTCTATGCAGCAGACACAGCAGTTAGGGCCATCAACACTAGTGTGATGCTAAGATGCCATGCCTGGCTCCGCATCTCTGGTTTTAAACCAGAGATACAAACAACTCTGCTCAATCAGCCAGTTAGCCCTGACTTTCATTTTGGTCCTGATGTTGACACGACCCTTGAAAAGATTAAAAAGACACTGAGACAGCAAAATCCATGGGGGCTCTGCAGTCACAACAGTTCAGGGGCGGTTCCTTTCATCGCTCCGGTAACAGGGGAGCCTCTAGAGGTCAAGCATCACAGCAAGCCCAATACAACAAGGGGAGCACGCAGGCCACCTATGTCAAAAACAACAGGGGTGGATATCGTGGGAACAGCACCAAGGGCAGAGTACGTGGCAATAATAATGCCAGATCCTCCGCCACCAATAAACAGTGACCCCTTGTCATTGCCCCCGGACCATATAACACCGGTCGGGGGAAGATTTCAGCAGTTCCTGGTAGTCTGGGAAGGCATTACCACAGACAGGTGGGTGAGACAACTTATACAATACGGCTATTGTCTAGAACTGACCTCCACTCCACCCAACATACCCCGAAGGCACCGTCCCTTGTCCGCAGAGCACATGCACTTATTGCAGCAAGAAGTACTCTGCATGCTGCAAAAAGGGGCCATAGAACTCGTGCCTTTAGAACAGCAGGGCACAGGTGTGTACTCACTGTACTTCTTAATCCCAAAAAAGGACGGGTCTCTCCGGCCCATTCTAGACCTCAGACCCCTGAACCAGTACATCTTGTCAGAACATTTTCACATGCTAACTTTACAGCAGGTTCTACCATTGCTCAGTCAGGAGGATTTCCTAGCAACCCTAAACCTAAAGGACGCATATTTCCACATCCCCATTCACCCAGGACACAGGAAATATCTCAGGTTCACCATAAACAACCAGCATTACCAGTTCAAGGTCCTGCCTTTCGGGGTCACTACTGCCCCCAGGGTGTTCACCAAGTGCTTGGCGACAGTGGCTGCGCACCTTCGGAGACAACACATCCATGTCTATCCTTATCTGGACGACTGGCTTGTCCAAGCAAAGTCAGCCCAGCAGTGTGCCAGCCACATGTCCCGCACAATTCACCTCCTACACAGTCTAGGATTTTCACTAAATTACCCAAAATCACACCTTCAACCCGCACATGTGCAACAGTGCCTAGGTGCGACAATAAAAACTCTGACAGCAACAGCGCAGCCGAACTCTGCCAGAGTCAACAGCATGCAATTGCTGATTCAAAAGTTCAGGCCCCAGCACTCACTCCCAGCGCAGGTTTTTATGCAGCTGATAGGTATGATGGACTCCTGCATCTTCATAGTCCCGCACGCGAGGTTACACATGCGTCCCCTTCAAGAGTACTTAGCACGACAGTGGAACCAGGCTCATGGACATCTAAAAGACCTAGTGTTGGGTGACCGGTCGTGCATACAACTCTCTGCATTGGTGGAACACACAAAACCTTTGCAGGAGACGACCGTTTCAAGAGCCTGACCCACAAATAGTGCTGACAACGGACGCATCTCACCAGGGCTGGGGAGCGCATGTCCTCCATTATACAGTGCAGGGACTATGGACGACGCAGCAGCAAAAGATGCATATCAACCTCTTGGAGCTGATGGCAATCTTCATGGCAATGAAGGCATTCAAGTTGCATTTGTGCAACAAAGTCATGCTGATCCGGACGGACAATTGTATTACATCCAGAAGCAGGGAGGCACACACTCTCCACAATTGTCTCATCTAGCCCAGAGCATGTGGAAGTGGGCCATTCAGAGAAACATGTTCCTCATGGCGGAACATCTCCCAGGCAAGGACAACCAGATGGCGGACCTGCTCAGCAGGCACAGCCATCAGATGCACGAGTGGGACATACACCCCTCGGTGCTCCAACCATATTTCCAGCAGTGGGGTCATCCAGAAATCGGCCTATTCGCCACAAAGGAAAATGCAAAATGCCAAACCCTCGCCGCCAGGTTCCCACACCCGCAGTCTCCGGGCAATGCGATATGGATGAACTGATCAGGCAGATTTGCGTACGCTTTTCCTTCAGCACCGCTCATCCCGCTAGTGGCACGCAAACTGCGACAACACTCCATGACGCTCATCCTGGTTGCTCCAACGTGGGCAAGGCAGGCGTGGTACACCACGTTCCCTGACCTTTCAGTGGTGCCTTACCGACGACTGCGCCTCACTCCCAGTCTCCTCACTCAGAGCCATGGAGACATTCAGCACCCAGATCCAAAACAGTTGAGCCTTGCAATATGGCTCCTGAGGTCATAGAGTTTGGCTACCTCAACTTACCCCCTGACTGTATGAACATCATCAAGGAGGCAAGAAGACCTACTACCAAGGCCTGCTATGCGGCCAAATGGAAGCGATTTGTCATTTACTGTTCCAATAATGACATAAATCCGCTGGATGCGTCCACGCAAAACATTATCTGCTGCATCTATACAGATGCAATCTGGCATATAGTTCCATCAGGATACATTTGGCTGCAATGGAAGCTTATCTTCAAAACGGACAGAATCTTTCTCTTTTCAGGATGCCAGCCATTAAAGCTTTTATGGAGAGACTCAAGAGTGATTCCTCCCAGACACCCTCCTTCACCTGTCTGGAATCTGAACGTGGTTCTCACCAGATTAATGGGACCACCCTTTGAACCTCTTCAGTCTTGTGAGATACAGTTTCTGACATGGAAAGTGGCCTTTCTAGTAGCAATCACATCGCTAAGAAGAGTTTGTGAGCTTCAAGCACTAACTATTCAAGAGCCTTTCATGCAGATTCATGCGAATAGGGTAGTGCTGCTTACCAGCCCTAAATTCATGCCTAAGGTGGTGTCGCAGTTCCACATTAACCAAACCATAGAGCTACCCGTTTTCTTCCCAAATCCCGATTCAGTGGCAGAACGAGCACTGCACACTTAAGATGTTAAGAGCGCTCCTGTATTACGTTGACAGGACAAAGGATTTCAGGAAAACTAAGCAACTGTTTGTTGCCTTTTCCCCACAACACAAAGGCAACCCCATTTCCAAATCCGGTATAGCCAGATGGATTGTTAAGTGCATACAGATATGTTATCAAAAGGCTAAACGCACGTTAACAGTTCCCCCACGAGCGCATTACACACGCAAGCTAGAGGCATCCATGGCTTTCCTGGGTAACATTCCTCTAGAGAATATATGTAGAGCAGCCACATGGACCACCATACATACATTTACCAAACACTACTGCGTAGATGTACACTCCAAACAGCAAGCTGCTGTAGGACAGGCTGTTCTCAAAACTCTTTTTCAGACTGCTGCAGCTGGCACGGGCAACCACCACTAAGGAGGTAACTGCTATTTATTCTATGCACAGATATGAATTCAGCAGCCCACATGCCTCGAACGGAATATGCTACTTACAAGTATGCATCTGTTCTTGGCATGTAGGGCTGCTGACATTCATATCGCCCGCCCTCCTCCCCGGTGCCTGTCGCAGTTGCAGCACTCAGAATCATTCTCAGGCATGGTCATCACTTACTGTACTACACTCCATCTCTGCCACAATGGTGAAAAACAATCTGAAGATGGAGAGGATGCCCATGCGCACTGTAGTCCAGGGGAGGAGCCACCTATCTCGTGATACTTCGAAGACTCTTCCAGGAAAACAATGTGCAATCATCCGGACCCAACACTAGGCGGCGATCTATGCACAGATATGAATGTCAGCAGCCCTACATGCCAAGAACAGGTGCATACTGGTAAGTAGCATATTCCTTCCAAACTTTCTGGTGTTTCTGTGGGGAATTCAAACCTTTCACATTCCATGTTCCTATAGTGATCGGCATTGCAAATTAGTGACCCCCTCCCTCTCCATCAGCAGGCATACACCAATCGGCTCAACCCCCTCCCTCCGACCCCGCCCCCGCCCGGATTGCAATAGTGCACAACAGTAAGAATCATTACACAGAGCCGGATCCAGGACCGCGTACCTCGTCCAACAACCCTGTTCATTCCTGACCCTTCCCTCAGGCTCCCGTCCTTCCACAATCCGACCCCGCGCATCTATTGATTCCATCCTCCCCCACCCGCACCAGGACACCAGCACCATGCAGTCTTCGAGGCAGCAGTCTCATCACAGCGGCCCCTCAGTGCTGTAGAACCCAATCCTGGTCGATCAGAACACAGACACACATCATACCACAAACTGGAAGCTATATACACCGATACACCTTGGCCACCACCACTGTCCCCCCCCAAACTCCCCCCCCCATCTCCCAACAGACCACCCAAGCCCCCTCCCCCTCTACCGACCCAAGAGACTTAACAGCAAACCATCATGGCCAAACGAAGCAATGAAGAGTCTCAAAAAGAAACAAATAGTGTAGCTCAGAGTGACTGACAGTCCCAAATTGTGGACGTCCGATGGTACCCTCAGAGAATGGGGGGTCGTAGCAAAAGTTAGTGTCCCCCCAGAACTCCAGACCGGGGTGTCTTCCCAAAAGTACATAAATACCCACGGTACCTGAAAGGGAGGTGTCCCTCCGACGCCAGCCAATCTTCCTCCCTAAGCTCAGGCCGCTCCAGAGCTATCCTGCAACTGCGTCATTGTCACCGTTGCCACAGAGGCAACCGCTGCATCTCTCTCCTGTAGGCTGACTGCGGGGTCCGGCCTCCTCGATGCAACCGCCTGACCCACTCTTTGCCAGGACGGGGAGCGCCGTCTCCGCCTCGATGGGGAGCTCCCTTCTTTCGGGGAGGGGGCGGCGTCATCCAAGCCTAGGAGGACCTTGGCATCCTGCAGGAATCTGACCTGAACCAACTTGTTCTACCAACTCAAGATAAGGCGAAAGGGATGGCCCCAAGAGTAGGCCACGTTCTGGTCGCGCAGGAAGGCTGTCACTGGCCGAAACTCGCGCCTCTTCTGAAGCGTCGAGGCCGCTAGGTCTTGGAACAGCTGGGGACGATGATCCCGAAATTGCAAAGAAGAAATCCCTCGAGCTTTCTGAAGTATGCGTTCTTTCAGTTGGAAGTCGTGGACACAAACCAGGATAACAGGGGTGGAGCCCCCTCCCGTCTCTCGGCAGACCAACTCTATGGACCCTGTCCAGACGAATCTCGTGGAGGTCATCTTCTCCCAGGATCTGCAGGAAAAGGGCCTCTACGTAGCCCCGTAAGTCTCCAGCTTCCCCGTCCCAGGGCACGGCTCCGATGTTGTTCCGGCGGGACCTGTTTTCCAAGTCCTCCGCGTGGGCTTGGAGGTCTAAATTCTGCTCCGTGAGCTGGATCACATCCTGTTGGAGCTGGTTCACCTCGCCAACCAGACCCAAGTCATGGTCTTCCAATGTGGCCACTTTCTCTCCAATGCCATCCACATCTCTCCTCACCTCGCGGAGATCCGAAGCAAGCTGGGAGTGGAGCTCCGAAATGTCCTCCTTTATAGCAGAGAAAAGTTCCAACATGAACGTCTTAGTGGCGGGCGCATCATTGTCCTTCAATTTGGGCGAGGCACTGGGACCTGATGATGCCGTCTGCTGGGCCCCCCTCAGTGGGTCATCCTTGCCCGACTTTACCTTAAGGGGTTTAGTGGACATTGCGCCGTCTTCGTCCGCCCCACTACACCAGACGGAGCGTCGGGTGCGATTCTTCGCCGTCGGTGTAGATCTCTCAGAGCCGCCCCGGAGCTTCGCACTTCTCGTTGCACTCTACAGGCCCCAACTTCGGTATGGTGTAGGTCACCCCAGGTGGCGGGACCAGTCAGCGCCCGCAGGGACGCGTGCCGGATTCAAGGGGTTCCAGTGCGCCACCAGTGCTGTGTCTCTGAAAATGCTTTGTGGGTCCAACGTGTCGGGGGGTGACTCCAAGGGTGATCCAGGGAGCAGCTCAGCCCCCCCCCAGTCTGAGAAGGCACCAGCTGCGGTCCGGGTCACCGACGCAGCCTACTGGGTTCAGGGTGTAGAGGAGCGCCGTCTCACCGCTCCGGCCTCCAGTTCTCCAAAGTAGATGCTGAAACTTCAGGCGGTTAGAAAGGCAGGGGACCGCCGGGCGTTGCAGTTAAATAGGCCCTGGAGAGCTCGCCCGGGTGAGCGATCATGGGGAGCCCCACAGGCCGCCCCCACCGTCCGGGTGGTGCCCAGAGTCGCCGTCGGACGCCTCCAAGGGCAGAAGGGGCGCCAGAGTGTATCGGAGGCTGCCGTCCTGTAACCCTAAAGAGCGGCAATCCCGGTCCGGCGGCAGCGTAGAGCCGCACAGCCCGCCAATAATTCCGACAGGCCGACGCCTCCGGTCCACCGGCCGCGTCAGGCATCAGGTAGGGTCAGGTTCGCGCCGGCCGGCTCGTGCTCTTCGAGCGGGGTAGGACCCCTACGCTGCACCTCTCCACCTGGCTATGGCCGCTCCGTGTATCACGGCGGGGGAGCGCCCGAGTAGCCCAGCTCCGTCTCTGGGCGAATTCCGCAGGCCGAAAAGCCGCTGCCTCAGGTAGCCTCCGCTCCTTCTCTATTCAAGGCGCGGCTGGCCTTCTGTCCACAGGCCGCTCCAGGCGCGGGCGGCACGGCCCCAAAAATCCTCCGGCAAGCGGGGCAACAGGCGATGCTGGGGCCACACTCAAAGGTCGGATGGGAGACCTCCGGGGGACTGTCCCGGCTCCGGAGCCAATGCTCGTCCCTCGCGAGTTCAATCTCTGTCCTCCGGGAGCGGAGCAGAAGCCACCAGTGGGACCCTCGCCGCAGCGGGAAGGCAGCCCGTTTGTGCAGATTGCTCGTGATGGTCAAGGGAGGTTGCTTTACAAGGCTAAGCAGGTCACGGCACCGGAGGGACTTAAATACCCGTCCTACTCCGCCGTCATCTTGGCCACCTTTTTCAACATTTTTAACACTGGTTTCTTAAAACGTACCTCAGTGCAAATACTTTCATCATAAAGCAGCAATGCATTTAGTCAAAGTCCATTTGCCAATACATAAGGTAATAGTGTCCCCTAGATTTCTATGATTCTTAGGCAGATTCTCTATTTAGAATTCATTTATTTTGTTAAATCGTAAGGACCAGATAGATGAGCAATAAAAATTCTATCATTGCTATGAAGTGGGCAAAAAAAAAACTTTATTAAGAAATTGCTGCACAAGCAAATTTCAAATTAATCTATTAACCCACTGCTTTTTTAGTTCGCCAAGAGGCACTGAATTTCACAATTGGTGTCTTCATCTGTGTTACATTTATAATATAATGTCCCAAGGTTATTTTAATAGTGTTTTGTGTCCTACTCCTTGACAGTTAAAAGGGCTTCATCTAAATTGCTGCAGTCAATGGCCTCTAATTTGACTTTCACGTAATGTCCATCCTTTTTGCAAACATTGACTCTTTAACTTAACACGCTGAAGCTTGCCAGTCATCTTTTCATTATGTGAATGTCTCATAAATACAGAACGTAATTGCAATAATCCACACTAAGGTGTTTTCCAGAGAAAAATGTTGCTTTGGTGCAACTCCATTCAGACTTTTATGTTGGAGAATAAATGTTCCAATAGGAATTATAATTTAATACTCACCTTTTGCCATGATGAAATGTTACATAGTGATATGCAATAATTGCCAGAGGTCAAGGATATTAGCAAAGTACTAAAACAACAGACCTTTTCCATAGAATGTGAATCCTAACCACAATGAAAAATTACCTAGCATTAGTAACGGAAAGTTTGAAATCTATTAAGGGCACAGAGGCAAGGATTATGCCACACTTGCTTCATTTTATTCAACCAGCAGCCATTTTGAATGTATATAAAAAATACTTAATTTCCCATGACACTTCGGAAAATGAAGAAAAAATGTTTATTGTCCAATCAGAGTATAGGATATTTCTTCCGTTGACCAAGGCCAACAATGGAAAGCTTCACTCCTATTTAGATGACTCTCGTCCTGCCAGAGTCAATGGACCAAGATTCAATCCACCAGAATCTCATAGCGAACCAACAACGAAATACCATGCATCAAAAATACCCAACATTTGGAATAGACACTGTTGCCTCCACTAGGAATTTGTTCACATAATAAACATTTAACTTAATCAAAAAGACACAATACTTACACCCAATTGGGCATATTTGGTATTACCGCGTGGGCAATGATCACAGAGAAAAGGGTGGGCTAATCCTCACCATCGTGTCCTTAATAAAATTGAAACTTTGTTACGAATGCTAGGAAATTCTTCATTTTATGTCAGGATCTGGAGATGAGGATTATGCCAGTTTAAAGCTCATCTACCACCAGAACTGCAATGGAATATACTGGCTTGAAATAAAACCCCTTAAAGATCAAATCCTAAGTTAAGTCCACAGCATTCATGATGTTCTCCAAGCGAGCCCCAAGAGCGAATGCCTTTGACGGCATAGCTCCTCTGATAGAATGAGCTCTAAACACCTAAGTATCTGCACCTGCCTGCTGCAAGGTCCATCAAACTCATCTTGCAATGGTCGGGGAAGAAACCACCATATGTGGTTTACGAAGGGCAATAGGTAACTGTCGTACCTCATTGGGACTGAGCTCATCGGTCAAGTCTCGTACATTTTGACCCAGCGAACCACATATAACTTTAGAGAATCAGTGAAAAACGGGTATGAAATGTGTCTGGAGTCTCGCTTCATGACACATGAAAGGTAACTTAATCAGCAGTAAATGTTCTTCCTTTATCATCCACGGCCTGTACATCTGAGACCAGCCTGCCGTACACCAAACACAACAGAGTGGCTAGGTTTGCAAACATCTTTTTGAGAAAGGTACTTGTTACAAGGCCAAGAAAGGAAAAGGTTCAGCTCTTTAACATCCCAAAGAACCAAATATCTCCGCTCTGGAGGGCGAGATAATCTTATGCCTCTAAGAAGTTGAACCTAAGGATGTTCTCCCACAAGGCAACCCCCACATGGGTATGCCCGAGGAAATCGCAGACTGAAAGATGTTGACTGATCTATAGACCATCCCGTCTTCCGCTAAAGGGGCCAAGAAGTTTGAAATGAGGACATCATTCCCTACAGGATCCAAATCCCGTTGCTGTGACCAACCTAACTATCGAGACCAAGCTGATCTGTAGTGTTTGTTCGTATCGTTTGTCCAGGCTCGGAAGAGAAAACCCGCAGCATTTCGCAAATGCCCTGGGACTTGCTAAAGTGTCCTGTAATCATCCATGCTAAAAGCTGAAGGACCCCGTTGATCATCAATAAATGGGGACTCCCAGAGCAAGAGGGCTCCCTAAGGAATAGTGATCTAGGGTTAGACGGATTGGAAAATCCCAAGAAAATTCCATCAGAACTGGAAAAACAAACTTGCGACTTCCATCTACCACAAGATGTTCTGTGATTCTCATTATCGTGGCAAAAGGAGGAAAATCAAAGTTCAACTCCTTCAACCAATCTTGGAGGAATGCGTTGATTATCATCTCACCGGAATGCAGTCTCTAACTGATGTTCTGAGGAAATTGTTGATCCAGGCGGTACGCAAAGAGGTCGATCGTGAAATGACCTCCTCTATCTGAGAGGGCTTGAAACATGCCCAGAAGCAATTCATAGTGCGCTGTCTGTGAACGTTTGGCTGGGACGGAAAGTGACAAAAACGTCCTCTGATCCATACAGGCAGGGATAGAAACTCCTGCGTCAGTAGACGTCACAAATGTACTCCCTCTGATGGCCAGAGACCACTGTGTCTCCGCCCTACGACTCAACAGAAGGCGTTTGAATGAAGAAACACTAAATTGCTGCGAAGGAGCGTTGAAGCGTTCCTTTATTTAATTAATTTATGTAATGCGTTTTATTATAGCGTAAACTTTACCCGAAGGTGTCAGGGCTCTTTACAGAAGGACCAGTTACATTACATAAGGACTTCAGAGTACATAAGTTACATAAAGGATAAAAACTAAAAAACTCTAAATTCACATAGGTATGGTAGTAAGTACAAAAGTCTACTACAGATACTAGTGGTGAGTTACATATATACAAGTTGAATATTTACTCAAGATTACATTTTAATGAAAGTTGAAGCGGGTTTGTGTTGGACAAATATAAAATACATATTTACACGCCATTGTTTGGGTTCTTGCTTTCAGCCATGCCTTCAGGGTGTTACACTCACAGGCGGTGATTCTTGGGCCTGGAGGGATACTGAGGTGGTGATATCCACAGTGCTCCACAAGCAGCAGGTGAGGTCCATAGCAGGGCTCCTCTTCGCCATGTTGTTTGCAGGGTGAGGCCGTCACCCGCCGGCAGCGAGCGCAGCTCCCTCACGCTGTGGGGCACCAAGTATGCCCATATAGCACCTACCAGTAGAATCTGAAAGAGACCGTTTGTTATCGATTCTTCACCTTAAAAGTACCCCCAGGTGTCAGACACTGCGTGCCGTTAGGTGGCGTCGGTCGATTCAGCGTTCGTCATGGTCGCTGGAATAACTTTGCGGTATCTATTTGGACCCCGCCCTCGCGCGCTGATGTAATTTTTCTTTTTCCGCACCAGCCAGCGCAGATCCGGAGAGAGCGGTACCTCGAGTCACTTTTTGACGATTTGTGTCAATTTCTTTTATCGAGTCATTCGACTCCTGGTGCACAGGGATGTCAGTGCGGCGGCCCGGCTTCAAGTCTTGTGGTACTCCAGCCACAAGCTGATGTTGGTGACGGACCCCCATCTTGTGTGCCTCTGGTGCCTGGAGCACTACCACGACCCGAAGTCATGCTCCGACTGCCGGGCCATGGCCCTGAAGTCTTAGCCGGAGTGGTCTCGAAAGCTTCTGGAGGCCTGGCAGTCTGCTCCACGCCTATCGAGGTCCCGGTCACGAGGGAGGTTGCAGGACCGGTCGCAGAGCCATCACCACCACTCTTTGTGGAAGTCTTTGGGTAAGTTGAAGCACAAGAAGAAGGCAAAGAAGCATTGGCGCTCTTTACGTTCTCCCTGTTCCTCCGCTGACATGACTCGGGACGCAGCAGGTAGTTGTCCGGTTCCGCCTGCACAGCCTGTTGGGTGGACTCCGGCATTCTCTCCCCTTCCGGGACCCGGAGCGACCCCTGCCCAGCGTCAAAGCTTTTACAAAGCCTTACACTCTACAGACTCCGCCGGTGCGCCTTCTGGCCCCGCGGACTCGGGTGGGGGCTCTAGGCCTTCGATGTCGGCAGCTTCGACTCTGGCGAGTGTGAACTCATACGCGAGATGCGTAACAACGTCTATGGACAGTACAGTTCAAGAAAAAGGTGAGTACGGACAATCCTGACTAGATAGGACTAAAACGACTGCAAATCTGGACACTCGGAGAGTCAATCTACCCGTGAGCACCGAAATGCTCTCGTTACCTCACCCACGGGCTGCGGGTGCATAGGTGCAAAGTCGTGTCGGGTTTCTGCATTGAAGTCTATGGAGCCTGAAAGAAAAGATGCTGCAGGTGACCAGGAGGAAGATGTCCGGTGTGATCCAAGGGTGGATCAGTGAAGCTGAAGATCTGAAAGCAGAGGGGACAGTGTTCAAAGTCACTAGCCAGTGACTGGAGTGGAACCAGGAGGGAACCAGAGGCTGTCGTCGCGATCAGGCGAAGAGTGGACGCTTGACTCTGCAGCCACGTGGACCAGGTGATGTCTTCGACGACCAGGATGGAGGCACGAGCTGTCCCACGCAGGCTCTCGCTGTCGGCGGTGTTGGATCCGGATTCGGCGTCAACAGGCCTTGGCAAAGGCAACCCACATGTTGAGTGGAATCGGCGTCTGGTGCGGACCAGGAGGGACGGGGGTGCTTCTCCTTTGCAGGGAAGCAGGGGCCAGTCTGGAGCAACCAGACCAGCGGTGTGGATTTCAAGTTTCGTTGTCTAGGAGGCCACTAGCCAGCGGGCAAGTGACCAGACAACGCGTCGAGCAGCAATCAAGCAAAAGGGCCCCACGCAGATCTCGTGGATGCTGGAGGGCTGATCTTCTGTGCAGGAGCTGCTCGGGGCTGGGGCTTCTCAATCCCCAAAGCACTTCGTCAAGGATACCTCAGAAGTCGTGCTGGAAGCGAAGTGCAGTTTCTTCAAGATGGCCGGTCCGACGTGTCTCGTCGCACCCATGGATCTCAGCTGTGCTGCAGATGTGGGTAGAGGTCGTAGAGGTCTGGGAATCCGGGTCTCGCCGGGCTCTGAAGTCTGGATATTCGAGGGAAGACGACAAAGTGAAGCCGCTGGACGCTTGATGGTGCCTAATTGTGCAGGGTGGACACTCCTTGCCCAGAAGGGAGATTTCTTCAGTCTTCTGTGGCGCAGAACGTCGAAGACCAGAGTTTCTTCTTGTAAAATCAATTCAGGATAATCTAACTTGGAATGGGACCAGCTCCTACCTTTATTCTGCTAAAGAAGGCTGTACTATCACTAGGTCCCTCCTATAGGTGGGACCAGGGGGTGGTTACACCCCCTATCCTTTGTCCGGTTTCGCGCCAGAGCTGGGGCTGGAGTGCCCCAGCAACTGGTTTGAAGCGGTGTATGCACAGAGGCACCTTGTGTGCCCCAGGCATGTCTCATTCCTTTCAGGCCTGTCCTACCTAATACACAAAATCTTGTATGGGGTGGTGCTAGCATCTCCCAAGGCAGGAAACCCTTTGTCCAAGCCTCCCTCGCTGGAAGGACTCCCAGCAGCAGGAGGTCAGACTTGTCTGTTGTGGCAGCTTCCATTTTGTGATGCTGAGGCTCGAGTTAACTTTTAACCGGGGTTCACAGTTAAATACATGTCGTATCCCTCTAAAAGGGTGGAATGCTACCCCCGTTGCCAGAATTGGCGAGGGGGTAGTATTCCAATTCGTATGACACCTTACAAGACTTGTTTTGATAATGCTATGCCAAAGTTAGCAATAACTGCGAGGTTATAATGCACTTAAGAGTATATGTTATAGCATTATCATGAAAACAGCTAAAGGACTTGGTTCCGAAAGCTGCAGACAGGCTCAGCTCATGCCAGAGCACTATCTCACATAATTCCAAGCACTCTACCTCCAGGATTGTTAAGGCCTGCCATAGGAGTGACTTATAGGAGTATACGTGTCCATTTTAGGGTTAGATATAGGTATACTATATCTAAAGCAAAGGGTGATTACATCACCTTGCCCCAGCTGATTGATCAGCCAGTTGTGCCAGATTTGGATGGCCAGCCAGGGGTGGCATAATACATGCTGCAGCCCCTGGTAGGCCGTGAGTGCCCCTATGCCCTGGGTACCTAGGGTATACTGTACAGGGACTGATAAGGTGACCCAGTATCCAATTAGATATGTACCTAAGGTACATGGAGTCCATTTTAACAGAGAGCAGGAAGCCTGGGGTCCAGAATAGCAGGATCCCAGGCCAACTAAGTCCAGAACCAGCAAAACACTAGGCTAAAAGTTGGGGGCAACCATAGTCAGATATCCACCTTCCTACAATGCCTTTACCACCTTTAGTGGCCACGGAAGGGGTGCCTCATCACGTTCCACACAGGGCTTAACAAGCCACCCAGCCTCTGCGCGGCCAGGGACATGGGACCCAGCATCGTGGGTCGCAGGACCAGAGGGTGGTCTAGTCCACCAAGGCCCCCCGAGCTGCAGACTTCAAACCCCCCTAGTCCGACCATTCAGGATTCGCCATAACCTCCCCCACTGGCTCACCATCACGTTGGACAGTTGGGTTTTGCAGACAGTCCGAAGGGGCTACTCCCTCCCCTTCGAGACTACCCCTCCATCCATGCCACCTCAATTCCATTGCATGTCGGAGGATCACCTGGCCCATCTCCAACTCGAAGTCAGGGATCCCTTTGCCCAAAGGAGCCATCGAGCACGTTCCTGCCCCAGAAGTTGGTTTTGGTTGTTATTCCACTACCTTTCTGGTGCCCAAGAAGGACAAGGGCCTGTGTCCTATCTTGGATCTCAGGGACGTCAACCGCTTTCTCCTGAAGGAGAAGTTCAAGATGTTGACACTGGCTCAGCTCCTATCTGCTCTAGACCCTGGAGACTGGACTGGTAGCGTTGGACTTGCAGGATGCTTCTTAATTTCACATCCCCGTCCTGCCGGCCCACCGACCTTACCTGCGGTTCACGGTAGGCCACAAGCACTTTCAGTTTACTGTGCTCCCCTTTGGCCTTCCAAGCACCCCTTGGGTGTTCACGAAAGTGATGGCAGTGGTCGAAGCTCATCTGCACGAAGGAGGGGTTCCAGTCTTCCCCTATCTCAACGACTGGCTGTTTAAGGTGGGCTCACCTCAGGCTGTCGTCACCCACCTGCAGACTACGATATACCCCCTGCATTCGCTGGGGTTTCATCGGAGCGGTTCTGGACACAGCACAGTTTCAGCTTTATCCTCCCGAGTAGCGAGTATGGGATATTAGGGCTATGATCCGATCTTTCAGCCTCTATTCCAGGTTTTGGTCAGAATGACCCTGAGGCTACTGGGCCTCCTGCATCCTGCTGGTGGATTATGCCAGGTGGCATATGCGGGCTCTGCAGTGAGACCTGAAGTTCTAGTGGGCACATCATCACAATAATCTTTCCGATTGCGTCCAGATCTCCGAGGGCACTGCACACCAGCTGCAGTGGTGGCTAACAAACCGAGATTGGGTAAACCGCATATCCCTCTCCCTTCCCCAACCTGAGTTCACAGTGGTGACCGATGCATCGCTACTGGCATGGGGCGGCCACATGGAGATGCGGAGATTAGAGGCCTCTGGTCTCCGGCGGGGTCCGGGTTCCATATCAACCTTTTGGAGCTTCGGGCGATTCGTCTTGCACTGAAAGCATTCCTTCCCTCTGTCCGGGGAAGAGTGGTGCAGGTGTTCACAGACAACACCACCGCCAAGTGGTACTGCAACAAACAGGGCGGGGTGGGGTTGTGAGCCCCATGTCAAGACGCTCTCTGTCTCTGGACATGGGTGGAACATCAGGCCATATGCCTTGTGGTTCAACACCTGGCAGGTTCTCTGAATGCCAAGGCGGACAAACTCAGCGCAGGTGCATGATGGATGACGAATGGCATCTTCCCTTGGAGGTTGTGCAAGGTCTCTTTCAGCAGTTGCGCTTCTGTATACCTTTCCGCCTATACCACTTCTGCCCAGAGTGCTGAAAAAGATCAAGCGCGACTGGGCCCAAGTCATTCTTGTGGCTACGGATTGGGCGAGAAGATTCTGGTATTCAGAGCTGTTAGACCTGGCCATCAATCCTCTGATCAGACTGTCCCTTAGGGAGGATCTTCTGTCGCAGCAGGGTACGGTCCTCCACCAGAACCTGTCCAGCCTCCACCTCCTTGTGTGGAGATTGGGCGGGTGGCAGTTTACAGCTGTCGACCTTCTTCCCAAAGATTGTTAATGTTCTCTTGGCAGCCAGGCGTCTCAACTAAAATGGTATATGCCTGTAGATGGAACAAATTTGTGAAATTGTGCACAGCAAAGGCTGTGGATTCCCTTCCTGTCCCGCTTTCAGAGGTTCTCCTCTACATTCTTTCTTTGGCCCAGCAGAGCTCTGCTCTGGCACTCTCAAAGGCCATCTTTTGGCCATTTCGGCCAATCTTTGGCTGCCTGACCAGCCTTCTCTTTTCAAGTCCCCTATTGTAAGTCGCTTCCTTAAGGGCATTACCCACTTGTTTTCTCCTACTCCTTTCGTGATGCCCCAGTAGTAATTGTACCTGATTCTTACTTATCTTATGTTTGCTTGTTCCGAGCCGCTTTATAACTGTCCTCTCAGACTCTTGACCCTTAAAACTGCCTTTCTGGTTGCCATCACCTCTGCTCGCAGGGTAAGTGAGCTCTAACCCTTTTTTTGGAACTTCCTATCCCGGCTGTTCATCCGGACAAAGTTATCCTGCGCACTAGGCCTTCTTTCCTTCCCACAGTGGTTACCTCTTTCCAAATAGGACAGACCATCACTTTGCCCACCTTTCCACTGCTTTATCCTCCTAAAGAGGAAGAGACGCTCCACTGTCTGGATCCAAAACGTGCGCTTTGGTTCCATCTGGATCACACAAAACAATTCTGGGTGGATGACCAGCTCTTTGTTGGCTATGTGAGCGCCAAGAAAGGTCGGGCCGTGCAGAAATGACCAACCTCCAGATGGGTCGCTCTTTGCATCAAGATCTGCTATTCCTTAGTGAAAAAGGAACCTCCTGTGGGGTTGCGTGCCCATTCCACCAGGGCAATGGCAGCCCCTACTGCTTTTGGACGTGGAGTCCACCTTCCTGACATCTGCCAGGCAGCTATATGGGCATCACTACACACGTTTACCGAACACTGCTGCCTGGACAGCCAAGTCTGGAGAGACGGCTTCTTCTGCTGTTCAATTCTCCAGGACTTTCTGGTGTGAACTTGGTTCGCAGACTCACCACCGGGGTTGGTATTGCTGGGGTATCTATTCTAAGGTGAGGAATCCATAACTGTCTCTTTGAGATGAACAAGTTACTTATCTTCGGTAATGATATATCTGTAAGAGACATAGGTTAGGTATGGATTCCTCACTGCCCATCCCATCCTCCCCGTTCTGTGAACTGATTTCTAGGGTAAGGGACACCCCTATCTGGGCCCTTGTTTTTGTGCACCAGTGATCAGTGTCTTACATGGCTCTGCACTTCTGGCATGGAATATTGTGTTAAGAATTGACGTCCGCGTTCGAGGGGGGCATCTAAGTAGATACTGCAACGTCATTCCAGCGTCCACGACGCAGACGAGCGCGAAATCCACCTACGCTACCTATCACCACGCAGAAGTACTGCTGAGGTAAAAATTCTCCAGATCCAGTTTGACGCCTGGGGTGATTCTAAGGTGAGGATTCCAGAACTAATCTATGTCTTTTACAGATATATTGTTACCGAAGGTAAGTAACTTGTTCGTCAATGGGGGAACCCAGTATCCCTTAGAATCTTGGTTTGATGAAGCGATTTACAAATGGTTCTGTAGGGTAAAAACAATTGCTTTGACACTATGCAGAAATGATCGT
The DNA here is from genome assembly GCF_964263255.1 of Lissotriton vulgaris. NCBI lineage: Eukaryota > Metazoa > Chordata > Amphibia > Caudata > Salamandridae > Lissotriton > Lissotriton vulgaris. Next base: position 596,079,612 of record NC_141699.1, read on the forward strand.
GCAAACAAAGTCTAACACATTACTTTATAGTCTTTCAAATGAAACACACAGATGTAATCAAATATTTGATGAAAAAATAGGCAAGTCATGAAAGGCAGTCAAATTCATTAATCAACAAATGACATCAGTGACAAGTATAACGTGAATAAAGTGCAACAAGGTGACATCATTGACTGTGTGAGATTATATACATGTTGTAAGAGACAACGAATATGTACACAAAATACAAGAACAAACACAACTGTCCTTTCCAATTTTAGTACATGGTATCTTATGGCCCCTATACAACCTTCTGATTATTAGGGCCAGGAGACCTGGTGGACATAGACTAAAGTGAACTTCAACGTTTTGACCTTGGAGTATGCACAAATGAGTAAGCGTCATGGCTGGTCTTCCTCAGGACGAGCAGACACCAAAGTAGGACAGCCTAGGAGGAGAGCGATTCAGTTAAGAGTCACGTGTGTTCCATAATAGAGGCACTTGATTATAACTAGGCTTTCCTGTTTTCAGTTTCTATTTTTGGTCAATTCTGGTGTTTTTTTTTCTGTGTTTTCAAGTGATTTCAATACCTTAAATAAACAGTTGTTATACATTTTCGTGCCCTTAAAAACAACAGAAACAGTATTTTTTCATTGTTTACGGAACGTTTTGCTTTTATTATAGCTTGCTTTATGCACTGATAGTGCATGGTATATAGGCAGTGTACGTATAGTGTTTATGAGGTCCAAATACTTTTTTACAAATCAAACTTATTGTAGTACACCATACAATACTCCTTCAGTGAGTCTTTGGTCATGCATGCTCACTCTTTCCTTCCCATGTAAACTTTTATCACTGAAAAGGCCCTCTCAACATTGGTGAAAATAGCCAGTACTCAATTTGCCAATACTGGTGCACCTGAAGATTGTGATTCTCTGCGACAGGTTCTGCAACATATGCCTTGAACTGGGCACATACGCCCTCAGTGAAGCAGTAAAAAATAAAGCAGCACTTCTGAAACTCTGGAGAAAATGTCTCTTTACGGAAGGGATCTATAACTTGTGCAGAGTACCACAGTGAGGGTTCATTGACTTCAAATGCTATGGTTGGGGAAGGGCTATTTCTCAAACATTGTAAAATAAAAGTTCCTGAATTGCTTCTCAACATTTCTTTGCTTCTCAAGTAGCAAGCACTCTACCATGGAACATGTTACAGTGCCAAAGTCACTAAAAGTGTCGCCCAGCATACACTCTCAAAGAAATTTTTCACATGTACACCAATTATGCTGAACACTTGGAAGACAAGGGAGTTTTCAGACTCTAGTTTTTCTATTATGTCCTCTACAGCAGTCATGCTTTCCTGTAAAAATCCAAGAATGCAGTAGAGTGTACTATCAATATGTGACCAAAGATTCTCACATTTCTTGCTTTTGGCATCACTCAGCAAAAGTTCTTAAAACGGTTGCCACATGGATGATATAGCATTCATGGCATCTAGGACTGAGAACCACAAGCGTAAGTGACACAGTTGGGATGACTCTCTCTTTGATGCCACACAAAGTACAAAAGGAGAAATACTTGTGTTTTAGTCTCTGCGCATAACCAAACAGTGGACCGGAATGGACTAAAAAGTTAATAGCATTCTTCATTAATTCTGAAGATTGGAAAGATGCTTTCAGGATACCATCTAACAAGTGGCAAGGATCTCTTATGCGGGAGCACTTCAGCTCAGGTATCGATTTTGACAGGTCATCACGCAACTTTTTCATATACGTAGCTGAATCACTGCAAATTCAAACAATATCACTCCAATCTATGTTAAACTTGGTAAGAATGTTTTGCAGCAGCATTCCAAGTGACACTGGATTCCATGTTTTCCAAATGTCTGGTGTCACGTTTTCACCAGTATCCCAGATGCTTGGTGACTGCACTCTTTTTACATATACCTATCACTATACCTTGCATTGTATTTTTAAAGCCTGGGGTCTTTGGCAATTCACCTACTAATATTACTGACTCACTAGAAAAGGGGGCTGATGTATCAAGGGCTTTTAACAATTCTGTGTGAGTAAATGTGATAGTACGTGTAGGGAAAGATTCTTACGAAACATACATTTTTCTTATCAGTGAAAGACTTAAACGTAGATAAAAAAAATCAAAAATGATTTTTATATTTCCTGATTCTCTACAGTTTATAAATTAATTAAACACCTAAAACATGCTTCTAACCCCTGTATCTTTAGACCAAAAACTACAAAACTGAAAAAAGTAAGAAGAAACAATATTTTAATTACATCCCTAAACAACAAACCTCAAGCAGAATATTATTAGCCCAGTCTTTCTTACTGCTACCTTATATAACAAAGTCATATTGTATTGGCCCCTTCAAGAAGACATAAACATGACTTTCACTCTCCTTTTCCTTTCTTTGAATGGCATTTAGTTTGTGGGTGTTTTTTCAGTGTTTATATGTTTACACTTATGAGGGCGATTTCCCTTCCGGTGGGTGTTTTATCAATTACTATAGGTTTACACCTAAAACCGGACAGCCTAATTATAACACAATCTGGTCATATAGATGAATGGACTCACTGATTCCGGGTGGAGCTAAACACTCCCACAGGGTGAGTGTTAATGTGTAGAAATGAATTCATGGCTGTGAGGTAAAAATGGGGGTCAATAATCAAATCTGACCAGATAGGGAAAATGCATAGCTAAAGAAATGCAGGGTAAGTAAGCAAACTCACCATGCAATAATGTCCAAGTATTCTCCAATGATGAGGTTTGCGCAAGTACGGTAATGTCTGGACTTGACAAAAAATGTTTTGTGGAGAGAAACCACCTTGAAGGTTTGAGTCAAGGTGTCAAAGTTTTGTAAAAATTATTTCATAGGTTGGTTTGAAAATTTTCGAAAATGTAATTATCCAAATGATTGAATGTTCAATGGCTAAGACTTAAGGTAAAAGGAAAAGCCGTAGGGTAGATAGGAATAAGAAAGGTCACAAAGAGAAAAATTGGTTTAGTGAGGAATGTAGGAAATTAAAATTCAATATAAGAAAAGGGGAAAAAAGGATGAAATTGACGTATGATACAGATATGGTGATTAGCCTACAGAAATTAAAGAAAACATATAAAATGGCCATAGGAGATTATAAAAGAACATGCTGTGGGATCGTATTGGAGTCAATGGAAACTGAGGATGTAAAGGTTTTGGAAATTGGTCCAAGAGGGGTCAGGGAAGTGCGTAGTGACAGAAGATGATTGGGAACGATATTTGGGTGAAATATATAGTAAAGGAGATTGGCAAGTAACTACGAAACACGTATTATGGCCAGAAATGGGGGAGGATACCCGGTTGTCATTTTCAGAAAGTAACGTTAAAGGCATTATAGCAAATTTAACGTTCACTAGAGCTGCTGGCCCTGATAATCTCCCAGAAGTAATTATAAAGACCCAATCTGGCTGGTGGGTAAAATTTGTTACAAAAATGTTTTCTGGCATTCTGGAGACAGGGCAGATGCTCCAGACTTGGAAAGGAGCAATCATTAGACCTATTCGTAAACGAGGAGATGTAAAGATTTCCAAACACTTTAGGTTAATTAACCTTTTGGATGTGGGAGAGAAGGTATTTTCTAAAGTGATCTTAAGAAAACTTAAAGAATGGGAAGAGGTTAATCAAATAATACCCCCTGAACAGGGGGGTTTCAAGAAGGGGCATTCTACAACAGACCACTGTTTCTCCCTTTGGTCCATCGCGCGGAAGTCGGTGGAGCAGGGGGTATACAGTTCAGCTGCTTCATCGAATTCTGAGCAGCATTTGATCTGGTAGACTGAAACCGTTTGTGGTAGATATTGATAAACGTTGACATCCCAAAGGACCTTCTGGTTATTGTACAAAAGCTCCATGGGTACAATTGGGCACAGGTTATCCTGGACATAGATGGGACTTTGTCAAAGAAGATAACAATTGAAAATGGGTTAAGACCAGGCCCGGACTGGCCATAGCAGGCACGAGGCAATCCTCTGGTGCGCCGCACGGGTGGGGGCTGGTTTTGGACCCCTGGGGGGCCGTTTTTGTTACAGGGCCGTTATTGAACCATAGCGGCAAAATCGGCCCTGTGCCAAAATCGTCCGAAAACCGGCCCCGGCAAAGAGCTCAGAGGCACCTCCAACCCCCCCAAGTGGGGAGGGGTGGCCGGCCAAGCACTTTGCCAGGGCCGGTTGTGGTTCCCAGTCCGGCCCTGGTTAAGACATGTGTGTGTCTTGGCCCCTTGCTCTTCTTTGTTCACAGCCTACTTACCAGTTATATTAAAGAATGTCCAGAATTAGACGGGAACCACATTGCTTGCCTACTTTATGCAGACGATCTTGTAATTTTAGATCGAACAGAGATATGTCTGCAGAGGAAGCGGACTGTGTTCAATGTATATTGTAGTCAGAAAAAAACAGTTGCAAATGTAGACAAAACAATGGTCTTGAGCTTTGGTAAGGAAAGGAAGAAATTCAGTTAGTTTCTGTGCTCTACTAAGTTGGAAATAGTGAATAAGTATAAATATTTAGGGATATGGTTTAAAAGATCCCTAAAATCTGAAAATCATCTGAATGCATTAATAAACGAGCACAGGCCTCAGTTAGCGGATTGAAAAAATTTAATAGGAATTATGGAGAAAGGTCAGATAGACCTGCCTTGAAAGCCTATATGGCCATGATACCGCCTCGGTTCCAATATGGAGCTGAAATATTGTATATGAGTGGCAAAAGAGGGTCTTATATGGAAGACGGAAAATGTATAACAAAAGTTAAATCCCTACCTAGATCATCTATGATTCAGGCGGTAAGAATACAAACGGGCATGGTATCTTGGGAGGTAGTGGTACGTATGGCATTAATGATAAGATGTTTGAAACCCCTGGGAAATGGGGAAGAGTAAAAAATAGCAGAATGGTGCAAAAGGGAAATTTGGCAGAGTAATCTGCAATGGGCACCTGGGGTCAGGAAAATGTTAGATACAGTATGTAGGGAACTGGGAGTTAAACTGAACCCTCAGGACTTACAAATTGATGTTTTAAGACAAAAAATGAAGATACTAAGGAAAGAAACATCTCAAGATCAGGATTGCCAGTACCTGGAGGGGAAAAATCTGTGGGTTTTATGATTAAATCATGGAAATCTGATCTATGGTTTCCGTACACACTTATATATTTATATACACTACCCAATCAATACCTTAGAAATGGAGTTTTTGATAGTGCGAACCACCCAGATAACATGAAGGAACTTCTATTTGTCTCCATGGCGGTGCTTCGAATCTGTCTTGCCTCTTCTTGGCTGGATAATGTCCCCCCATCTTTCCAACAATGGCAGGCCAGATTACTCTCAGCCTATAGCTTGGAAAAAGCAATATACAGCAGGAAGGGTATCAAAAAGAAAAAGAAGGGTTTAGAAATTTGGTACCCACTTACACAATGGATCGAAGGACATGGATAGTAACTTAACCCCATTTATTTTTTTTTAATTTTTTTTATTCATTACTTATATGCAAATGTTTATAGTCTTGTCTTAAGGGTATAGTTACTCGTCATGTTTAGTTAGTCGATGTTAGACGATATGATCAATAATATCGTGCAACCATGCCTGTATTTGAGTGGGTGGAGGGCGGGGGGGGGGGGGCTTCTTAATGATTTGAAAAATTATGTGTAATAAAGAAATGGATTTTTAAGATTACAAATAGGAATCAATCCTTGTTATATGAATGATGGGATAAAAGAGGTTATGATGGATCCCGAAGGAAAATGCACCTGCAACTTAGGCACCAAATGCGATATTTTGCACATTTTATTAGATTGACTTAAGGTCCTTGATGCATAGAAATTGTATTTTAGGCCAAGATGGCGGCGGAGTGGGACGCCTTTCCGTGCCGCTCCGGCGCTGATCCAGCAAAGCATCTAAAAGCACGATCTTGGGGGTGCCCACGCGCCCCGACAGCGGCGGGGAAGACCGCCTGACGGAGCGGCAGACTTTGGTGGGGTCGCCGAGGCGGTGTGATCCCGGGAGCGCCTTAGAGATCGAACGTAACCCGCGGCCTGTGAGACCCCGGGCTCTCCGGACATCGAGGCCCGGCGCGGTCGAAGGGCGGGGCCCTAAATCCGCCTGCAGGCATTGGAGTAGACGGAAGGCTGCTCGGAACTGCGCCTGGGCGACGGAGGTCCTGACGGCGGAACCCAGATCGTACCCCACCACACCTGGGGGAGGTGGGGCGCCGGGTCCTGGCACTGCAGTGGCGCTCGGACTAGCAGCAACTCTCTACTGTCTACGCCGCCCGTCCCTCCTTTCGCGGTTGGCGCCTGCGGCCTGATTGGACTTTCGAGGCCCGCCATTACACCGCTCCACGAGGCGCGGGGCCTGGGTGCTGTGCAAAGCCGTGACTACGACGGAGCAAAGGAGTGACTCTCCCGCTGGCTGGTGGTGCGACACGTGTTGGGTGGAGGCCTGGAGGGCTAAGGCATACGGACACCGGCTCTCGGGGTTTCCCGCCTTGGGCACCGGAGACACCCACGGATCGAGTACCTGTGTGCGGGGGACTGGACATACTTGGTGGCGCCGGCGAGCGCCCTCCCGAGCACTTGGACCGCCTGCAGGCCTCGCTACTTTCCGCAGCCACATGGCGCCGGCACAAGGCGCTGTGAGTCGCCATGTCTACTTTGCCGCGCAAACGGAACCAGGAGAAGGACAACGCCTCGAAATCCTCCCAACAACCGGCCTCCCCTGGAGCGAGTGGGTCGTCGAAGCCCTCGGATGAAGACGCCCCAGCGACGAAGGCTTTCATGTCGGAGTTGTTTGCCTCAATCAAGGAGGACATATCCGAGCTCAGGGCGCAACTCGCCTCCGACTTGCGGGAGGTGCGGAGAGACGTGGACGGCATAGGCGAGAGGGTGGCGACCCTGGAAGACAAGGATCTGAGTGTGGCCACCGATATTCATATGCTCCAGCAGGACATCATCCGCCTCACCGAGCAAAATTTGGACCTACAACTACACACGGAAGACCTTGAAAACCGCTCCCGTAGAAACAACATCCGAATACGGGCGGTGCCGTGGGACGGTGAGGCGGGGGATCTACGGGGGTACGTCCAGGAGCTGTTTCTCCAGGTCCTTGATGAGGCAGACACGAAAGAGATACAGATGGACAGAGTGCACCGGGTGGGATTGCCACGTCGCGGGGGGGGACCTCCCCCTGACATCCTGGTGTGCGTCCACGACTTCCAGCTTAAGGAAAGGATTCTTCGGAAAGCCCGGACCATCGAGTCGCTGCAATTCCGCGGTCATCGGCCACAACTATATCAGGACTTGGCTGCTTCCACCTTGCAAAAGCGGAGGGAATTCCGACCTGTCACATCGTTTCTGAGAGAGAGGGGCATCGCCTATTCCTGGGGACACCCTTTCAGGATCATCTTCAGGTGGCAGAACCGCCTAGCTCAAATCCGCACTCTCCAGGCGGCAAAAGAGCTTTTGGGACTGGAGGATGTGCCGTCCTCGCAGGCCGCGGCGGCCTCCCCGTCTCGACGGCGCCGCCGTTCGAACTCATGGCACAGGGTAGGGCGTTCCCCCGCCGGTTCCCCTGCCAGACAGCGCCCGGACCTTTCTGCCAGCCTGCAGGAACGGGGAGCAGCAGTCGCTTCGGTGGCCTCGGCCACGTTGGCCGACTCGCAGCATAGCTCTGGGGCGGCGTGATCCCCGAGGAATGGCGGATCGGCGCCGGAGAGGCTCGGGCCTTCTGATCGAGGGTTCTGAAAGTACTCTGGTAGGAGACGACCTCGATTGTGGCCAAGGGGAATAGTGGTTTCATTCCTCCGGCCTGTCTTTTGATTGGTGGCCTCCTACGGACTTCGGCCTACTGATCTCGATGAGTATTGTTACTGCACTTTTTTTCTGATTTTGTACAATGTTCTGTATTGTTTAGGGGGGGGGGTTCGGTTGGGGGTTCTTGGGGATGGGGGGGGGGGGACCCGTGACGGGAGGCCATTGGGGGTGAATGCGGAGTGTGTGTGGTTGAGTGCGTACTTTGCTGCGGTGGGGATGATTCAGCGACTATTCTGGAAACGTTTGGGTGCACGTTGCCGGGGGGAGGGGAGGAATGCGGAATGGGCGCCAATTGTATTACTGACAGCGGGGTCTGTGTTTTGTGTTTGCCATGCCAATTAGTATAGGTACATGGAATGTCAAGGGCTTGAACTCTCCTCAGAAGCGACAGAAGGTCCTGAAATATGTGGTGGACCATCACCTTGATGTGGTAGGGTTGCAAGAAACTCACTTGGCGCGAAAGGATGAAATGCGGCTCCGCCATAGGGCGTACCCCATTGTGTACAGGTCCTCAGCTGTCACGAAGCATCGGGGGTGGCTTTACTGTTCAAAGCAGCGTTGCACTTTCAGCCGATGGGGGTCCGCAGCGACAGGGAGGGACGGTGGCTGATGGTCAAAGGGCACATTCAGGGTAGGCTATGTACGTTTGTTGTGCTCTACCTGCCTAATGCAGGTCAGAATAAGTTCATGCAGGAGTTACTGGTTAAGGTGGGGGACTTTGCAGAAGGTCTCGTGTTCCTGTTGGGTGATTATAATTTGGTGTGGGACAGAGATATGGATAGCTCGGGGGGGAGGCGGGCGGACACAGGGGTCTTTTCTGAGGCTACGCAGCGTGGGGTGGAGGAGATGGGTCTAGTTGATGGATGGAGGTTTTTTCACCCTGATATGAAGGACTATACGTTCTTTACACATGTGCACCACTCCTACTCCCGTTTGGATTACGTCTTCCTTAGTCAATCCCTTAGAGGGAACATTCTAGATGCCGCCATTCTCCCGATATCTGTGTCGGACCACAGCCTCATGATGCTCACGCTTCGTTGGTCACCTCCTACCACCGCGAACCGGAAGTGGTACTTCCCGGCTTCGGTAGCCAGGGACGAGGTGTCCCATCAAGCCTTACGTTTGGCCATTCGTGACTTTTTTGCTTGCAACCCCCCGTCGGACACATCCCTGATGACCACGTGGGACACCTTTAAGGCGACGATCAGGGGGACATGCCTGGGCCTCAATTCGCAATTGAACGCTCTACGTAGGAAGGAGAGGGAGGCGCTAGAGGCCGAGGTGCTTACGCTTGAGAGGGAGCACAAAGCTAATCCCTCGAGAATAACCCTGCGTCCCCTGACGGCGGTTAGGGGCAAGCTGAAGGCACATTATACGAATAGGGCCGAGCTCACCCTCCTGAGGCTGGGACGGCACTCCTACTCCAGTGGTAACAAGATTGGCAGGCACTTGGCCCGACAACTGAGGGACAAGAGGGAGCGTGAGTACATAGGTGGGATTAGAGATCCCGCGGGTGCGCTCCATCATTGTGACGGGGAGAAGGCGGACGTCTTTGGCCGCTTTTACGCCGCTTTGTGCAAGGGGGAAGAGCTGGATACTGCCAAACAACGGGAGTTCCTGCAGAGCTTATCGCTTCCGCAGGTCTCCGGGGCCTGGAATGATTTACTCGATGCTCCGATCAAGAGGGAGGAGGTCCTCTCTGCCATCAAAAACTTGAAATTACACAAAGCCCCCGGACCCGATGGGTTCACTGCAGTTTTCTATCAGACCTATGCGACTGAGGTGTGTGACTTCCTGGTCGCCCTCTTTAACGATATGGTTGGACCTGGGGTCAATTCCGGGACCCTCGCGGAGGCAGTGATCACAGTCCTGCCAAAGCCAGGGAAGGACCCGGAGCAATGTGCCTCATACCACCCCATAGCCTTACTCAATATCGACGCGAAGCTTTACTCGGCTATTTTAGCAAGTCGTCTACAGGATCTGCTGCCGACGATTATCCACGCGGACCAATCCGGCTTCATTAAAGGCCGCCAGACGCACGATAATACTAGGAGGGTAATCCACCTTATTGAGAAGGCGGACAAGTTCCGCATCCCGGCGGTCTTGGTGGGTCTGGACGCAGAGAAGGCCTTCGACCGAGTGGACTGGGGCTTCTTATTCCACACGTTACAGGCGTTTGGTTTCTCCGAGCGATTCATCGCTATGGTGAGAGCCAACTTCTGCAGCCCACGCTCGAGGGTGGCAGTGAACGGCCACCTATCGGCCTTCTTCCGGCACTCACGAGGCACCAGGCAGGGATGCCCCCTCTCGCCCTTGTTGTTTGCGCTCAGCATTGAGCCCCTGGCGATGGCGGTTCGGGAGCACGAGGGGGTGAAGGGCATCCCATTCACAGGGGAACAGCACAAAATCACCCTTTTTGCGGATGACGTCCTGCTATCAGTGGCCGACCCCGCTAACTCTCTTCCGTGTGTTCGAGATATATTGCTGGAATTTGAAGCAGTGGCCGGCTTCAAAGTTAATTACGGCAAATCGCATGTCCTGAACCTGACCCTATCTCAGGCCGAGGTGGCACGGGTGAGAGCGACGACACCACTGGCCTGGGCCTCGGGCTCCATTCTATACCTGGGAGTTCATCTCACCCCTACGGTGGGCGGCTTATTCGCAGCCAACTTCCCGCCCCTCTTGGCCAAGTCGCGGGCGGAACTGGAGAAATGGAAACAAAAATTCCTATCCTGGCTGGGACGGGTGCACGCTATCAAAATGGTCCTTCTCCCCAAGTATCTGTACCTGTTCCAGGCCCTACCGATCCCACTGAACTCCTCCTTTTTTAGCCACCTTAAATCGATGATGTTGAAATTTGTCTGGCAGGGTGGTCGGGCGCGCCTTTCGTTTACACTCCTGCGACGTCCGCGGAATGACGGGGGGGTCGGTCTTCCGGATTTCCACCTCTATTACAAAGCTGCCCAACTCAGAGTCATGGTGGAATGGTCCCAGCAGTTTTCCGACAAACACTGGCTGCATATGGACCGGAGTGTGGCGGGCCGGTCCATCTGGGATCTGGCCTGGAAGCCGAAGCGGGACCGCCCGGCAAACGCGTATATTAGCACCCCCACGGGGACTACGCTGAAAGTCTGGGATACCCTGGCGGGCGACGAGAGGTGGACGACCTTTCCGTTCCCATTCACTCCATTGCATTTCAATCCGGAGTTTCCACCGGCACTCACCGAGGGCCCCTTTGACGCCTGGAGGGAGGGGGGATGCCGGGCGCTACTTCACCTGTTCCACGGCCCCGATCCCCTGACGTTTGGGAACTGCGTGCGGGACTACCAAGTGCAGCCGGTGGAACGATACAGGCATTTACAATTGCTCCACTGGGCCACGTCACTGGGTGTGCGGGAGGCTGCGACGAGACCTCTGTCCGACTTTGAGGCCTTTCTCCTGAAGACATCCACCATGAAGGGGGCCATCTCCTTTCTCTACCAACTGCTGCTTCGTTCGGCCCTTTCCCCCAGACCGCGCTACATGGAGCAATGGGAGGAGATGGTAGGGAGGGATATCACTGACGGAGAGTGGTCAGCCCTTTGGAAAGACATGACACAATTTAATCACTCCATACTCCTGAGGGAGGCGCATTTTAAAACCCTTACGCAGTGGTACATGGTCCCGGCTCGACTTCATCGCATTTACCCGGCTGTCACGGACAGGTGCTGGAGGGGCTGCGGCCTCCTGGGGGACTTCCGCCACATTTGGTGGGACTGCCCAATCATCAAACCCTTCTGGGTCGAGATCTTGTCCCATATTAAAGACCTCCTGAAGTACCCTGTCGACGACTCCCCGGAGTTCGTGCTACTGGGTTTGAGAGACCCTGGCCTTGAACACCAGACACGAGCTGACAAAAAGATCCTTTGGCTGTGTCTCGTTGGGCCAAACTCACGTTGGCTTCGGCCTGGAAGCGGAAGGAGGCCCCGGCGATCTCCCTTTGGCACGCTAGATTGTGGAGGCTCCTGAGTCTCGAGAGAATGGCGGACATATTCCTAGGCAACTACAAAAATTTCAAACACGTGTGGGGCCCCTTGGTGTCCTTTCTCTCTAATGGTTTGCCCTCGGCAGTTTGCCCGGCATCACTGAGGAATTTACATCTATTTCAGCTCTAGAGTGTGCCTGTTGGATGAATGGGGGAGGTGAGCGGCACCGTCACGGGAGGGGGGGGGGAGTTGTGGGGGACTGGGGTTGGGTGCTACTTTGGCACAGTTATATCGATGAGATGAGGCTCACCTAGAGGACAGGGCGATTCTGGACTCCTTGTCGGCTGCGCTAACTGAGCGACCCCATGTTTGGGGATAGGAACGGGACTGCCGACACTTACAACTGACGAAGCCTCTCATCCACTGGCTTTCTGGTGTTGCAGCATTGCCTCATCTTACTTTAACGCTTCCCCACTGTGGGGGCCCATCTGTGCGCCGTATGTGGTACCTTTTGTTTAATGTTCCTTTTTTTTTTGTCTGCAAAATAAAAAATTTCACAAAAAAAGAAATTGTATTTTAAAAATATGGGATCAAGAACCGTGCACAGGCAGCAGAATTGTTAACTGATATGACCTATTTGGACATAGCATGTGCACTGGGGAGATTTATGATTGAAGGTAAATGTTTTAAGTGTTTATAAATTTGGGATTTTATGAATTTCATTTTTAGATAATAGGAATTAGATTAGAATATTAAATAACTATTTATTATGGTATTGTAATTTTATTGTGTATAAATGATATTGTATTATGGAAAGATGGAAATGTTTTTTAATGTTTAAGGACCGAAGGTCTAAATAAAATTTCTTTTCGACTTAAGATTTACAAACAAAAAGGTTCAGTATACACAGGGCAAAGTCTAATGCAGTCATTAATTGCTGCAATAAATCGAAAAGTCTGAATGAGTGCCCAAATAAAGCACAAGTGTTTCATGCAGTGTATAGAGGATTCTAGTAGAGATTTCGAATTTACACAAGACTGTGTGAAAGGTACTTACAGACAGTAAAGATTAAATTAGAACCAGACGTTTGATAATAGAGTCCATTTCCAATCTGCTGGCCGTATTAATAAATCAGGACTATGGTCGGTAAACTTACATTATATCCTGTTTCTTTTTTTTTTCTTTCCAGAGAACCTTTATTGAAACAGGGATTCAAAGGTACCCCCACCCCATTGGGACTGAATTTGATTAGAATTAACTGCCAGAATGAGCATGTCTACCAGTACCATGTAACTTTCAGGTGAGGCTTGCAGTTTCTTGTGACTCTTTTTTGCATTGTCATACAATAAATATAGAAGAAAATTGTTATATATAAGCATATAGTAAAACTTTCTGCATAATTAATCATACTATATAATTTAATAAATACATAAACATTTAAATGCAAAGACAAATATTTGGATTGATATTGAGGCCATAAAATATAGAATTGCGTGAAAGGAGGAAGAAAAAGGGGTAAGAAAGAAGGGATCACAAAAGAAAGCGATAAGAGAATAATGTACAAATATGAAGCATAATGCAATATGAGTATGTTCCAAGGAAAAGAAGACACACATAAAAAAGTAATTATGCTGATTCAGAGAAAGATAATAATAAAAAGTTATATTCTTTGATAGAGACAAAATTAAATAAATTACGTCACAATATTTTACAGGTCTATGAATATATTGTTACAGAGCCAAGGGAGATTAAGTAGGAAAAGGATTTACGAGATAGGAATAGAGAAAGATAATGACATGGATAATATAGAGAAATCTGCAAACAGTAAATGAAAACAATAGGTATATTGTGCAGAATGAAAGTGTAAGCAGAGGAACACACGTACAAATATGTATATTAAAAGATACAGAATTACATGTAAATGCTCTGGTGAGTAGCTATTAAAAACAACAAATAGTAGATAAATGCAATATGTATTAGGATTTATAACCACCAATAATGAATAATGAGTGAGAGTAAGAGGAAATAGAAATTCAATTACAGCGTAGATGGGTTAGTGACATTAGTATCTGTATTTAAAGTTAGAAAAGGTGACCATACTCGAAGAAAGAGTTCTTGTGACTCTTAAGATGTTATTTTCGTATTCCTCTTGCAATATTCAGTAACCAAGTACCTTCAGTCAGCCTACTCGGAATGATACCCAAGTAGTTGTATGTCTGATTCTAAACCATTCCCAACTATCGGGAGCCTTGAATGAATTGGATTGAACAGTTCTTCAGTGTGAGGCACAACATGCACCAACATGTGTGTCAGGGACCCATCTCCTATTAAGACTTGGCACACCTTTCTACGCTTTTAGACAGTGAGGACAACAACCAATGTGATGGTGACGTTACGAGCATTGCTTCAAGTCACTTTGTTTTCTTGCCCAGTCCTCCACTGTGCATAGGATCGTCTGTATATGCTGATTCAAGGACAAGTCTAGAAAGTTTTGTTTCGCGCTATATTGATACCAACACTTCTGGTATGCTAAAGAGGGTGTGTGGGGGGTGAATCGGAGCGGTGGGAGGGTGGCTGTTGAAGCTGGCAACTCAAAAATGCATATTATACCAGGGCTCCATGGGACCTGCCATTTCTGGCATTCTGCAGTTGAACATTATAAGAAACTGCATCAACTGACTTGACACGCTGGCGCTTCAATGCATTGACACCTGAACTCTTGTGACATCGCGCATAAGAGACACAGGGGATACTGGTGTTTAGCATTGATGTTTTAGGCCATAAAGGACTATTTAGTTCCAGACGAGTAACCAGGTTATTTCCACCTACGTTTACGCTTAAATTACAAAGTTTATTGCTTATGGCTCAGGATAAATGTGCTTCATGAAATGTTATAAGGAGGAGTGAGAGAGACCATCAGGTTCCAAGGCAGGTTCAGTTGGAACTGGGTAGCTGGGAACTTCAGGAAATGAGGCTTCTTGCTGCTTGTTGTGTCTCCGTAGATTAACAGGAGATCAGCCAACTGACCCTTGGAGTCCACTTCTTTTTCCTGGGTTGAAGTGGGGAGCTGGTCCCGCCTCTCAGATATCCTCGCTTGTCTCAGTAGCAGGAACAGTTCTTTTTCTGTGTTCTACACGTCCAGTAGTGTTCGGAAGAGGTTGTCCAGGGGTGACACATTTATTCCTTGCACTAGCCTGTGGGTGGGGGTGACTTCTGGCCCGTCATTGACCAATGGGGAATTAGGTTCCTATGGGTTCGGCTATTCACCTTTGCAGCATTTTGTGTGTAGTACTGCAAACAATTCCACAGGGCCTCTTTCTACCATAAGTCGAATATGGAAGATCAATTGTTATCCAGTATTGGGGTATCTTTCATAGATTCACATGCTTGGAATCATCCCCGCCGACGAGGTGGGAGTCTCGCGGTACCATAAAACATATACACAATAGTCCTAATAACATTATACCATAGGCTCCGGCATATAGCAAAGTCGCTACAATAGCCCATCTCGGTCTTTTTGTAAAAAGAACTAAACTTGGAAATCAGCCAGTCAGGCAGTAGCATCCCCTAGAACCTTCCCCACAGAGAGGCATACCCTCAGATTTTCTACCGCACCTAGTGTTTTAGGGAGTCTCCCTGAGCTCTGCTCAGTTTTTTCCTTTTACCTTTCTTCTTGAGAAAATAATATGTCTGATTCTAAGAAGAGCTTATTCTTGGCCTGTTCTTCCTGTGGGAAGAAAAGACTTCACTTTGAGGACCCACATAAAGAGTGTATTTATTGCCTCTACCCAGCACACAAGGTCAAAGACTGCAGGATCTGCAGAACCTTTCCTGCCAAGTCTTTGAAAGATTGTGAAGGATGCCTGCTGGTTTGGTTGGAAAAATTGAAATCCTCTGAAGGGGTTTCTGAAGGTGAAGGAAGTGCTACTTCTCAAGTGTCCACCCCATCTCCAAGAAAAGAGATAGATCTGGAGATCCTCCTGAGAAAATTAGTAAGACCTTGAAAACTTCATCTTCTGAAGCAGGTTGCTCCTCCTCAAAAAAAAGAGAAATTCTCTATTGAGAAACAATCTAGAGATAAGGTGAAGGTTTCTCAGAAAACAACCTCAAAATCTCTTCAGGACCCTCCGTCGACAGCTAGAACATCTTTGTTTCGTCGACAAGGAAATCACCACAAAAGGTGAGTGGATCTTCAGCGTTGAAGAAAATTACACCGTCGACAAAGTCTTTGTCGACGGTGACGTTGACGAGTCCCTACGCCGTCGATAATTCACATCTCGTCGACGCCTGCTTCGTCGTCTAGGATCCCGGCGACGAAGCTTCCACCGTCGTCGACGAGCGTCCTGTCGGCGACGAACCCACCATCGACGACGATACCATCGACGAGCCCACCATCGACGACGATACCTTTGACGAGCCAACCGCCGCCGACGATACCGTCGATGACCTCACCGTTGACTATCATTATTCCTTTGTCTGCGAGTCCACAGTTGACGACTTCAACCATGACGTCGACGACCACATCACAAAGTTGACAATGCCAACTGTTGCAGCGATATCAGCAGAATAAGAGTCTCCTTCAACATATATTTCTGCTACTTTAAGGCTTAAAAAACCCTCGCCTTTGCAATTTATACCTATTCTGAGTTCTAAATTGTCGTCTAACAGACCATTTTATCATGATGTGTCCCACATTTCACCTTTGCCTCCCAGCCATTATTTGGAGGAATCTGAAGATGATGATGATCCCTATGGGCAGGCACATGACCCTTCACAGCTCAGGATAAAGTATCAAGAGGAGGATGAAGAGGAAGAGTACTATGAACCATGTGAGTTGTTGAGAGAACCTCAAGAAGTTTTCCATCAAGAACCAATGGTTCAAAAGCGAGCAGCTTTTCTACAAGACCTTACGGCAATGCCCAAGGACTATAATAGTCGTTTTCCTCCGCCTCCACCTCCTCAACAAGTTTCTGCTTCTGTAGAGATGCAAACTGTGACACCTGCAACACCAGTTTCTGAGCCCCATGTGACAATACCTTCACAGCTGTTGCAAGATGATGACGAGAACACGGTAGCAGAGGAAGGAGAGATTCCTAATACGCCTATTACCGTAGATAAATGGAACGAATATCTGATCCCAGATCCAGCTTCACAGATTCCACCGGCTGCAGACTCTCCTCCCGAGGACATAGGAGGGTTTCATGCCATTATGGAGAGAGCATCTACAAGATTTCATCTGACTATGCCAGTGCAAATGACCGAGTTTTTTTGTATGATTTTAAAAACCTAAACAGACAGTCCACATGTTCTATTCCCATAATTGATCACATATGGGAAGAGGGAGTAAAGATCATAAACTCCATTCTCTATTCCTGCAATTCTGCCTCGGATTGACAAAAAGTACAAGGCGCCGGATGATGCTCGTGCCTGCCTTACGTGTCACCCTAAAGCAGAGACTGTAATTTCTCAGGCAGTGCAAAGAAAATCTCGGAATCCTTCCACTCCTATAACAGCTCCCCCTGGCAAGGATGGGAGGCGCCTGGATAACATAGGAAAACGTTTTGCAACCATGTCAGGCCTCACGGTCCAAGCTACAAACTGTTAGGCCATTTTGAGTAGATATGACCGACAATTGTGGTCAGATATGTCGCCATATATGGAATATTTGCCTGAGGTCAAAAAGATGGAGGCCAGGAAGATCCTTATGGAAGGAGAAAGATTGGCTTCTGAAATCATAGATATTTCTATGGATATAGCATCTCTTGGCTTTCGTAAACTCGCCGGAGCAGTTACATTAAGACGTCAGGGCTGGCTTGAATCCACAAATTTTCGCCCTGAAATCCAAACTAAGATCCTTGATATGCCTTTTGATGGCGACCTCCTGTTTGGAAAACATATAGATGACGCTCTACAAGATATAAAAAAGGACACAGATACTGCAAGATTGTTTGATTCTTTGCTGTATCGTAAGACGCCCTTTCGTGGAGCAAGGGGCAGGGGATCCTACTCCTTTTGTGGGGGTTACCAAAAGTATCAGCAACAAGGTAACCCGGGTCGTTATGGATACAATTAACAACAGCAACAACAAAACTACAGGTTATCCTCCGGCAGCCGCCTGCAGGTAACAAGGCAAGAGACTTTAATCTCAGGGCAGAGATTCTGGCAGAAGGCAGTGACAATCCAGTTGCACCTGCACCAGACTTGCCACTACAATTCAAAATTACAAACGTTTCACAGCATTTCGACAATTGGAAGAAAATAACCAAGGACAAATGGGTATTAGATAAAATTTGGACACACCCTGGAGTTCACCAAATTTCCCCCTCCTCATCCACCTCTAAAGAAAAATCCAATACATCTTTCTCTTCTCAGGAAAGAGGTGAAAGCTATGCTATCAAAAGGGGCGATAGAGAGATTTCCTCATTGTCAAATTGGGAAGGGATTCTATTCTCGCTTTTTCCTGATAAAGTAAAAGTCAGGAGATTGGAGGCCAATCTTAGACTTGCGGATGCTGAATAAGTACCTTCAGAAGAAATCCTTTTGCTTGGCAACACTCCAGGAGATTCTTCAGCTTCTAGATCATGCAGATTGCATGACAACCCTGGACCTCCTGGATGCGTACTTACATATCCCAATTCATCCCAAGCATCGAAGATTTCTAAGATTCACGGTGGCGGGTGCGCTCTTCCAATGCAGAGTACTTCCCTTTGGCCTTCGTTCGGCTCCACGAGTCTTTACCAAATTCTTAGCTCCGGTAGCAGCGCATCTCAGGCTGCAAGGTGTCCAACTATTCCCATACCTGGACGAGGGCTAATAAAGGCTCCATCCTTTCATCAGGCTTCTCTTGCAACAATAAAATGCCTACAGCTGTTTCACTCGCTGGGCCTCTCACTAAATACCCAAAAGTCAAGCCTTTATCCGTTTCAAGTAATACAATTTCTGGGAGCAAAATTAAACACTATTCAAGACAAGGCATTCTTGTCCGCAGACAGGATGTCCTGCCTTCTCTCTATGGCATCAGAACTTCTAAAAAGAAAGTTTGCTTCAGTGAGAATGATAACATCTTTTCTGGGGATCTTATCGTCAGCACTCCTGCTAGTGTCTCAGGCGAGGCTAAAAATGAGACCACTCCAAGAGCAGCTGGACAACCAGTGGCTCCAGATCACGGGTTCTTTCGACGACATAGTGCAAGTGACCCCAGTTAAGAAAGAAACGCTTTCTTGATGGGGAAGTTCCAAGAATGTCTCTGCAGGGCTCACTTTTCACCCACCAATTCCGATTTTATCATCACCACAGATGCTTCCCTGGAAGGTTGGGGGGCCCACCTTCAAGACCTCAGCATAAGAGTAAAGTGGTCTTCAGCAATGGCGAAAATGCACATCAATTTTCGGGCTCTTTGGGCAATTTCACTGGCCCTACAATCTTTTCTTCCTCGACTGCAAGGATCAACAGTTCTCATCAGAACCGACAACACCACTTGTATGTATTATCTAAACAAGCAGGGTGGTACAAGGTCTCACATTCTGTCCCGAGAGGCTCAGAAGTATGGAAGTGGCTTCTTTTGAACAAAATAGCAATCAAGGTGGAACATCTCCCAGGGGCGCAGAACACCTGGGCAGACTCTCTCAGCAGAACAACAAAATCCTGCCACGAATGGGAGCTGGAGCAATCAGTGCTGGACAACATCTTTCATAAGTGGGGCAAACCAAATCTGGATCTCTTTGCCACCAGGACCAACCGGAAGTGCCCTTTCTTCGCAAGTTGGGAAGCGGAGAAGAGTTCCTGGGGGAACGCCTTCATGATGAGGTGGACAGGAATCTCTGCTTATGCATTCCCTCCTATCCCTCTAGTCCCGAGACTTTTACACAAAATGAAGAAGGAACCATGTTGCATGATTCTAATTGCACCAAAATGGCCACGTCAGCACTGGCTCACGGAACTTCTTCTCTCCAAGTGCAAGCCATTTCAGCTTCCGATACAACAGAATCTGCTATCGATGAGCGAGGGACAGGTTCTTCACCCTTGCCCAGCTCAGCTGCTAATCCATGCTTGGTTCCTAGACTCACAGATTTCAAAGATGTAAACTTGCCACAGGAATGCAGAGACATTCTGGATAAAGCAAGAGCCCCTTCTACATTGCAAACCTATGCCTTAAAATGGAAAAGATTCTGTAACTGGTGCTCTAATAATCTACATCCACTGGAACGTTCTCCTGATAAGGTTCTGCCTTATTTATCACTCCCTAAGTCTGGTCTAAGGTTCGCTTCAGTGAAATTGCATTTGGCCGCTATTTCTACATACAGAAGGTCTTCAGGTTTGTAGTCACTTTGTTCCAATAGTCTCATTAAACAGTTCCTGAAAGGACTTTTTAGGCCTTTTCCTCCTATTAAAGCTCCTTCTCCAGAATGGAGGCTAAATGTAGTTCAACAGCAGCTTATGAAACATCCTCATTCATAAAGCAGATATTAAATATCTCTCATTGAAGACAGCTTTGCTGTTGGTACTCACCTCTTCCCGACGGGTCAGTGAGTTACAGGCGTTCACTATAAGACAACCTTATTTGAAATTCACTAATGATTACGTCCTTTTGCGAACTAATCCCTCATTCATACCTAAAGTTCCAACGTAATTTCATCTCAATGAGCCTGTAGTATTGCGAACATTCTTCCCCAATCTGTCTTCCGCGGCGGAGAGGTCTCTGCATACTTTGGATGTCAAAAGATGCCTGAAATTTTACATATCTCAGACTGTATCCTTCAGAAAATCTGACCAGTTTTTTCTCTCATATGTGGGCCCTAAAAAAGGATCAGCAATCTCAAAAACTACTATCTCAAAGTGGATTGCATCTGCGATTCAGTTCTGCCATTGCAACGCAGGCCGTCCTTTGTCACACAAGCCAAAAGCTCATCCTACCAGGGCAATGTCCTCATCCACGGCATTGTTTGCAGAGCTGCAACCTGGAAAAGTGTACATACTTTCACTCGGCATTAGTGCCTGGATCTGGCAACAGAAGCTTTTTAGATGAGGTAAGCCTGATGGCGAGAATATATATAATTTTATGGTATTGTAAAGATTTTTATTTCATATGGCCATTATTGTGTATATGTATGCTTTATTTTTACAGGCAATATAGATATGTTTTTATAGGTTACATTGGTTTGACATGGTATCTCTTGAACTTATTATGATACCCACCATCCACTATGTATATAAGTATTACTTTCTGCTAGCTACTTTGATTCTAAGCATGTCAATCTATGAAAGATACCCCAAAACAGGATAAGAAAACAAGTTACTTACCTGTAACTTCAGTTATCCAGTATTGGTATCTTTCATAGATTCACATGCGACTCACCCTCCTCCCCGGAGAGGCTAACCTTATCATGATGATATACTACTGGCACTAGTGCTACGAAAATCTGAGGGTTTGCCTCTGTGGGGAAGGTTCTAGGGGATGCTACTGCCTGATAGGCTGATTTCCAAGTTTGGTTCTTTTTACAAAAAGACTGAGATAGGCTATTGTAGTGACTTTGCTATACACTGTAGCCTATGGTATAATGTTATTATCACTATAGCGTATATGTTTTATGATTTATGGTACCGCGAGACTCCCACCTCGTTGGCGGTGATGATTCTAAGCATGTGAATCTATGAAAGATACCAATACGGGATAACTGAAGTTACAGGTAAGTAACTTGTTTTCTTCCCATTTGCAGAGCTCCTGTACCCACGAGGTGTGGCATAGGAAATGAGCAACCCCTCTTTTGTGGTCACTCAAAACTGGGTCTGTGGGCAACTTCTTTCCCACTGGGGTTGGGGCCTCGCTGACTGGAGGGATAAAGGAGGAGTTAACTCGGTGACAGAGTAGGCCTCTTTAAAGTCAATTAAGTCCCTGGGCACTGGCCAGATTGTCTTCCTGTAAGAGGAACAGAACACCTTCCCACACTCGAGGCCTATGTCTCAGCTCTGAGGCAAGTTCACACCTCCTCCTTTAACTCCTGGGTGATAGAGATAGAAACATATGCACATGGGATTCTATAGGCTTTAGGCAGGAAATATGACTTTTTTTTAAGAATACCTTTAAAAAAATAATTAGTACATATCAAATTTTACTAATGAATTGGGTTTTAAAAATATTTTTAAAAGTCAAAGAATTAACTTTTTAGCTATTTCTTAAGTGGAGATAACATTGTTTAGTTTTAATATTATATCCCAATGCTTTCCAATTGAACAGCTAACCCTGCTACAGTGAACATAGATTGTGGGTCTTTGTCACCTCAAAGACATGTTTTACATTGAACTTTTATGTCTTTTAAATACTATGCACCATGCCTTACGAGCATTTCAGGTGTATTTAGAGGTGATTTGTTAATATTTGAAAGGCAGAAATTACAGTTTAACTTTGGCTACAGTGGTAGACATGCAGTTATGTTTTGCCTTGTCACTCTAGTGGTGGCCTAATATTTGCTGCAGTCTATTAATGACATTTAACTTGCAGGCCCTGTGTGCTCTTTATCATACTGTAGGGTCTTGCAGCTAAGTTAGATATGCCAGTTAGGAGAATATCCAATTTCAGCAGGTTTATGGGTCAGAGCATGTGCACTGAGGCCTGGTCAGAAGAGAACAGTGGCAGTGCACGGAGTCAAAAACGCTTCATCAGTTAAAACAATTGTAGCGATCATGCAAAAAGAGGCATTTTTCTTCGGCTAACTTGTTTAAAAGTGCCTTATGGCACATCCACCTGTTTGGTTTTCATTGTAGCTGTGAGATGGATGAGCTCTTAATTATGCTTTCCCTAAAGGCTACTTACTATACCTAAAGACTATTTTAATTTTTTTTTTTTTTACCACTGTAGACATTTTTTGTGTGGTGAAGTCTACATGACAATGAGATAAGTCTACCTTCACTCAGAACCTTTACTATCCCTCCAAGCATTGATTTACAGTTTCTTTGGCGTTTACTCTGTACAGTGCCCTGCTGCCTTTTGGCTCGGTTTGCGTTAAATAATAAATAATTGCATACTACATGTCCTATGATGGATATGCCCTGCTTTTTAGCAGTTCATGTAATTTCGAGCCTTAAATTTCCCAGTCTTTTTTTAAACAAAAAAACAGACACACGTTTTTTTGTGCCACTCTTATTTCGGGATCACCTCACTTTCAGCTGCAGCCTTTTCTCATAGGCAGTTTCTGAATAGTTACACATTGGAATTATACACCATTGTCACAGCTCATGAGCCCATCAACTCCAAAAAATCCAATTTTTGAACCATCTCAGTGCTGTAGCTTTTCTTTTTCAAAGCTAATTTTATTTGTGTCAACATTCACATAAGGCCTATTCGGCTAAAATCTCTGGTACATACTGCATGGCATACCAATACCGCCATAATATCAACATCAATACTTTCAAAAACAAAAAAGGACAAAAAGGAAAGAAAAAATGAAATAACGTTCTAAAATATATCATAGTGTGCTGTGTCCTCGCTATTTTCACCAGCGTTTGCCCCCCCTCAGTGTCCCAAATGCAGTGAAATCATATGGTAGTATATTCACCATACTAGTTATTGTCCCACATTCTTTAGAACTATTGTCATTGGAGTGGAAGGCCCGAAATTCAGGCCTCAGTAGTCTGTCCACCTCTGCCAAATTTTAGTGTGTTTCTGTGGGCATCCCCTGGGTTTAAATATAGTTACTTTAATACCCATGCAAAAATCTCCACCTTTTTTTTAAATCCCTAACAAAGGAGGGGAAATAGCTTTCCATAATCTGGCCATATCTCGTTTCGCCAGTGTGAGGCAGAAGAATAGCAGGTGGCGCTTGTACCTATAGCCTCAATCTCTGTGACCTAGAGAGATCCCAGCCCAAAACCTCGGAAAGGCAAGTCATGACCCCCCCTCCAAAAACATAGTGAGTGCAGTACACAGGTAGATTGCATGTAGAAAGGTGCCATAGCTATTACCACAGCGTAAACATGTAGGGAAGGGTCTTAGGCCAGCCCTCCAAAGCGTATGTCTGATGAAGTATACCCGATGCAGGTATTTTAAATGTATGAGACTCAATCGCGAAGCGATGGCTGTCCTGCGTGGGGATTCCAGACCCTCGCCCAGTCATCCTCCTCCAGAGGCCCCAAGTCTTCTTGCCAGGTCTCCCAGAGCATGTCTAGTGGGATGGAGCGGTTAGTGACCAGAGATTGGTATATCTTGGTGATTTTATGGTCGCCCAGGTCTCCCTTAAATACTTTAGCCTCTATAGGGTTGAAATCTGGAAGGGTCTCAAGGTTTGCAATGTATGGGGACAGAGTGTGTCGGAATTGAAGATAGTTATAGAACAGAAGCATTGCCATCAAACCATGATAAAACTACTCAGAACTTTTCATGTAATTTTACTATGGCAGTGTCAGTAATTCCACATACAAACTTTTAATGTATCCCGTTTTGAAACTACTGATCATACCACTTGGTGTTACATAAGGGTAAATAAAACAGTTTTTCCATGATTTAAAAAAATCGTGTAGTGTTCAGGTGACTTCTTATTGATCCCAGTCAAGTGATACACAGGGTGACTCTTTAAGCAGTAAGTAGAGGCATTCTAGATTTCTATGGGCAGAACATCTTTATGGGGAACATCACTGTGCATATCATATTCTTTCAGGAGCTCTTGAAAAGATTTGAAGGCCTAACCACGCATAATCACCCCCAACGTAGATATGCCGGTATCATCCCACCCCTAAATCCGGCCAACTGAGGCAAAAGACCATTGTGTCACAAAGGAGTTTCTGGTTAGACGGGCCCACCGTCCCATTCGCCTCAGCGACTGTCTCCAAACCCTAAACACAATTCCTGTTGCCAGAGATAGTCCGAAGGGCTGACCCATTATGTAAATAGGTATGGAGAGTTATTTCACCCATCAACCATTGTTCCACTGCCTATGCTAGGTTGTGTCTATCCCGGAACCACCACTGGTTTAGTGCAAGGAGATGGGACACAGCATGGTATGAATGCCAGCGAATGCTATTCCCCCACAGTATGTAGATTGAAAACATGTTGTCATGGCCACCGAGGCAGCGCCCCCACCCACAGAAATTGGCTCAACGTCACGTTTATATGCTGAAACCATGTGGACACTATCAGATTAGGATAATTCTGTAGCTGATAGGAGGCTTGGGAGGGTTACCTTCTTGAAGATGACCGACCTACCGAAAAAGGCAGGGGCAGATGTGACCAGGACCTCACTTCTTCTTTTACTTGTATCAGCAGCGGGGTGAGATTTCGTTCCCATGATGTGAGCTGAGAGGCTGACAGAAAGACGCCTAGATATTTGAGAACATCTGTGGCAATATTCAAGTCTTTAGACCACACACCCAGAGCGCTCGCTTAGCTCAGCGGCCACAAGATCGGCTTGCGGGCATTCATATATAAGCCAGACATTTTATTGGGCTCTGTGAGAAAAAATAGGACATCATCCGCATATAGTGCTATGTGATCCAAGACTTTCTGCGACCATTCAAATCCCCGTAATAATGCATCTATCCTGACCATTGCCGCCAGTGGCTACATGGCTAAAGCTAACCGGTATGGGGACTGGGGACATCATTGACGAGTACCTTGCCGAATAGAAAACCTGGGAGAGACTAAGCCCGCCACCAGCATTGAAGCAGTAAGATCTGTATATAGTAATTGTATGTACGAAAAATCTGGGGTCTAAATTTAGTCTTTGCAGGAGCCCAAAGAGGTAAATCCAACTGCCCGAATCAAAGGATTAGTCTATGTCAGCCAGTAATAGGGCAGCGGGACATCCCAGGTGATCTATTGCTGCTATGGCGTTATGAGCACTGCGAAAGTTATAGCGCATGAAGACAGCTGGTCAGGATGTACTAGATCCGTTATATATGGTAGAAGGCTGTTGGCGAGTGCTTCAACGAGTAGTCTGACTTCAATATTTAATAAAAAGATTGGACGGTATGATAAGTGGCATTCAGGGGGCCGGCCTGGTTTGTGGAAAAACTACCACTTCAGCATGTCTCCAGTCTGGTAGGAGTCGCCCACCTCTATTGCGACATAGACTACCTCAAGGTAATGGGCTCCAAGTTCTGGTTGGTATATTTAAAAGAAACTCACAGGGGATGCCATTAGGGCCTGGTGCTTTGCCTGAGCGTAGATCTGCTAGAGGGCCTTCCAATTCTTTGGTTGTGAGAGTAGTTCCTAATAATGATCTAGACGCATCAGACAGCGCTCTCAGGGGTAAGTCATCCAGGAAGCGCTGTATTAGGGCTTCTGGCAGAGTCTCATGCGGGGCATACAGTTCTTTGTAGTAGTCTGCAAAGCTGGTTGAAAACTTTTAAAAGGTAAGTAAGAACTTTATGCTCGAGGTCACAGATACTTGTAATATGAACAGGTTGTAGCGTATACTGAAATAAATGATGTAATAATGTGCTAGATTTATCCCCCCATTGGTATATCCTGCTACAATAAGACAGCCATGCCAATTGGCCCTCCTCTTATAGTTCACCATTATAAAGTTGTTGCGTGAGGAGTAATTGTCAACGCGCCTGTCTCTCATCTTCTCCCCTACCCCGTCACTCTAGGTCTGTAAGTTGGGCTTTGATCTGAGTCAGTTTCTTGTGATATTGTTTACACTTTCCTGCACAGAAGGAAATGTCAACGCCCTGCAGGGTTGGTTTTGTGGACTCCCACAATGTCTCGGATGTTGCCACCATTCCAGAATTATGGGTAAAAAACTCTGCCACCGCTCAGTGCATATATGCCCTATACTGTCGGTCATGTAAATGCCAGGTAGAGAGTCCAGCATAAAGAGGGGTGGTCGGGTCCTGCCTGAAGCTCAAGTGCCACCGGAGAGTTGTCTGACAGCCCTCTGGGTAATTTTTCCTGCAGCCGAGGCACTGTGGAGGTAGCTAAAAGTCATGAACATCTGGTCAAGACGAGAAAATGAGCCATGGATGCTTGAGTAGTATCAATAACCTTGTTCAGTCGGGTGAAGCCTCCTCCATGTGACTGCAACCGTGAGTCCTGTGCCTCTGTCAGTCTTCCTGAATCTCGCCACCTGTCCAGGGTTGGATTTTTTACGTTGTTCCAGTCTACTCTTGTTACCGTCAACCCATCAGGGACTTCCAGTGTTAGAAATTGGGGTCTCAGGAGCCAAAAAGCAAAAAGTCTTGGGATAAACCCTCCGGAAAAGCCAGGTCTAACATCCCGCCACATCGTTGCTAGACGTTCTACAAGTGTCAGGGCAAGGGGTGGGGGGGCGTATATGTGACCCTGGACTACTTCACTGTATAGTGTACTCGTAACAATAATGTATCTGCCTTGGGTATCTGTCAAGGATTTAAAATGCTCAAAAGGGATTCTACGATGGACTAGGACTGCCACTTCCCTGGAAGGTCTTGGGAACCCAAATTAGAAGAAGTAGATATATCCGAATTTGGATTGACAGTGTTTTAGTGCCTAAAAGATGAGTTTCTTCTAACAGTAGTGTATCCGCCTCGTAGTGTTTAGCTTGTCGAAGCACCGCTCCCCTTTTGATCTTGTCTAAGATACCTCGTACATTCCAGCTAACTCTCCGGAGCTCACTCCGTGCGATGCTAGTAGTACTGTTTGTCATGTAATTAAGCGGGTGTATATGCGGGACTGGACCTGGGTGAAACCCCGCCCTGGGGCGCACCATGAGTGTAGATAAGAGACATAACACACAAAAACAACCTTTTAACTTCCCATGCACCCACCCACCCTCCCCAGTACCTCAGAACATTTGAAGTATCTGTCACAGATGGGGTGTAGTCCCAACCCCAACAGGAGCTGAAAACTGAACCCCTCCAATGGATCCCCATTAAACTACCCATGAACGTTTGGTCGCCCCTGGAGTTTGAAGATTCTCTCAAGGGGTTTAGCCCATTAATCATGCCACTGTCTTCAGCAATGAGTCAATTCTAGACGGTTGCCCGTTTTATATGTCTGAGATTTCCTAATCTCGTTGTACCTCTTTTTTTTAAAAAACATTTTATTTTCTATCTAACCAGTAGTTACATTTGCTTTAGAACCATCACATTTCGTAACATAGTAGTTTTACTAAGCACTTGAGAGTGCAATCGACATCCAATACTATACATTTCTCACTCTGTAGTTCCATTAGTCCGACAGATGGCACACTGTTT
This sequence comes from Lissotriton vulgaris, assembly GCF_964263255.1. Taxonomy (NCBI): domain Eukaryota; kingdom Metazoa; phylum Chordata; class Amphibia; order Caudata; family Salamandridae; genus Lissotriton; species Lissotriton vulgaris. The sequence goes on from NC_141699.1 coordinate 596,107,581, forward strand.
CTTGAGAAAAACTTCCCCCAACCTAGTTTGCATACATTGGATCTTATATATGTCCCCGCTGCTTCGTCCCTGTTTTACCGCCACATTTGTGCGTCCCTAGTGTGTTTGTGCAGGTCAAGTTATGGTATCGAATTCTGCGGTCGGCTGCAGGTATTGGATAAGTGGTTCCCAGAAATCTCTGGGCCTCGAGGCTTGTTTAAGGTCTTCTGCATAGGTATCTAACATTGTTTTGCAGTATGTCATGTATGTGATCCAGTCCCTGAGCCTTGGTGATCTCCTAATCCCCCAATGCATGGTTATTCTTCTCTTAGCAAGTAATAATGCGACCCCTAAAAATGTCCTACGTTTTGCATATTTAAGCTTCCTGACTCCTAATAGACACACTCGGGGTGTGTTGGGAATCTGTTCCGATAGCATTTCAGTGAGTGTGTTGATATCGTCTCGCCAATATACCTGTAACTGATGGCATGACCAGGACATATGTAAGAAGTCAGCGACCGTAACATTACACCTCTGGCATCTATCTGACTCTCTAAGCCCAAAGCTATGCAATTTAGCCGGCGTGTAATATAATTGATGAAGAAACTTAAAATGGATAATGCGCAAATTGCAGTTTGATGTGAGAAGTGTGAGTTGCTTGCAGCTATACTGCCAGTCTTGTTCATATATTGTCTCACTCAGTGCCAGTTCCCATCTATTAGCCGCAATATTTCGCCTTTCTGCCTGTTCTTCCTGGGCCGCATTGTATAGGCGCGTCACCAAGTTCTAGCTCGTAGGTGTTCTTAATAGAATTTGTAGCGTGTTTAATTGCATAGGTTCCTCTGGAAATGTGGTGTACAATGACCGTAGCGCTGTGCGCAGCAGTAGATACACAAATTTCTTCAAAGGGACTGGTGGGCCCAAAGTGACGGATCTGTCAAGTTAATAAATTTATTATGTGGGAATATGGTGCCCATGGTGGTCAGTCCCATCTCTTCTAAGAGATCATACATTTTCTTTTCCTGTGTGACTGTTAGCTTGGGGTGTCTTGCCACAGGTAACACCCTTGCGTAGATCCGGAACTTATGTGCCCTGTGTGCCAGCGCATGCCATGCTCTAGAGGTGCATTTAGCTGTTTGCATCTTATCTCGTGGTATGTACTTTATCGGATCCGCTATGAGTGCAGTGAATGGTGTGGGATGTGCGCTATCCTTTTCCACCGCTATATGTGGGATATGTGCATGTGGTGTGGTCCAGCAGTGTGCATGCTGTGCTTGTGCGCAGAGGAAATATAATTAGAAATCTGGCGCCCCAAATCCTCCTAGATAGTACGGTTGGGTCAGTGTCCTCCAGCTAGTCCTAGCCTGATTTCCTGCCCATGTTAATCTTTGCAATATAGAGCGTATCTTGACAAAGAAAGCCTTGGTCAACCATATAGGTATGTTCCAAAATAGGTACAAAAACCTCAGCAGTATAACCATTTTCTGTATCGCTAATCTGTCAGCTGGAGAGAGAGAGAGGCAGTTTATCCACTTATCCACCTGTTCTTTCAAACTCACCAGCGCTTTGCCATAGTTTTCTCTGAGTACCAATTCTGGATCACGATGTATCCAGATGCGCAAGTATTTTAACTGGGTCTGTTTGCCACTTTAGCGGATATTCTAAGTCAGGTTCTGGAGTGTCAGCAGTGAGGGGTATCACTACTGACTTATCCCAGTTTATGCGGAGGCCTGAGTTTTTGAGCGGGTTTAGATTCCTGTCAGGGTGCGTAGTGTAAATGACCATGTCGTCTGCGTATAGCGCAATACAAATGGGTCGCAGGCCAAATTTCAGGGAGGTCTCAGAGTGCTTCTGCCTTATTTTGCAGGCCAATGTTTCCAGGATTAGTGCAAATACCATTGGTGATAAGGGGCAGAATTGTCTGGTACCCCTTGTAATCTCTATTGGACTAGACGTGTTCCCGTTGATTCTAACCCGTGCATGGCGTGGTATACAATAATATCAATTTTAGAAATGGTTCTGGGACCCCCATCCTATGTAGAGTGACATACATGAAGTCCCATTCCACCGAATTAAATGCCTTGACTGCCTCCAATAGGGCCGCAGCCGCTGGCATGTCTGGGTCTAGCTGGTGGAACAACGCAAATATGGTTTGTACATTATGAGTGGTGGATCGTGTTGGCATGAAACTTTTCTGATCCTGTAATACTAGATTACACAGTACCGGTTGTATTCTGTTTGCTATTATTTTGGCCAGTATCTTGGCATCTATGTTTATCAGGGATATTGGCCTATGCGAGTCACATTCAGTAGGGTCTTTTCTGTGTTTAGGGAGTGTGCTATCAAAAGCACCTCACTTAATGTTACTGGTAGTGTGCCCTCCTCGGACGCTTCCTGAAACATTTCAGGTAGGTGTGGGATTTGCAAATCTCAGAATTCCTTATAAAATTCTCCCAGATAGCCCTAATACTTGCCCGACTCTTCACCTCTTTTGCGGAGGAAGGTGCGATCCCGAGAGATTTATTGGAGGCTTCCATCGCTGTGATACCCAAACCGGGCAAAGACCCCGCGGAATGTGGAGCTTACAGACCCATCTCCCTCCTAGACGTAGATCTCAACCTTTACACCGGGATTCTCGCCGCCCGACTGGGTCCATACATGGGGGGCCTGATTGACCCTGACCAGTCGGGATTCATCCCAGACCGGCAGACCTCTGACAACACCAAAAGGGCCTTCCACCTGCTAGAAAAGGTTGCCCGCACGGAGGGTGAGTACATGATGCTGGCCATAGATGCCGAGAAGGCATTTGATAGGGTACACTGGCCCTACTTAGAAAAGGTGTTACTGAAGGCAGGCATGGGACCCAAATTCCGAACCAGGGTGTTGAATTGCTAGAAGTTTCCCTCTGCTACGGTTCGGGTAAATGGCTGCACGTCGCCCAGGTTCAAGATCGAGCGAGGAACCCGACGGGGTTGCCCGCTGTCACCCCTGTTGTTTGCCCTTTATATGGAGCCTCTCGCGCAACTACTCCGGTCAGACCCGGAGGTGCAGGGGATCAAGTTTGGGGGCGACACCCACACCATAAGCCTGTATGCCGACGATGTGCTGATTTCACTGTCCAAACCTCGTAGCTCCCTTCCAGCATGTATTGATGACCTCACACGGTTTGGCCGGGTCTCGGGCTTCAAAGTCAATATGACTAAGTCGGTGGCCCTCGACCTGTCACCAGAGACACACTCGCACCCACCTGCAGGCGGCGTTTCCCATACAGTGGGCATCGGAGTCAGTCCCTTACCTGGGGATACAACTGGCGCCCTCCTTACAGACCTTCGTAGAGATTAACTATGCACAATTGCGGCGAAAAATTAGGCGAGAGCTGGGGCAGTAGAAGTACTACCCCAGGGTATCTCCAAACCGGTCCTGGAGGGCCGGATCCATGCCAGATTTTTTGGATATCCCCATTGAGATACATGTAGTAATTTTAAAAATCTGGCATGGATCCGGCCCTCCAGGACCGGTTTGGAGACCCCTGTACTACCCTATATCTTAGCTGGGCAGAGTCGCAGCGGTCAAGATGACGATTCTTCCCCAAATACTATACCTCTTCCGCACAATCCCCCTTGCTCCCCCGCGAGGATGGATGAAACTTATCCAGTCAGAATTGACGCGGTTTATATGGAATGGGAGGAAGCCACGCCTGAAGCTACGGATAGCTATGCTAGCACCGGAACAAGGAGGGATAGGGATCCCGGACCTTGCGACTTACTTTCAAGCAACTCAGCTGGGACCGTGTCGGGGTTAGTCAAGAACTCACTACCAGCCCATCGCCCCTCACCCCCATCATCAGGAACCCAGACTTTCAACCGGGAATAGATGGGAAAGCTTTTGCATGCTGGAAGCCTGCCGGATGTCGCGCCCTCCATCATATTTAAGGCCCAGAAGGCGCGATTCCCTTCCCTCAGTTCTGTCAGGAATTTGGTCTCCCGGAATCCGAGAGGCTCCGTTATTTGCAGGTCCGGCATTGGGCGCTCAACACAGAAGTGCGCTCCTTAGAAGAGAAGTGCTTGACAGCTTTCGGATAAGCAACTGATCTCAGACCTCTATAGAATGCTCATGCACAAACACAGTTACACATACCACTCAGGTAGGGCACGATGGGAACGAGAGCTGGGGAGATCCCTTACACACAAAGAGTGGGAGGGGGTGTACTATAGGGCACGTCACTCGGCCTATCATATGGGACTTACAGATACGCTAACGAAGGTAGCGACCTACTGGTACTACACTCCCGAACGTCTGTATGAGATGGACAGCAGCAGGGATCTCCTTTGTTCGCGTGGCTGTGGGCAAGTTGGCACACTGGTTCATGTGCTCTGGGAGTGTCCTTTGCTGCAGGGGTACTGGGACCAGATCCTGACAGAAGTAAACGAACATTTTGACACACATATCCCACGCTTTCCTTCCTACATCCTCCTGGGGCTACCTAATGCACTGACCTATCCCTTAAAATCCCGGAGGGGTCGCCTTTAAGCCATTGCACTGGGGTCAGCTGTACAGAACATTGCTGCGCACTGGCGGACTAACCAAATACCCACACGCCAGGGCTGGCTTCACCGCCTTAGGATGGTTTTGGGCATGGAAATGTTATCGCTGTCTAGGGCAGGAGAGGGGGCGCGCTATGCCAAGCTATGGCAGCCATTTCTATCTTTACTGGCTTCTGAGTTCACGGAAGTAACTTGTCCAAGATACCTCCGACTGTTGAGGTTAACGGAGGCCGAGCCGGAGGAGGGAGGGACTAACCCACTAATGAAGAAGGGAGGAGACCAGCGGAGAGAGTAGATGAGAACCATGGACAATAGGGGAGGCAGGTAGGGGTGGTGGGGAGGAGGGGGCGTTACGTGGTGGGGTACAGGGAGTATTGGGATTTGGGTATGGGAGGGACTGTTTGGGAGGGATCTTTCAACTTTGGACTATTTCAGGTGCCTGGGGTGCGCTGTACCCTGAGAGGGTTTCGGGGCGCCATGGCGACGGGAAGGTACGAGAGGGGAGGATGGCTGAACTCAGACTGTGTAATTCGGCTGATGGTTAAGGTACTCCCCAGCTGGCCCACATGATCACGTACATGGGGGATGTTTTCAAGTCACATTGTATTGATAACGCGGCCGGACCATTCTGGGTTGTAGTCTGCTTGCTGTGTATACCATTGTATCCCTGTAAGATGGCTGGAGTCTTGTACCTTTCCTGTATGATGAACATCGGGTCGGCCATTGGACTGACCTACGCACCCCGTAAAGTCCTACTGTGTTTTGTCCTTTTATGTTCATCAATAAAAACATTTAAAACTCAAATTCTCCGGGAGTCCATCTAGTCCAGGGTCCTTATTATTTGGGAGAGAATTAATGGCATCTACAATTTCTTCTCTTGTTATGTGGTGACAGAAGTACTCTCGGTGTGTATCTGACAGCCACGCCAGCGCCACATCATCCAAGTATTCATGTATTTCATCTATCGGGACCTTGGCCTGTGCCTCGTATAGTTTAGCATAGTATTTAGTGAAGCAATCCAGTATTGCTGGAGTGTCGTATACCGGTTGACGCTGATCATTTTGGATATGCGTTACATACGTCGTGGTGTGAGTGGGTCTGATTTTGTGTGATAGTGCTCGTCCCGGCCTCCCGCCCTCTCCATAGTTCCTTGCCGTGTATTTACGCAAAATTTATTTTACCTTATCATCGGCAAACTCATTGTATTTATCTATCTGTGCCCGGATGTCAGCTAGCAGCAATTTATTGAGTGTGTTTTCAAATTCTCGTTCCAGCCTATGGATGTTGGCTTCTATCTTTGTCAGTTGTTGCTGAATGTCTCTTAGGCTGCCTGCATGTTTGCTAATGTAGTGTCCCCTAATGGTGACTTTAAAACCTCCCAAATTATCTTTGTGCTAGTGACTTATCTGGAGTTATGTTCAAAGTATTCTATTATTGCCTCTCAAAGTTCCTCTCGGAACACTTGGTCTTGAAAGCGCAATTTGTCTTAGTCTCCATGTGAATTGCTGCAGGGTGTGCGTCGGAATTGCTAATTTGATTCTTACTGGGGCTTGATCTGACAGGGTTTGGGTAAGTGATCTGTGGTAGTTGTCCATGTGTACACGTCCTGGGTCCCTAGCCAGTAATCCAGCCTGGACCAAGTAAGGTGTGTTAGTGAAAAACCGGTACCTTCTCGTCGGTCTGGGTTTCTTAACCTCCATATGTCCACCATGCCCCAATCCTCCATCCCCTCCCTTAAGACTTTTGCAGAGTGTTTGCCATATCTGTCGTTTCCGATGGATCTGTCTAGCGTGGGGTCTAAGCAAGTATTAAAGTCCCCTCCCCATAGAACGTCTGTGGGTTGTAAGTCACTAAGCTGCGTCCAGGTTTGTGTGTAAAAAGATGGGTCATCAGTGTTCGGTTTATAGACATTGACAATTGTTAATACTGTGCCACCAAAGCATCCTTTCACTATAACCTAGCCTCCCTGGTCGTCCTTTACTGATTCATTAAGTTTAAAAGGTGTGTTGCACTTTATTTATTTATTTTTACAATTTGTTAAGCTCGGCGAATACCCGTAGGCGTCTCGGCGCTGAATGATTCCCTGATTTTCCCTGGAGGCTCATAATGAAATTGTCTTAGATTACTGCTCAAAAAGCCAAGTCTTTAATGATTTACGAAACTGCAGAAGTGAGGAGGACGTCTTGATGTACTGTGGCAAAGTGCTCCATAATTTAGATGCCGCGACTAAGAAGCGACGATCTCCCCACGAAACTGTCTTAGATCGAGGGACCACTAATTGGTTCAAAGTGGCCGATCGAAGCTGTCTGGTCGGTTTGTAAGGTATCAACTGTTCCTTAAAAAAGTGAGGGCCTTGGTCATGCAGTGCTTTGTATACTAAGAAAAAACAGGGTGCCTTTTCCTGATTGTTATGCCTTGTAGGTATGCCGCTCCTACTGGAGGTGGCAACCTATGTGTGAACAGGAATCGTGCAGTCTTATTAAGGTTACCAAATTTACAACCATGAATTAACAACCTTTCAGTGTTATACGGGACCACATATAAAGCATGGAAAGCATAGAAATGTTTAAAATTTGTAGTGCATTTATTCAAAAGAATTTGTTGTTTAAAAAGTCATAGTATCACAAAACTGTTTGCATTAAAAAATCGTTACACGGTATATATTCAATGTATATAAACAATATTAATAACACATTTCTTAAAAGACAATATCAATTATTTTTAAAAAAAGTTCTCCTTTATACAGTATTGTTTCCAAAAAACATATTTGTAAAAAGATAATAAAACACAAATGTTAGGAACAAAATGTTTTGTTCCTAACATTTGTGTTTTATTATCTTTTTACAAATATGTTTTTTGGAAACAATACTGTATAAAGGAGAACTTTTTTTAAAAATAATTGATATTGTCTTTTAAGAAATGTGTTATTAATATTGTTTATATACATTGAATATATACCGTGTAACGATTTTTTAATGCAAACAGTTTTGTGATACTATGACTTTTTAAACAACAAATTCTTTTGAATAAATGCACTACAAATTTTAAACATTTCTATGCTTTCCATGCTTTATATGTGGTCCCGTATAACACTGAAAGGTTGTTAATTCATGGTTGTAAATTTGGTAACCTTAATAAGACTGCACGATTCCTGTTCACACATAGGTTGCCACCTCCAGTAGGAGCGGCATACCTACAAGGCATAACAATCAGGAAAAGGCACCCTGTTTTTTCTTAGAGTTATTGACCCAGTCCTTTTCCTGACAGAAAGGGTAGCTCCCTACACATAACTTTTTTGACAATATAGCACAGTGCTTTGTATACTATGCATAACGATTTAAATTTTATCCGAGTGCGGATCGTTAGCCAATGGTATTTCTTGATGGTGTCTGAGATCGGCGAAAACTTGGAAGTTCCAGAAAGAAGCCGTGCTGCTGCATTTTGTAATGACTGAAGCTTGTTCATTATCCTGGCTTGGGCATTTAAAAATAGACCATTGCAATAATCAAGAGATAACACTAAGGAGCTGATCAGCGTTTTGGCGGCGGTGTCAGGCAAAAACGGAATGATTTTCCTGATCTGCTTTAGTTTGTGATGGGCTGTTGCCGCTACCTTATTCGCATGTGCTATAAAATTTAGATCCACATCGAAAATTACTCCCAAGTTCCTAACCTTGAGAGCTGGCCTAGGAGGATCTCCCATGGCTGATGGCCACCAGGTTGAAGACCACTATGGTCGAAGGGGTCCAAAGATAAGCACCTCCGTCTTATCGGAGTTGAGCTAAAGGCAGTTAGATGCCATCCACTCTCCGATTACAATCATTCCGTGTTGAAAACGGTCTGCCACCTCAAGTCCGTTGTCTTTAATAGCCAAAACCAGTTTGGTGTCCTCAGCGTAGGAGGTTACGCTCATCCCATATGCTTTGATGACATTAGCAAGGTCCGACACATAGATATTAAATAGTGTCGGACTTAGAGATGAGCCTTGAGGAACCCCACACGGTAATGACAGTTTGGCAGATTGATATGGACCCAGGGTGACTGCCTGTGATCTGTCAGCCAGGAAGGATGCAATCAGGTTCCTCGCTAAATGGTGAATGCCCAACTTTTTGACACGGTCGACCAAGATCTTATGGTCGACCGCGTCGAAGGCCGCCGATGGGTCTAACAGTACAAGTACTGCTGTCCCTCCTTGGTCTCGAATTGCCCTAATATCATCTGCAGACTTGATTAAGGCAGTTTCGGTGCCATGATATCTTTAAAAGCCAAATTGTGATTCATCCAGTAGATGATGTTTCTCTACGAACTCGACCAACTGTTGATTCATGGCCTTTTCGATCACCTTGGCTAAGAATGGTAGGCTCGCGATAGGTCTATAGTTCTTTAATTCGGCCTTACCTAAACTTGATTTCTGTAGTAGGGGATCTCTGTGTATAGTCATAATCTAGTGAATAGTCCCGCCCATGTGCGTGGACCCCGGCAATCAAAAATAATCTCTTAAGCTGTCAAAACATGCAGAAAACTGCAAAGACACTTAAGAGAGAATTTAAAGACAAATAATGCAGCCTATATCCACAGGCTACACTGTCCAGTACTTCAACTAGAAATTCCACCAAATAAAACCACACATAATACAGCCTGCCCAGTTTCTACCATAGAGAAACTTGCCTCCCCCAGTAAAAGACACTGGAATGATAGAGAGGAAGGCATGGGCAGACAAGCCCCATAGGCTGCCATTATGTGGCTTAAATAGGATACTGTGCCTTTAAGAGAACTTTCCAGAACTTCTCCCAGTATCCCAGAATGCATAGCAGGTCCCTCTACTTTGAGTGTTTTTTTTCCGGCTCCTGCTTACAGGAACCTGGCATTGAGGTCTTCCTTGTTTCAAGGGTTTATTGGATATTTTGGCACTTTTGTGTTTTAAAAGTGTTTCAGTTTACTTTCTTGGTGTTCTCTCTCTCTTTTGTGTGCTGATTCAGGCGTTTTAGGGCTCTAAAATGCCTGGCCTTTTTGAGAAGTGTCCAGCATGTGGGAGGAAGAAGGCCAAGAGTGATCCCCACGATGTCTGCATCATCTGCCTCCCTGAAGATCATGTCCCTGAGGACTGTGTCATCTGCCAGCAGTTTACTGCTCGGACTCTGAGGGACAGGATGAAGATCAGGCTTTCTGGCCTTGAGGAGAGGCGTCTGCAGGCTGCAGGTGGGTCTGGGCAGGCTGGGAAGGTTCCCTCTGCCTCTGCTGAGGCCTCTGGGGGGCTCCCCAGAGGCAGGAAGTCCAGCAAACGGTCCCGGTCTCCGTCGACGTCGATTGCAACGACGACGTCGAGAGGGATGACGGCGGTGTGCTCCCCTTCTCCCCGGGGCTCCGGGTCGAGACGGCGTGACGGCTCGACGTCGAAGATCATGGAGACGTCGCCGTCGAAGTCACCGTCGACGTCATCATCTTCGTCGACGTCAAGGTCTTCCTATCGACGTCGGAGACGAAGTGACAAGCATCGGCGCTCGCCGTCGAGGCGACACCGTCGATCGCCGTCAAGGCACCGGTCGACGTCGAGGGGCTCCTCGACGTCGAGAGCATCACGACGGAGAAATCGACGCTCGTCGTCGAAGAAGGAACGTTCGACGTCGCGGAGGCGGCGTACGACGTCACGGAGGAAGAGGTCGACGTCGAGGGGTCGGCGTTCGATGTCGAGGAAGAGGAGGTCGACGTCGCGGAGGCGGCGTTCGACGCCGGAGTCGCGGAGGCGACGTTCGACGCCAGAAAAGCGACGCTCAGCGTCGAGAAGAAAGAGGTCGGCGTCTGGGCGTCGTTCAGCCTTTCAAACGGCGCAAGAGGGATTCTGGTCCCAGAAGTCAGACTGCTTCTAGTGGAGGGCGCAAGAGGAAGCGATCACCTGCTGAAGGGGCTGGATCTCAGCCCCCTTCGCCTAAGGGGTCACCAGGCTCGGTGTACTCAGAGGTGTACCCGCCATCTCAGCCTTGGTCGCCAACTCCTCCTCCTGTTCCTAAAGAGGATCCTCCACCCAAACCTCCACTTCCGTCAGGCGACCCACCACCACCACCAGTCCCTCAGCATGGGCCCGCCCCGCAGCCGAGGGTTCCTCCGCCGAGGTCCACTTCGCTGCCGTCTTTGCCTGTACCTCCTAAGGGGACCCCAAAACCGAAACCCCGAGAGGGGCCAAGGAAGACCCCACCACGGAAACCGGTGGAGCGGCCACGGACTGGCAGGTCTCGCTCTCGCTCTGGGAGAAGGGAGAGATCACGACACATATCGTCCACGAGGTCGAGACACCGCCATAGGAGGCGCGACTCCCGCTCCCACACAAGGTCCTCTGGTACCAGAGACTATTCTCCTACCTTGTCGGAGTCCCCGGACACAAGGGTGTCCCCAATTGATGACCTGGTGGCGTTCCATGATGTCCTTTTAAGGGGCGCTGCGAAGTTGGACATATCCTTGACGGTGCCTACTCCTAAAACTTCAGTCATTTTTGAGACATTGCATCAAAAACACCTGTCTCGTCCTCGACTGCCTCTGGTGACGGGCCTGGAGGAACCAGCTATGGCCCTTTTTCTCACCCCTGCGATGACGAAGGCGGCTCCATCGAGGCTGCTGAAGAAGTACCGGGCTCCCGACTCGGACCCGGCCTTTCTGAGGGCGGAACCCCCTCCAGACTCTGTTATTGTGACGGCGGCCCGCAAGCAGCATGCCACCACCCATTCATCCACGGTTCCCCCAGATAAGGAGTCCAGATGGATGGATTTGGCAGGGAGGAAAGTGTGTGGAACATCGGCTACCTCCATGAAGGCTGCGAGTGCCACGGCGCTGTTGGGACGCTACGACCACGCCCTCTGGGACTCCCTCCAGCAGTTTGCGGAGTTGTTGCCCTGCGAGAAGCGCGAGGACTACCAGGAAGTGCTGAATGAAGGGATGCTGGTGGCTAACCAGATTATCAGCGCTGCAGCGAACTCTTCCTTATTGGCAGCTCATGGGGTTAATCAACGACATCACGCCTGGCTCCGTCTTACGTCCCTGAAACCGGACGCACAGCAGAGGGTGGCCAACCTACCATTCTCCGGCGAGACCCTCTTCGGGAAGCATGCGGACGATGAGATGGCCCGCATGAATGCGGAGGCCGAAACGCTCACGGCGGTGGGCCTGGAGAAGCCTAAAGACATGAAGAAGTCGTACCGCCCGTTCCAACGGCGGTTCTGTGGGCAAGGCAGAGGACGTGGCCAGGCTTCGGGACAGTCGCAACAACAACAGTTCCGTAAGCCATTCCAGAAGCGCCAGAAGGGCAGAGGAGGCCAGCAGTCGGCTCCGGCGCCCAAGGGCCAGGCTGGGTCTAGGCCCTAGGAACCTACTTCCCCCGGATCTGTTACCCACTCCAGTAGTGGGAAGCATTCAATTTTTTCTGTCAGAGTGGAGAAAAATTACTCAGGACAAGTGGGTGCTGAATATTGTTTGCAATGGATACAGTCTTCGGTTCACCAGCCCTCCTCCAGCAATTCCACCGGTCAGCTCGCAGTTTCAGCTGCGCGAGCTTCAGGCGGAAGCGGATATCCTGTTAAGGAAAAGGGCGATAGAAGACGTACCTCTGTCTCAGAGAGGAAGAGGTCTGTACTCCTGGTTCTTTCTGGTTCGCAAGAAGGACAAGAACGAGCTCAGGCCCATTCTGGACTTGCGACAGGCAAACAAATGGATTCGCAGGGAAAAGTTTTGCATGCTGTCGTTGCATCAGATTTATCCTCAGTTGTAACAGGGAGACTGGCTATGTGCTATAGACCTACAGGATGCTTACTTCCATGTGCCCATTGCACACAAACACAGGAAGTTCCTGCGGTTCCAAGTCGGCGCCAATCATTATCAATACACAGTACTCCCATTCGGACTGAAGTCTGCGCCGAGAACATTCTCGAAGTGCATGGCGGTGGTAGCAGCACACCTGAGGAAGAACAAGGTGTTCGTCTACCCGTACCTGGACGATTGGTTGATCAAGGCATCCTCCTTCTCGGAAGCGCGAGCACACTTCCAGAAGACGTGCGTTCTCTTGAACAAGCTGGGGCTGCACATCAACATGGCCAAGTCTGTCCTGACTCCGGTCCAATGCATACAGTACTTGGGAGCCTCCATCAATACGCTGTCAGCAAGCGTGTCTCCTTCGGAAGAGCGACGATTATCTCTCCTTCGGAAGGCTCAGGCTCTTATGACGACTCCATCTACAACAGTGAGGACGGTGTCTTCTCTACTGGGATAGATGGCCTCTTGTATCTTCCGGACGCCACACGCACGGCTGCACATGAGACCGCTGCAGGAGTGCTTGGAGGACCAGTGGGATCAGAGGAAAGGATCTTGGGACGACAAGATTCGACTGTCGCTGTATGCTCTTCAGTCTATGAAGTGGTGGTGTTTGTGAGAAGTTGGCCTGATATGCAGTGTTCACTATTCTAGTGATCACTATGTATCAGTCCAAACAACCCTTATGGTGATTGGTTGTAAGTCAACCGATAGACCAGCTATCCTAGTAGCATGGACAAGAGCAGTCTTCGGGCTAAACTCTAGAGGGCGTGTTAAGCCAGCACATATACCCCTTGAACACCAAGTGAAAGGACACCACACAAGTGTTATGAAAATAAACAGTGAATTTATTTAGGTCACAACAGCCCTGTACTCTTTATGAGGACAGGGTACTAAGCACACAACAAAACTCTTACGGAAATACTTTAAGTTGCACAATTTACACAAATGCCCGAGGGGCATGGAAAACCATATACTATGGAAGTGGAATGCGAAATTACTAGCAGGTAAGTACTGGACTAATAGGCTTTGGAATCGCTAGGACTACGTTACTGAACCTTCAGATTAATAGTAGGAGGCCTAGGGGACTCGGGTGCAGAGTGTGCACTCTCACGCGGGATGCGGGACAAAGTCTATGGAGGCTAGTAAAAGCAAAGTTAGTGTTCTCGGGCGAACCCGATAAGGTAGGTTGAAAACGACAGTGGATCTGGACCCTTGGATAGTGAGGCTATGCTGGGGCACCGAAATGCCGAAGTTACCTAGCCCAGGGGCTGCGGCTGCATAGGTCTGAAAAGACGTCGGGAATCCTCGTTGACGAACCAGGAGCCTGAAAGAAGGAGTTGCTGGCAGGCGACCAGTGAAGATTGTTCGGTGGATCCAAGCCTGGATCGAAGATGGAAGACACCTGAAAGCAGAGGGGACCAAGTTCTTAACCACTAGCCAGTGATCAGATGGCACCAGGATGGCACCGGATGGTAGCCACCTCGACCAGGTGAGTGGGCGACGCTGGGCTCTGCAGTCTCACGGACCAGGAGGCGTTGTCGGCGACCAGGATGGAGGTGCGAGCTGTCCCACGATGGTTGATGCTGTCGACGTCGCTGGACCCAGTATTGGGGCAACAAGTCTTGGCAAATTCAAGCCCACGCGGTGGACCTAAAATGGCGTCTGGAGTGGACCAGGAGGGTCCGGGGTGCTCCTCTTTTGGAAGGGAGCAAGGGCCAGTCTGGAGCAACCAGACCAGCAGTGTTGTCGTAGTCTGTCGTCGTCGGGAAGGCCACAAGCCAGCGGGCTAGTAGCCAGACAACGCGGTGAGCAGCAAAAAGCAGAAGGGCCCCACGCAGATCTCGTGGATGCTGGGGGGCTGTACTTCGGTGCTGGAGCTGCTTAGGGTCGGGGCTTCTCGGACCCCAAAGCACTCACCAGAGGATCCCTCAGCGGTCGTGCTGGATAGAAGTCGTGCAGTTCTGATGATGGCCGGTCCCTCGAGGTCTCGTCGCACCTACGGTTCTCAGCTTAGCTGTAGAGGTAGGTAGAGGTCAGAGGTGCCAGGGAAGCCGGGTCTCGTCGAGCTGGTCAGTCGGATTCCGGAGGAAGGACGTGCAGCAAACCCCAGAGTTCTTAGATGGTGCCTGCGGATACAGGGTGACTACTCCTTAGCCACAAGGGAGAAATCGTAAGAAGAAGTCGAGAGTTCCTTTCGTAGAAAGTAGTTTCTTGATTCAAAGATGATCTAATTTGGAAGGGTCCCCGCTCCTGCCTTTATCCTAAAGAAAGGGGTGGGTACGCAACTAGGTCCTGCCCTAGGGGTGGGACCAGGAAGGGGGGTGGTTACACCCCTCTCCCATGCCGGACTTTCCCCAGGCCAGGGTCTGGTGTGCCCCTGGAACTGGTTCTAGCCGGCAGATGTGTAGTGAGCACCGGGGTCCCACTTGCAGTCACCTTCCTGTAAAGCCCTGCCTACCCAGGATACACAAAACCCTGTCTGGGATGGTGCTAGCACCGCCCCTGACAGGAAACCCTTTGTCCAAGCTCCCCTCGCTGGAAGGACTCCCAGCTGCAGGGGGTCAGACTCGTGTCTGTGGTCGCAGCATCCATTTTGTGGAGCTGAGGCTTCAGTTAACTTTAACCGGGGTTCACAGTTACCTACATGTCGTGTCCCTCTAGAAGGGTGGAATGCTATCCCCGTCGCCAGAATTGGCGAGGGGTTAGTATTCCAATTCGTATGACACCTTACTCGACATGTTTTGATAAAGCGATACCAAAGATAGCATTTAACCGCGAGGATTATAATGCACTTAAGAGTATATGGTATGCGTTATCATGGAACAGCTATTAGGACTTGGTTCCGCAAGCTGCAAACGGGCTCAGCTCATGCCAGAGCACCATCTCACACGATTCCACGCACTCTGCCTTCAGGATTGTTAAGGCCTGCCATAGGAGTGACTGATAGGAATCTGTGTGTCCATTTTAGGGTTAGATATAGGTATACTATATCTAAAGCAAAGGGTGATTACACCACCTTGCCCCAGCAGTCGTGCAGCCAGTTGTGTCAGATTTAGATGGCCAGCCAGGGGTGGCATAATACATGCTTCAGCCCCTGGTAGGCCCTGGGTACACCTATGCCCTGAGTTACAGGGTCTGATAAGGTGGCCCAGTACCAATTGGAAATGTACCTAAGGTACATGGAATCCATTTTAGAGAGAGAGCAGTAGGCCTGGGGTCCTGATTGGCAGGGTCCCAGGCCAACTAAGTCGGAAAACCAGCAAAACACCAGGCAAAAAGTTGGGGGCAACCATAGTCAGATATCCACCTTCCTACAGTGTTCAGCTGAGAATCTCCTCAGAGGGGTTCCCTTTCACAAGGACATTCCCACGCAGACTGTCGTGACGGATTCTTCTCTCCTGGGATGGGGAGCGCTCTCCGGGACTCTACAGATTCAAGGAACATGGTCACCAATGGAGGCCACATATCACATCCTCATTTCCTGGAACTCAGAGCTGTTCTTATGGCACTGAAGGCCTTTCTTCCGTCCTTCCAGACCAACTCTCTGCTTGTACAGACGGACAATACCACCACGATGTATTACCTCAACAAGCAGGGGGGCTTGAGATCACGCACTCTGTCACAGGAGGCGCAGGCGATCTGGCACTGGCTCCTAGCCAGAGGACTGACGATTACGGCTACCCATCTGCCCGGTGTGCAGAATGTTCAGGCAGACGCACTGAGCAGACTGGTTCAGGAAAACCACGAGTGGGTCATAAACGACGAAGTACTAGGAGAAGGTACTACCAGCAAGGGACGCTGGGGAATGCGTTATGGATCGACTGGTCGAACAGCTTTCTGTACGCCTTTCCTCCCATTCCTCTGATTCCGGCGGTGCTCGTCAAGCTGGCCCTGTCCAGGGCTCGGATGATACTCATTGCCCCGGAGTGGCCCAGGCAGTGGTGGTTCACGGACCTACTTCACCGGTCTCTCCTTCCTCACATTCGGTTGCCATGCAGGCCGGACCTTCTCACGAAGTTCGGGGGACGGATGTTACACCCCAACCTCTCGTCTTTGAGTTTGGCGGCATGGCTTCTGAGATAGTGCAATATGGCCATCTGAATCTGCCTGAGGATTGCATGGACATTCTGAAGGAGTCTAAGAGGCCTTCCACTCGAACTTCATATGCTTACAAGTGGAAGAGGTTTTGTATCTGGTGCCAGTCTAAAAACCATGGCCCTACGACCTGTAAGGAAGATGTCATCCTTCCTTACCTTTTACATTTGGCGCAGTCTGGCCTTAATGTGCATTCCATTAAGGTTCATCTTGCTGCATTGACTGCCTACAGGAAATGCCCTTCACAGACTTCCTTTTTCCAGATCCCTGTGATCAAAGATTTTCTGGAAGGATTGAAGAAAGTATTCCCTCCTGTCAGGCTTCCTTCGCCTTCATGGGAATTGAATGTGGTGCTGTCCAGATTGATGAAGGAGCCTTTTGTACCTATTCATAAGTCTTCGTTGCAGCACCTGTCCTGGAAGGCGGCGTTCCTCGTGGCCATTACATCGGCCCGCAGGGTGAGTGAAATTCAGGCGTTTTGTTGCACTGAACCTTATACTGTGTTTCATGCTGCTAAGGTTGTTATGCGCACTCACCCTAAATTTCTTCCCAATGTTATTTCTGATTTTCATGTCAACCAGACTATAACTTTGCCTACGTTTTTTCAGAACCCTTCGTCTCCAGCGGAAAGGTCTCTCCATTCCCTGGATGTTAGGAGGGTGTTAAAATTTTATCTGGATAAAACCAAAGATATTCGTAGGTCTGACCAGTTGTTTATTAATTATGGATCAGTCAGGACGGGTCTTGCTACCTCTAAGCAGTCCATCTCTAGGTGGATTGTGTCCTGCATACAATTATGTTACCAAAAGGCTAATAAGACCTTAGGAGGTAAGCCTAAGGCTCGTTCCACCAGGGGCAAAGCTGCCACGACGGCTCTGCTCCGTAACGTGCCGATTGCTGAAATCCGCAAGGCTGCCACTTGGAAGTCGGTTCATACCTTTGCTAAGCATTACTGCCTGGACACTGACGCCAGGGCAGACGCTCAGGTTGGGCAGGCTTCGCTGCGGAATTTGTTCGCATAGTAGTGGCGTTATTTTCTTCTCCACCGCCGCTTTGGTGTGGGGATGGGCTTGCCATTCTATTCACTAGATTATGACTATACACAGAGATCCCCTACTACAGAAGGAGTAGTTTCTGTCCTGTAACTCCAGTTCTGTAGTAGGGGTATCTCTGTTATAGTCATAAGCGCCCGCCCTCCTCCCCGGTGGAGATATTTCGTCATGTAAGGAATGCGACAGGTCTGGCGTGCTTCGCCTTCAAAAAGAACTGAAAGTAGAGGGACCTGCTATGCATTCTGGGATACTGGGAGAAGTTCTGGAAAGTTCTCTGAAAGGCACAGTATCCTATTTAAGCCACATAATGGTAGCCTATGGGGCTTGTCTGTCCATGCCTTCGTCTCTATCATTCCAGTGTCTTTTACTGGGGGAGGCAAGTTTCTCTATGGTAGAAACTGGGCAGGCTGTATTATGTGTGGTTTTATTTGGTGAAATTTCTAGTTGAAGTACTGGACAGTGTAGCCTGTGGATATAGGCTGCATTATTTGTCTTTAAATTCTCTCTTAAGTGTCTTTGCAGTTTTCTGCATGTTTTGACAGCTTAAGAGATTATTTTTGATTGCCGGGGTCCATGCACATGGGCGGGACTATTCACTAGATTATGACTATAACAGAGATACCCCTACTACAGAACTGGAGTTACAGGACAGAAACTACTCCTTCTTCAACAGGGGCTTCACCATCGTGTTCTTTAAGGAATCAGGAAAGATTCCAGAGCCTAATATAGAATTACAGACTAAAGTAATAACCGGGATAAGTGTATTCATCACTGGTGGGAGAACTGAAAAAGGGCAAGGATCTAGTAATGATCCAGTTTTAATAGAAGATACGATAACTTTAGTCTGATCTATAGTCATCGGTTTAAAACTAGTCAAGGCCTTGTCGAAGCTAAATTGGGGCGGGGGGGGGGGGGCTGACATTATAGGGTTCGAAGAAAAAGCCTGATAGATATCATTAACTTTGGAAAAAAAGAATTTGGCCAAAGCATCACAAAATGATTGAGAAGCTGGCGAGGTAAGATCAGCGGCATTACCTGACCGTGTTCTAGTGATATCATATAATTGTCTGCTTGAATTTTTGGCTTTATCTATTTTATCCGAGAAGAATGTTTTTTTTAGCTTCTGTAATCATCGCTTTATAAACAGACAGTGACTCTTTGTATTTGGCCTTATCCTCAGGAGCATAATTATTCTGCCACTGCCTTTCCCTGTTTCTATTCAACTGTTTTTGCCTCCTTAGTTCCTCTGTATACCATGGGGCTGAGGGTGTGATTCTGTTGCTAGACACGGTTTTAGTTGGCACTAACGTGTTAGTGGTGTGGCCTAGCCAATCATGAAATTGTTGGGTAGCAATGTTTGGATCAGAGGACAGCGAAGGACAAGTACTGTCCAGTAAGTTAGTTAATTCAGTCTGGTTTATATTTTTCCAAACTTTGATTGAATCTGGGGTCGGAGTAGTAACCTTTTTCTTTGAGGTTTCCCTTATTGTCAGTTTGCTAAATATGGCATAGTGATCCGTCCAGGGCATAGGTAGGATGTTGAGAATCTGTAAGCCCTCTACATTTGAGAAGATACCATCTAAAATGTGTCCGGCTTGGTGGGTCGGAGAGGTAATCATTTGTCTAAGCCCCAGCGTGTCCAGGTCCGTGATAAGGGCCTGTGTATCCTTATCGTCCTTTTGATCCAGATGAAAGTTCATATCACCCAAAACTGAGAAGGATTCCTCCATAACTAGCGATTCCATTATTGTACTAAGGTTATTTATGAAGGCAGTCCTTGTTCCAGGAGGTCGATATAAAAGTAATCCCTTAAAACTATAAAGGGCAGTGAACTTAATGCTGAATTGTAATGCTTCGCATGCAGTAGCTGGGATGGATGTCATTTTAATAGGAAACCCTTCTCTGGCTATGATTGCCAATCCCCCTCCTCGTTTCCGTACTTCACTAATAGCAGAACGCCTCTAGCGTATGAGGAGTAAGACAATGCCAGCCTGTATGCAGACCATCCTGTCCCTATCTACTGCTCTCTGAGGTCTGTCAGGTGTGTTTCCTGTATACAGGCCATGTTCACTTTGTGTCTGTCTAAGTATGCCAATACTTGGAGAATTTTCTGTGGGTTGTGGAGGCCTCTGACGTTCCACGTCAGGAACGTCCGTGTTCTGTGTGAATTCAGTGTGTCAGTCGTTTGTTGCGTCACTGCCATCCTGCCTTTTTCTGTGTCTGATATGTCTCATGTTGTCTCTCCTGTGCTTGTATGTCGCTGTATCACTGGTCAGAATTTTCCCCCTTAACTCCCTTGCCCTCCCCCTCCACCCTTCCCTTGCTAGTGGGGACATTCCCATCAAAACCAACAGTCACATACCCTTACGAACTACAGGAGAAAGAGAAAAATAATAATGAAAAAAATAAAAACAACTATGAGTAACTTTTGTGGTTTACACGAAGGGGGTCCTGGCTGCCTTCCCTTTTCTTGTGGCATAGACCATATGGGTAGACGCCCTGTCTGCTCATATAGCAGAGTTCAAAACACGTTACAGTGCCTATCAGGTAGTGCTATGGAGTGCACTTTTTTCCGGCAACATTCAACATTCCTGTGCATGTCAACCACGATTATAGTCCTCATTATCCCAAACATAGTAGAAACTGAAAACATTGTCTATAAAACTTATCTGGTCCTGCTGGGGTGTAATCCTCCCCTCATCCAAGTGTTACTCCAATGTCTTTTGTCGCTTCCATCATCTAAAAGTGAATGACGGCGCTACAGCGCGCCCGCCAACTGTTGCTGTGTCTATCACATGTCTGTAAAACAAGTCCGCTTATCCGACTTTTATTTTTTATTTTTTATTTTTTTTTATTTTATGGATTTACTCCAGTATTGGAACTTTCATAGATTCACATGCCTGAATCATTCCCCGTCGTCGAGACGGGAGTCTCCGGTATATAAAAAAGCAGTGCTTTTATCTCGACTCCAGGTAGTGCAGAATACGGCGGCCCGCCTTGCCCTCAACAAACCGGCAAGGACTCCATCAGCCCCACTGCTGCATCAGTTACATTGGATCCCGGTGAGGAAGACAACTATCTTTAAGATGATCTGCGTAGTTTTCAGATCACTACAGGGAAAAGACCCGGCCTACCTTAGGAATAAACTCAGGTGGTATCAGCCAGCCCGACAACTGAGATCCAGCAACTCTAATTTTCTGTGCACCCAGAAAATACGGAAGGCACGTATTGGTGGCAGAGCCTTCTCCTATCTGGCAGCCAGCCACTGGAATATGCTTCCACAAAATGTCAGGTCCTGCAGTGAACTAATCATTTTTAAAAAACTGTTAAAGACATGGCTCTTTTAAATACATATCCTCACGATCTTTCTCCTTGTATAGTGCCGAGAGATCCTTTCGGGGATAAATCGTATGTGCTCAATAAGAAAACAAGTTACTTACCTGTAACTTTAGTTCTCCAGTATTGGAATCTCTCATAGATTCACATGCCTGAATTATTCCCCGTCGTCGAGACGGGAGTCTCCAGTATATAAACAAGCATTTGCAATGTAATAGGTCTCGCATTAGGAAAGTTTGAGCTATTGGTATTGTAAATGACAAATATTTTATTTATGTGTTGGTTTTAAAAATAGTGAAATTAATAGCTTTGTCATTTACAATGCCAATATTTTTAACTTTCGCAAATGTGACACCTATAGCATTTGTAATGCAATATGTGTTGCATTTACGTGACTTAGATGTATTGATAATACAAATAACAATGGCTTTTAATTTTTTTATAATTAATACTTAAATAAAAGTTATTGTAATTTATAATGCCGAAAGCTTCAACTTTTGTAAATAACTTTTGTGAAGATTATGTTCAGTGTATTTTATTGTGACAAATCCAAGAACAGAAGTGAAATATTAACATGTTTTTGTGACATTTGTAATAAAGTTTGAAACATTGATAAAACATACTGGAACCAGTTGTTGAATGGTTGCACATATTGATGCTGTGTTGGCGCTGAGTGATGTTGTGGTGGCGATGAGTGATGCATGGCATTTAGTGATGCTGTGGTAGCGCATAGTGATGTTGTGGTGCCCCTGTGTGATTCTGTGGTGCCCCCGAGTGATTTTGTGTGGGGGTTAGTGATGCTGTGGTAATGCGATAGATTGATAGAGTGAGGGCGACAGATAAGAGTGAGGGCGACAGATGAGAGTGAGGGCGACAGATGAGAGTGAGGGCGACAGATGAGAGTGAGGGCGACAGATAAGAGTGAGGGTGACAGATAAGAGTGAGGGCGACAGATAAGAGTGAGGGCGACAGATGAGAGTGAGGGCGACAGATGAGAGTGAGGGCGACAGATGAGAGTGAGGGCGACAGATGAGAGTGAGGGCGACAGATAAGAGTGAGGGCGACAGATGAGAGTGAGGGCGACAGATGAGAGTGAGGGCGACAGATGAGAGTGAGGGCGACAGATGAGAGTGAGGGCGACAGATGAGAGTGAGGGCGACAGATGAGAGTGAGGGCGACAGATGAGAGTGAGGGCGACAGATGAGAGTGAGGGCGACAGATGAGAGTGAGGGCGACAGATGAGAGTGAGGGCGACAGATGAGAGTGAGGGCGACAGATGAGAGTGAGGGCGACAGATGAGAGTGAGGGCGACAGATGAGAGTGAGGGCGACAGATGAGAGTGAGGGCGACAGATGAGAGTGAGGGCGACAGATGAGAGTGAGGGCGACAGATGAGAGTGAGGGCGACAGATGAGAGTGAGGGCGACAGATGAGAGTGAGGGCGACAGATGAGAGTGAGGGCGACAGATGAGAGTGAGGGCGACAGATGAGAGTGAGGGCGACAGATGAGAGTGAGGGCGACAGATGAGAGTGAGGGCGACAGATGAGAGTGAGGGCGACAGATGAGAGTGAGGGCGACAGATGAGAGTGAGGGCGACAGATGAGAGTGAGGGCGACAGATGAGAGTGAGGGCGACAGATGAGAGTGAGGGCGACAGATGAGAGTGAGGGCGACAGATGAGAGTGAGGGCGACAGATGAGAGTGAGGGCGACAGATGAGAGTGAGGGCGACAGATGAGAGTGAGGGCGACAGATGAGAGTGAGGGCGACAGATGAGAGTGAGGGCGACAGATGAGAGTGACAGATGAGAGTGACAGATGAGAGTGACAGATGAGAGTGACAGATGAGAGTGACAGATGAGAGTGACAGATGAGAGTGACAGATGAGAGTGACAGATGAGAGTGACAGATGAGAGTGACAGATGAGAGTGACAGATGAGAGCGACAGATGAGAGCGACAGATGAGAGTGACAGATGAGAGCGAGGGCGACAGATGAGAGCGAGGGCGACAGATGAGAGCGAGGGCGACAGATGAGAGCGAGGGCGACAGATGAGAGCGAGGGCGACAGATGAGAGCGAGGGCGACAGATGAGAGCGAGGGCGACAGATGAGAGTGAGGGCGACAGATGAGAGTGAGGGCGACAGATGAGAGTGAGGGCGACAGATGAGAGTGAGGGCGACAGATGAGAGTGAGGGCGACAGATGAGAGCGAGGGCGACAGATGAGAGCGAGGGCGACAGATGAGAGCGAGGGCGACAGATGAGAGTGAGGGCGACAGATGAGAGTGAGGGCGACAGATGAGAGTGAGGGCGACAGATGAGAGTGAGGGCGACAGATGAGAGTGAGGGCGACAGATGAGAGTGAGGGCGACAGATGAGAGTGAGGGCGACAGATGAGAGTGAGGGCGACAGATGAGAGTGAGGGCGACAGATGAGAGTGAGGGCGACAGATGAGAGTGAGGGCGACAGATGAGAGTGAGGGCGACAGATGAGAGTGAGGGCGACAGATGAGAGTGAGGGCGACAGATGAGAGTGAGGGCGACAGATGAGAGTGAGGGCGACAGATGAGAGTGAGGGCGACAGATGAGAGTGAGGGCGACAGATGAGAGTGAGGGCGACAGATGAGAGTGAGGGCGACAGATGAGAGTGAGGGCGACAGATGAGAGTGAGGGCGACAGATGAGAGTGAGGGCGACAGATGAGAGTGAGGGCGACAGATGAGAGTGAGGGCGACAGATGAGAGTGAGGGCGACAGATGAGAGTGAGGGCGACAGATGAGAGTGAGGGCGACAGATGAGAGTGAGGGCGACAGATGAGAGTGAGGGCGACAGATGAGAGTGAGGGCGACAGATGAGAGTGAGGGCGACAGATGAGAGTGAGGGCGACAGATGAGAGTGAGGGCGACAGATGAGAGTGAGGGCGACAGATGAGAGTGAGGGCGACAGATGAGAGTGAGGGCGACAGATGAGAGTGAGGGCGACAGATGAGAGTGAGGGCGACAGATGAGAGTGAGGGCGACAGATGAGAGTGAGGGCGACAGATGAGAGTGAGGGCGACAGATGAGAGTGAGGGCGACAGATGAGAGTGAGGGCGACAGATGAGAGTGAGGGCGACAGATGAGAGTGAGGGCGACAGATGAGAGTGAGGGCGACAGATGAGAGTGAGGGCGACAGATGAGAGTGAGGGCGACAGATGAGAGTGAGGGCGACAGATGAGAGTGAGGGCGACAGATGAGAGTGAGGGCGACAGATGAGAGTGAGGGCGACAGATGAGAGTGAGGGCGACAGATGAGAGTGAGGGCGACAGATAGAGTGTTACTTAAACCCTTGTAAAGTGAGAACTCCATTGCATTGGCATCAAGGTATTAGGCTCCACATAGCTCATAGCCAGGATTATACTCATATAAAAGGAGGGCTGATTGCCCTTTAAGTGAGGCCTTATGTGTTGAGCCTAGCTAAAGTGAAAAGACCTTACCTTTTGCAAGTTGCTGATTTCCAAATACAGGGGAAAATTCAGCATATTTCTCTGGGGTCAGCCTGGATCCCAGACTGGCTCAGATTGCACCTGGATCTGGGATCTGAATGGACCGCTCTCATTTCCTGCATGGCTTCTGATGTCTGTGCTGTATCTTTTCTGTGTGTGTGGGAAGCCTGCACCACAAGTACATGCTCTGTGCCTGTTCTGTGTAAAAAGACAATGATGCTTGTGGTGTGCCAGGTCCCTGAGAGTGATGGAAGTGTCCACCACAAGTGCATGTGCCTTCCCTGTTCTGTGTGTGAAGGCTTGCCCCAGTGCTGCCTGTGGTGTACCTGTTCCATGCTTAAGGGAGGTGTACATCACAAGTGCATGTGCTGTACCTGTTCTCTGTGTGAAGGATTGCACCAGTGCTGCATGTAGTGTACCAGGTTCATGTGTAAAGGAATCGTGCACCACAAGTGCATGTGCTGTACCTGTTCCCTGTGTGAAGGATTGCATCAGTGATGGATATGGTGTACCCGGTCCATGTGTAAAGGAATGGTGCACCACAAGTGCATGTGCTGTACCTGTTCCCTGTGTGAAGGGTTGCACCAGTGCTGCCTTCGGTGCACCTGGTCCAGGTGTAAGGGAAGCGTGCACCAGAAGTGTATGCGCTGTACCTGTTCCCGGTGTGAAGGATTGCACCAGTGCTGCCTGTGGTGCACCTGGCCCACGTGTAAGGGAATTGTACACCACAAATGTCTGAGCTGTATCTGTTCTCAGCGTGAAGATTGCATGTGGCGCTTTATACTGTAGCAAATAAATACACCTTGTACTGCACATTCCTTCCGCCGCCCCATCTCACACAGGGCTATCATTAAGAAATGCGAGGAAGACGCTTGTTTCGCAATTGTTTCAAAGCTTTGTCAGTTATAAAAGCGCAAGCAATAATAAAGATTGGACAAAGACCACACAGCGTGTGAACCGCGTGAAGCCGGGCTTCGAACCACGTGTCCTCCTTCCGAGGTAAACAAACACTGCAAAGACAGCAATTATCAATGCGCGCCCATTTTCAATTTGTATCTCGTTATGAAAGGACACAATACCGAAGCTGACGTACCACACACACAACGTATAAAAAGCCGCGTACGATATGATGTAACATGTACATTAATCCGAAATAACATTACGATTGCTCCTCTGGATTCATTGATACCATGCCCAATACCGCGCAACAACACGCTAAAATACACAAGGCGCGTTGATGCCATAACAATGTAGATTGACGCTATGCAAATGTAAATAACATAACAGACCCCCGCAGAAAGCCCCGGACAAACCTTTCTCGGGCGTCTTTTGCTGGTATTTCTCAGTTGGGAGCAAGTAATGCCCCTTCCTCGTTTAACACCTGTGACGCTCTTCCAGTCTGGGAATTTTTGAGGAAATTAAATCAGAGAAGCGCAATTGCTTCTTTAAATCTCCGAGAAGCCTTGCAAGTCCTAGAAGCCTCAAGGAGTTTTAAGACGTTCTTAAAATTCTTTGATAACACAGGATGGGGAAGGTTTGGATTTTCTAGAAGGTTCTCGAAAATTCCGCATTGTTCTAGGGCGCGCGAAAAGTTCTGGAAAGCTCCTGTTTGATGCCTCGGAAAACTGAGACTTATCAGAAGAAGAGTGACTGACAGGATGCTGTGGATGGTTCTAGCGGTTCGTGGCCACCTAGAAAGTTCAAGCGTAGAACAATAGCGCTGGGAGTTCCTAGCAGCTTGGGGAGCAGCTCCCGGAAGCCCTGGGCAGCGCTAGAAGTTCAGAAGCTCGCAGCCGGCCGCGCCCCCTCCGAGAACCACCCCGGCTTGACATAAAAGCAGAGAGATGCGATCAGTCTCCAGTCCCCACCCTCCAGCGAGGGGGAGTCACTGAAAATATTTCACCTCAATAATTAGACATCGAAATGCGTGGGGAGGAGGAGGGTGGGGGCTGTAGGAAGGAGGGAGCCCGCCTGACTAAGGGGCGAGGTACGGAGCTCTTTACCTGCAGGCTGGAGGCAGGGAAAAGTGGGCAGACGCCCAGATCCAGAGTATGGAAACATCGCTGCGAGGATTTATGAATCAGTATGGGCGTTAATTAGTGGTCGCAACTAAACCCGCCCCTCCCGTGAACCCTGGCACTGTCAGTGCGACCCCTGGCCTGAGAGGTCGCCGCAGCAGTGCCAGGAACAAAAGCCAAACACGGCTCCTCTCGCGAGCCTTTTAAGACGCTTTCAATTGCAGCAAGAGGGGGTGTGTGGCTGCCATAAATAAATTCGACAGTTCACCTCACACTGCAAGGAAACGGTGTTACTGCCGTTTTCTTTCAATTCTTTTATTGTCGATGGTTGAGAGAAGCTAGCATAAAAGGCGATGTTTCTCGGCGTCACATGGAATTGTCAGATGAAAGGAAAATAAATGGAGGTGTGGGCACAAAAGAAAAATTAACCGATGACCAGGGACAGCAGAGAGATGCAGAAGACACGCCAAACAGAGAGAACAAGGCGGAAGAGACGTGAGACGCGCGGCGACCCGGAAGCTCTTGGCCGGCCAATCCGCTCGCGGCCGACCGGAAGTCCCGCCTCCTGAGGTCCGTGAGAAGGCCTGCCTGCGCATGGAGCGCCCTGCCGGTCCTGGGTAGCCTGGGGGGCCGGGGAGAAGGAGGAGTATGGCGCCTGTTGCGGGGCTCCTCTGACCTGAGGGAGCACCGATTCAGAAGAGGAGCGAAGCGCGAGAGGAGCCCCGCCGGAAGAGCGCAGTCGGTGAGTGGGGCCCAGGGCTGATATGAAGTCTGTGCGTGCTTGTGTGTATGCCTGTGGGGGAGGGGGGGAGGAGTGTGTGTGTGCGTGTGTGCGTGAGGGAATGTGTGTGCGCATGCGTGACTGTGTGTGATTGAGAGAGAATGTGAGGCAGGGGATAGTGTGCCGTGTGCCTGTATGTGTGCCGTGTGCCGCCGTGTGCATGCGCGCGCCTGTGTGTGTGTGTGTGCGTGCATGCAGAGGGGTGGGGGCTGCCTGTGTCTGTGTGTGAGCAAGGGCTGTGTGTTGCTCCGCGCAAGCGCAGCTCAGACGCGCGCTCCCGAGGTGAAATCTAACATTGTCAAAGCGTGCGTCTGATAGCTGTTCACATTCCTAAATACGGGCCACAATAGGTATGAAGCAGACACCTTCAATGCTCACGCATTGAGGGTAGGTCTGCTCGACCTAAAAAGCAGTGCTTAGTAGTATAGCAAACTGAAAAGAGGCCTAGGCCCATTTCCCTTTTTTAACCCATAGCCTTTGTTATGTAAAAAAGGCCCAAACTTTTCCCTGAACCAATCAGAGCTCTTCACCCTCTTGAACTCTCCTGAGAGAACCTTCTGCCCTCAGATTTTTCTACCGCACGTTGTGCTTAGGAGTCTCCTTTGAGCTCTGCTCAAATTCTTTACTTTTACAGTATTTTGACTAGATTTCAGGTTTGTTCATCTACCATGTCTGAGAAAGAGAAAAAAGGGTTATTTAGAGCTTGTTCCACCTGCACTAAGAAGAGACTTTATACAGATGACCCTCACAAGGACTGCATCTACTGCCTCTATCCAGACCATAAAGCAGCAGATTGTAAGGTATGTCGTACCTTTTCAAATAAGACCTTGAGAGATCGTGAGGGAAGGCTACTGATCTGGCTTCAGAAGGTTAAGGCCAGAAAGGAGATCCCCTCAAGCGAGAGTGAAGAGGAATCTGTGGCGTCTAAGATCTCAGAAGAGAAGTAGATCTCCTCAGACACATTCCTCAGGGGAAAGACCTGAGAAGGCCCCAAAAAAGACCACTCCAGGGTCTTCAGGGCGCAGTCCCTCAAAATCCCTTTTAGTCTCAGCTAAGGGGAAGAAGGGTTCTGCTAGTGAGGTAAAGATTGTGAAATCCGCCGCAGATCCACCACAATCACCTCAGAAAATCAAGATTACAATCAAGAGGTCATCTTCTACGCCTTCTGAGGAGAAGGGTACTGTTTCAGCACCGTCGGCGGGACTGTTGACGAAAAAAAGGGATCATCGACGATGACAAAAACACCTCCGTCGACGAAGGATAATGCTAAAGCTAGTGAGACAACAGCGTCGACGATTTCACCGTCGACGACGATACCGTCGACGGTTTCACCCTGCGTCGACGACGACGGCAGCGTCGACGAGGACTGTCGATGACTGCTGTGTCGACGGCAGCGACGACGACGTCGACTAAGACAGCGTCGACGGTGACTAGGTCGACTGCGATGGGAATCTCGTCGACGGGCTTGTCGACGAGGGAAAAAACACCAGAAAAAAGGTTTATAGGGCCTCTAAGTGATTTTGATCCCACTTTCTCTCTCTTTTTAGTATTCTTTTTCTCAATAGTTATATCTTTCCTTGTGGTAGAGCTTTGTTTATATATATTTATGTATGTACCTTGTAACCCATGTATACCACATCATTTCATATTACTTATCCTGTATATTTTTGTTTTATGGTTTGAATTTGCCAACAATAAAAAAAAAAAAAAAAAAAAAAAAGAAAAAAGGTTGATGCCTAGGAAAAAACCTATAACACCAGAGGTTACATCTCCGAGCAAGGTCTCCCCATTGCTGCCGTCTCACCTGCTGGAAGAGGAAGATTCAGATGAGGAGTATGGAATTGCCAGTAGCCCTTCGCAATTGCAGGTCAAGTACCAGGAAGAGGATTCTGAGGAGGAATATGGGGGTTATCAGGAATAACCCCAGGAACAGCACCGATATCGCCAACAGCAAAGTGAGGAGATGACAAGTGTGCCATCCTCTTTATTGAGGGATCTACAAGGCATGTTGGGAGATTATTGGAAGAGCTACCCAGCGACTCCAGTCGCTCAACAGGCCCCAGAGGTTACTCCACGTCCACGATCGGTACCAGGGACACTGGTTCGGAGGAGGGAGATTGTGCTGGAACCTACTGCTAGGTCTCCACTACCGACGGCACACCAGGATTCCTCGGATGACGATCATGAGGATGGGGAAATTGCGGACACAAGTGCAGAATGGCATGACTATATCGCCCCCTCACCGTCTACTACTCCAAAGAAACCAGTAGATTCTCCACCGGAGGACATTGGTGGTTTTCATAATTTGATGGAAAGGGCCACTAAGAGATTTGCACTGACCATGTCCGAGGAGAAGACAGAATGTTTTTTATACAACTTCAAGGATTCGTATCGGAAATTCTTGCGAGCCCTACCTATAGTGTCCCATATTTGGAAGGAAGGATTAAAGGTCATGGAGACGCCAGCGACGGTAACACCGGTTCTGGCCAGACTAGATAAGTAGTATAAGGCGCCCATGGATGCTCTTGCTTGCCTTTTGGGTCATCCCAAACCAGATTCTGTTATTACACAGGCGGCACAACAGAAATCCAGGAACCCATCTGCTCCGATCGCAGCACCTCGAGACAAGGAGGGCAGAAGGTTGGATAATGCAGGAAAAAGGTTTTCCTTAATGTCGGCTCTGTTAGTGAGAGCTGCTAATGCCCTCGCTATCTTGGGAAGGTACGACAGGCAGATGTGGTGTGACCTATCTCCATACATCAACCAGGTGCCGGACTCAGAGAAACAGAAAGCAAAGAGGATTCTCATGGAAGGGGAGAGGACTTCGGCTGAAGTCACAGACTGCGCTATGGATATAGCGACCACAGCGTTTAGATCACTGGGAAGAGCGGCGGTACTACGCAGGCAGGGATGGCTGAGAGAAACAGCGTTTAGGCCGGAGGTGCAAAACAACATTTTAGACCTCCCTTTCAATGGAGAAGAGTTATTTGGAAAGCATATTGATGATAGTCTGCAGAGTATCAAAAAGGATACGGCAACGGCTCTAGGAACACTGCAATACAGGAAAGCCCCTTTTCGTAGCTCCAGGGGTAGAGGACAATCCTCGTATAGAGGAGGATACCAACAGGGGAGATATTCTTCTTATCCGTCCTCATCGCAGCCTTACCGTCAACAGTACAGCCAGCGTCAATCAGGAGGATACACAAAATCAACTCCAAGAGGACGGGGTGGCCGAGGAAAGGACATCGCCCGTCGACAATGACAACCTCCATCTTCCGACAATGTCAGATGCTCCCCTGGGTGGAAAGATTGCTCACTATCTTCACAATTGGCGGAAAATAACAACGGACCAATGGGTCCTCAAAATAGTTCAATTCGGTCATACCCTAGAATTTCTTCAAGCGCCCCCTTGTACGCCACGATGCACCAGAAAGCAAACCATCTGCATCAGCTTTTGCAGGAGATTCGGACAATGCTCTGAAAGGGAGCAATAGAACTTGTACCGAAAGCCCAGGAAAACAAGGTTTTACTCCTGTTTTTTTCTCATCAAGAAAAACAAGCTCCAGTGGCGCCCCATTCTGGATCTCAGATCCTTAAACATCTATCTCAAGAAACAATCTTTCAGGATGGTGTCTCTGCAGGACATCCTTCCGTTATTAAACCCAGAAGATCATTTGACTACTTTGGACCTACAGGACGCGTATTTCCACGTGCCGATACATCCTGCACACAGACAGTACCTTCGGTTCTGGGTAGCTGGAAGACATGTTCGAGGCATGTGGGCTGCTGAATTCATATCTGTGCATAGATCGATGCCCAGTGTTGGGTCCGGATGATTGCACATTGTTGTCCTGGAAGAGTCTTCGAAGTATCACGAGATAGGTGGCTCCTCCCCTGGACTACAGTGCGCAAGGGCATCCTCTCCATCCTCAGATTGTTTTTTCCGCCATTGGGTTTGGATGTTCAAATCTTAGCTCAAGTTAGGAAACTTTTTCTCATAGCCAAAAGGCTTTCACGAGCGTCGGTATCGTTTCGATCGGTTTCGATAACATTTTATCTACAGGACTTCGACTATCGGACGGCTTCCTTCACCTCTCACATCGAGTTTCATCGACGATGGAGAGTGGAGGCCTTTTCAAAAGGTGTCCGCTTTGTAACGCCAAATATGCACACGACGACGTCCACCCTGTGTGCAACAAATGCTTGTCACCGGACCACAATGAAGACCAATGTATGGCCTGTGCCCGGTTTAGATCAATGAAAACTCTTCAGACCCGACGCGCGGCTCGATTGTAATCGAAGAGGCCAGCGCCGGAACCAGATAATATCTTCGGGACCGAAGACGAAGAAGTCGTCGAGATCCCGGACCAAGATGAACCATCGGAGCAGGGATCCGCGCATGGATCCGACTATGAGGCCGATGTGGAGGAATATTTGGAAGAAGAGGAGAATTATGAAGTCGTCGACGAGGTAGGAGACGTACACGTTCACGTTCAGGCCCTTGGGGCCAAGGAAGATAGCTTAGATGAGCTAGGCCCAACCGTCGATACGGGGCCGATGGACATAATATCAATACGGCTCAGGTCGAGGGATCGCCACGAGGCCTTACCCAAGATCTACCTTCAAGTTCAACAGCCCCGCAAAAAGGCCCGGCTTTGAACATTTTAATTGAGCCATCTGTTTCGAAACCAACTTTGGTTGATCTCAGCAAAACGAAACTGAAGCCAGCACAGTTGAAATCGAAACCGAAAGTGCAACTGGCTCTAGTCGGCGCCAAGGCCTCGAAGCCCTCGGGGCCGACGAAACAGATGAGGGACTTCGATGCGGGGAGCTTCCAGAAGGCCCTCTACTCGAGTAGCGGGGCGCCGAAGGCCAAGGTGAAGGTCGGCGAGTCGAAGATGTCTGCGCCGAAGGGAGCCGCTACGCAGCTCGAATCGAGACTGGGCACCAATTCTTCATCTATGACTAAACCGGAGACTAACGTCGGTTCCACGTCAGATGCCGACGCGGCGCATGCGGCGCATAAGGCCCAAGTCATGGCCCTACACGCCGCAGAGTTGATTCACAGAATCAGAGGCAAGGCTTCGACGGCTGGACTGAAGAAAGCCACAACTACCAAGTTGGTCACCGCGCTCTCAACGTCGGCGCCAATAAAATACGGTTTACCACCGGCAGTGCGGCCGAAGATGTTCGAGCCGAAACAGTGCATCGGCATCATAAAAAAACCTGCATTGACCCAAAGGCCTACAAATGAGACCGAGGAACTGGAACCGAGACAGTTCATAGACTCGGAAACGGGAAGACTATCTCTTTACAAAAGGAAAATAGTCCCTGAAAAGCCCATGGAGTCTTTCAGGATTCCTCTAAAGAAAAAGAGGGGATCACCTGCGTCACCAGTGATGGTCAAACATTTGTAGACATATGAGCAGGAGCCTCAATCCTTTTCCCCTACATACTCAGATGCAGGGGCAGGTGACGATGATACTCAAGGTGATGGCGATGTGATGGACACTGATCGTGATGATCTGAACCAGACATGGGCAGACCCTGCTGACCCAGGAGACCCGCAACATGACCCTGATACTACAGTCTAAAATGTCAAAAACATCTCCAACTGAAGACACTACAGCTTTCAACGCTCTGATGGAAAGAGCTGCGTAAATCATGACGTTGAACTTCATAGTGATACTGCGGAAGTGGACTTTCTTGTGGACACATTCTCAACTTCCGAAAAAAGTGTAAAGAC
Source organism: Lissotriton vulgaris (assembly GCF_964263255.1). Lineage (NCBI taxonomy): Eukaryota > Metazoa > Chordata > Amphibia > Caudata > Salamandridae > Lissotriton > Lissotriton vulgaris. The sequence goes on from NC_141699.1 coordinate 596,140,406, forward strand.
ACTACCAATGCTCATGGGTGTTCTTAAACATGCCAAGGACATTTTCAAAGAAATTACTAGAGCAAGGGTAGTTAACCCAAGGATAGAAAAGAAGTACAGGCCGGCACCTGTGGATCCTGCCTACATTAAAGGACAATTGCCTTTAGACTCTATGGTAGTTGCCAATGCAAGAAAGAGGGCAAACTCGCAAACAGGAGATGCGCCTCCGCCTGATAAGGAATTGATGATACTGGAAACATCTGGCAAAAGAGTGGCAGCATAGGCTGCAAACATCTGGCGCATTGCTAATACTCAGGCGCTTCTGGCCAGATATGATCGGGCCCACTACGATACTCTAGAGACATTATTGCAGCACCTCCCAGAACAATTCGAGGAAGGAGCAGAGCTGTTGGTTCAGGAAGGGAAGCTGATCTCCAACGCTTCCATCAAGTGTGCACTAGACACAGCTGACACTGCAGCTAGGGCTATAAACACTAGCGTCATGCTAAGGCGACATGCTTGGTTGAGAATATCTGGTTTCAAACCAGAAATACAGACCACCATTCTTAATCAGCCAGTTAACACTGACTTCTTGTTTGGCCCAGAAGTTTATGCCACCCTAGAAAAGATAAAAAAGGACACTGAAACTGCAAAATCCATGGGGGCTCTGAAGTCGCAGCAGTTTCGGGGTGGTTCCTTTCGTCGATCCAATTACAGAGGAGCATCAAGGGGCCAAAACACCCAACAAACGCAGTATAACAAGGGAGGTACACAATCCACCTACAATAAAAATCCCAGAGGTGGATATAGAGGAAATAACATCATGGGTAGAGGAAGAGGAAACAACAACTCCAGATCCTCTGCCAATACCAAACAGTGACGCCTTGTCACTGCCCGACCATCTAACACCTGTCGGGGGAGACTACAACAGTTCCTGTCTGTATGGAAATCTATCACCACAGACAGGTGGGTAAGAGATATTGTACAGTACGGGTATTGTCTAGAGCTTACAGTCACTCCACCCAACATACCTCCAAGACACCGTCCTAAGTCCGCAGAGCACTTACACTTATTGCAGCAAGAGGTCGTCAGTATGCTGCAAAAAGGAGCCATAGAGCTCGTGCCTCTAGCGGAACAAGGGTCGGGGGTGTACTCTCTGTACTTCTTAATTCTAAAAAAGGACGGGTCTCTCAGGCCCATACCCGACCTAAGACCTCTGAACCAATACATTCTGTCGGAGCATTTTCACATGCTCACCTTACAGCAAGTCCTAACGCTTTTAAGTCAGGGAGATTTCCTCGCAACACTGGATCTCAAGGATGCGTACTTCCACATACCCATACACCCCTCACACAGAAAGTATCTCAGGTTCACCATTCAGGATCAACACTACCAGTTCAAAGTCCTCCCCTTCGGAGTGACGATGGCGCCCATAGTATTCACCAAGTGTCTGGCGACAGTGGCGGCGCACCTCAGGAGACAGCACCCTTATCTGGACGACTGGCTTATTCAAGCAAAGTCAGCCCAGCTGTGCGCCACCTGCATGTCCCACACCATTCACCTCCTTCACGATCTGGGATTCTCACTGAATTACCCAAAGTCACATCTTCAACCCGCCCACGTACGGCAGTACCTGGGTGCGACAATAGACACTCTGGCAGCCACAGCTCAGCCAAATTCAGTGAGTATAAACAGCATGCAATTGCTGATACGAAAATTCAGACCTCAACGCTCCCTTTAGGCGCGAGTGTTCATGCAGTTGATAGGCATGATGGCCTCCTGCATCTTCATAGTCCCGCACGCGAGACTACACATGCACCCGCTTCAGGAGTGCTTGGCACGTCAGTGGAACCAGGCTCAAGGGCAGTTGAAAGACCTAATGTTGGTGAGCGGTCGGGCATACAACTCTCTGCATTGGTGGAATCCACAAAACCTTTGCAAGGGTCGACCGTTCCAAGAGCCTGTACCACAGATAATACTGACAACGGACGCGTCTCTCCAGGGATGGGGAGCTCATGTACTCCATTACACAGTGCAGGGACTATGGACGACACAGCAGAAGAAGATGCACATCAACCTTCTAGAGCTGATAGCAATCTTCATGGCAATGAAAGCTTTCTAAGTACATCTGTGCAACAAAGTCGTGTTGATCCGGACGGACAACATGACTGCCATGTACTACATACAGAAGCAGGGAGGAACACACTCTCCACAGTTGTCTCACCTGGCTCAGAGCATGTGGAAGTGGGCCATTCAGAGGAACATGTTCCTCATGGCAGAACACCTCCCGGGCAAGGGCAACCAGATGGCGGACCTGCTCAGCAGGCACAGCCACCAGATGCACGAGTGGGATATACATCCATCAGTACTCCAACCGTACTTCCAGCAATGAGGTCATCCACAGATAGACCTGTTCGGCACAAGGCAAAACGCAAAATGCCAAAGCTTCGCAAGCAGGTTCCCACACCCACAGTCGCAAGGCAATGCGATATGGATGAACTGGTCAGGCAAATTTGCGTACGCTTTTCCCCCAGCACCTTTGATACCGCTGGTGGCATGCAAACTACGGCACCACTCGATGACCCTCATCCTGCTTGCTCCAATGTGGGCACGCCAACCATCGTACACCACGTTTCTGGAACTATCCGTGGTACCGCATCAACGGCTACGCCTCACACCCAGGCTTTTGACACAGAGCCATGGAGACATTCAGCATCCAGATCCGCAACAGCTCAACCTGGCGATCTGGCTCCTGAAGTCCTAGAATTTGGCTACCTCAACTTGCCGCCGGAATGTATGAATATCATCAAGGAGGCAAGACGGCCCACAACCAGAGCATGCTATGCGGCTAAATGGAAAAGGTTTGTCATATATTGTACCAACAATGACAGTAACCCACTGAATGCATCTATTCAGAACATCATCTGTTATTTGTGCATTTATACGGATGTAATCTAGCGTACAGTTCCATTCGCATACATTTATCCGCCATAGCAGCCTATCTTCAGAACAGGCAGCACCTCTCCTTATTCAGAGTGCCTGCCATTAAAGCTTTTCTGGAGGGACTTAAGAGTGATCCCTCCCAGACACCCACCGTCACCAGTCTGGAACCTGAATGTAGTCCTCACCAGGCTAATGGGACCACCTTTTGAACCTCTACACTCTAGTGAGCTTCAATTTCTGACTTGGAAAGTTGCTTTCCTATGGCCATTACCTCGCTGAGGAGAGTTAGTGAACTCCAGGCACTCACCATCCAAGAGCCATTCATCCAGGTCCACGCAAATAGGGTGGTATTACGCACCAACCCTACATTTATGCCTAAAGTGATTTCGCAGTTCCACATGAACCAGACCATAGAACTGCCAGTTTTCTTTCCCAATCCGGAAAATGTCGCTGAGAGATCCCTACACACGTTGGATGTCAAAAGGGCTCTAATGTACTATATAGACAGAACGAAGGATTTCAGAAAAACAAAACAGCTTTTCGTTGCCTTTTCTCCACAACACAAAGGCAACCCATTTCCAAAGCAGGGATAGCCAGGTGGATCATTAAATGTATACAGATTTGCTATGCCCAGGCTAAATGCACACTAACCATTCCACCACGAGCACACTCCACACGTAAGTTAGGAGCGTCCATGGCTTTCCTGGCGAATATTCCTTTAGAAGAGATATGTAAGGCAGCCACTTGGTCCACCACACATACATTTACGAAACACTACTGCGTAGATGTGCATTCTCAACAGCAGGCAGCTGTAGGACAGGCTTTTCTCAAAACTCTTTTTCAGACTGCTGCAGCTGGCACGGGCAGCCGCCGCTAACAGGGGGGACTGCTATGCAATCTATGCACAGATATGAATTCAGCAGCCCACATGCCTCGAACCTAATATGCTACTTACCAGTATGCATCTGTTCTTGGCATGTAGGTCTGCTGACATTCATATCGCCCACCCTCCTCCCTGGTGCCTGTAGCAGCTGTAGCATTCAGAATTACTATCTAGCATGGACATCGCTCACTGTATTGCACTCCATCTCTGCCACAATGGCGAAAAACAATCTGAAGATAGAGAGGATGCCCATGCGCACTGTAGTCCAGGGGAGGAGCCACCTATCTCGTGATACTTCGAAAACTCTTCCAGGACAACAATGTGCAATCATCCGGACCCAACACTAGGCGGCGATTTATGCACAGATATGAATGTCAGCAGCCCTACATTCCAAGAACAGATGCATACTGGTAAGTAGCATATTCGTTCCAATTCAAGGTACTGCCATTCGGCTTGAAATCAGCGCCAAGGGTGTTAACGAAATGCCTGGCTCTAGTGGCGGCTGTGTTGAGGAAACAAAAACATCAAATATTTCCTTACCTCGACGACTGGTTAGACAAGGCACCATCAAAGGTACAGGCCAGAGCGTCAACACAGGCCTGCATAGACTTATTCGCCAAACTAGGATTGACACTCCAGGAGGGAAAATCAAACCTCCGCCCTGTGATCACATTTCTGGGGGCAAAATTGGACACAGAATGCAACAAGGCGTTTCCCTCCGAGGAAAGGCAGCTAATGATTGTGTCCCTCTTCCGAGACTTTGTAGAAAAAAAAGTCTTTTGGTCCGCAGGTACAAATCCTTACTGGGCACGATGTCATCTAGTATTCCCCTGGTACCTTGCTGCAGGCTAAGGATGAGACCATGGCAAGAGCAGATCGATCTCCAATGGTGACAAGTGGAGGGATCCTTCGACGATACAATAGGGGTGACACCAGTGATGGTACAGGCAGCAAAATGGTGGACGCAAGAAGCAAATATGTCAAGGACTGACATTTCTGGCAAGAACGGCTCCTCTAGTGGTTACGACGAATGCGTCGTTAGATGGATGGGGAGCTTTCCTTCAGGACCTTCAAGTCAGCGGTCGTTGGAAGACGCAGGAGCAGCAATTACACATAAATCTGATGGAGCTCAGAGCGATCCGATTGGCATTGCTGGCTTTTCTGCCAAGGATAAGAGTTTCGCCGGTGTTGATAAGAGCAGACAACACTACGGCGATGCATTATGTGAACAAGCAAGGGGGAACAAGATCTCTCTCCCTTTCTCGGGAGGCCCAGGAGATATGGGAATGGGTTCTTCAGCAAGGAATATCATTGGCAGCAGAACACCTCCCGGGGGATCAAGGCGGATACTCTCAGCAGGCTCAAATCATCCTGCCACGAATGGGAGCTAGACCAGGGGATCCTGGACAGCGTCTTTCAAAGATGGGGAACGCCGATAGTGAACCTCTTCACTACAAAGGAAAACAGAAAATGGCAGTACTTCGCAAGCTGGCTTCCTCAGAGGGCATGGTCCGGCATCTTTGCCTACGGTTTTCCTTCAATTCCTCTTCTCCCCCGCATACTGGTGAAGATCAAGAAAGAGCCGTGCAGACTGATCCTAGTAGCCCCGTGATGGCCCAGACAACACTGGTTCACGGAACTGCTGCTACTGTCGGAGGACCGTCCATTTCGGTTGCGTCCAATTCCATCGCTTCTAACAATGTCCAAGGGGCAGGTGCTCCATCCGGACCCGCAATCCTTGCGATTAGCAGCCTTTCTCCTGAACACTGTGAATTTAGCCATCTGAACATCTCACATGAGTGTAGAGAGATCCTGTCCAAGGCCAGAGCGGAAAGTACCAACAAAACCTACAGGATGAAATGGAAGAGGTTTTGTCTGTGGTGTAAGAGGCATAATGTGCACCCTCTTACTGCTGCACCTCATCAAATTATTCCTTACATTCTGCTATTGGCAAAGTCAGGATTAGCACACGCCTCCATCAAGGTGCATTTGGCTGCGTTATCCCACTACAGGAGATCATCGTCCGGCCCATCCTTATGGTCATCAAGGATTATCAAACAGTTTATGAAGGGAATATTCAGGATCTTTCCTCCAGGGAAGCCTCCACAACCATTATGGAATCTGAATATTGTACTCTCTCAATTGATGAAGCCACCAGTTGAACCGATACACAGGGCAGACCTGAAGTTCTTGTCCTGGAAAGTGGCCCTTCTCATTGCATTGACTTCGGCGAGAAGAGTAGGGGAACTTCAAGCGCTCATGATTCAGGAGCCTTGCTTACAATTTCAAGAAGATAGAATGATACTCAGGACAAACCCGAAGTTCTTTCTGAAGGTGCCAACTGACTTTCATTTGAACGGACCGTTAGTATTGAAACATTTCTTTCCCTGTCAGTCAACAGCAGCGGAACGAGTATTACACTCGCTGAACGTTCAAAGATGTATGAAATTTTACCTGAAAGAAACAAAGGCGTTTCGGAAGTCTTCTCAGTTGTTCGTCGCTTTCAGCGCACCAAGGAAAGGTTTTCCGCTGTCTAAGAGGGAAATTGCCAGATGGAGTTCCAGTGCGATTGTCTACTGTCATCAAGCTGCTGGAAAGCCGTTGAATGCACAAGTTCGTACCCATTCCACGAGGGCGGTGGCCACATCCACTGCGCTCTTTGGAGGAGTGCCAATCCAGGATATTTGCAGAGCAGCGACCTGGGCATCTACTCACACCTTCACTAGGCACAACTGCTTGGAGGCAGCTGCAGAATCGGATGCAGCGGTGGGAGAGGCGGTACTGCGAAATATCATCCAGTAACGATGAGCCTTTTTTACACCCCTCCATCCATACTTTCTCTTGTTTACAAAGTCACATTTTATATAAGTATTTATATATACGTATATGAGATTATGCTTACTTTTCAAGTGGTATGACATTATTATGAAATGTATCAGAGAAATGTGCCTTGTTTTTTCACTGCTCGCTATTCTGATTCAGGCTTGTGAATCTATGAAAGTTCCAATACTGGAGTAAGAAAACAAGTTACTTACCTGTAACTTTAGTTCTCGAGTATTGGAATCTTTCATAGATTCACATGCACCCACCCTCCTCCTCTGAGAGTCTCACCTCGGATTTAGCACATGAAGTGTGTTATATGCACAAGTGCTTGAAAAATCTGAGGGGCAGAAGGTTCTCTCAGGAGTGTTCTAGAGGGTGAGGAGCTCTGATTGATTCAGGGAAAAGTTTGGGCCTTTTTTACATAACAAAGGCTATGGGTTGCAAAAGGGAAATGGGCCCAGGCCTCTTTTCAGTTTGCTATACTACTAAGCACTGCTTTTTTATATACTGGAGACTCCCGTTTTGACGACAGGGAATGATTCAGGCATGTGAATCCATGAAAGATTCCAATACGGAGAACTAAAGTTACAGGCAAGTAACTTGTTTTCTTATTGAGCGCATTCAAAATATCCCCGAAAGGATCTCTCGGTGGTATACAAGGAGAAAGATTGTGAGGATATGTATTTAAAAGAGCCATGTCTTCAACAGTTTTTTAAAATTGGTTAGTTCACTGCAGGACCTAACATTTTGTGGAAGCATATTCCAGTGGCTGGCTGCCAGATAGGAGAAGGCTCTGCCACCAATACGTGCCTTCCTTATTTTCTGGGTGCACAGAAAATTAGAGTTGCTGGATCTCAGTTGTCGGGCTGGCTGATACCACCTGAGTTTATTCCTAAGGTAGGCCGGGTCTTTTCCCTGTAGTGATCTGAAAACTACGCAGATCATCTTAAAGATAGCTGTCTTCCTCACCGGGATCCAATGTAACTGATGCAGCAGTGGGGCTGATGGAGTCCTTGCCGGTTTGTTGAGGTCAAGGCGGGCCGCCGTATTTTGCTCTACCTGGAGTCGAGATAAAAGATCTTCCCTTGCTCCCACCAGCAGCGAGTTCCCATAATCCAGCTGACTCACCAAGAGTGACTGGATAAGGGTCTTCCTCGTTTACAAAGGGATCCACGGAAAGACCTTCCTAAGCATTCTCATGGTGCCAAAGCATGCACCTGTGACTGTCTTGACCTGTTCCTCCATGGATAGCTTTTTGTCTATCTTAATGCCCAAATTCTTCGCACAACTCCTGGGTGCGGGGGCATCGCCCAGCTCAGTGGGCCACCACTGTGGGGACCAGATGGTCTCCGCCTTCCCAAACAGCAAGATTTCAGTTTTTGAGGAGTTAAGCTGTAAAGAATTCCTCCTCATCCAGGTAGCGATGCTAGCCATGGAGCTTCTGAACCTTGATTGGGTGGATATAATATCCTCCGCAATCGGGACGATTAGCTGCGTGTCGTACGCGTATGAGATTGTTTGAAAGCCATGGCCCTTGATGATATCGGCCAATGAGTTACATACACATTAAACAGGGTCGGACATCTGACAGTGTAGGTTGGTCTGTTTGCTCCCCTCTCGGCGATCTTCTCCCCCCACTCCTCTGTCCTTTCTGTTGTATGAACTGCAACACTTCCTGAGGTTCAGTGTAAATCCTCGACTTTTCATTGTCTGTGACCCTGAGTCTTGCTGGGTATAGCATAGCATACGGTTTCAGTCTCGCAATTTTTGTTTCGCAATGCCGAACTTCTTCCTCGCCTACTGCACAGATGCGGTGAAGTCTGGGTACAGAGAGATGTCCATCCCTTCATGGGTCAATTTGCCCAGCTTTCTAGCCTTGCGGAGCGCCGCACCCCTGTCCCTATAATTTAGGATTGTGGCAATGATCGGTCACGGATGGGATCCAGTAGGTGGCTTTGGTGCCAGGGATTTGTGAGCTCTCTCAACTATGAAAATTTCTGAGAAAGTGTCTCTTCCCAACATAGAAATAAGTAATTGCTCAACGTAGCGTTCCATCGGTCCGGTGTTTGTTGTTTCCTAAACTTCCGTTAGTTGTATGTTGTTTCTCCGGGACCTCGCTTCCAAGTCCTCAGCCTTCGCCGTCATTGCCACGAGTTGTTTCTCCATCCTTGTTTGTTTTGCATCCATCTGTACTTGTCCATCTTTAGCTTCGGATAACCTGTGCTCTGCCATATCTTTGCGTTCTGTGTGTTTGTCCATGCGTTCAGACATTCTATTGACTCTGTACGTCAAAGAATCTATTTTCCCATCAATGTTTGTTAGTGCGGCTTGGATCGTGGTAAACATAGTTTGTATATCATCATTCGACACTCCGCCTGTCACCCCTTCCGCTGTTCGAGCCGTCATCTGCTCTTCAGGGCTGCGAGCCTTCTGTTTCTTTGCCTGTTCAAAGTTTATTTTGGGCTGAGTGCAGTCCGTTTAGCCATGTTGGCGTTGGCAGTTATGGTCTTGTTCGTAGTTCCCAGTTCGCAGTAGCGTCCAAGTGTGCAGTTTCAGATAGATCACCCAGCAGTTCCACAGATGTAGTATTGCTGATCCGTTGTCGTGTGTGTACCTCGGAGTGTATGCAGTTTCCTATCTCTGGGGCCGCTCTGCGAACCTGTGACTCACTGATACAATACTGGCTCTTCAATCGTAGGGCTATGTAGGCATGTTTCCTTTGTGCCCATGCTTGTTATTTCTAATTTCACTAGTTGCGCTTATGCCCGGTGTCCTGCAGCGCTCGCTTCCCTGAACCCGGAACAGCCGATTTACAGTCCTACCCTCACAGTCAACTCAAGGCGATGTGGGTTCTCTCTGGGCCTCCTCCGGTGCCCCGTAGCGCAGGCACTGCCAGCAGTGTGAAACAAGAGTGGGGGGCCACTCAATGTGCAAAGGACTCCGCAGCCTCAAAGTTTTGTTCACAGGTAAAGGTTTGACTGTAGCATTGAAGTCTGTGTTCCCTTTCTTCCTTCTGTCACCTTACCTGTTCCCCACTCATTATGTAGCGGTTCCCACGTGGCCAGGCCTCAGGCCCCTTGTCTGCCTAGGCCTGTGTCTTATTGCGCATTTACGTCACACTTAACGCCTGTGAAATGGCTTCAAACATCGCAGTATGCTGTTTGCCAGTGGTATTTCCAAGCTACATAAGATGTGCATCGTCCCCTGTTCCAAGCGCTGTTTTGCCCCTCTTTTTGCCATATTGTGGCCCCTGCTTATGTTTTTTGTCGCTCTTCTGGTTAGGAGGAAGGCACGCATCCCCTTCAGTAGGCGTCACTGTCAGCCGGCAATGGCTGCCCCAGGAGCTAGCCCTGCGTTTGTTCTGTTGGTTCCCGTAGCGCCTCCTCTGTACAACCAGGGCTCTGTTGGTTCACCGCTTGTGCCCCCCACCCCCTCACTCACTGCCTCGGCAGCCCTGGTTCGTGCTCTCAGCAGTTTCGCTGACCCCGCAGACCTCCAGGGCTGACATCGGACATGCAGCGGACTCAGCCTCTCGTCGTGGCCGCGTACGTGCTTTGCGTTGCGGCTGGGAACAACTATGGCCGGCCACGGCCTCCGTTTCACTTTCGCCGCTCAGGCCTCAGTGCGTCGATCGTCTTTTTTGTGTGTTCACAGGTATTTCTTAACTTTTTCAGCACTCTGGTGCTCGCATCTTCTTCGCACTCCGTTTCAGTCCAGCTTTAGCCGTGTTTCATCTGTTGTTGGAAGGATTTTGTTGAATTAATCGGGCGTCCACGAGCAGCTCACTTAGTTAGCGGCCATCTCTTTCCGTGGCTAGCTCCCCCCTCAATCAAGTTGTATCTCTAATGTTCCTGAATGGGTTTCGCTGCAGGCTCTAGATCTTCACAATTAAGTCAACCTGTGGCTTTGTTTCCCTTTGGGTTTAGACTGTTTACGAACAGTTGCTGGATAAGGAGTCTGAATCCAGGTGCGGGGGAGTATGTGGTTTTACATGGAACACCTAATCTGACCACGTAAACATTTTTTGGGAGGTTTCAAAAAAGAGTGAGCGCAATTGGTATGTCACCCTCAGTTGAGCCTGGAAAACAAGGCGCAGGAGATCTTGAGGTTACGCAGACGGGCGTTTGCCTTCATGAAAGATTGTCGGTGTTGCTGGACTAATTTTGTGTAATCTGGAAATATCAGTATTCGTTGAGAGGCAAATGAGAGATTCTTTCCATCTGGCCTACCTTAGGATGGTGTCTCATGAAAATTCAGGATCTTGGCAATGATAGACCTCGGCCTGGCGCCGGGAGGAGTTTTATTTTTTTATTTTTAGTAGTGCCCGATGTGCCCAAACTATAATGCTTCATTGGGACAGAGAATCAATCAATTCTTTTATAAGATCCATTTAAAATGCAGATCATAGAAAGTGGAAATGCAAAAAGGAAACCGTAATAAACATGTTAGACCCAAGTTCATTTTCATTGAAGACCCCTTGTGTAACTGACAGGGAATCATTTAGGAGCCAATCCATTAGCCATGTAGTAAGGAATTTCTCCCCATAGTCTCCCTCACAGCCCTCTGGATAGACCACAAATGGAAGATTGTGCCTGCGAGCCTATCCCTCCACATCCTCCACTCGCGTTGCAAGGCTTCTCCTTAGGGTCTCTAGGGTGTTAACCTTCTTCTGGAAAGTAGTGACTGTGTCCTCAACACCCGAGATCCTCGCTTTGGTTTCCAAGATTCTATCAACTGCGTTGATCTTGGCATATAAGCATTATGTCGAAGCCTAAAGGGTCTATTTTGGCATCGAGCATGTCTCTAGATTGTGTATTCGCTGCCATGAATGCAGCGTTATCTGGCATACCAATAGCCGAGCCTCCCGGAACTGCCATCTGGGCACCCGCTCCTGTTAACCGGTCCACTGTGCTCTGTTTAGAGGTAGCCCCTAGTGGTTTATTGCGTGTCATTGTAGGCTAGATTTGGGGTAAGTCAGCTGCTGGACTGTGGTAGGCAAGAGGGCCCCCAGGCCCAGGTGGGATTCTGCTGTGATGTGGTATCGCGTCCCGATTAAAGGAGGGCAAGGCACACTGATGTGTGGGTGCAGCAGCGGGAAGACCAGAGGAAGCAAGCAGCAGGATCCATGTCTCTCTGTGTAGAGTGAAGGCTGGGGGGGAGCCCCTACGCCCGCAAGCTGCACCGGGACCTAGCCCTACCGCGAGTGGGAGCGCCCGCACCCCCTAGTGGATACCCCATTTAACTATATGGGCCTGGTATAGTGAAAAAAGGGGGACCCCCTCTAAGAGTTGCTTTCAGGTCAGGGAGTAGAGGGGAAAGGAAATAACAGGACAACTGGAAAATGCCCCTCTTGACCTATAGGTACTTTTGTCATAGGAATTATATCTCAAACACAGGGCATACACCAACAATGTCTACACAAAATGTACATTTTTTCTCATTTTATTTCATTCATCAGTAAAAAAGTCTTTTTTTCTTTTCATCATCATTTAACAAATATAACACTTATAAAAATATATACATTCCTCACGGAGGCTTTGGAGAAATGTTGTTCACCACAATGAAACTATGCAAATATGTCTTTAGTTGTACAAATTCATATGAACAATAAATCAATTAATTGTGCACAATTCAGGTAAAGAGCCGCACACACACAAACACATACATTCTTCCTAAACATCCATTCCATCACAAAAACAACAAAAAATATATCCTATAGCATTGAGTCTGATGTTCAATTGGTAACCAAAATCATTAGATTTAGAAAAAGGGAGATGGTCGACGCGTTTCGGTGGAAAGAACAGGAGTACGGACCACCTTCTTCAGGACCAGTCAGATACAGTGCGGTATAGGAACTCTAAACCTGGAGTGCGCATCTGAAACAATATGCACAAGAATAATAATTTACAATTATGCCCTGTGAAGCTTAGTACGATCTCGTTAACATTTGAGACAACAGCGTGGACCTACACACACATTAAAAATTCTCACAACTTAACACCACCAAGTGAACCTTATATGGGCCTGGACCTGGCTTTGGCCGTTCGCCCCCAACAGATCGCTGCCACAGACTCTTCAACCGCCTCGGCCCGGATCCAGGCCATGCTGCTCCCCGCCTCCCCCACAGGCATGACCTGGGCCCACTGCCAACTTCTTGTCTGCCTCACAGCTCACCCTTGGGCCGCATTAGGACCCTGCGCTGTCCAGTACAGGATGTGTCTTCATTTAGTCCCACATTGGGTTCCACTCCGAGGCCTGCTGCTGCCCCCAAGCTGCACAGGCCCCGACAGGAGCGCGGTAGGTCCTGCAGTCTGATACGCCTGCCGAAAGTCAGGAAAGTTCTGTCTCTGGTCGGCTACAGGCCCTGATAGGTCTCGGCCTCTGGCCCTAATTCTGCTCGGTCCTCCCTAATATGGCCTGGCAGCATGCCCGTCTTGGGTGTCCAGCAGAACTCCTAGTAGCCAGAACTTGCAATCTGCCACTCACTAGCTTTCCTCAGGCGGCACACACCTCTGCAGCTCCAGTCAGTAACGGAGTGCCCTCTCACTCCCCTGCTCCAATTACAGTCGCTCACAGCTTCGAGGTCAGGGGCGGTTCCTCCGTTAGGGCAATGGAGCTGCGCCCCGCCTGCTGCGAGCAGCGTGCAGCAGTAAATCAAAGTAAATGATAAAATGGTCTTATTAACATTTTATTATGATGTTTGGGCCGCCCGCAAGTGTGAGGGTGGGGCCGGGTGATTCTCTGATTGATTGGCTTAGCAGGGATGACATCCTAAAGGGCGAGCGCGCATGTCGGGTTGGCTGGCTGTCTTGCGACAGCGAACCCGACACGCACACTTCTGCCAGCATCTATCCAGCAGCTGTGTCAAGCAGCCAGGGCATTACACAGGCCCCAAGTCTCAAAAGGAGTGCTGAGTCAACCCGATCTGCCCTATCCTGACACTTCTCTCATCACGAGAGAAGCATCAGGATTAGTTTGGTTCAAGTTGACGTGAACCAGAAGTTTCTGACCTCGGCCAGATAGCAGAGTATCTTCGAAGATAGAACCGCCGTTGCTTAAAACATCAATGCATTTTAACAGAACCAGATGCCCACGACAAGCCCTGCAGGATCATCCATCAAACGAACAGCAGGTGAAAGTTTTCCTAATATCGCCGCACTTTAACTTGCTTTCAATTAGTTTCACTGTAACGTGAGCGCGATATAACAGCAACTGCTTCTGGGTTCAATGAGGTGTCTTGTGCATGTATACAGGAGTGATGAATCTCCCCGTGACTCTGTAAATCAAATTTATGGCAGATTGTTCCATTCCCAGGTCCTGCCGACATTACATATCATGGGCATGACGCATGAGCCGCAAATAATCGATTTCTCGAATCCTTTGTGTGTGTTGTGCTAACACACCACTCCATGCTCGGTTCGCCAGCCGGGCACTAGCAAAGGGCATCAGGCACTCTCAGTGCGTTCCATACAGCTGGCTTTTTCACGTGGCGCTGCTGGGTACTTGCATTGTGCCTGTCCATGCACGACACACTTCCTTAGCTGAGAGACTGTGACCTAATGACCAGAGCTACCAACTTTAAAGCTGGGGAGTTGGGTTCCAGTCTTGGCATTGGCATCTTGCGATTCTGGGCAAATCTTTTGATCTCCCGTGCCTACAATAAAATGAACGTATCCTTGGCCCAACAATTTTTAAACCTTAAAAAGTTGAAAATTAATCAGGTGAGGCTGCACAAATGTTCCCTGAATGGGCAGGCAGACGATCTCAATCACAATTTCCAGGACAATCACAACTGGTTTCTCAACATGGACGTCTTGCAATGAATCTTTCAGGAATGGGGATATCCTTACGTAGCCCTATTCGCAAAGATGAACAACAGAAAATGCCACACCTACACGTCCAGGTTCTCCCAACCAGAGTGGCAGGAGAATGTGCTGTTGATAAATTGGTCAGAGAAATGTCTCTACACTTTTCTGCCAACACCTCTCATTTCAGCTGTGACTCATGTTATACCAGTCTTATACCAGGATGATTCTCATCCCTCCCAGAGTAGCCTCGCCAATGGTAGTTCAGACTTTCTAATTCTTTCTACGAGGCCCCACAAGAGGCTTCTATGTCAACAGGATCTCCGGTTCAAGTTCGGAGGACAGATACTCCATCCCAGTTTATCATCCCTGAACTTGGCAGCATGGCTCCCGAATTCCTCCAAAACGGGCATTAAGGACTTCCTAAGAAGTGTAGGACATTTTTAATGTATCCAGGAAACCCTCCACTAGACGTTCATATGCCTTCAAATGAAAGATATTTTATTTGTGGTGTACTCAAATGGTCACAACCCAATTTCATGTGTGGTAAATATTAAATTACCTATGCGGAATTTATGCGGTAAAACTTAATAAGAATAACTCAGTCAAAAATAAGAGTCAGAATCCGTGGTATTTGAGGTTTTAAAAGGGGTTTTATTCCTTAAAAAGGAATTGGTTTAAACCAGGCAATCATGTTCCATCACCACGAAGGTTCAGGAAGGGATAGACAATACTTTATTGACAGGTTATCATATATATAGGCAATGCATTTCAATAAAGACATATACAGGAGGCGTAACAGCTGAGAGAAACGAGATAAAGTCATATGTACGTAACAGAAGGCGTGCATGAAGGCGTACACGGAGGTGTGTGCTAGACAACGTCACATGAAACGTATTACAAGTGGGTGGATCCATAAGTGAATCCTGCAGTGTCAGCAGAAATATGTGGCAGAGATGCGCGCGCAGCAGCATGACGTGTGATTGACGTGGAACTGGAGGGTGAAGGGGACTTGACATTTAGCCCTACATGAGGAGACAGAAGTCTGGGGTGTCAGAACAACCTAATCCCAAATCATATCTAGTATCTTGTGTTTGAGAAATTGTAGTATCTGGAAGGAAAGGTCTCTCGGGCAGAGGCTATTCTATACTGACTGCTAGTGCGTGCGCGCCTACGTGTCTACATGAGATGTGAGGGGCCATGGGCCTACCATGGTAACGGAAGCTATGAATTACTTGCATGGAGACAGTGAGGCCGGGCCCTTTACTCTGCAACTGGGAAGGATGTTTTCGTAAACTACTAGACAGGAATGTATTTTTCGAGGAGCGGAGCAGATAACTTGAAGGTTGAATACAGTCTTGGCAGGAAAGGCAGACCGAGCCTGGCACAGCTCGCCGCGCAGGGAGTAAGTCAAGGGTCAGGAAGCAGCAGGCTGCGGCTTTCAGAGACAGAAGGCAGGAAGAGGCTCGATGGCAGAAATCAGGGCCTAACTTGCCAGAGCTAGAAATCGTGAAAGTGCACCACATAAAGACGTTGGCAAGGTACACTTAGGAACGGAATATCCGACCCATTCATGGTGGATCTGAAAGAGGACATGTTAACGTTGGACGCAAATGTATTTGCGTCTTCATAGCTGGAAGTGGAGGGAACATACATGTACTTAAAGCACGTACATGGAGCCGGTGGGGTCTACGATAGGGGACACAACTGACCATAAAATTTATATTACCTCATTCCCTCCTTGTCCCCTACGGACCCTTCATGATATATCAATCCTCATTAATCTATCAATCTGTTCATGTAACATCATTTGCTCTTCTTTCTTCTTATGGCGTTTTGAATGAGGACTTGAATGAGGAATACATGATGTGGCGCACAGGCCGCAAATCGCTGGGCCACATTGTAGACATAGACAGCAACTGAATACTATGAGAAGGCCAATACCTAGGAAGGATAGGATTTTCCATCCCCAGGCTGACAACGTGGTCCAGAACCAACCGGACCAAGTCCAGGTGCCTGGATTCTGGTGTATCAGACTTGCAATCTTGTGAAGACGAGTGATGGCTCTATATACTGATGGCGCGTTTTCTGGAATGAAAACACAGCAGCTCGACCCGATGACCTTACAGGCTCCGCCCCTATCGGCCAGGATGACGTCAAGGACGAGACGATTTTGAAGAACAACAATCCGCATAGCAGACTGCTCCTCTGTTAAGTTACCTAGGGCGGAGGTAGTTTCATTCACTACTGCTTCGAGGGTTCTGGTTAATTTTCGTATCAGTTTACTATTAAAGACAGCACCTAAGTAGGGAAAGAAACCTTTATTGAAGTCTGTATATTGTTCCCATGCCGTTTCAGTATAGTCGACAATCGGGAGATCTCTCTGTGGTCTATTGTGTACTAGATGGGTGTTTCTATGATAATCAGGAGGGGCTAGGAAAACAGGTGGCAGAAGGAATGCAATGTAACAGGTGCCATCCCAATCTAGAGGTAAACGTATATATGCGGTATGACCACAAACTAAGTAGGAATGACGTGAAGCTTTAACGCAGACTTGCCCTTATTACTAAATTCAATTACAGTAGTACATTTACTATGACCCAAGTGTACTGAACCATTCTTTCTGACACATAATTCACCTTTGACTGGTAGTACGGACATAGCAGGCAAGATTGGTTCGGATTCGGATTCAACATTCAGAATCATGAAGTTAAGCGTAAAATTACCTAAACCATATACTTCATTTTCTAGATCAGTTCCTGTTCTTTTCGGTAGACCCTCCTTGTCAGGAAAACATACTTTATGCAGAACTGTGTTCAGATTTCCCCATATCCAGTTGCCCTGGTAAACTACAGAATCGGAATATAGAGAGTTTATTAAACTAAACCATGCCCCACAGGAACCATTGTGTGTAAACGGGTACGGGAAGAGGGGCAGAACTCCCTTGTATTTCTGATAGGGAGGGAGTCGGCCACATATCCAACAATTGGTAGCATTGCTGGTCTGATGGGAATGATGTAACATACTAATGAATGTGTTGTTGCGCAGCGCAAGTCGGTAAGACAGTTCATGCGGGGGCAGTTCACTGAAAGAATGCTCGGCAGTGACATTGAAGGGAGCATGTGCACGCTTGAAAATAGGGTAGTAGATGTGTAACAATATACTCGCAGCAATAATCAGAAGACTTAGAAAAAACATAACCAATAGTGTCACAATACAGTGGCTGCGAAGAGATTTACAATATTCACGTTTCTTGAGCTGTTTCTGTCTATCTCTCTCTCTATTGGGGTCTAGGGGATACATGTCAGAAAACTCGTTCAACCGATTCACCTAGGGGAGGACTTAAACAATTAAACTGTCTGACTTGCTAGACCTCAATTTCAGTCTGTAATTCTGGGAAGAAGTGTTCTCGACCAGGGGGAGTTTCGAGTCAGTCTGTGGAGGAGGGCCGGGCGGCTGAGAGTGCAGATCTGGAAGCAGTCCATGAAATTTTTTAATATGACTTGAGTGAAGCCAGCCCTTGCAGCCCTCGACTTTCACTGCTGTCCTTGTGGTCAGAAGAACTAATTTCGGCGTCTGCCAACGGGGCTCCAGCGGATTTCTTCGGTCGAAGTTCCTTACGAACACATAATCCCCAGGAACCACTTCATGGGGCTTCACCTCGGTGTTGTCGGGAAAGGCTGCAGCTACCTGTGAACGACAAGATTGTAGTGCAGACATCAAGGAGGCAAGGTAATCGGTCAGCATAATACAGTCAACATCAGTTATTTTTCTGGGCAAAGGCGTCCCCCACATATTCGGTGGCCTACCAAAGACCACCTCATACGGGGATAGCCCTGTTCTAGAGTGTGCAACCATCCTTATATAAAAGAGTGCAACTGGCAAAGCTACTATCCAGTCGACTCCTTTCTCTCTACAGATCTTAGCAAGGCGAATTTTCAGAGTCTGATTATGGCGTTCCACGAGGCCTGCTGCCTCGGGATGTCGGACGCAATGGAATTTCCACTGGTAGCCGAGCAGGAGAGATACTTGCTTCATTAGCTCGGACGAGAATGGCTGACTGTTATCGGAGTATACGACGCGGGGCAAACCATATCTGGGGAAGAATTCACGAACCAGCTGCTTGGCAGTGGTCGGAGCAGTGTAATCTGGGACTGGATATGCTTCCGTCCAACGGGAAAGTGCACATACAACTACGAGGACATATGTGAATCCTCGACAACGTTCCATCTGAATATAATCCATCTGGAGGACTTCAAAAGGGTGATCGGGAGGATGAAATCCACCTTGCTCTACGGGAATGCTTTTACCTGGGTTGAACTGACAACAAATCATGCAAGTACGCACTTTCTGTTTGGCTGCTGCTCGCAAATGTTTATTGAACCAGATGTTTTGAATACTATCTAACATGGCTTTTTCTCCTAGATGTGCTGGACTATGTACTGTGTTAATGATTACTTGGACCATAGAGTCAGGGAGAAACCATGTAGATTTTCCCTTCGTCATCCACCCTTGATCTGTCTGGGTCCCTCCTAGTTCAGTCCATTTCTTGATTTCATCTGGTGTAGCATGTGTCTGTATGTCAATTACATCTAGGGCGGGATCCCTAACTGTCATGCAATGTGTCGGTGTCTGGACTATTGTCTTTGTCAAGTCAGTTGCGTGAGTCTGAGCTGTATACTTGGCTGTTCGGTCCGCCAGGTCGTTACCCTGGGAAATGATATCAGTGACTTTCGTATGTGCCTTGCACTTCATGATGGATATTGCTGTAGGCAGATGTATTGCATCTAACAGAGTTTGAATAAGGGGACCGTGCTGAATTCTGGCACCGTGAGAAGTCAGATAACCTCTCTCTCGCCACAGGACACCGAAGTCGTGTATGACTCCGAATGCATAACGTGAATCTGTGTATATGTTAACTCTCTTGTTTGTAGCTTGAATACAGGCTTGAGTCAGAGCGATGAGCTCTGCTGCTTGAGCTGACAGGGTATCAATACAACTTGTTTCTATGACTTCAGTTTCTGTCGTGACTGCATAGGCGGCCACTAATTCTCCTGTACTTGTTCTCATGCATGAACCATCCACATAAAGTGTCAGGTCTGGATCCGGTAATGGAGTGTCTGTCAAGTCTTGTCTGGGTTTCGTCGTAATAGTAATGACTTCGATACAATCATGTACCAATGGATCTGTCCCACTTAATGGCAAAAGTGTAGCAGGGTTTAATGTATTGCAACGTCTGATTTCTATGTGTGGCTGAAACAATGTCAATTCATAACCTGTCAGTCTAGCTATAGTCAAGTGCTGGGTCTGTGTTCGGTTTAAAAGAACTTCCACGGAGTGTGGAACATGTACTGTCAACTGATGTCCTAACACTATGGAATCACTCTGTCTAATTGCTAGAGCTGTTGCTGCTACTGATTTCAAGCACGCAGGCAAAGCCTGGGCTACTGGGTCTAGTGTGCTAGAAAAATAAGCACACGGTTTGTGTGATCCCGCTTGTTCTTGCGTCAGCACTGACAATGCAGTACCTTCGCGTTCTGTGACAAAGTGTAAAAGGCTTGCTGTAACATGGTGTCGCTAAAACTGGTGCTTGACATAAGGCTTTCTTTAAGTCATCAAAAGCTTGTGTATGTTCCTGAGTCCAAGGGAGGGCAGTCGAAGACGCTGCCTCCTGGGTTGTCAATTGAATGAGTGGTTTTGCTAGAAATGCGTATTGGGGAATCCATTGTCTGCAGTAAGAAGTGAGGCCTATGAAGGCCCGTACCTCCTTTTGTGTTTTCGGTGGTGACATGTTTACAATTAACTGAATGCGGTCAGGTGTGAGCTGTCTCCCCCCTTTGGACAGCAAGTGGCCTAGGTAAACAACTTGCTGAACACAGAATTGTAGCTTCGAAGGGGACACCTTGTGTCCCTTGTCAGCCAGGAACTGCAAAACCGTCAGTGACGCTTGCTCACATTCAGGTTCGCTGCGGGCGGTGATCAGCAGATCATCGACGCACTGTAACAGGGCAGTGTTATCAGGCATGTGTATACTGTCTAGTTGTCTTTTCAGTGCTTGACTATAGATGCTGGGGCTTTCTGTGAATCCTTGAGGTGCGCGTGCAAATTTGAAGCTTCGTCCATTTAAATAGAATCCGAAAAGGTATTGGCTTTCCGGGTCAATGGGGACACTAAAGAAAGCGTTCTTCAGGTCAATTACAGTAAAGAACGTTGCTTCGGAATCAATGGCAGTCAATAAAGACGAGATATCTGGGACCACGGGGTATTGTGGTACAATGCATTTATTCAATTCGCGCAAATCGATAACCAATCGATAAACAGGAGGTGCATTTGGATCAGTACGTTTAAGAATTGGAATGATGGGAGAATTACAGACATTGGAGTCGGTTTCTACAACCACTCCTTGTGCAATGAGCTCATCAATGATTTTCAGTAAAGCCGCTACATCATCTGGAGGTAACTTGTATTGTCGAATTCGTGGCAAGACTACTCCTGGTCTGAGTGTGACTCGATATGGTGTAATGTGCATACAACCTACATCAGTGGGACCTTGTGCCCATAAATGTGCAGGAACATTCTGTAGTCTGGGATCAATATCTCTCAACACATAGTGACCTTTAAAGTCACGGAGAAACAGTCTTACTCCTTCCGGAGAACAGCAGATAACAGCTCCTAGAGCTTTCAATGTCTTTATACCTAACAAGTTTTCTGGACATGATTTCGTTAGTAATAAATCTGTAGTACGTGTCAATGGACCAACTGCAAGAGGAAGTGGTTGCGATACTTCATTAATAATAGGCTTTCCTGAAAATCCAAGGGAAACATTCTGTGAGCCTGAGAGGGGTGCCCCTGGAACCTCATCGTGACTGATAGTTGTCCTGCTTGCCCCTGTATCAATTAAAAACTTTCTGTCTTTCCCTAATACTTGACTGTGTACATAAGGACCTTCTTGATCTACAGGAACCTCAATAAGAGGCAAGCCAACTTCCCTCTCTAGGCTGTTTCATGTGTATCGCTGATAGTCAGGATAATCATTTTGTGCATACTGGTACATCTGCTGTGTCGTGTTTTGTGTTGCGGCAATAGGTTGTGGCTGTGAGACTGCTATGGTCTGTACTGTCTGTTGAGATGCTTGCATAGGCTGGATATTCTGTGGTACTTGTTGTTGGACCTGGTCCTGTCTAGGAGGACGCGGTCTCTCTTTAGTTTTACCTGTAGAGATATTGTGTTTCAAAACTGCGCAATCGTTTATATAGTGACCTGGTTGTTTACAATAGTTGCATATCCCTTTAACAGGAGCTGTTGAATTATGGGACTGTCTGACCCTTTTTCTGAGCTTCAGCTGGAACTGACTGAGCAACTAACATTTTCATTTTCGTGTCCTTCATACGTCTTTGTTCGTGTTCTTGTTCCTCTCTAATTCTGTTCTGGTGGTACTGCAGCATTTGTAACATTTGTGAAGGCGTATTAGCTTGCCATGTGCTCTCGACTTTCAGAACACGGTTCTTAACTTGGGGCAGGGAATTTTCGACCAATTTAGATACAAAAAGGTGTGGATATGACTCGCTACTTGGTTTCAAGCCACTATTAATAACAAAACATTTCTCAAAATGGGAATAAAAATCACTAGTGTCTTCATCGTGTTTCTGTTTGCAGGCTGATATTGCATCCCAGTCTTCCTTTGTCGTTGCTAACAGACGTGGCAATACTTGTACTAACAATCCTGGTAATGCTTTAGTTTTGTCCCCGAGCCCTAGGCCTGGGGTTCTAGTATTTTCTTCGTTCTCTAATGCAGCCCAATCAATCTTTGCCTCTCCCACCTCCCATTCTTTTTCCTTGAGTTTCTCGTAAATACCGGCAGGCAATAATACTTTTAATATTTTCATGATATCGGAATAGGTGTAATCACCCATGAGTAACATGTCTTTTATTTCGCGGTGAAAACCGGCTGGATCTTTGTCATGGCTGGGCACTAATTTCTTCATTTCTAATAGTTCCATCTTTGTTATGGGCGTGTACACAAACACGCGTCTAAAGGTATTATCATCATTCTTGACTGGGTGTACTTCTCGCAAGGGATTCTGTCTGTCTATATAATACATTTTTCTGTCTACGGGTGGAGCTGGATCAAACTGCGGACACAGGAAGGCACTATATCTGTGCCGGTGTTCTAGAATTATTTTAATTAAGTCGGTACCTAGACCTCTCCATCTATTCATGAGTAACTCTATTAATATATCAGGTAGGGGACCTGGATCAGAATGTTGGTTTTTATACAATATAAGGAGATGCTGAATCATGTATATTCCGGCTAATTTCTGTTCATCAGGAGAAAGATTTAAAAAGGTTTGTGCTAATGCATCCTCATTATATTTATCAGGACTGTCAGCCCATTGTACTGCTGACCTGGCTAATTCTTGTTCATCCATGGAATTGAGTACATGGTACCCCAATCGTTCCTGAAGTATTTTATCGGTAGCCTGAAATAAGTGTTCAGGCGTCTTCGGATTTGACATGGCCGCTTGAAAAAGTCTCTTACTTTCTGGGCGTACCGGACGCATTGAATTATTAAAGGGCCTTCCCTTACCTACATAGGCTATCATTTCTCTAGCGGGTAATTGTAATTGTCCTGTTGTCGTTTCTTGTTGTTCCTCCTCCGAGGATTCAGTCTTATCTGCCTCCAGCTCTCTTTCGGGCCGTGGTCTTTCATGTATTTGTTCTACTGCTTTACGGATCCTTCGGCACATATTTTCTATACTATTCTGTTTATCATGTTTTCCGTCCGCTATATTCTGACCCCATTTATTAAGTGCTTTCATTTCTTCCTGGTCTACACCAGGCCTGTCTTGGTTTCTTATCAAGCAGTTTATGAAAAAACGTAGTATCATTTTCTGGGTGTCAACTTTCTGGTATGCTATGGCATCGCCAATACTTTCAGGACCTTCCCCCGTCTGAACAAAGTGATATATTTTGTCTAGATGATCAATCATTCCTGGTAATATCATTAAATAGTTTGCAACTCGTCGTAGACGTACTGATGATAGCATCATTCTGTCATCTTTACCGGGTACTGGATCATATCTACAGTCTGTAAGAGGCTCATTAAGTATGTCGTAACCCGCTGTTTGGGGTGTACGCTGGTGTGCTAAGTCCTTATAAGTCAATTGATGTGCTGGTGGTGGCGTTTGAAAACCTCCTATGGCACCTCCTGAGGTGCCAGGTCCGAATGGATTTGTTGGGTGAATGGTGGGGAGAATAGGTGCAGGAAGAAGCGGAGGAAGAAGCGGAAGAGGTGGAGCGGGAGGAGGAGTATGTCGTTGCAGAGGTGGCGGTGGATTACCTCGGGGTGGAGTGCCGTCAGCAGGTGGTGTGTGTGGAGGTGGAGCATTAACATATTCGGGGGCTACATCGTCTAAATAGGAAGAAAGGAAAATGTCCTTTGCGGTCTTGTGGTGTAATTTTGTCGGGAGTAATGGAGGTGGCAGGTCTTTTGGTACTTCAGGGGTGGCCTTAGGTAAACCCTCGGCCAGGAGAGGATACATACCATTCATAAGAGTGTTTCGTTGTCTGTCTACTTGTTCTGTTTTTACTCGTATACCTTCCTCAACTAATACGTTTTCTCAGGCTTTTTCTGACTCCTCTCTACTTTTCTCTTCTTTTCTGAGTGCTTTCTCTGTGCGTCTATGCGATTCTTTACGCCATAATTCAATGGCATCTTTCTGTGACTGTCTGGCTTTCTTTTTCCATAATGCTTCTTCTACTCTCATGATGCAATCGGCATCCCATGTCCCAGCAGCGGGCCATCTCTGATTCTCTGCTAAATCTTTGGTGTAGTCCACCCACAAATTGAGATATAATACGGCATCTAGACCATGCTTATGGTACATAAAGTACCCTGGAGTGTCCCTAGGTGGAATGGGAACAGCCTCCTCTAGTACCCCTTTTCTGGTTTTTATCTGTCTTGGTTTAGAGAATAACGGCATCTTGAATCTTACTACTCGATACTTACTTGGATTTGAACACAATTAATACAATAACCACGATAATGCAGATCGAACAATCATTCATACCACAACATTAAAACATATTTGAAACATTTAAGAACGAACAATAATAATTAGAATAAAACTAACAACCTTCATACTCGATATACTGCTAAACAGTACAGATACACCGCTAAAACAGTGCAGACCGGATATACTGCTAAACAGTACAGATACACCGCTAAAACAGTGCAGACCGGGTCTGTGTACCAAAACCCGTCTTGACCGGCACAAATTAATGCGCTCGTCTAGATGCGTCCCCAGCAACGGTACTCACCGGGAAGCACGGAACGGAAGGCCTCGGAAACTCGACACAGGACTGGACTCGACTGGACTGGACTCGTGACGTAGGTACTTCGGAACTTCGGAACCTGGTGGGCCTCTGAATACCTCGGACTTTGTTCTCTCAGCTAGGCTCTGGTCGGGATCCTCCGCACTCCTCACCGCCTCGTCTGGGTGTCGATCGCAGCCTCAGTCACCTCCGTTGGCCTGAGGGAGATACAGGAAATCCTGCGGGTACGCGTAGTTGTCCGTCCGGCTGTGGCAGGGCACCGGGCCTGCAACGCACCTCCGGCGCGTGGGGTGGGGGAGGGGTCCCTGTTCGGGCGCCAATTATGTGGTAAATATTAAATTACCTATGCGGAATTTATGCGGTAAAACTTAATAAGAATAACTCAGTCAAAAATAAGAGTCAGAATCCGTGGTATTTGAGGTTTTAAAAGGGGTTTTATTCCTTAAAAAGGATTTGGTTTAAACCAGGCAATCATGTTCCATCACCACGAAGGTTCAGGAAGGGATAGACAATACTTTATTGACAGGTTATCATATATATATAGGCAATGCATTTCAATAAAGACATATACAGGAGGCGTAACAGCTGAGAGAAACGAGATAAAGTCATATGTACGTAACAGAAGGCGTGCATGAAGGCGTACACGGAGGTGTGTGCTAGACAACGTCACATGAAACGTATTACAAGTGGGTGGATCCATAAGTGAATCCTGCAGTGTCAGCAGAAATATGTGGCAGAGATGCGCGCGCAGCAGCATGACGTGTGATTGACGTGGAACTGGAGGGTGAAGGGGACTTGACATTTAGCCCTACATGAGGAGACAGAAGTCTGGGGTGTCAGAACAACCTAATCCCAAATCATATCTAGTATCTTGTATTTGAGGAACTGTAGTATCTGGAAGGAAAGGTCTCTCGGGCAGAGGCTATTCTATACTGACTGCTAGTGCGTGCATATGCGCCTACGTGTCTACATGAGATGTGAGGGGCCATGGGCCTACCATGGTAACGGAAGCTATGAATTACTTGCATGGAGACAGTGAGGCCGGGCCCTTTACTCTGCAACTGGGAAGGATGTTTTCGTAAACTACTAGACAGGAATGCATTTTTCGAGGAGCGGAGTAGATAACTTGAAGGTTGAATACAGTCTTGGCAGGAAAGGCAGACCGAGCCTGGCACAGCTCGCCGCTCAGGGAGTAAGTCAAGGGTCAGGAAGCAGCAGGCTGCGGCTTTCAGAGACAGAAGGCAGGAAGAGGCTCGATGGCAGAAATCAGGGCCTAACTTGCCAGAGCTAGAAATCGTGAAAGTGCACCACATAAAGACGTTGGCAAGGTACACTTAGGAACGGAATATCCGACCCATTCATGGTGGATCTGAAAGAGGACATGTTAACGTTGGACGCAAATGTATTTGCGTCTTCATAGCTGGAAGTGGAGGGAACATACATGTACTTAAAGCACGTACATGGAGCCGGTGGGGTCTACGATAGGGGACACAACTGACCATAAAATGTATACTACCTCACATGTCAAGAGAATGACTCCTTCACTTGGCCAAATCATGGCTACAATTCTCTTCCATCAGAGGGCACCTGGCAGCTATTACAGCTTATGGGAAATCTCTCTCCTAAGTATCCTTTTTTCAGATTCCCAGTTGGAAAAGATTTTCTTTAAAGGCTTAAAAATGTGTTTCCCCCAGTCTGGAATCCCTCTCATCCATGGGAACTCAATATTGTCCTTTCCAAATCTATGGGCACTCCGTTTAAACCAATTCATAAAGCCTATTTGCAACATCCCACCGGCAAAGCAGCTTTTTGGTGACTACAACTTCCGCTCGTAGGGTAAGTGAAGTTCAAGGTCTGTTTTCAGAGCTAGCATATGCTGCGTTTCACTTCAATAGAGAGGTTGTGTGGACTCACCTTATTTTTCTACTAAAGGTACTCTCCGAGTTTCACATCAATCAGACTGTGTACCTACTTTCTTTCCTAACCCTTCGAGTCCAGCTGAAAGGTCACTACATCCATTGGATTTTAATAGAGAGTTGAAATTCTACTTAGGCAAAACTAAGAGTAGTCCGTAGTCAGATCAACGGTTTGTTAACTTTGGTCCAGTGCGAACAGATTTAGCCTCATCTAAACAATAGATTTCAAGGTGGATTGTTTAATCTATACTACTGTCTTACCAACTAGCGAAGAAATCATTACCAGCTAGACCTAGGACACGTTCTACTAGAGGAACAGCTGCTCCTGCAGCTCTTTTAAGAAATGTACCAATTTCTGAAATCTGTTATGCCGTTACCTGGAAGACTGCTCATACCTTTACCAGGCATTACTACCTGGATTCTGATGCAAAGGCAGACACTCAAGTACAACAGACTTTGGTAAGATCTCTTTTTGGTTAAAGGTTAGATCTGTTTCCCGCTTCTAAGTCTGCACGTTGTGGGATCAGCTTGTTATTCTATTCAGTGCTTATGAATATTGATAATGATTCCCTGGGAGAGAAGTATAAATTGCTTACCTGTAATCCTAGTTCTCTTCCTGGGGAATCTTTATCAAAGTTATAAGCAACCCACCCCCTCAAGGAACAGAAGCCATTACAGCTGACAAAGTTATTTGCACAGAATTCTTTAATATTTCCGTAAAAATGATATGGCCTGTTATATGGCCCATAGGGACATTGTCGACATTGCTAAATTAGCATGAGCTTTGCTGCCGTGGTGCTGCTTTTGCGCATGTTACTACATGACTTTATTTTTGCAAGCCTCTGTTTATGCCTTTCACATGAGAACTGTCGGCTTTTCACGTTTTCTGCTCAGTTCTAGGAGTTTTGTCTGAACATGATGTACAAGGTGATAAAAAATGCCCCTTGTTCTGTTCTGGTCAGTCCCAAGCACCTAGACATGACATGCTAAACACAGCTGCAAGGCTGTAGACTTGTGCTTTGATATTACGGGGATGCATATTGTTTTAACACATACTTGGAGAGAACCTTTCTATGGAGACGAGCTACGCTGTTCCTATGATGTAAACCTTACAACCAGGCTTTAAGGTATGGGGGTCTGCTGTCAAAGCCCAGTTAAAAATAAACTTCTTCCAGCCAAGGGGAGGGTAGTTAGGCCTTCTAGTCCTTATTCCACTATCTTTATATAAAATGACTCCTCCCTTTGTATTCTATGGAATTGTAACAATGCTAACCATTCTTAGTTTATGCATTTTGCTGCTGGTAATGGCTTGTATACTGTAGTGTAGAGCACGATAGTTAAAATAAACATTTTGAACTATTTCAGTGACTCTGCCAAGTCTTATTGTGTACTAGAACAAGTGAGTGAGCGAAAGAGTATGTCTTGCTACCGCGATTCCTGAGAGAGTCGGGAGTGTTGTGTTCTGGGTTGTCTAATCATTTATAGCTCTCCGATTTTTGGAGGAGAATTAATGAGACACTAAACTAGTCTGTTTGGTAATTTGGGGTACTAAGGGTATAAGTTGGTACAGCCCTATACACCAAGGTCTTGTTTTCCTGAGCATAGTTCTGTGTAGGTGCAGAATCCCGCAACATGGCATCCAACGTTTGGTCTAGTTATTATCTGCGAGACCCTTGAGTAGTGCTTGTCCACAATCCCCTCACTTCTTTTTCCAGAGACAGCTGTGACGGAGTAACCTCCTATATTGATGTTTTATAGGGTTTTCAATCTTGAAGTTTTAAGAATCAATCATTTTTATTGTGTGGTAGCAAGGTCATAAATACACAGCTTAGCTGCCTACATCAGGGCGCCAGCAGAGCGAACACTGAAGCGATTGCACAGCGTTTAGGTCTACATCCCGGGGGACGATCTTGCGATGAGTTTAAACCTTAGTGAAATCGTAAGGCACCTAGCAAAGATACCACTTTTATACAAAATACGAAACAAAGAAAGAAACAAATGTGTTCCCACTCCTTGGGCCAGATGTAGGTAGCCCTTTACCGATCGGAATCGGCCGAAAATACCGATTTTTGGCCGTTTCCGATCGGTAAAGGGCTAGGGAGATGTAGGTCCACATATTCGGTAATTTTACCGAATCGTTATTATTACCGAATCGGTAATATTTACCGATTCGGTAAAATTACCGAAAATGCTATGTGGGTAGCCAATTTTCAATTGGCACATGGCTTACAGAATCGGTATTTTACCATGGAATACAAATCCATGGTAAAATACCGATTCCTGTGTACATGCACATCTGTGCATGTACACATGCGCCATGTGACAGACAGACGTGCCCTTAGGGCATGTCTGTGTGCCACATTGCACACATGCCCGTTTTGGGGGTGCTAGAGGGTGTCAAAGTGACACCCCCTGCACCCTTGTGAATTCATTAATTACCGATTCGGTAAATACCGAATCGGTAATGCCTAATCATTCCTATGGGCTTCAAAGCCCATAGGAATGAATGGGCATTACCGATTCGGTATTTACCGAATCGGTAATTAATGAATTGTTAAGGATTCGGTAACGAATCCAGATGTTGGGACCTACATCCCATTTACCGATTTTGAAATACCAAATCGGTAAAATTCGGTATTTCAAAATCGGTAAATGGGATTTACCTACATCGGGCCCTGTGTGTGTTACGGGCCTCCCCAGCTCAGTCTCCCATCTGATTTGCGCTTTTGTGCGGCGTCTCTTCGGATATGTAGTGATCATGGAGTAAAGTTCAGATATGAGTTTACAATCATCCTTCTTATACACCAGCCACTTTTCAAAGGTTGTCAGGGACGGGACATGAGAGCGAAGTTCTAAGACCGTGTGACCTGTGAGTAGTGGAAGGCATCTGACGTTGGTAGATCATAATCCTTACGTAACTGAGGAAAGGGGATCAAGCCTTCAAGATCAAAAAGGGAACCTACCCTTTTGCATGGTATGTGATGTCCGTGAGCACCCATTGGAATGCAAAATCTTGTTGTAGGTCCTGTAGCTTAGTCCCGGGGATAGCGATATAAGAATTTGCGAATTTGTAAAGTTGACTTTGAACCCTAAGACGTCCCCAAAGGCAGTAAGCACCTTAGACAGGTACCGCAAAGTCGACCAAGGTTGTGTGAGTGAGAGGATGACATCATCGGCATACATACTAATTTTATGTGTGTCCGCTCCAAATTTGAGACCTACTATGTCAGGGTTGGACCGAATGCGTTGGGCGAAAGGCTCCATATAGAGCGCAAATAAAAGTGGGGACAGGGGACATCCCTGTCCCGGGCAATGTTTAAAAGGGTTGATTTGCAACCATTAACCCGCACCGCTGCCGTGGGAGAGGCGTACAAGCAACGAACCCACTGGACGAAGTTATCACCGAAAGCATGTAGAACCGCGAATAAGTACTCCCAATCGACGCGGTCAAAGGCCTTCTCCGCGTCAATCAAGAGCAAGAAGGCCTGAGTGCGTGATCGATGTACAAGGTCAATGAGGTGCAGGAGCTGCTTAGTGTTACACCCTCTTTGTTGCGTTGGAATAAAACCAAACTGATCCGGGTCTATAATATCATCCATAAGAGGGCTAAGTCGTGAGGCCAAAACACCCGCGAACAACTTTGCGTCAATATTAAGGAGCGAGATTGTCTGGTACGACCCACAATCTTTAGGTTCCTTCCCAGGCTTAAGGATTACAGAAATTGACGCCTCAGACATTGAAGGAGTCACTTCCCCAGTGTCGAGGAAGGAGTTAAAAATCCTCGTTAAAAGGGGAGCCAGCTCCACGGAAAATGTTTCATAGAACAGAGCTGGAAAGCCATCCGGACCCGGTGACTTAGCCACATTTAGCAGCGCTATCGCCGATATGACCTCTATGCGAATGCCTGAGTCCAAATTGTCAGCCGACGATTTGAGCCAGGGAGTAATATTGCAGGAATTCAAGTATTCCCCTGGGTCATGCAAGTGGGCCTCTTCCTTCACGTTAAGAAGTTGATAAAACTGACGAAATGCGTCGACAATAAGGTCGTCTTTGGGATGTTCCACCACATTCAGGTCGCGTATGGATTGAATCGCAGACATCTGTGCTTGTGCTCGGAGTCTATGTGTGAGTATCCACCCACACTTATCCCCACTGAGGTAGAATTTGTGCCGCAGTCTCAGGAGAGCATGCTCAGCCCTATCTAGGTCCAAATGCTTCAGCATGGGTCGCTGCGTTTCCAACTCCCTCCAAACTCTTGGCGCCCGATCTGCTTGTGAACTGCCTCCAGTTCTCCCACCTCCTTGTCCAATTCCACACATTTCTCTATGCGAAGTCGCGATAAATTCACCCAGTACCACCAGTTTCAGAACCTCCCATACCGCCGCAAGGGGTGTGCCCTCCTGGTCGTTTTTCGAGAGGTAGTGTACTATAGTATCTCGGATCCGGTTGATGACTTCCTTAGAATGAAGAAGGGATTCACAGAGACGCCAACCTGGTGGTGTCAAACGCGAGCATCGCGCTGGGAGTAGGACTGAATTGAGGCCCTGTTCTGAAAGGGAGCGTGGTGCTATCCGCAGCATTAGGGAGGAGAGATGAGGAGGTTACAAGTGATCCAGTCGCGCATATGTTTTGTGTGCAGCTGAAAAGTAAGTATAGTCGTGCTCATCAGTGTGCTGAATACGCCACACATCACACAATCCACAGTCAGCCAACCATTGTTTTCCCACTGTGACAGCGCCCCTGACTGATTAGACCTCTGCTCTATTCAGCACTGGATCTATCACAACATTTAAGGGCCCCCCCATCAAAAAAGCGCCATATCAGGAGAGGCAAGAACCTCTGATAGAGCTAGATGCCAAAGGGGCTCTTGCCGTTCATTTTGGGGCATATAAGGATCCTATCTTCATATGTGCGTCCCCCCATTGTATCCGGACAGCTAAGAACCTGCCCTTGATGTCTGCCACAGTGGAAACTACTTTGCATTGCGAGCGTGCACTAAAGAGGATTGCTACACCATTTTTCTTGGACGGCCCGAAGACCATAACTCCAGTGGGAAGCGACTATCCCTCATCCGTCTGGTATCTTTAGCTAAAAGATGGGTTTCTTGGAGTAAACAAACATCACCACAAGTATTTTCTAAAAGGGAGAGTATTGCAGACGTCTTTAAAGGATTATTTAACACCCGCACATTCAAGCTCACTATTTTCAGATCCTTACCCATCGCAGCTGTGAGGGGGAGAAAGGCCATACGTCTGCCCAAGACCGCCGGAATCAAAGACAGTGAAGATCTCACACAACTTAGTCCCCCGCAAATCCTGCCCATGAACGGATGCGAAGCCCCAAAATAACACCCAAAATACCCAAACCCCACACAATAGAGAACAGCAAAGCAAGGAAAAATAAAACTGAAAGTTGAGAAATAGGACAACATTTTGTCACAATGGTCAAACAAACCAAACGTTCAGGGGTCGTGGCGCACTCCCAGTCAGAACCATGTAGTACAGAGCAACCACTCTGTATGCTGGGGAGTGGTGTTTCTGCTCACATTCAGACTGCTCCCTCCCTCCGGCGCCAACAAGTGAACCCAGATGGATGCCAAACCTCATGAAGATCAAGGAACGTCAGTGTTGTCCGTCACCTGTGACACCGACGTAAGGGCCGCATCTCTCTATAGTCTTCTAGCAACCGTATCCGGCTTGGAGCTTGGCGACGATCTCCCAACTTGCTGCCATTCCGAGGAGCGTAGACAAGTAGGAGGCTTATCCTCTCCAGTCGCGGCAGGGGTCTGTTCCAGTCCCAAGATATTACATGCGTCTTCTAGGGAGAGGATCTGCATGAGTTTGCCTTGGTATTTGAAGATGAGGCGAAATGGATGTCCCCAAGAGTAGGGGATGCCTTGATCTCGGAGATGGCTGGTGATGGGTTTGAATTTCTGTGCTTAACCAATGTGGAGACCGCCATGTCCTTGAAGAGTGCGGGCTGGTGGCCCCGGAACTGCACTGGGTTAAAGTCTCTTGCCTTGCGGAGGATACGTTCTTTGTGTTGAAAGTCATGTACACAGACAAGGATATCCTAGCTTTAGCCCCGCGTGGAAATCCCACCCGGTGAGCTCGGTCTATTTGGAATTCCTGACACCATCCTGTCTCTGAATCTGATGGAACAGCGCGCTAACGTAAGCACAGCGGTTGTCCCCTTCTTCCTTCCAAGGGACCGCCTGAATCTGGATGTTATTTCGCCTGGAGCGGTTCTCCAAATCCTCCGCATGGGCCTGATGGTCAATATTCTGCTCCCTGAGGCGTATCATTTCCTGTTGCAGCTGGTGCAAGTCTTCCTCCCTCCACAGGTCGTGCTCCTCCAGACTACCCATTTTCCTATGCTATCGATATCACGCCGGACCTCCCTTAGATCCGCAGAGAGCTGGGAGCGCAGTTCTAGTATATCCTCTTTGATGGCCGAGAACAGTTAGACCATAAAAGCCTTGGTTGCTAGCGCGTCATCACCGTCCATTTGTGGTATCTTGGTGTCAGGCTGGGAGGTGGAATGCCCTGATGCTTTCTGTAGGAGGTCTTTCAGGGGTTTCTCTTTCCAACCTCTGGCCGACGACATGATGCAACAATCAGGTCTCAATACGCTGCAATACACTCCCTGAAATGTTCCAGGAGGAGGTAGTGCTCCAGTCCCACGATAGTCCGACCACCGCAGGGCAAGCCGACTAGCGTTCCATCCGGCTGTGGGAGAGACGCCAAATTATGCATTGTAGCGTGGATCAGGGCCAGACTCATGATTCCTGGATTACACAAATCAGCCGGCCGCCAGCTGGTCAATGACTCCCTCCGGGCTAGCCCTCTCTCACTGCAATTTTCAGAGCACAGACTGGGTGGGTGCAGGCGCTAGGGCAAGCCCTGAGGGCCCAAAGGGGGACTGTGGCCTTGCTATCATCGAGTTGAAGGCAGGTACATTAGGCGCTTAGCTCAGGCCTTCACCAGATTCAAGGCGCGGTCGAGGAGACGGGGGGGGGGGGGGGGGGGGTAAGCACCGCAGTCACCAACCACCCCCTCACATCGCCCAAACTATAGTCGCTGGCAGAGATATCGGCACCTCTTGGGTCTCACCAGAGGGAAACGGGCATCTCTGCAGCTCAGTGATAATGGTTGCAGTTCTAAGTGCGGAAATCGCCGAGCCTCAGACCGGTGGCAGGCCCCCCTGGTCACCAGAGCGTAGCAGGCCACATCCAACAAGCCTCTGAAGCGAGGGTAGAGTTCTTAGTATGGGCCCCGCAGAGGTCTGCCACTGCACCTGCTGCTGCTGTGTGCAAATAAAGTCCTCCACCTGGACCCACCGGGTCTGGCCTCCACCACTCAGTATAGGGCCACAAGACCGCACCTCCTACACCAGGCCAGCACTCTTCTACCGCTACCTGCCGGGCGCCGCCGGGCAACCGTGGCGGAGCACCGCGTTGCAAGCTCAGGGGGGAGGCCCGCAGGAGAAGGCAGACCTCACCACGCAACAGGGAGCAGCATCTACTCTCAACCGGCATCAGCACCGTCTGCCGACTCGTGGACCGAGTCCCGCACCAGGAGTCGAGGTGTCACTCTACTGTCCCTCCGCTCCTCACCTCTTTCTCGCTGGAGAGCCTTCTGCTACGTCAGGCAAGGGTGCAGGATCGCCCCGTAAACCACTGGGACCTCTGCCAGTAAGTAAACCTGTAGGGACGGCCTCTCGTCACCACCAGTGCCGCTCCACACTGCCCCCAGTCTCCCAGAGGGCCGCATACAGGCCACAGCAGGGCAAACAAAATGGCGGCAACCTCGATGCGCTTCAATCTCGCCAGCGGCCACCCCTCTCTGAATAACTCTCTGCGAGGCAGCTCACCAGGGAGGGCTATACACCAGCTCCTTCTGCCAGAC
Source organism: Lissotriton vulgaris (assembly GCF_964263255.1). Classification (NCBI taxonomy): domain Eukaryota; kingdom Metazoa; phylum Chordata; class Amphibia; order Caudata; family Salamandridae; genus Lissotriton; species Lissotriton vulgaris. Next base: position 596,174,997 of record NC_141699.1, read on the forward strand.
AATCATGGCTGCGGCAGCTCCAAGGCTTTACGATGGCTGTAGGCCCTTGCCAGGCCCGCCAGGCCTCAGCAAGGCCTGGGCCCGGAAGTCTGTAAACAGCAGGAAGGACACCGAGAAGCCGACAAAGAAGCCCACCGTCGGTGTCAGGACATCAGCTCACACAGCCACACTCGACGGTAAGCGTGGATGGGCTCCAAGAAGGGCGATATAACCATGTTGATGGATGGCGGCACAGGAGGGATAGGCACACACATCCTATCTCGCTGCCATTTTAGCCACGCCCCCCGGACAAGCTTGAAGTTTTAAAAGGTTCTTTCTCTTTTTCTTAACCTGTTATTACGCTGTCAGGGTTTAGGTTGTTATTTTCTGACCATTGATAATGGCAGTAGATATCACGCCTCCTGCTCATGCACTGCTCAGGGCATACTTAACACAATATGGAGTACCTGATGCGGGTGCAGCTCTTACCTTTGTAGTGGAAGCAGATCAGCCTTCCGCTTTGAGGTGTTTTATTCTTGGTTCACCTTTCCGGCAGACGATGGGACAGACCATTTGTTTCACAAGTTTACGGCCACTGTGACACCGCGGGAATATAAAACGTATAGTACTCTTTAAGTTCCACTTACAGCTTGGCAACACCAAATTTGGTTTAATGGCGCCCTTCCTCACCCAATAACACTGGTCTGCTTAGGCCCTTTATCGATAGATGGGGCCACGTGGCGATGCTTGTAGAACTCTGCCTGTTACATACGTTGTTAATACGAGTCAATTCATGTTGCACAACTTCCAGGTGGGACCAGCTGGCGTTGCTGCGCAACCTGCAGGTCCTGGTGCTGTTACCATTAGCCCGCTTATGGTTAATTTAGTGATGGGCAAGCTTCCACAGAATAAGGATGAATCGCCTTATTGGCTTGCTTAGAAATTTGGACAACTGGAGGCTGTTTTACCAAATGCAAGTCCTGTGGAAAAACACAGGATTCTTGTCTATTAGTTTGCCCAAAGACTTAATTCCCGAACTTGCTGATTGTAACACCTCGGGCAAGGTGTTTGCATTGGTATATTAGAAGTCTTTCGGCCTCCTTCCATGACCATACTCCCTTCCGGGATAAAACTTGTTCAAGATGAACACAGAGCCGAAGCGGCAGTAGAGTTGGGAATGAGACTGGTGGGGGTGTTTGACGTGGTTGCTGACATTCTTGCCAGCGTCAAGAGTGATGCTGTGAGCTTTCAAGTGGCAAACAGCTTGGAGGCTGTACCAGATGCAGACAAGACATGCAAATTGCCAAAGATTATTGCAAAGGCCTATAAAACCATTGGCCACAATAGTCTGGGAGTTAAGCCTTTTACTCAAACGCAAACACAATCTCAAACACAACAAAATGCCCAGACTGATAAAGATGGGTGCCCGCTCTTTCCTAAAAAGAATTGGAAGAATAAAGCAATAACCAAAGCAGGGTTCACATGCTGGTTCACCGACACCTTAGTCTTTTGAGCATACTTAAGGCTTGCGCATTCGCGCGGATATTAAGTCTCCTGATAGATTTCAATTCCCTGATCAGGATCTCCTCGTTCTTTACAGGACACATTGGGCTAGCAAGTTGGTGGAGGGGAATGCCATCATGGCAAAGGTCACTCTGCACCACAGGGACAAGATCAGCCTCGAAAATTTTATGGTAAAGGAAAACAAGAGTATCTGAAGAAAAAAGTTGCCACTTCAACAGCAAGATATGCCTCAGGCGGTAAGAACGTGACTTCTAACAGCTGAGTTCAAGTCTAATATTTTGACTGAGGTTCTACATTCTCCCTCCACTGTGATAGAGACATTATTGCCTTTTAATGATGCTATCACTGAGCCAGTTATGTAAGTATGGCGTAAGCCCTTTTCAGCTCCAGCAGTATCAAAATCTGTTGCTAGGAGATACAGGGCGGCTCCAGGAGACCCGGACTTCCTTACATCTTATCCATCTCCTGAAAGCCTGGTGGTTCAAGCTGCTTGTTCTAAGAAATCATCTGAGGCTTTTCCTCAAGTCCCTGGGGATAGAAATTCTAAGAGGCTTGATCAATCGTCTGAAAAGGTATTTTCTTCAGCAAGTATGGCCTTGATGTCCACAAATGCCACCTGTCTTTTGGGACGTTATATACATGCTCTCATGGACTCTGCAAAACAGCTTGCTCCTAAATTGTCTGAAGAAGACAGACAGAATTTTAAGGAAGTCTTGGCGGACACCTAGGCAGCTGCACACCAGGTTATACAGAGATGTCTGGACACTGCGGAATCTGTTGCTAGGATTATGGGTTCTTCGGTTGCCACGAGGAGAGGTGCTTGGCTCAAGTCATCGGAGTTCTCTCTGGATGTGCAGGCGACTCTTCTTGACCTCCCTTTAGATGGTTCTGGGCTGTTTGGTAAAAAAGAAGATGCAGCCTTAGAGAGGTTCAAAGACAGCAAAGCCACTGCTAAGTCTCTGGGCCTACAGGCGCAGCCTAGAGGTTCCAGTTATAGAAGATAGAGGTTTTGGAAAGTCGTCCTTTCGGACCTACAGGCAGCCTCCGCAGCAGCAGCAAAATACTCTGTATAAATCGTACAGAGGTAAGAATAGAGGACGTCCTCGAGGTAGTCAGCCCTCTTCCTCCTCCTCCCCCTCTACCTTCCCCTCTCTTGCCTCAGCAAAGCAGCCCTAGATCCACCATTCTGGATCATGTGGGTCCTGTGGGGGTGGGGGTCGGCTTATCCATGTTCTACAATATTGGGAATCGGTCACTACGGACCTTTGGGTTCTAAATCTTGTGGAAAATAGGTATGCTGTTCCCTTTCAGGAATTCCCTCCAAATTACCCTCCTTGTCAAGGAGCATGCTCGGAGGACCACCTTCTCCTGCAGGAGGAAGTCCTAACATTACTAAGAAAAAAGGTATGATAGAGGTGGTTCCAGAGCTGGAAAGGGATTAGGGATGCTACTCCCGGTATTTTCTGATACCAAAGAAGGATGGCAGGTTACGTCCAATCCTGGATCTCAGAATCTTGAAATTTTTTCTAAAGCAGGAGAAGTTCAAGATGCTCACCCTTGCGCAGATTCTTCAAGGGCTGCAACAGGATGACTGGATGGTGTCAATCGACTTGCAGGATGCGTATTTTCATATCAAAATCCTGAAGTCGCACACAAAGAATCTCCGTTTTACGGTAGGGTCGCAACACTATCAGTTTGCGGTTCTCCCGTTTGGACTTACTACTGCACCTCGAGCCTACACGAAGGTGATGGCAGTGGTAGCAGCCCATCTCAGGAGATTGGAAATTCCAGTTTTCCCCTATCTGGACGACTGGCTGCTGAAAGCGGAGTCGCCAGAGAAGATGCTTCATTATCTGCAGGTGACAACCCAGCTGTTGTACAAATTGGGTTTCTCGATAAATGTGCCCAAATCTCAGCTGGTCCCCTCTCTGCGCAACCTGCTCATGGAGGCGGTACTGGACACTACGGTGGGTTGAGCATTCCATCCTCCACAAAGGATTCTCGATATTCAGGAAATTATCCCTTTATTCTACAATGGAGCAGTCATTCCAGTCCTGAAGGTCCTTCGCCTGCTCCGTCTGTTTGCTTCCTGCATTCTGCTGGTCAACCATGCACGCTGGCATATGAGGGCACTCCAGTGGTGCCTCCACAGGCAGTGGTATCAACACAATGAGGATCTCAGGGAGTCGATCAAGATCTCCAGAGACACTGCTGCAGATCTTTCTTGGTGGGGCGTGGAGGGCAATCTGTCTCAAGGAAAGCCCTTCCATCTTCCTCCATCGGTGGCCACAGTGATAACGGATGCATCCGCTCTAGGGTGGGGTGCACCTGGAGATCAAGGGTCTTTGGGCCCAAGTCATATTAATCGCCCCGGATTGGCCCAAGGGGTGTGGTACATAGATCTACTTCACCTCTCGTTGCACCCTCCGGTCCGTCTCCCTCTCAGGGCAGACCTCCTCTTGCAATCGCAGGGGCAGGTTCCACCACTGCCTCCAGAGCTTACACCTTCATGCCTGGAAATTGAATGGTGCAACCTGAATTCTTTCTCTCTCCCGCCTTATGTGGTGCACGTTATTTTATCAGCCAGGCGACACTCCACCAAGTCTATCTATTCCTATAGGTGGTCCAAATGTGTCAAGTGGTGTGGGGAGAAGTCTAGTGACCCTTTGACAGCTCGCTTATTCAACATCCTTCAGTTTGCTCTCTCTCTAGCCCAGCAGTGCTTTTGGTCATGTTATGTCATTGTACATAGTTTCTATGGTACACATTTTTTGTTGGAAGCTACTTACACGGGTTTTTTGTATGTTTCACTTTATAATTTACAGCCCTGAAGAAGTTCCGCTTGACGGAACGAAACGCGTTGGCTGGTTTCTCTTGGCATATTAAAAGAACTCTTTTGCAACCACGGATTCAGCGTGTTCCATTTGGAACTACTGTTTGCTTATGAACTTTACCAGTCAAGCTTAGTGGCAATTTATTCTAATTGGGTGGTGCTTTTCGAAATCTGATTGGAACTTTGCTGTGGCTAGTATGAAGGGTTATTTATCGGCTTTGTCAGCGGTCATTTGCTTGCCGGAACAGCCGTCTTTGTTCAAGTCGCCCATTGTGTTAAGGTTCATTAAGGGCCTTACTAACAAGTTTCTGCCCACTCCCTTTATTGTGCCTCAATGGGACTTAAATCTTGTCTTGACCTACTTGATGGGTTCTCCCTTTGAGCCCTTGCACAAGTGTCCTTTGAGACTAACAGTATTTCTTGTTGCCATTACCTCGGCCAGGAGGGTAAGTGAGCTTCAAGCTCTGAGTTTGCAACCCCCGTTCTTGACCATTCATGCTGATAGAATGGTACTTAGGACCAGGGCTTCTTTTCTGCCTGAAGTGGTAACTCCCTTCCATCTGGGGCAGTTCATTACCCTTCCTACCTTCTATCCTCCCCCTTCCAAGGAGGAGGAGCGGCTTCACCGATTGGACTCTAAAAGGGCGGTGAGTTTTTACCTCAATAGGACTAAAGACTTTCGCGTGGATGACCAGCTCTTCGTGGGCTTCATTGGCTGCAGGAAAGGCAGAGCGGTGCACAAGCGCACCCTTTCCAGATGGGATTATTTTGTGCATCAAGATCTGTTACTCTTTGGCCGGTAAGGATCCTCCAGAGGGTATAAGAGCTCACTGTACCTGAGCAAAGTCTTCTACACTGCCTTATCTAGGGGTGTTCCTGTTGAGGACATTTGTAGAGCGGCAACTTGGGCCTCCCTCCAGCATCAGCATTACTGATTAGATTCCGAGGTGAGGAGGGACGGACACTTTGCGCGTTCTGTCCTACTGGACTTTTGGTATAGAAGGGTGGATACCCTACTCCAGGAGTGGGGACTGCTGTGGGACTTTATTCACAAGGTAAGGAATCCACTTACTTACCTTCTTTAACGCTTTTTCTGGTGGATACAGTATCTGCCTGTGGATTCCTCACTGACCCACCCGCCTCCCTGTTGTCCACCCTTGTATACCTGCAGTGGTGATCATTTCTATCGGTTACTTTCAAAGGAAGTGAATTATTCTTTTTGATTTACTGCATTGATTTCACATTGTGTGTGTTGGTTTGAATACTGTGTATACTATATATATATTTGTCAGTCAGTCCGTGTGCCTCGAAGGCATGGAAAAAAGGGCGGAACTGACGTCATCACGCCATCAAGGCTGTCTTATGGCTCCGGTGACTTCAGCGGAGCCGCGAGCGGAGCCATGCTATTGTGACGCCGTCCTAGTAGGCGTGGAGAGCTACGAGAAATTTCCGAATGATGAGGGCGCAGGGATATTCACAAGGTGAGGAATCCACAGGCAGATGCTGTATCCACCAGAAAAAGCGTTACCGAAGGTAAGTAACTTGTTCTTTAGGCCCAGATCTCTGTACTGGTGTGAATGTATGACATTGTTCTGCATTCTGTCCATCAATTGGTTTTTTTTTTTTTTTTGCATTTGTCAACCCCGGGTGAAACCCGAAAACCAGTCCTAGGATACTTGTTTCCAGTCCAGGGAGGAGATGGCCTACCAATTCGGGCTGGACTGCTCCCGTAAGGCACAGGGTGAAGACTGATTTTTCATATGGCTGGGTTCAAACTGGAATGGCACAGTGAGCAAAAAAACGATGGATTTAAGCCCAGATCTCTGTACTGGGGTGAATGTATGACATTGTTCTGCATGCTGTCCATCAATTGTTCTTTTTGCATTTCTCCCCCCGAGTGGGACGGATAAGTCCAGACGTGGATCCCATGCTCTCCATGCCAATAGAGTCAAGCTATCCTGGCTGATGAGGGTTGAAACCCCTAAACCGGTCCTAGGATGCTTGCTTCCAGTCCAGGGAGGACCTGACCTGGCATTTCCGGCTGGACTGTTCCGGAGAGGACTGATTTGCATATGGCTGGGTACAAACTGGAGTGGCATGGTGAGCAAAAAAACAATGTATTTAGATCCTGATCTCTGTACTGGGGTGAATGTATGACATTGTTCTGCATTCTGTTCATCAATTGTTCTTTTTGCATTTGTCACCCTGAGAGGGACGGCTATACCGAGACGTGGGTTCCATGCTCTCCATGCCACTGAAGTCAAGCTATCCTGGCTGATGAGGGGTGAAACCCCAAAACTGGTCCTAGGATACTTGTTTCCAGTCCAGGGAGGACTTGGCCTTTCAGTTCGGGCTGGACTGTTCCGGTAAGGCACAAAGTCAAGACTGATTTGCATATGGCTGGGTTCAAACTGGAATGGCATGGTGAGCAAAAAACAATGGATTTAGGCCCATATATATGTACTGGGGTGAATGTGTGACATTGTTCTGCATTCTGTCCATCAATTGTTCTTTTTGCCGCTTCTCTTCCCCCCCTGACATCCAGTTTGGCAGTCCCACCGACTAAACGAAGTATGTTTTTCTCTTGGTTCAAAAAGACTTACCTGGTCCCTCCGTGGACCTTCATTTGTTTGGTGCTTGTCCTGATTTTCCTCTTCATGTCAATTGGATTTATAACCGTATTCGTTTTGCTCAGCAATGGTCACTATTTGCCCGAACGCTCTGCTGTGAACTTAGTCGATGGAATTCTGGCCCTCACAAATCGTCCCATATCATGAAACGTGATCAGACACTTGTGAACATTTTAGCTTTCCCGGTTGCAGATGGCATCATTTGGGATAAAGTTGCTTTTGAAATCCACGGTCTGACCGTGGTGCTCAGGGTGCCATATGTATTTTACGTCTCTTTAGGAGATGTGGTAACACGGGATATACAGTCTTGACGATTGGGATGTGCAAGCAGTACATGCATTATGTTCTGATTTAAAATAATATGTAGCTTTTGATGCTGAAGATTTCTATTTAAGTTCTGACAACTTTGCTGATCTCTTCTGTTATCAGCATTATAGGCATATTTTTTTGCACAAAACAAGCACCTTCCTGTTCTTAATTACGCTCAATGGGAGCATTGTCCTACTCCTGTACAAGGGAGTTCTAAACTCTTATAGATAAGTTCATATATTTTACCGATTATGACACGTCTGATCCTGAATCCTATTTATTTTCAACTACTCTTCTCACCTCAATATAAATTTATATTGACCAACACTAAATTAATTTACTCCAACTCTTTTAGGGCTAAATTGTCCACACAGGGTTTTGATCACTGGAAAGAGACCATAGAGTTAGTCAATTTGGGGCACTAAAAATTGGGAAGTTCAGGGAACTGAAGCACTACATTTTTGCCTGCCTGATCCCATCTCAGATTTTATTTTTTAATGAAACCACTTGTTTTGACTTGGTCACTGTAAAAAATTTAAATAATCCATCCATTCCGTCCTTAGCGGAATACGACAATTGGAGTGCTCAGGCGAGAATTATACTATCGATGCTTTACAGGCATTGCTTTGAAATGACACGTTCAATGTCTCAGAACTTGATTCATCCGTATGGTTGGTGTTGCAAACAAATTCTAATGCCTGCCAATTGCGTTTTTATAATGTAACACATGGTTTCTCTCAGACTAGACCGGATCTTGGTTATAAACTTACACATTCAGTCACCACATATTCGTTGGGTAAATTATGGATGGACCATTCCACCTAAGCATCTGTGAAGCAACACCTCACACTATTGTTGAATGACATCAATTTGGCCTATTATTCATCTTAGGTCCTAGGAATTCCAGATCGAAGAGATTTATCTATGCCGCATACAATGACATTTGGAAACTTTCGCAGATGGCAGCAGGTTTTCGTCTGCGCCAAATTAATCTGGCCAATTTAGAAAAACTCCCTGCTGTGATCGACAATAGCATCGATACACTTTCATCACGCAAATATACATTGGATAAGATAGTTTAGTCTGTTATTGATGTTGTTCACATTGATGTATCTGTGTTGTATCATAGTCAAAATCAATTAAGATCTGTTATGCAGTTTGCATGGACATTGCAGACTCTCAAAAAGGTGGAAAGTACCTTGGGATGATTTAAATGCTACTGCTTTGTTTCAACCGTTTAATCTAACTGATAAGCAAAGATGTATGTCCATGAAAGATGCTTCTTATACACTGTTGTGTATTGAACAGTTGGAGCCTTTATCGTTCTCTGTAGCAGAAACAGATTCTGCTGTTTGGTTAATTTATGGGGTTATTTCTCTCCCTTTTTCTCTTTCAATTTAAATCATGCATGCAGCATTTAAGATTGGCCACTTCGAACCCATGGGTAGTGCATTTCTCCTTGAATTATGGTCCGTGCCTTTCACTTACAAATGTCAACGTGAGGATAAGGAGGTTTTCCTTACAGGGGAGGACTGCGATTCCACAGTAGGACATTCACTAGTTTGTAAACATGTAAAGTTGCACAGCGCATGTAACGTGTCGATGCCTAGTCTGGCTTATTTTTTTAAAAGGGACGCCAGTGCCATCAATAATTCCCGCTTTTTCCTTGCTTACAAACGGCAGCTGTCTTATTTTGAATAACCAAGACTGCTGTGGTTTACGGGCAGGAATTCCCTATTTAGTAACAGTCTAACAACTAGTTACTTGTTGTAGCAATGTGCTTTTCCCACCCTCGCATGTTAGTGTAGATAGTTCCATTTGGTCTTCCATTACCACTTTGAAAACAGATTTCAACAAGTTGAGCAGGCTCAAAGCGCTACTGTCCCAACAAGAGGTTGCTCTCAACTCTGCTCGATAGACCTTCAAATTACAGGTGGCTAGGACATCAAGCGAAATACAGTCCCTTCTAAACACTAACTTCCCACTAAATTTTGGGGAGCTTATACTTTATTATTCAATGCGTCTGACACTAACGGCATTTCACATTTTTTTTAACGTGTGGGATCCGGCCTTGTGACTTCCTTTCAGACGATATTTGGAGTAATACTGGCTTTTATTTGTTCCTTATTTCCAGTGTCTTCGAAGGCTTCCCTTTACTGCTAGCGTTAGCTGGTGGAGTCCTGCTGCTTTTCTTCCTGCTGTGCAATGGCTGCTCACCTGCTAGTACTGCACAAACCAGGCCGGTTACACCTGTACCGTGACCGAATGCAACAAGTTTTTGGATGATTACTTTTAACGATGCTTAGCGTGAGTTATGGATTAACGTTTCGAATTGCCTACTTTACTTGCGTGCAATCAGTTTTCTAATGTCAACGGGGCCCCTTCTATTGGACAACGGATTTATGCCTCTCCAATAGTCCATGTCCAGTCCCGGATTTTGACCAGTTGATGGGTCCCTTAGAGGCCCATGACCAGGCTTGTTCTGGGGATGACCGCATGGCGCGTGTTGCAGCACTTGAAGTATTGGCTGAATGGAATATATGTGCGTCTGCTAAGAACTTCCTAAATCAGAGTTTCATCGAATATCACGCAAGTTGTCCAGTTATGCTTTTGGAGCCATCTGATTATGTGGAACAGGTTTGTTCCTTCGACTTACTTGGTTAGATGGCCTCCCTTTTTTTCCACTAACAATAGGGATGATCTTTTGGAGAGAATTGCATTCTTGAGGTCACGTACTTTGATAGATTAACCACCTTCTCCATTATAACATTATCCCGGAGACCACGCTTATTTTTTTTCCAATTTGTTTTTTTGACACCGCTTTGAAGTCTACCTGACTTTTTGAACACTGCTTTGATCCTTTATCTATGTCCTATGTCCTATGACCTTAACAGGGAGAGTGTGTTATACGGCCCCTAGGGACATTGTCGACATTGCTAAGTTAGTATGAGCTTTGCTGCCATGGTGCTGCTTTTGTGCATGTTACTACATGACTTTATTTTTGCAAGCCTCTGTTTATGCCTATCACATGAGAACTGTCTGCTTCTCAAGTTTTCTGCTGAGTTCTTGGAGTTTTGTTTGAACACGATGTGCAAGGTCTATAAACAATGCCCCTTTTATTCTGTTCTGATCAGTCTCTAGCACCTAGACACAACATGCTAAACACAGCTGCAAGGCTGGAATATTGTGGTTTGCTATTACAGGGATGCATGTTGTTTTAACACACACTTGGAGAGAGCCTTTCTATGGAGACGAGCTACGCTGTTTCTGTGATGTAAAACTTACATCCAGGCTTTAAGGTATGGGGTCTGCTGTCAAAACCCAGAGATCTTCCTTTATATAAATAAACTTCTTCCAGCCAAGGGGAGGGAGTTTAGGCCTTCTAGTCCTTATTCTTCTGTCTTTATATACAATGCCTCCCCTTTGTATTCTATGGAATTATAACAATGCTAACCATTCTTAGTTTATGCATTTTGCTGCGGGTAGTGGCTCGTATACTGTATTGTAAAGCACAATAGTTAAAATAAACACTTTGAACTATTTCAGTGACTGCTGATTTGTGTTGTGGACAAGTACGAGTGAGTGAGCGAGCAAAAGAGTATGTCTTGCTACTGCGATTCCTGAAAGAATCAGTAGTGTTGTGTTCTGGGTTGTCTACTCATTTGTAGCTCTGTGATTGTTGGAGGAGAACGAATGAGGCACTATAGCTAATCAGTTTTGAGATTTTGGGTACTAAGGTGATAGGTTGGTACACCCCATACACAGAGGTACTGTTTTCCTGTGCATAGTTGTGTTTAGGTGCAGAATCCCCGCAACAACCTAACTGCCTCCTGTGGGCCATCATGGGATACAGTGGGTACTGTGAGGTTTTTAATGGCACAGTGCCAGTTTTTCCTATGCTTATTCTTTCAATGCATCCTATTGGTTAACAATGCCTCATATTACCTTACCTACTTACTTTTAAATAAATGTTTTGGAGAAGGCTTCCCTTACTCAGCTTTTTTTCTTTACATGAATTGTATTGATTGGTATGATTTTAAAGTTTTCCACAAAAGTGTTTATTCAGGCAGAAGTAAAGAGAAACGTTTAGACCGCACATGAGGTCTTGGTTATAAAATCATAGTTACTCAAGTCAATTAAGCAAGTTACACAGGACGCAACAGTGTATAAACATAGAAGACCGTGTATTGGAATGTATTTTTGTAAATACATTTAAAAAAAAGTGAAAAGATATATTTCAAAATTCTGTTCTCTTATAAGGGATTCCCGTGTATAGTCATAATCATGTGAATAGTCCCACCCATGTGCGTGGACCCTGGAGTACTTCATTAGATATATCTTCTTAAGTTGTCATCTTCTACATTTCTTCAGGAAGGCCTTCATAGACACTTAAGAGATGAAAAGATAATAATGAAGCCTAACCAACGAGGCTACACTGGCCTTTACTTCATCTTGAAGTAAAAAAAGATATTCAGTTTAATTTTCAAATTTAGCAATTTTTCTGGGTTTCACACATAGAAAACTTCCCTCCACAAAACTCCTTTTTTTATGATAGAGATGAAAAGGATTGGACAGAGAAGCCCCCATAGGCTGCCATTATGTGTCTGTAAATGGATACTGTTACTTTCAGATCTTTTTTCCGGCTACTGCTGGCAGGACCCTGGAGCACTGAGCTCTACCTTTTTTGGTATTCTATTCAAAATTTCATTCAGTATTTGGATTTTTGCAGCTTCTCTCGACGTCTTTGACCTTTATCTACCTTCTGCTGTACTTTTTTGGCAGAATTTCTACTGTTTTCTTGTCAAAATGCCTTCTCTGTTTTACAAGTGTCCTGACTGTGGTAGGAAGAAGGTGAAGCCTGATGCACACAGAGTCTGTATTCTGTGTTTGCCTTTCTCTCATGTCCCTGACACCTGCTCTATTTACAAGACCTTTTCTAGGTGCACTCTGCGTGACACTGAGGAGATTCGGCTCCAAGGGTTGGAGCAGAGAAGCCAGAAGGCAGCATCTACAGCCTCTGAGCAAGGAGAGGGTAAGTCTTCCACCAAAACCCATGCTTCAACTTCTGGCAGAAAAACTATGCCGGTCCCGATCGACGTCGTAAACGACAACGTCGAGAGTAGGTATGACTACTATATGCTCTCTGTTGACTCAGGGCTCTTGGTCGAAGCGACGTTGACGATCAACGTCGAGGAGAAGAACGGCGAGGTCTCTGACGAGATCGCCGTAAAGGGTGTCTCTGCGTTCAACGTTGACTCAACGAAGATTGCCGCGAGACACAGTCGTCGATCAGAGTCACACAGGCAACGGTGGTCGCCGTCGATGCGTCACCGCCGATCGACATCTACGAGAAGGTGGAAGTTGAGGAGAAGGTCGAAGTCAAAGAGAAGGTTGACGTTGAGGGGTCAACACTGACGTTTGACGTCAAATACCGTTCTGGGAGTCGCTCTGTGGCGAGCCTGTCGACGACGACAGGGAGTTCACTTTCCAGTCGACGTCAACGCTCGCCGTCAAGCAGTAGATCAACGTCAAGGTGGAGGTATGACGTTGAGTCCAGCGTGCCTTCCTTGCGGCCAGCTCGAAAACGGAGGAGGTTGGTCTCTTCTTCAGGTTCGGAGTACTCGCGTACCAATTCATCATCAAGGACGCCTCATGCTCCTCATCAACCGGTGGCCCTGCCAGTGACACCACCACCACCGCCAAGTCCTCCTCCTCTACCACCACTTCCTCCTCTTCCTCAGCCTGGGCCTACGGCTCCTCAGCCCACACGTCCTGCAGAGCCTCGAAGACCAAGGTCACGGTCTCGGCCGAGACATCATTCCTAAAGACACCACTTGTCATCCACACAATCTCATCGCCATTGCTAAGAGAGATCTCGCTCCTGGCATACCAGGGATACATCTTCCTGGAGTATGGGGAGGTACTCTCCTACTCTGACGGATTCTCCTCCTCAGAGAGTGTCTACTGTTAATGATATCGCCACCTTTCAGGAGGTTCTGGTCAGAAGGGCGTCAAAACTTATCATTCCCCTCTCTACTCCTGTGCTGTCGACATCATTGATATTTGAAACTCTCCAGCGGAGACAAACATCTCGTCCATTGCTTTCATTGGTGCCTGGTTTGGTGGATCCGGCTATGGAGCTGTTCTTGACACCATCTTCTATTAAATCTGCGCCTTCCAGGTTACAGAAGAAATATTGCCCACCTGATTCGGATCCTGACTTCCTCCGACTGGTCCCCACCCCGGACTCTGTCATAGTGGTGGCGGCAAGGAAACAGCATGCTACGGCTCCTATTTCCACAGTACCACCAGATAAGGAAAGCTGTAAGTTGGATTCAGTGGGGAGAAAGGTTTGCAAAACAGCTGCTACATCCATGAAGGCGGCCAGCTCTACTGCCATGCTGGGCCGGTATGACAGATCCCTATGGGAGTCACTTAAACAATTTGTGGACCTCCTACCCAGGGAATATTTTCAGGAGATAGTGGACGAGGGCTTGATGGTTTTGAATCAAGTCATCAGCGCTGCTGCGGATACTTCACTCCTGTCAGCCCACGGGTATTGTCACGGAATTGCTCTACAAAGGCATGCTTGGCCTCGTATTACTTCGCTGAAGCCGATGCGCAACAGCCCATTTCTAATTTACTGTTCTCTGGCATGACTCTTTGGCTCCCATGCTTATGACGAGATGACCCGCATGAAGACTGAAATGGAGGGTTTGAAGGCTGTAGGTCTAGAGAAACCTAAAGAACATCGAAAATCCTTCCTCTTCTTCCAAAAACTTTATTCCTCCCAGAGGTTCCAGCGGTCTCAGGTCTGTCAGCCCAACCAACAGCATCAGTGTCAGCGGTCTTTTGAGCCATTTCAGAAACTCTAGTCGTGAGGACGGTCCAACCAGCAATCGGGACAAGGGAACAAGGTCCCTTCTGGTTCGAAGCCCTGAAGGGTTTCTTCCCCCTCCTCCGTTACCCACTCTGGTGGGGGGAAGCATTCAAAATTATCTGGCAGAGTGGCAGAAAATAACTGGACACTTGGGTGCAGGATATTGTTCGCAGTGGATACTCGCTTCGTTTTACAAGCCCTCCTCCTCTGTCGATTCCTCCATCTCGCTCAAGCTACATGCTACATGAGTTGCAGAGGGAGGCCAACGCCCTATTACAGAAAAGGGCGATAGAATCGGTTCCTCTGGCGCAGAGAGGAACTGGTCTGTATTCTCGGTTCTTTCTAGTCCGCAAGAAAGACCAGAACGAGTTCAGACCCATCCTCGACTTGCGACAAGCCAACAAATGGGTTCGCAGAGAAAAGTTTCAGATGTTGTCCTTGCATCAAATCTACCCTCAACTTCATCAGGGAGACTGGCTATTCGCAATAGATCTGCAAGACGCATATTTCCACGTGCCCATAGCGAGGAAACATTGCAAGTTCCTGCTATTCACGGTAGGCAACAACTACTATCATTACTCCGTGCTTCCTTTCGCCCTGAAGTCAGCACCCCGGACATTTTCCAAATGCATCGCCGTGCTTGCTGCGCATCTAAGGAAGAACAAGGTGTTCGTCTACCCGTATCTGGACGACTGGCTGATCAAGGCAGCTATGTCACTGGACGCACAACTGCATTTCATTCGGACTTCCAGTTTCCTACTTTGTTTGAGCCTCCATATCAACCTCACAAAGTCTCTCGACTCCTGTCCAGTGTCTAAAGTACTTAGGTGCTACCATCAATACACGCACAGCAAACGTGTGTCCTTCGGAGGAGAGACGCTTATTGATCCTTCGGAAGGATCAGGCTCTTATGACCATGCCCTCCCTGGCGGTAAGGAAGGTGTCTTCTCTCCTGGGCTCCATGGCATCCTGTATCTTCCTCACTCCGAATGCACTCCTCCAGATGAGATCCCTGCAAGAATGTCTGGAGGATCAGTAGGACCAGAAACATGGGGGATTGGGAAGACCGGATTCGTCTGTCGCCGCAGGCTCTCCAGTCCATCCGATGGTGGTGTTCTCCATGCAATCTCCTCCAGGGGATTCCCTTCCACAAGGAGATACCAACGCAAAACATAGTGACGGATGCTTCTCTCCACAGCTGGGGTGCTCATTCCGACCACCTTCAGATACAGGGCACATGGTCCCGGAAAGAAACCAAGTACCACATCAACTTCCTGGAACTTCGAGCAGTCAATTTGGCACTGTAGCCTTCCAGCTGTCGTTTCACACCAGTTCCCTGCTTATCCAGACGGACAATACGACCACAATGTTCTACCTCAACAAGCAGGGGGTCTCGAGATCTCGAGCGTTATCCTGGGAAGCCCAGTCCATCTGGAACTGGCTGTTGCCAGGGACCTGACCATCACAGCAACTCACCTCCCAGGTGTTCAAAATGCTCAGGCAGACATGCTCAGCAGACTCATTCAAGAAATTCACAAATGGGTCTTAAACGACGAAGTGGTTCAAGACATCTTCGGAAGATGGGGTACTCCAGAGGTTGATCTGTTTGCTATCGCAGAAAACAGCAAATGCCGCAACTTCGCCTTTCAGGTTTTACTAACCATGGACTCTGGGGAATGCACTGTGGATCAACTAGTCAGGCGGCTTTCTCTAAGCTTTTACGCCAATTCCCCTTATCCCAAAAGTACTGATCAAACTCTCACAATCACAGGCCAAGATGATCCTCATTGCTCCGGAGAGTCCCCATTGTGGTGGGTCACAGACCTACTCCACCGGTCTCGCCTGCCACATCTCCGTCTTCCATGCCTGCTGGACTTTCAAACGAAGTTCGGCGGACAGATGGTGCACTCCAATCTCTCGTCGATGAATTTGGCGGCATGGCTCCTGAGTTAGTACAGTACCGATATTTGAATCTCCCTCGGGACTGTATGGAGATATTGAAGGAGGCCATACAACCATCTACACACAGGTCCTATGCATATAAAAGGAAGAGATGTTGCATATTGCGGACATTAAATGGTTTGGACAGAGAGGATTGAAGTGGCACCAATTCTTGCCTTTAGTTAAAACCTGTTTGCATCTCCAACACCCAGACCTCATGATTGTGCACTGGGGTGGAAACGACCTAGACACATTGACAGGCTTAGATTTGGAAATGCTTATGAAGGATACCTTTAGACAACTGATGTTGCTTTTACCCTCAAACTCTCTTTATATATTCCAATATGTGCCAAAAACAGAAGTCAACATGGTCAAACCAATTTTGTCCTCAGATTGAAAAATCTAGGTAGTATGTTAACAAAGCTGTGTCTGCATACCTCAGAAACCATAGAATAGGGTTGATCTACAACAACAACATACGTTTTGATATGGCTCATATCTACAAAAGTGATGGAGTACACTTCACAGATCAGGGAAATCAAGTTTTTCTGAATAACCTGAAGGTGTGCATTCCTACTTATATGTTGCTCCAACTAATAAACACAACTTGTCTTTTTAGAGCATCTTTATAATCCCAAAATCGGTTTGCAGACTGACAGCTGCAATCTGGCTACAACAGGGAGACCTGCGGGCCGTCGAGCAGGCTCGCAGATGGAGAGCTACGGCCCGTGGTCTCGCCTCGCACAAGCAGAGCTACAGGCCGTCCGCTCACAAACCCACAACAGCGTGCTGGCTCGCAGAGGGAGAGCTCGGGTCTAACTCGCAAAGGGATAGCAACGGCCCAACTGCCCTGCTAGCAGACACACCTATGACCTAACGGACTGGCTCTCACATGTACAGCTGCGGACCTGACAGCTAGCAGACGCACAGCTGCAAGCCGACTGACTGGTACTGTTTTATGGTTTAGGTTAGTACAGTGGTGTTTGTGTACTGTAGTGGATTATGCTGAGGGTAGTGTTTTAGGATTTAGAGTAGTCCAGTGTGTTTGTGTAGTGTTTGAAGGTTTGTGCTGGAAATACTGTTTTAGGATTTAAGGAAATGCAGTGGTGTTTCGGTAGTGTAGCGGATCGTGCCGACAGACTAACTCATAGAGCTCTGAGCCGACGCACTGGCTTGTAAAGGCATAGCCGCGACCTGCTGATGTAGGGAGAGGCAGCGTTAATAGGGTATCTCACACAGACACAGATACCAGTGTTGCCTCGCAGAGGTAAAACTACGAAGCTGATGGCTTGTAGACGGACAGATGCGAGCTGACTGACTGAATCACAAAATGGCTGCCAACACTTCCTACTTTCAACAGTTCACAGCCAATCAGCCACAAGCTCGTGCTCATAACTCCTCAGCTGTCAGAATTCTCAAATGGTAATATTTGTAAAATTTGATATTTCCCAAAAACTACTGAACGAATTTACACCATTTAAAAGAAAAAGCGTGCTTTCTGAACCATTACCTATCTCCCTGCTAAAGTTGGCGTAATTCTGTTCAGCAGTTTCACCTGTACTCTTCTCTAAAGTTTCGTATGGAAATTGCATTGAGAAAACACGTTTTGCGACCCCTCTTTCTCAACCCCCCCTAGACCAATAACCACCCAACTTTCAATATAGGAGCTGATCAAAAAAGGGAAACTTTGTGGATAATTTCGTAAACCTTTGTCAAATGAAGCCAAAATTATAAGGCTCCAAGAGGGGGGCCACGCAACACCTCTCCCAAAATGGCTGAAGCCCCGGCGCTGCGGGGACCACAGCGGGCCCTCGCAGCCCTAGCAAGCTCCACTATTATTTTTTAGCAAAGGCCCCCGGAACCTACACACCCAGGGAGCTCATTAAAATAAAATGCGTGAACCCGGGACCCGAGCGCCAATTGCGCCAAATTTATTATTTGTATTTTGTTATTAAAAATGCTTTTTTGGGCCCTGGGGGTCATTTTGGGACCCCCTCAGCACACCAAGGGTGTCAGGGTGTTTCTACACTGCCCACTTCTCTTGTTCTCCAGAGTCACTAGAAGGCTGCCAACACTTCCTGGTTTGGAGTCTTGGCAGCCAATCACAGTGAGGCTCGTGCACGGCACTTAGGCCCTGCCCAGGTATCGAAACTTTTCTTTTTCTAATTTCTCAAAAACTACTGAACGGATTTACACCATTTAAAAAAAGGTCACCTTCTGACCCATGCACTACCTTTGTGCCAAATTTGAGGTAATTCCGTTTAGTAGTTTCGGCTGTAGCCTTGCACAAAGTTTTTTATGGGAAAACTATTTTTTGACTCCTATTTTTGGAATTTCTCCAAAACTACTGAACGGATTTACACCATTTTAAAAGAAGGTCGCTTTCTGAACCAAGCCTTACC
Source organism: Lissotriton vulgaris (assembly GCF_964263255.1). NCBI lineage: Eukaryota > Metazoa > Chordata > Amphibia > Caudata > Salamandridae > Lissotriton > Lissotriton vulgaris. The sequence goes on from NC_141699.1 coordinate 596,193,495, forward strand.
TTTCTGCCAAATTTGGGGTAGTTCCGTTCAGCAGTTCGGGCTGTAGCTCATCGCAATATTTGCTATGGAAATTAACATGGGGAAACGCGTTTTGGGACCCCCCCTTTTTTCTCCACCCCAGCTTGACGAATCACCCCTTAACTTTCAGGATAGGAACTGACCTGGATAGACTTTTCTTTGGAGGATTTTGCGAAGTTTCGTCAAACGACGCCAAAGTTATTAGCAAATCAAAAAATGCTTTTCCTATGGAAACTAGGTTCTAACTAACTACCTACTGGCGACCGCCAGTAGGTAATATATATATATATATATCTCTGAAAGAGACTATTAGGTATGGATTCCTCACCTTAGAATTACCCCCAGGCGTCAAAGTGGATCCAGAGAATTTTTCTTAAGCTGTACCCCTGCGTGTCGATAGGTGGTGTCGGTCGACTCCGCGTTCGTCATTGGTGTTGTGGTCGCCGGAATGACGTCACAGTATCTACTTAGAAACCACCCTCACGCGCTGATGTTAGTTCTTTCTTTTTCTGCGACAGCCAGCGCAGATTCGGATAGAGCGGTACCTCGAGTCACTTTTTTACTCGAAGTCGTGTTCCAACTGCCGAGCCATGAACCCAAAGTCTTTGCGGGAGCGGTCCCGAAAGTTTCTGGAGTACCGGCAGTTGGTTCTGTGTTGATCGAGGTCCGGGTCGAGAGGGAGTTTACAGGACCGGTCCCAGAGCCACCTCCACCATTCTTCATGGAAGTCTCCGGGTAAGTCGAAGCACACGAAGAAGGCGAAGAAGCATCGTTGCTTGTAACTCTTCGCATTCTCCCCGTCCGTCAGCCGACGCTACTCGGGAAGCGGAAGGTCTTCCCACTCTGCCTGTGGAGCCCGTTGAGTCAACTCCGGCTTTTCTGGGAGCCGGAGTGACCCCTGCCCAGCTGCGCAGCTTTTAACCCCTTCTCTGCGGCGGCTATTCCGCCGCAGCGCTAAAGGGGCGGGGCGGCCGCGCGGCGGCCGCACGCTGGTGACAGAGCCGCTCCGTCACCAGCCGCGGTTGAGCTATGCTGGTGACGGAGCGGTTCCGTCATGACCCGCCCCGCTCATTAGAACGCCCGCGCAGGCGCGAAATCAGCGCCGCGCAGGCGCGGCGGCCGGGCCATGACGGAACCGCTCCGTCATCAGCACAGCTCAACTGTAGCTGATGACGGAGCGGTTCCGTCATCAGCATGGAAGGGGTTAAGAAGCCTTACATTCCATTTTTGGGCATCCCAACTCCTCTACCGTGCCCTCTGGCCCCGCGGACTCGGATAGGAGCTCTAGGACTTTGATGCCGGCAGCACCAAATCCAGTGACCACTCCTCTGCCTCTTCTTACTCCGGTTGTGTCCTTAGCCGACCCCAGCCACCCCCTCGATGTAGACACGGAGCCGGACAACCGGCATTGACCGGTACTTTTGTACCATTGTTCTGACCTGGTGTTCCCTGTCGCTCTGAGTGGCTACCAGAGGAGGGAAAGTAGAACTGGGAGCGGTCTGTGGACCTTCTGGGAGAGGATTTGAAGACAAAAAAACACAACATGAGAGGGGTGTAAGGGGAGTATTTAAAGACCAGCCTGCATCCTATCCCCCAATCTAGCTAACAAAAAACACAACAGGGTTGCTAAGGGTCTAAAGAGAAAGCTACAAAGAACCAGTACATTCATAAGTAGTTTGTATAAGGAGAGCAGGAAGAGTGTGAATTAATACCCCATCAGCTCACCCAATGGCGGAGTCTCGTCATCTGGGTTTTGTTAAGAACTGGTATCTGCTAAGTACCTCCTTGATTGTATGTAGAGGAATACTAGTGACAGATCCACAAGTGATAGAGAGCCAGCAAAAGAGTATAGGTGAGTTGAGGATGGAGTATTGTTGCAGTGCTAAAAAGAAATTTTGTGGAGTGGTGAAAGGGTGTGTCTTAAGAATGCCTAGTGTGATGCCAAGAAACATCATACTGGCAAGATTAAAAGCAGATTGAAGATAGTGTGCTAAACAAATATCACTACCAGTTGTGAAAATAGAATGGTCAACATGTTTCAGCCATACAAGGCTTTCGTCAGGACCTGTTGGATTTACACTACTGCAACTGTAAAAAGTGAGAAAAGAAAAATAAATGACCTACCAGATATACATTATTTATTTATGTGGTGGTCTCAACATCATGAACAAAGAACTCTCCTATAACAAAAACAAATGTAATTCCATTATTGTAGTAAACAGAAGCCATGAAATGAGTGTGTGAATAGTCCACATTTCAGGTTCAAAGTTGAATAAACTCACCCATAAATTTATATGGAGATGGCCTCACCTCGCCTGGCACTCGCTCAGGTCAAATAAGAGGCCCGCTCTAAAGAGATGAGAGGGAGAAAACATATAATTCATTATATTTTTGAATTAGTAGGCTTCAGAGAGATTACTCTGAGTAGAAAAGGCAAACGCAAAGAGGAACCTCTAAAGCCCAGCAGGAAATGACGAAGAATAAGCTCGAAAGAATGTAATGAAGAAGACCCATATCATAGTTGTAAAAAGGTGAACTTGTTTATCAAAAAAATGCTTTACTCCATACTCTAGAAGCGATGCTAAGTTGATCTTAAATATTAATTAGAGCTGGTACCCCAAAACGAATTGTCAAAGGCGCGTCCTCTGAGGAACCGCTCTAGGGTCAAACCCTCGCAAGAGACGTGTCAAACGACAGAGACCCACCTGTCCGTCGGTACCTCCTGAGCCTTCTGAGCCGAGGGGAAGGTAGCAGGCATACCGATGTGTTAGGAGTTAAAGACACCCTGCGGACCAGAAAGGAAGCATGCGCTTCTGTATTGTGATTGGGAACAAAATGGACCAATAGGCGAAGGGGTTTGCCGCTCCCTCATTGGTCGGAAAAGGAGACAACTCGAGACTCCTCCTTCGATGTGCTAGATGTTGCATCACACTAGACAATCTTAACACACCCTTTCACCACTCCACAAAATTTCTTGTTAGCACTGCAACAATACTCCATCCTCAACCCACCTATACTTTTTTGCTGGCTCTCTATCACTGGTGGATCTGTCGCTAGTATTCCTCTACATACAATCAAGGAGGTACTTGGCAGATACCAGTTCTTAACAAACCCAGATGACGAGACTCTGCCATTGGGTGGGCTGATGGGTATTATTTCACACTCTTCCTGCTCTCCTTATACAAACTACTTATGAATGTACTGGTTCTTTGTAGCTTTCTCTTTAGAGCATTTGAAGAACCAGTCTGGAGAGAGGAGTTGGGTGAGGCCAGTTGTCTGGACACCCTACAGACCTTAGGATGCTTTCTCCCCCTACCGTGGCTATGGAGGAGGGTGCATCTTACGCAGTGGTGTTGCGTACGGCGGCCGGGGCCTTAAACCTCGACCTTCCTATGGTGGCAGTCAGGACTAACCTCCTGACCGAGGTGTTTTAGCCAGGAGCAGCCTCTTCGGAGCCCCTGCTGCCGTTCAGTGAGGCCCTCATGGACATCCTTTTGGGCAGTTGGTCCAAGCCCAACACATGGGCTCCTGTGGATAGGATGATTGCCCGACGCCACCGCCAGGTCCCGGGCGACCCCATTTTCCTCTCCCAACACCCCACCCCTGAGAACTTGGTGATCCAAGCCTCAACTTCCAAGGGCACATCCCTAATGCACCACCTAATAGGGAATCCAAGAAACTGGACCACCTTGAGAAGATTGTTTTCTTCCTCCATCTTAGGACTGCGGTCAGTGAACATTGAAGGTCCGTTACTCCCACTCTTTGTGGGATACGGTTGTGCAGATGCTTCTACAGTGCCCGGAGGAGGCCCGGGCTGTGCTCTGCGGTGCAGTTTCCAAAGGGAGAGATGCAGCGAAGTTCACCATCAGATGTGGGCTGGACACGTCCAACTCACTAATAAGACGATTTCCACATCAGTAGTCCTTAGACGCTACGCCTGGTTGTGATCTACTTGCTTTTCGGGAGATGTCCAAGCTACGCTTTTGGACATGCCTTTTGTTTTACTCAAACAGATGAGAGAGGAAAAGACCATGGAGCCACTCTTGGTCCCCTTGGTCAATTACAAATAAGCAACAAAAGAGTGAGGCCAAAAGATGAAAAGCTAGCAAGAGGGAGGAATCACTCTTGTTTTCTATAAGGAACACTTTTGTTTTCTAGAAGAACCCTCACTCACCAATCTGGTTGGTGACATGCTCATCATTGGGTTGCCACCAGAGAGGCAGAGTGCCTCTCTGGTGTGATGTGACGCCTGATTACAGCGGAGCGGGTTTGGTGGTTCTGTAGGGGTGAGAGAATGATAGTGCAAAGGATTAAGATTGCCTCTATTTTCCAAATAAACTTTTTATTGGTGGAGAAATAAGGCAAGCGTAAAAACAGTGAGGTGGATGTTTAGAACTGGGTAGATTGACCAGTTACATCCTAGTTTCAAAAGTGGTGTGGTCTACATGTTTCAGCCTCCTAATGCCTGTAGCTAGGCTTTCGTCAGGACCAAGTGCCACGGCAGTATACACCCGCTAAGGCGTACCCTAAATTGTGGCAGCAGAAAAAAAATGCTTAACTTATGGTTACCGTAGTGCCTTCAGGTTTCTTGAAAGCAGAATGAATCTGCAAGCAGAATGAATCAGCAAGACAAAACATATAACAAGACAAACAAGTCACATTACAGTTTTGTACAGACAACCAATTTCTTAAGTCGTAGTATGAGTGACACTGCCCATGCTGCTGTTTGGTGCTCTTCGGAGTACAACTATATGCCATAACATTAAAAACAAGCATTGGCATAGCCAATAGGTCTCACCTTTGGGACCTTATAAGTGTTTAGTTATCCAGCACAATATCCTTGGTGCAACAACATCAAGTGTTGCATGGCTAAACTCTTCTAAGGTCCCAAAGGCGAGACCTATTGACTATGCCAATGCCTGTTTAATTTGTAAGAAGTCGATTTGTCCTTGATGAAATCTGCAAACTTTGCAGTAGATGTTACAAAACTCTAGGTAAAAGGCAAACACCATTGTCTCATATTTACACTTGACCTGGTTTAACTATTTCCAAGTTTGGTGAATGGGAGCTCAAAGTTTATAGCATTGCCTGCACACAGCTGCTTCTCTTGGTAATCTAGCTCACAGTTTCCAAGAATCTGTATTTTGTTCAGGGTTCTGTTATCAGAGGGGAGTACTTATTCTTGTTCTTTGCCACATGGCATACCCTTGTGCAGCTGGTACTTTCTCCTTAACATTCATGAGCGGTTCACTTAGGACTAGAGATTCACTTATGCACAAAAAATGAACTTTGACCCAATAGCCAGTCACAGTAAATGTTGGAGGTGAACTGGACCATTAAGAAAGATACATTAGGGGAGGAGCTACGACACCAACCAAGATGGCCGCATAGTCTCCCGGCTCCACTGACCCCCGTCCTATGCTCGCTTATCCTGTCGAATATCCTGATCTCCTGCCCCGGATTCGTGTGGGTGAACTAGTCTGCATCCCGATGGTGTGATCACGGAACTTTTCTGATGTTCTGGTGTGAAGTAACATCTAAAATGTTTTGAAGCCTAACCCAGACTGGAAGCCGGGGTCTCGATTGCTGGTCTGCCCGGGTCCTAAGTGAACAACAACGGACTGCTGAGGGTGGTTGGGTCCGGTCCTTGGAACTTTCGAAAATTTCTCTGAACTACTTTGCAACCATCTGCTGCCTGGTGCTGTACCTGAGGTGAGGTGACGGGTGGTGCGCGGTGCTGCGTCGCGGGGGCCCCCGGTCCGGAGGCCCGGCACTAGCACCGCTGGTGCCCCGGAGTAGGGGTCCCGCTGCTCGTTGCTGGCCCGTCCCTCACGGCCTGTTTCTGCTCCGGCGTATCCTGCCCCAGAGACGGGGCCTCTCCGTGGGGATCGTTATGCCTGCGACGGTATGGAACCTGGCGGAACGGACTCAATGTGGCCCTTCCCTGTGGATGGTAATGGCGGAACTTGTGGCGCTTCACGCGATGGTGAGGGCCCAGGTCAATCATTGGCTGTCGGCAACAGGTGGTATCGTTGGACCAGGAACAAGCCCTGACTTGATCTTTGAGACCCAGCAGACAACTTGCCCCCTGTTGGAAGCCCTACTGGTGCGTTTGGACCTGGTGCTGGAAACTGTGCCTGCCCCCGGAGAAATGGACTTCATTGTGTGTGCTGAGATTGGTGACTCTCTCACGTTCTCGGAAACATCGGTCCTACAGTTATCGGAGCATTTCACTGCTTCCTCCATCCTGGACACTGTTGGCCCACACTTTGATCTGTGTCGGAACGAGTCGCACCCCCTCCCCAATCGGTCTCCCTACATGGCGGATGGAACGATGCTTGGCTTCAGGGACGGGGAGGGGCATCGTTGGTGCAAGCCGTGTGCGTTGGGACCTGCTATTCCTCTCCCATTTGCTGACTCAAGCTCCGGCTGCTTCTGTGTGAACTTTGACTTTCCGGGGATGGGGCCTTTCTTCTCCGAGGGACTCAGCAATTTTGTTAGACGGGGCCAAGGCTGAGATTGTGGGTTGAATCGTTTACGATGGATCTATTGGTAACGGGACTGCTTCACTAACGGACGGATTCCGGGGCGGGGGGTTTGTGGTTCCCCCCGGGGTATTTTTGTATGGTGGACAACTTTACTTGTGTTGGCTTAGGGGGGCCCCTTTGATAGGGCGGGGGGAGAGACCGGGAGCGCATAGACTATCGCCCTCCTCCACTTCCCCGTTGGGTGGGGTTTCCTTTCTTTCTCTTCTTTCTCTTCTTCTTCTATATTTCGGGTTTTGTTCTCGGGCGACAGGCACACTGCTGGGGGGGGGGGCGTAGACATCTGCAGGGGTGCAGGGTGGGGGGTTGGGGGAGGGGATTTTTTGTTTTTATTTTGTTTCTATGGCCTTTTTCTCTTCTCTTATCTTTCTTTGTCTTTTTCTTTTTCTGGGTCAGCGCAGTGGGTTTCCTTTGGTATCAATCCCTGCTTTTTCATCTGTGCCTCAATTTTCGTGGTGTTCTTTGGGTCTTCGGGCAGGTGACTGCAGGCGCGAATTGACCGTAATATTCCTTCACATCCTGAACCTCCTGTTTCAGCGCCATTGATTTGATCGATTACTGTTTACTGTTGACACGTTTACTATTCTGCCTGCCATTTTTAGCTGCTGGGAAATTGTTCGGCACCTGATCCTTCCATCTTATACTATAAAATGAAAACCTTTTATATCCTGTTTTCCTAATTGTGCTGTTCTGTGGCCAAGAGTACGGTAGCATGGAGATTCTGCTCCCCGAGGTTCTGCATGTGATTAAAATTGCTCTCTGTTAATCTAACTGCTTAGCGGCCGGCCCCGGGGGTTGTAGGCCCATGCTTGTATTTGGTTTAAATGTCAATTAAGGTTTAAAAAAAAAAAAAAAAAGAAAGATACATTACCTAGGCCCTTATTACCAGTGACTCTTAATTATTCTTAGAACCATAGATTCCTAGCTACAGTCGCCTGGTGGCTGAGCGGGAGGGTAGGGGGTTGGGATTAACAGCTATCAAGATCATCAGGCATCCAATCCAGGGGCGAGACATGTTTTTCTCCCAAAACAAAATAATTTCTGTTTTCTCCATGTTGCACTTCAGATGATTACATTTCATCCATTTTATAACTTGGGTAAACAAATTCTTAAAGTTTTATTCAGAATCAACTGAATTCTAATCCAAGGACCATATCCGTTGAATATTGGCTGCATATAAAATGGTGATAATTCCAAACGAAATGGTGGTAATTCCAAAAGATTCAATTAAATAAATCAAAGCGGCACATATACATGTTAATTCACATTGGGCTAAGGGACGAGCCCTGCGGGAGCTCATACTTTAGTCATTTTTCTCCTAAAGAGAAATGACAAATGTAAGCACATGCTTCCTTTTAGCAATGAAGAATTGACGTTAAGACCAAGTCTGATCACAAATTTCAATGTTGGCAAGGCGAAGTAAGAAAGCATGCAACACAGTGTTGAATGCTGCTGACAAATTAAGGAGAATAATAACAGCATTGTAACCTGTATTCAGTGTGATCTTTACTGATTCAGACACTTCAGGGAGAGCTTATCATGTAGAATATCATGGTCTGAAGGCTGATTGCAAAGAATGTAACAGCTTAAACATTTCTAAGTAATTTACTAATTGTGCATTTATAGCACTTCTAAAATGTTTGCAGGTGCAGGAAGCAAAGAAATAGGTCTGAAAAATGACACAATATTGGGAACAGCAGAAGGCCTCTTCAGCAAAGGTTTGACCATGGCCAATTTCCAAATCTCCAGCTTGTAGGCCGACGTTAATAACCAATTTAAAATAGGATTTAAATGTCAATGGCCTTCCTAACATTTGCCAGAGGGAGAGGTACTGGCAGGAGAGACAGATTTACAGAGCTGAATAGCGCATTCAGATTTCTGGAAATAAATTGGTTGAGACTCAGCCAATGTGGTATTAGAACTGGGAAAGGTTTCCCCAAGAGAACCTTGTATCACCACTAACTTAGCATTATTATTTACAACCCCAACTAGAGCAATTAATCAATTGAAACAAGATCCATGCATGTCGAAACAATAATGGTCTGATTTACAAACTTTTTGTCAATCTTTCAAACAGCTGTGCTGAACCTCGAAAAAGAACCTTTAACCCCTTCGATGCTGATGACGAGCTCCGCTCGTCATCAGCTACGGCGCTCGTATGCTGATGACGAGCTGAGTTCGTCATGTAACGCGGGTTTTCGAAAAACCCAGCACACAGCGGGAAAACCGCTAGTGCGCAAGGGGTTAATAAATCCATACTATGAAGGTATTCTCCTAACCAAACGAAGAGAATCCGCATGAGCCTGCTTTCTCACAACTTTGCCTGAGCAATGCTGCATTTCTTCAGCTACATTCATAAAGTAATTTTGACTAAGGTTGGATTAACACCTTTGAGGTGTCTACAAAAAGGTACCAGGCATGCGTAAATCCATTTACTTATAATTGTACACCATACTGGTGTGCAAATAAGTCTTATGCGGCGGGTGGGAAGTGTTTTACAAGCTCTGATAAGCCTTGTGAGTATGGAAACTCCAACTAGCATGGTAGTTTATAAGCATCCACAAACTGCCTTTAAAACTTCCACTCTGGAAATGTTTGGAGATTTGCTTCAGCAAAAGGGTTCTGTAAGTCAGAGTGGGAAGGGGAATTGGACCATGAGGGTGTGGAGGAAGGTTTTTTTCCTCAGAGCAAGTGCCTTCCACTGCGCACAAAAGTCCACACTGTTGGAATTTCAGCATTTAAAATGTCACATGAATGTCAAGTTTCCAAACCTACTACTGGAAATGGTCATTGATTCCCAAAAGTCATACATCTACATCTGTACATAGTAGTACATCTACAGGTGTAGATGTATATTTTTTTGTTCATCAGGCCCTTTAATTCGGCTTGCCCCAAAAGGTTATTTCCAACTTAAAATAAATCAAAGTTAAAATGCATGGGTGAAAACTTTTCAAAAAGGGAAAAGGACTCCATTCCATTTACACAAAACACTGCCAGGGAATCTAAAGTACAGAATTGGGCATGGAAGGGGCGAGGGGAATGGGTTATTATGAGGCAGAAGTGATCTGTCTTGTTTTCACACTGCAGTAGCCTTCCAAATTAATCTTTTCTCGCTCATCCCGGTATGTGCAAGGTGCGTGTCTGGCTTAGTTTTTACGCATTACGTACGTATGGCTCGCATTGGCTGGAGATCATCAGCTCAGCGAACCAATGGGAGCATGAGAAGAGTGTGGCCAAGAATCCCTGCCCAAAACTGACCACAATAAACACAGGGCAAGTGGGAGACATCCGTACTAAGATTGCATACGTTCTGCTTATTTCACCAACTGTTCTGCTGCTCTAGTTGCAACCACGCTTATGTGATGTAAATGTACATCAGTAGACAGTATTTCTATCTTGAAAAGGTTACGTATATCACTTCTCATGTCACCATTTATTCCTGATCTCCTGTGACTACACTTTTTCAGAGCAAACATGCACAGCACTAGACTGCACTTCTGGATTAATTTGAGCTAAAAACTGTGCCACCCTGAAATCACGCACAACACAACCAACAGAACACCTTTGACAAAACATTTCACCTATATCCAACATGGAGCTAATGAGACATCCAGCGGGCTATCAGAGTGCTCCCAATACCACGTGCTACCAAAATAAACCAAGCACAAACATTCACACAGCCAGCATTTCTAGTCATAAACTAAGTTCATCACAGGGCAAATGGCATGTTACCCGCTTAAGCGGTTCATAAGCATTTGGTATATGTACACTGGCATAAATCTCAGAAACCAAAAATCACACAGCCAAGACTTAGTCAGCTGACAACTGCCATACAACCAGAAACGCGCAGTTTTGCAGAAACTGGGTTATGAAAATGCCATCAACATAACATTTGTCTCTATAACTTTCTCAAAGAAAGACATGCCTCCTCAAAAGTACTTTGGGAACAAGCCCCTAAATTAGGAGGCATGGGTATTTAAAAGAACATACGTGGACATATAAAAAGGTGGAGGGCCCATGAATTTAGGTACATAATTTAGAGAAGCAAACATGTAGTACGTCATCTAGTCTAAAATGCTTTAAATTGCAGATTCAAAGGGGCTAGCTACCACATTGTATTGCACAGTGCCGTTTGTTTAATCGACGCAAATATCTATTTTGGGCAAAGTAAACATTTCTGCTGCGGCCTTCTAAAAGCCTTAGATTATATATTGTAGTTTTGACGCATTAGTGACTGTGCCTCACACTGTGCTTGGCGTTCAGGTATAGTGGGCGTGTGTGTGGCTGATTTAGGTGCTGTGTAAATGGGATTATGTAATTATTGAGCTCCTTCCCCAGGCTGTGTTTCAGGTAGTTAAAGCCATGTTCTGAGTGTACTGAGTGTCACAATCTGAGCCTGGGGAACACCGATTATTATGTGTGTCCATGGAATGAACAGTCTCCATGGTCTGTGCCTGAAGACCACAGTGTGCATGCGAGAAAGCTTATGCTGTTTTGCCCAGTCTGTAACTGCATTTATTCAGCGCTTACTATCCCCGACAAGGAGGCTCTATCCGGTTCACCTGCTGCCGAAGGTCCAGGTTGTAGATGTCAGTGATGCGCTCTTTTTGCTGGCTCTGAAGCTTCTTCTGCTGCTGCACCGGGGCCCTGCAGGCTTTGAGCTGCTCTTTAAGGCTGACCTCTGTGATATCGGTGGGAGTGGGCCGCAGAAGATAAAAGTGTGTACGGCTCCGGTCCTGCTCCCTGTCTGGCTCATCTGAAACAGGGAAGCTCGGAGGGAATGGCGATGGGCTGCACTATTTCACATAGAGGTCCACCTGAAGGCTACCCATCCTGTCAGGGGGCAGGGCCAGGCACCCCGGCGTTAGATGCCCGGGGAGAGGAACTTCGGCTTATCCCATGACAAAGGCAGCGAGCACCGGCAACAACAACCAGTGCACGTCCTTCATCAGAGAATCTAATTCCGGTTCAAAAGCGTCCAGGAAGGCACGGCAGCCTGCACTGACAGTAAACGTTCGCAGTCGTTGCTGTAAGCTTTGATAAACTAGAAAGCCCACTGCATAGAAAACGACCGAGACCACTAGTGCTGCACGGGTGACACACGTAGCAGCAACACGAACATCGAAGGCGAGCACTGCTCATGTAAGAAACACATCTGGCACCAACTCCCGCACAGGTACAATATGGCACTCGTTTACATAGCCAGTACGATACAGATTGAGAAACAATGGATTATCATACACTGCCTTTTTTTAAGCTTCGCCAAAGCAAATGTCTGGTGTTAGCTTTCCATTCTTTGAGCTGTGTCAATGCTTGTTTTGTTTAATCATGATTTTTGTGGCACATTATTGTTGACGATGCTGCTATGCTCTAGTGAACCAAAAAAACGGTGGCAAGATGGAAAACAAGCTCCCTCTGCAGCAGACCATATGGCAGCGCTTGCTCCCGCAAGTGAATCTCCACACGTGTATGTGCTGCCATTGAAGGCAATGGAAACGCATGCGCGGTTGTGGGTGCAAAAGGGGACCGATGGCATTAGCGCTCTCCTCCTATACAGCGCATGTGCGCTGAGTAGATGAGACCTAATTATGGTACTAGTGGTGACAGTGGTGCTTGAATTTTAAGCACTCACTGCGCATGTCGAAAAAGGCGACCTGGTCAAATCCCAGGTAAGTGGTCTATTCTGCCGGTACATTGGCAAAAAAGCGCTTCAAATACTACCCGCCAACTCTGGCGTTGTCGGTATATGAGTGGAAAAGGGGAGTGAACATGACTAAATAAAAGAGGCCACAGGCGGTCGTTTGGCTTGTGATGCCAAGAGTGAAAAGGCAGACTGAATACATGAAGGAGACCAGGCTTACATCAAGTGAAGAATAACCTTACACCATGGATCCTAGCAGGGTGGTGGCTTGTAGTCACACGCTGGAAAAACAAAAACGAGTAACATTGCGTTATTACCGAGTCGTCTGCTAGGCTACCTGTAAGTAGCTGATATGCTGTTATGATACTTACTTCATGAAAGCCAAGCGCTGTTGCACCTGGAGACTCCAGACATGAAGACCCCGTGGATAGAGAGGGACCGGCCCGGGAGGCTTTTAAAGTGGTCCAAGCCTCATTGGGCTGGTGCAGCTATGGCGCGGTCCGATGACGTCAGCACGTACGGACGTATGTCTGCGAATATCGGAGCACCTTAACAAAGAGGCTGTAACGCTGACCATAGTTTCAGGGCAGTTTATTAAAAAAGACTCAACTTTATTGCTTGGTGGAAAAAGAACAGGAGAAACAAATGGAGAAATCAGAGGCTAATCGCAAAGTATCAAGCGATCCCGTAACAGTGGGAGCCAAGAGTCTGCAAGAATTATAAAGCAGAACGTGAAAAGGACACGGTCAGGAATCTAAGAAATTAACATTTTTATCAAAGGGGCTACAGTGTGTGTATGCTAGAAAATGGACTGCAAACGATAGTTATGTCCCCCGAGTCCCACAGTCATATCGTATCATTATAGGTCTTATGGACAAGGGTCGGTTCTAAATGGTATCAAAATGTATTGATCAGGTTTAATTGACAAAATCAGGACAACAATGGTGTCCAGGTGTAGAGGGCCAGATACAGTTGAGGTAGGATGCAGGGATCATCTAAGAGAGTGTCAGAGTCGCAACACTGACCCCCATGGAAGGTTATCGTTGAATTCTTGTTTGTGTCGAGAGCCGATAAACCCATTGTTGTTCTTTGTCAAACAGTACTCTTTGTGTGTGGTTGCCTGGTTTAATCTGCTCAATCACTGTCCAACGCAAGTCATTTGTGGTGTGATTGGACGGTAAAAAGTGCTCAGTTATCCTTGTATTTTTCTTGCACCGGATATTACTCCGCTGCTCGCACACATGATGTTTAATCTTCTGTATTGTCATTTCCAGATACCGTAACCCACATGGACATGTGATAAGGTAACCCACATGGACATGCGATAAGGTATATCACGTTGGTGGAATTACAATTAGTGTAAGATATCTGTGTCCATGTTTTGCCGGTCTCTAGCTCTAAGGTTTTGGTAGTGGAGGTCAGATGGCAGATGCTGCAGTTCCTACAGGGAAAATGGCTAATGATTTTTGGTAGGACCCATGCGTTGAGTACGGATAGATTGTCATCCGTGTCAGTTTTTGTGGGTGGTGTGTAATGTTATGGCTTATGGGTGCACTCCGAAGAGCACCAAACAGCAGCATGGGTAGTGTCACTCACATTACGACTTAAGACATTGGTTGTCTGTTCAAAACTGTAATGTGACTTGTTTGTCGTCTTATATGATTTGTCTTGCAGATTCATTCTGCTTTCAGGAACCCTGAAGGCACTACGGTAACCATAAGTTAAGCATTTTTTTACTGCTGCCACAGGTTTAGCCTTAGCGTGCGTATACCGCTGTGGCACTTGGTCCTGACAAATGCCTCGCTATGGGCATCAGGAGGCTGAAACATGTAGGCCACACATCACTTTTTAACCTAGGATGTAACTGGTCAATCTACCCAGTTCTAAATATCCACCTCACTGTTTTTACTCATGCCGTATTTCTCCACCTATAAGAAGGGTCTTTTTGGCTAAATAGAGGTAATCTTAATCCTTTGCACTATCACTTTCACACCCCACAGAATCACCAAACCCCCTCCACTGTAATCAGGCGTCGTAGCACGCCAGAGAGGCACTCAGCCTCTCTGATGGGAACCCAATGATGAAGCATGACACCAACCAGGTTGGTGAGTAAGTTCTTCTAGAAAACAATAGTGACTCCTTTTGCAAGCTCCTCATCTTTTGGCTTCATGCCTTTTGATGGCCATAGCTTGTTTGGCGACAAGACGGACAACGCGCTTTAGCGTGTTAAGGACTCCAGGGCTACAGTCAGGTCCTTGGGTCTCGCAGCCACCTCCCGCCCAGCACAGGCTGCTTTTCGCCCCTTTCGTGGCTATGGAAGGGGTGCCCTGCCACGTTCTGTCCAGAGCTACGGGGATGCGAGAGCTGTTTAGCTTCTGTGTGGCATGGGACGTGGGACCCTCCGTCGTGGGTCTGGGAGACAGCTGGCAGGCCAGTCCACCAGCGCCCCCTCTGCTGCTGCCTCCAAGCCCTCCTAGTTAGACCTTTCAGGGCCACCAATCACCAGTTGGTGGCAGGATTCGCCATCACCTCCCCCACTGGCTCATCATCACATCGGACAGGTGGGTTTTGCTGATAGTCCAAAGGGCTACTCCCTCCCCTTTGAGACTACCACTCCATCCATGCTCCCTTAATACTATTGCATGTTAGAGGATCACTTGGCCCTTCTCCAACAGGAAGTTACGGCTCTCTTGGACAAGGGAGCCATCGAGCAAGTTCCTGCCCCAGAAGTAGGTTGTGGTTGTTATTCCCACTACTTTCTGGTGCCCAGGAAGAACAAAGGCCTGCGTCTTATCTTGGATTTCCAGAACGTCAACCGCTTCCTCTGGAAGGAGAAGTTCAAAATGTTGACACTGGCTCAGGTCTTGTCTGTCCTCGACCCTGGAGACTGGATGGTAGCGTTGGACTAGCAGAATGCTTATTTTCACATCCCCGTCCTGCTGGGCCATCGGCGTTACCTATGGTTCACAGTAGGCCATGATCACTTTCAGTTTTCCGTGCTCCCCTTTGGCCTTACTAGCGCCCCTCGGGTCCACGAAGGTGATGGCGGTGGTCGTTGCTCATTGCTCATCTGTGCAGATCAGGGGTTCTAGTCTTCCCCTAACTTGACGACTGCCTGTTGAAGGCAGGCTTGCCCCAGGCTGTCGTCTCCCACCTCCAGACTACGGCCGACCTCCTACATTTGCTGGGGTTGACCATCAATGTGCCAAAGTCACACCTTATTCCCTATCAGAAGCTCCTTATCAACGGAACTGTTCTGGACACAGTGCAGTGTCGGACTTTTCCTCCCGAACAGCGAGTCGGGGATATTCAGGCTAAGATTCTGATCTTTCAGCCACTATCCTGGGTTTCGGTCAGAATGACCCTGAGGCTACTGGGCCTCATGGCCTCCTGCATCCTGCTGGTGGACTATGCCAGATGGCATATGTGGGTTCTGTAGTGGGACCTGAAGTTCCACTGGGAATAGCATCAGGTGAATCTTTCCGATTGCATCCAGATCTCGGAGAGCACAGCACACCAATTGCAGTGGTGGCTAACTAACCAGCATTGGGTCAACGGCAGATCCCTCTCTGTTCCTCGACCAGACTACACAGTGGTGATGGATGCATCACTTCTGGGGTGCGGCGGACACATGGGGGAGGGGGAGATCAGAGGCCTCTGGTCTCTGTCAGGTTTCTGAAGAAAGGAGTTCACAAACTCCATTGTGCATCCGCAGTTCCTGAAGAACCTGTTCTGAAACTATCACCCGCTCGAAAAATATTGCGGGTGATCGTAGCGCGAAATACGGGCACCTGTTTAGCTCTCCCAACAGGGAGGAATGTGCTGGCAGTTGCCAGTCTAGTTTCTTGCGCTTGGACCTGGCGCGAGCTCTCGGCCAGCTATGAAGTGCGTCGGTCAAGTTCCAAACCGCACACTTCACCAACGGAATTTTTCAGTGAGATGATATCTAGAGGTAGTGTTAGACAGGTTGTTCTTAGTGGATTTTTCAAGGCTTAAGCATAGGGTAGAACATTATATCTCTCCCTCAGATATTATTCCAGCACGGGTCATGGCTCTTCTTAGTGATGAGCTGGGTGCAGGAATTCAGCATGTACTTAATCTTTCTCTGAGCACAGGGAAAGTTCCCCAAGGCTGGAAGCAGGCTTTGGTCAGACCTCTACGTAAGAATAACTCCATTCCCTGGACCGATCTGACAAACCTGAGACCCATCTCCCTCCTCCCTTTTCTAGGGAAGCTCACTGAGAAATTTGTAAATCGGCACTTATCTAAATATATAGAAAGTGCGGGGGGACTGGATCCTTCCCAATCAGGGTTCAGGCCCAGGCACAGCACTGAGACCGCCTTGCTGTCCGTCGCTGATGATCTCCATCTGCTACAGGATAAGGGTTATTCCGTTATCCTGGTGCTTTTAGATCTGTCAGCGGCGTTTGACACTGTGTCACATGATATCATGACCTCCAGACTCATTGACATCGGTCTGGGAGGCAAGGCGCTGGCCTGGCTAAGGAGTTTTTTCACCAAGCGCACTCAGAGAGCCATACTGGGCCCATACCAGTCAGAGGAGGTGGAGATCTCTAAGGGGGTGCCGCAGGGCTCCTACTTGAGCCCAACGCTTTTTAACATCTATGTGGCACCCCTAGCTAACATCATGAGATCCCACGGGTTTATCCCTGTATCGTATGCAGACGATACTCAACTCCTCTTTCCTTTCAAAATCATGACTCCAGAGGTGCGTAACTCCTTTGCCCGGGGGATGAAAGAGGTGGCTCACTGGATGGCAGCAAACTTCCTTCAGTGTAACGTCTCAAAGACTGAGGTGATGCTTTTTGGAGAAGCCAAACGATTGTGGACTCCTGACTGGTGGCCTCAAGATCTAGGCCCAGTCCCTGGGCCCAAAGGGGTAGTGAAAGATCTAGGAGTCAAACTGGATCAGGAGCTCGCCCTTAAACATCATACTAATCAAGTGGCAGGCTCCTGCTTCCATGTTATTGGTCTTCTCCGAAGGGTATTCCCCCTGTTACCTGACACCACCAGGAAAACTCTAGTTCAGTCACTTGTGTTGAGCAGACTGGACTACTGTAATGGTTTGCTGTTAGCTGCCAATGAGGGCATCATTAACAAACTCCAAGTCGTGCAAAACACAGCAGCACGCTTGGTTCTGAATGCCCCAGCACGCACACCCTCAAAACCATTGCTGAATCAACTGTATTGGCTTACAGTGAAACAGAGGGTGCTGTTTAAAACGTGCTGCATCATCCATAAATGCCTCACTGGTAAAGGTCCCGACTATCTTACTAAAAAATTTGTTCCTTACATCCCCCCGAGAACTCTGAGATCTGGTGATCAAGAGTTGTTATGTGTCCCCAGGTTCTGGAAGACCAGACAAGGAGGAAGGGCTCTGTCCGTAGCAGGACCAAAGCTCTGGAACGATCTTCCTTACGACATTAGAGTCTGTAAGGAACATTTTCCTTTTAGGAAAAAATTAAAAACTTTTCTGTTTAACTACTAGTTCCGTTTAGGCATTACTTAACCTTAGGATAGAGCCTGCTTTGGTCTCAGATGCTGCTAACGGCGCGGAGATACTCCTCAGGGAGTCGATTCCCAGCGTGTTATAAGTATGCAAATAAATAAATAAAATAATTTCGTAGCGTCGGTTTGACAGTTTTGACATTAAAAACTAAGGACTTAGGAAATACTTAGTATTATTAAAATTAGTGGAAAATAGGAAATACTCACCCACCGGCCTTCTGCTGATCCTGGTCTTCCGGTGGACGGTTTCCAATAAACAGAAGGCAAATTCACCTGAGGAAGAAAGAATCCAAAAGGTTATCAAGACAACAAGTAAGAGTGAGAGAGTTGAATATTAAAGCTTTAACTTAATCAACGAAAATACTTAAGTCTTGTTTGTAATGACTGGGAACCTGATGTTACAAATCTTTTAGAAGGAAAGAAGAGGAGCGCAAGCCTGAAGCTAGTTGGGTAAGAAAGATTTAGAGGGAAGATACCAAAGAGAGTCAGGGAGGAAATCTAGAGAAATAATAGCAGTGTGTTCTTTGTTACAGTTACTCCACCAAAAGATGTAGAGAGAGAGAGCAGAAAGAAAAGAGAAAGCAGAAGGAAGTATGGTGCAAGTATAGTGCAAGAATGGAGAAACCAAAGAAAGCCAAGGCATTCTCTTCTCTGTCCCATTCCCCTTTCTCCCGGCAGGGTTCACTCGACCGCCAGTTGTCTCTGGTGTTCACGGGAAGGTCTGAGGTGGGAATTGGGAAAATATCTACATTCTGCTCCGGGGAGTATCGCCAAAAAGTGAGTATTAAAAGAGCCTTGACAGAGTGAAGTGCCCACAAACTTTACTCACCTGAGCAGAATTGCTGAGGGGCTTGATTTAAAGAATGTAGGAAATGTCCTGAAGGAAATTCAGCAATCGTTACTGGCGGGGAGGGAAGAGAATAAGGTAATCAAATTTGAGATGGAGGCCACTAGATGAGAGACAAAAGAAATGGCTGCCCAGATGAAGCTAGAAGGGTCTGGGGATAAGTTTCACTCACCCCCTCCGTGGATGGGCATGTTTAGTCAGTGTTCAGCAGCTAGTGTAGGTTCCACCACTCAGGTTGTACATTCCTTGGCCCCAGTTATTCCATTGGCGCCTCCAGAACGCTTCAGTCGGGATCCTCAAAAGGCGCAAATCTTCTTAACACAGGGCTCTTTGCATTTTATGGGCCGGCCTACTGTCTTCCATGATGCACAGTCTTGCATAGTCTACATTTTGTCTTACTTCAATGGAGATGCCACCGTGCAAGTGCTCTCTATGATAAATTGATGTATGGATTAGTGACTCCATGATTGGTTGATTTGGATTTCTGATCAGACCCTAGTACATAAATTGATGTATGGATTAGTGACTCCATGATTGGTTGATTTGGATTTCTGATCAGACCCTAGTACAGTGCACTGAGTGTGCCCAGGGCTTGTAAACCAAATGCTGCTGGTGGGCTTGCAGCACTGGTTGTGCCACCCACAGAAGCAGCCTGTAAAAATGTTTCTCAGGTCTGCCATTGCAGAGCCTATGTGCAGGCTGGTACTGCCATGTGACTGGGCAAGTGCACCCACTTGTCAATCCGTAAACCTTCCCTTTTCTGCATATTAGTCACCCCTATGGTAGGCTCCAGGGTAGGGTACATTGTAGATAAAAGGTAGGACAACTCTTGATGTGTGGCATGTCCCGATATTGAATTGAAGCCATTTTTTTTTTTCAGTATTGCAAGGCTATCTTTTCCCCGTAGACCAGAACGGGCAGTTTGATTATTACATCTTATAATCCTAACTGACTCCGAGAACTAGGTAAAAATTTGAGTTTAGTATGCCTTAACTCAGAATGATAAAATGCATCTTTTAGTGAAGTTGGGTTTAGCAAAGTAGGTATTTTCTTGTCTGAACATCCAAGTCTGCCTCTTCTAGGTTGTGTATTCCTTGTCTGGAGTTTGAGTGACAGGGGCTGGGGGATTCCAGGAGACAGGGTGAGTCAGCACAAAGCTGAATGGGAAGATCTATATGCAAATGGGTGGGAGGTGTTGCGCCTGGGTCCTGAATAGGGCTGGGCCTTCCCTCCACAATGCTGGCTCCACCACCTGTGGTGCGTCTGATGTCTCTTCCATGCATTGTGAAAGGAAAGAAGACGAGTAAACAGAGTGCTCCAGAACTGACCAGAACTGGTTTGGACTAGGCAAAGGCCTCTCTCCCTTCAGAGAACAAAGAGAAACTGTGTATAAAAGAGGGGACCCAGACCTTTAGATCACTTTGAGAACCAAGAAGAAAACCCATTTTCTGAGGAAAGGAACCAGAGAGACTGAGGAGAGACTATCCCCGAGCATGAGGGATTGGCCTGCAGTGGTTGCCTGACTGCTAAAGAGAGGAGAAAGGACTTTGTGCTACTTTCAGCAGGTAGCAGTGTTTCTCCAGTATTAGGGGTGTCTTTCATAGATTCACATGCCTGAATCATTCCCCGTTGTCGGAGTGGGAGTCCCACGGTATATATAAAAGCAATAAAATGCCATAATACATAAAGCAAACATCAGAAATACCCAACCAGGAAGTAAAGTAGCACCAGCTACAGTAGAAAAAACCTTCACAATCGTGACTATCCTAGTCATTATGTCTTAGTCCAAACTGCAGCCAATCAGGCGACAGCACCCACCAGAATGTTCTCCCCAGAGGCTCAGGCTCTCAGATTTTCTACCGCACGTCGTGTGAAGGGAGTCTCCCTGAGCTCTGCTCAGTTTTCTTCTGATTACTAGTTTCGTCAAGTTTTTTTTTTCTCACAATGTCTACTTCTAAATCCCTGTTCAGGGCCTGTGATTCTTGTGGGAAGCAAAGGCTATTCAAAGAAGATCCCCACAAAAATTTTTTATATTGCCTTTATCCTGACCATAAGGCAAAGGAGTGCAAGATCTGCCGGACCTTCCCCCCTAAGACCATCAGGGACAGAGAAGGACGACTGCTGTTGTGGCTCAACAGACTCAAGGACAAGGAGGACCCTTTGTCTGAGGTAGTAAGCATTGCCTCTGGTTCTTCATTAACTTCTAATAAGAGGAAGGCTGAAACTGAAGTTTCATCTCCTAGGGCGAAGGTGGTGAAGAAGGCCCAATCCTCTCTGGACACTCCTGGGCCTAGTGATTCAAAAAACTCTTCCACCTGGTAAAATGGATAGTACGCCCTCTAAGAAGCCTGGGAAATCTGCAGTTCCCAAGAAATCTTCTAAATCTGTACACCTCAGTTGCCGGCTTTGACAATTTAAATGTCAAAAAAGGACTGTTTTTCCTCTCATGTGGCCACGTCTACCACCTGCACTATGACTTTCTCTTCTCCGAAGCCAACTCTAGTGATGTCTTCAGACTCATCGCCTACGCTGGTTCATGTGCAGATCAGGCCTATCTCGTCGTCGACGATAGCCACGTCGCGCTCTTCATCTTCTGTTATGATGTCGACAGTTGGCTCCCCGTCGACGAAGAAATTGGTGCCGTCGACGAAGCTCTTGCTAACGATGTTACCGTCGACGACGAAATCCACGTCGACGATTAAATCCACGTCGACGAAGCTACCGTCGACGACCTCGACATCGTCCCCGTCGACGATGCTACCGTCGACGAAGAAATCTACGTCAACGAAGATACCGTTGACTACCTCGACGACGGTCCCTTCGACGATGGTACCGTCGACGAGGCAACCAATTCAGCAGCAAACAGAGATCCCATCGACGCCACCTCTCTCAAGCTGCACTGCCTTACAAGTCTGGTCAGCACAGTCATCGGGGATTCCGTTACCATCACCTGCAACTACGGCTACACTGTTGAAGAAAAGGGCTACTACTGAGGCGATTCCTTCTACGCTAGTAGTGCCAGAGAAACTGTTGGATTCCGATGAGGAAGGATCCTATGAAGATGAAAATTTTGGAGCAGCCAGAAGCCCATCTGACCTCCAAATTAAGGTTCAAGATGATATGGAGGAAGAAATGCATGAAACAGAGCATCTGCCACATGAGGACAGGACTGCTCCTGGCATGCAGATGCCTGAGGACTTGTTTCGCAATCTACAGTATATGCTCAGTGACTATTATAGGCGTTTCCCTCTTTCAGAGTCAGGTGACTCGCAGCTATCTACGCCAAGACCTAAAATGGCGATGCCGCTTTCTAAGCAGACACAGCCAGTGGTTTCTGTGACGTTGGAGGAAGGACGTCCAGCATTGTCTGCGTCACAAGTCACAGCTCCTCAAACAGGAGATGAAGAGTACTCTGATCATGAGGAGCAAGAAGAAGGAGAATTAGACAATAGGTCAGAATCGTCGGAGTATGAGGATTAAAATGCAAACACGCCCTCTCCGGCAGAACCTACTACATCAGAGTCACCTCCTGTGGACATTGCCTCATTCCACAAGATCATGGATAGAGCAACAAAGAGGTTCATGATAACTATAGAGTCAAAACAGGAAGACTGCTTCTTGTATGACTTCAAGTCTACACCACAAAAACAGAGTTGGACCATACCAATCATAGAATTCATATGGACGGAAGGACTGAAGATCATGTCCAAGCCAAATTCTTTTCCAGCAGTGCTCCCGAGAGTTGATAAGAAATATAGGGCACCGAATTCATCTCCCGCGTGCCTCATTTGACAAGCGAAAGAAGTCTCTGTGGTGGCGCAAGCAGCGCAAAAGAGGTCTTCTAACCCGACATCTCAGGTCTCTGTTCCGCCTGACAAGGACGGGAGGTGTCTAGATTCTATCGGGAAAAAAGTTTCTACAATTGCAGCTACAACCATTAGAGCCGCAAACTCTCTAGCCATCTTGGGGAGATACGATAGGCAGATGTGGTCTGACGTCTCGCCGTATGTGGACAAACTCCCCGAGCCAGATCGGGCAGAAGCAAAGAAGATCCTTCAGGAAGGAGAATTTGTCTCGTCTGAGATGATTGATGCTGCAGTGGACGATGCGGCCACAGGATTTCGTCAACTAGCGGGTGCAGCTGTTCTCAGGAGGCAAGGATGGTTGAAAGCAACATCCTTTCGGCAGGAGGTCCAAACAAGGATTATAGATATGGCTTTTGATGGTGAATACTTGTTTGGAAAGCATGTTGACGATGCTCTAGAACCATAAAAAAGGATACTGAGACAGCACGTTCGCTGGGCACTTTACAATACAGGAAGTCTTCCTTTCGTGGAGCAAGAGGAAGAGGACATTTCTCTAATAGAGGAGGCTTTAACCAACAACGCTCCTATACTTCCGCCCAGGAAAACCAAAGATACCAGCCATATCGTCAACAGGCTTACGGACAGAGAAAAGGAATTGTCTCTCAGTCTCGTGGAAAATCTAACTATCGAGGAAGAGACAATAAGAAGTGAGGAACGCATCCTGCCGCCACTTTGTCCCAACCCGAACCAAATTGGAGAAAAAATATCCCAAAATTACTTAAATTGGTGCAAAATTACCACAGACAAATGGGTTCTGGATGTGGTAGCCAGAGGTCACATTTTGGAATTCGTAAAAACTCCCCCAAATTGCCCCCCAAGAGGACCGCCTCCAGCACATCTCAAGGAGCTGTTTGACCAGATCAACACTATGATTCGGAAGGGAGCAATAGAAAGGGTACCTCATCATCAGAAAGGGAAAGGCTTCTACTCAAGATTTTTCCTTATTCGCAAGAAGTCGGAGGAATGGCGTCCCATCCTCGACCTGCGTGCCCTAAACAAATTCCTAAAAAAGCTGTCATTTAGGATGCTGCCACTTCAAGAAATCCTCCAATTTCTTACGGCGGGAGAGTATATGGCAACACTCGACCTTCAGGATGCATACTTCCACGTACCGATTTTTCCCAGGCATCGGAAGTTTCTAAGGTTCAGAGTGGCTGGCAGGGACTTCCAGTTCAAAGTTCTTCCATTTGGACTGCGCTCAGCCCCCAGAGTGTTCACGAAGATACTGGCCCCGGTGGCAGCCCACCTTCGGTTGCAGTCGATACAGATATATCCATATCTGGACGATTGCCTTATCAAGGCCAGTTCTTTCGACATGGTGCAAGCTCATATTCAAACAACTCTGTCACTGATGCAAAGCCTGGGTTTCTCAGTGAACTTCGAGAAATCGCACCTCACGCCAGCAAGGAGAAAGACTTTCTTGGGAGCGACACTGGACACCAAGCTTGCCCAAGTATTTATCTCAAAGGAATGACAGGAAAAGATACAACGGTTGGCTGCGGCACTGTTATTAAAAAGGTGCGTTTCAGTGCGCATGTTCAAGTCCTTTATCGGGATGATTTCTTCCTGTATTCCTCTCACCCCCAACTGTCATCTTCGGATGAGGCCCTTGCAAGAGGAGCTCAGTCGCCAGTGGATACAGGTATCGGGGTCCTTCGAGGATGTCATTCAAATAACACCTCGAATGCGAGAAGAGATACAAGGGTGGAGTCAAGGATCCAACATACAAGTGGGATTCTCTTTCCTCACGGTAGTGCCCAGGTTCATAGTAACGACGGACGCTTCAATGACAGGCTTGGGGTGCACACCTCCAAGGCATGACGGTCAACGGAAAATGGAACAAGATCCAAATGAGATGGCACATAAACAGGCTAGAATTGCACGCCATCTTTCTAGCCCTGAAGTCCTTTCAAGCGACCCTAGAAGGCGCCACAGTTTTGATTCGGACAGACAACACCACCTGCATGCATGATCTAAACAAGCAGGGAGGCACGAGATCAGCCCGGTTGTCGCAGCAAGCACAAGAGATTTGGAGTTGGGCCCTGACTCACAATATCCATCTGTCAGCGGTCCATGTCCCGGGAATCGCAAATGTGTTAGCGGACTCTCTCAGCAGGTCCACGGGCTGCACTCACGAGTGGGAATTACATCAACCGTCTCTAGACCGCATCTTTCAGACATGGGGGCATCCGGATCTGGACTTGTTTGCGACACACCAGAACCGGAAATGCCCATACTTAGTAAGTTGGGTTCCCCACAAGGACTCGTGCGGGGATGCCCTTTCGCTGAATTGGAATCAAATATTCGCATACGCTTTTTCACCGATACCTCTGTTCCCGAAAGTCATCAAGAAGATGAAGAAGCAGCCATGCCGGTTGATACCGATTGCTCCACGATGGCCCCGGCAATACTGGTTCACCGAGCTACTCCTTCTCTCTGAATGCAACCCTATACAACTTCCTCGCATTCCGAATCTTCTCTCCACCCAGAAAGGCAGGGTGTACCACCCGGGCCCGAACTCGCTGAAATTGTCAGCTTGGCTCCTCAGCACATGGAATTTGCACACTTAAACATTCCACAGGATTGCCAGGAGGTACTGGCGAAGGCCAGAGCTCCATCCACGATCAAGACCTACAAACTTAAGTGGAGGCGTTTTTGTGCATGGTGTCAATCTAATGGTCTTCATTCCGTTCATGCCAAACCAGAGCAAATCCTTTCTTTTTTTTGCATTTGGCCAGATTGGGTTTGGCACATTCTACTCTTAAAGTCTTCCTGGCTGCCATTTCTAGATTTCGTTAAGATGGATCAAATTCTTTGTTTTCTGTGCGGATCGTACAACAATTTTTCAAAGGATTGTTTTGTATGTTTCTGCCTGTGCGGAAACCTCCTCCTGCATGGCATCTGAATGTCGTACTAACTCAGCTCATGCGCCACCCTTTCGAGCCGATCCATAAGGTGGACCTGAAATTTTTGACATGGAAAGTATCATTGTTACTAGCCTTAACATCTGCTAGAAGGGTTAGCGATATTCAGGCATTTACATCTAAAGCGCCTTTCATCCAATTCACCGCGGACTCAGTAGTGCTGGGTACTAATCCAACGTACATGCCAAAAGTGCCTTTGGATTTTCATCTGAATGAGCCGGTTGTCCTAAAGACATTCTTTCCAACCCCACAGTCTCCGGCTGAAAGAGCACTACATTCGTTAGACATTAAAAGGTGTCGTAAGTTTTACTTATCAAGAACATCTGCCATCTGCAAGACAGACCAACTGTTTGTGGCTTATGGGCGGCAGCGCCAGGGCTGTGCAGTTTCAAAACAGACCATTGCTAGATGGGTCTCCTCTACGATTGGACATTGTCATCAACAGGCCGGTAGACCCTTACAGGCCTTTCCAAGAGCACATTCTACAAGGGCGGTTAGCTCTTCCACTGCCCTTTTTGCTGGTGTGCCTCTTCGACAGATCTGCAGAGCTGCTACATGGTCTAGCAGACACACCTTTACTAGACACTACTGTCTAGATTGTGCAGACGACGCAGATGCTTCGGTTGGAAGAGCCGTGCTGCGCAATCTTTTCAAATAAGGTGAGCCTTTGTTCCACCTCCTCCTCTATGCTCTTTAGACGTTATTCAGATGTTCATGATTATTATTATTCTTTTATACTGTTATTTATGTGTATATATAAATGTGTGGATGTATATATAATTTTGATACTGACGTCTACGAGCATTATGTTAGGAGTACTGCTTACTATTCTGATTCATGCATGTGAATCTATGAAAGACACCCCTAATACTGGAGAAGAACAATAGTTACTTACCTGTAAACAGGTGATTCTCCAGTATTGGTGTCTTTCATAGTTTCACATGCAACCCGCCCGCCTCCCCCCAGAGACTCACTCAGGCATTATGGGGTTTCACTCCTGTGCGAGAAAATCTGAGAGCCTGAGAACATTCTGGTATGTGCTGTCGCCTGATTGGCTGCAGTTTGGACTAAGACATAATGACTAGGATAGTCACGATTGTGAAGGTTTTTTCTACTGTAGCTGGTGCTACTTTACTTCCTGGTTGGGTATTTCTGATATTTGCTATATGTATTATGGCATTTTATTGCTTTTATATATACCGTGGGACTCCCACTCCGACGACGGGGAATGATTCAGGCATGTGAATCTATGAAAGACACCAATACTGGAGAACCACCTGTTTACAGGTAAGTAACTATTGTTCTTCTGCCAAGGGCCTGTCCCCAGAGGAGTTGGCAGACAGGAAGGAAAACAGGATGCACAAATTGGAGCTTGCCAAGCTCAAGTTAAGTGGGCAGTTAGAATTTGAGTTGCTAACTAGGAAATTGGCCCTAGAGGAAAAGAGGATGCAGTTTGAGCATGAGAAAAGTTTGAGGGAGATGGATTTGAAAGCAAGGAGCTTAGAAATGACTCCCTCTGGTGGCAGCACACTGTCAATGCCTATGGAAGCTAGAGTGTATATTCCTAAAGATGTGGTGAAAGAGTTTTATAAGAATGATGACATTGGGCAGTGATTTAAGGCCTATGAGGTAGCCATGTCTTCCCAGCAGATCCCTGAGAAGGATTGGGGAGTGGGATTGTGGGGACGGTTCCTTAATGTGGGGCGGGATACACTGTTAGACTTGTCCTCTGAAGTCAATGATTCTTTTTTTTTGTGGTGCAACTGGCCCAGAGCATGTGGGCTCGGCGTCTTTTATTCAAGCTGTGTCACCTGACCAGTGATATCAGTGGTGGGTAGGTGTTCAGTGTAGTTACAGGCTCAGCACTAGAATGCTGACTTATGCTGGGCATTACATCCCTCCCAAAATTGGTTAAAAAAATTAATCCAAACGGAAAAAGTCCAAAAACCTGTGGAGGAAAGAAAACACAGAAATGTAACATTGGACTTGCGCTTTCAAACGAGTCTCTTTGGCTGCTTGCAAGCCGCAGGCAGTATAGTTCTTGCGTTTTCGGACTAACAGTTCTCAGTAGCACGGTTTGCAGTTGTTCGGCGGGTTCATTCTTTGTATGTGCTGTCTGTTCGCTGTTCTCAGCCCTGCCTTTTGCTTTGCTCTCTTGGTGATGGGAGATAGATGGATGACACAGGTGTCAGTCTTCTGGTTTTGTTCTCTCTTCTGGCTTCGTGATGTTTCCGGGCAGGCTTTAGTGTGGACTGTAAACATCCCTCTCACTAGGATGCCCCTCTCGCCGGTATTCTTCTCTCATCAGATGTCCGGTAGGACCTCTTTGCCAGGTTTCCACTGGACTGGTGTTTTCGGTCATGTTGCTCCACCATGGCCTTCGGGCCGTGAGCAGGGCGCTCCACGAGCCTCACCGTCGTGTCCTAGTTCCACCTGAAGGTTGAGTTGTCGACTCTTTTCATTGCTCGCGAGGCTTTCATCCGCGAGGGTCCTGCAGACGTGCATCTGTAGACCTGTATCCCGTGCGGGACTTGCTTTCTGTTTCCTGGGTTGCCGCGGGCTGGTGTGAGGTGGTCAGTTCCTCAGCTTCCGGAGGAGTGAGCAGTCTCTCCATCCATTCTTCCTTTCAACCCCAGAGGTAGATATCGCCAACAGTCTAGCTTGCTCTCTTCT
Source organism: Lissotriton vulgaris (assembly GCF_964263255.1). NCBI lineage: Eukaryota > Metazoa > Chordata > Amphibia > Caudata > Salamandridae > Lissotriton > Lissotriton vulgaris. The sequence goes on from NC_141699.1 coordinate 596,221,538, forward strand.
GCGATCGCCATATGGATAGCTCGTAGGTAGCTGTCTTCGGTCTGCGCTGCCAGTGCTCTTGCCAGGCCTTGTCTTCCACTGCACTCCGGTGTTCCAGTGCGGTCTTGTTCTCTGACGCACTCAGGTGTTCCAGTGCCTGTCACCTTCCTTCTTTCGGCAGGGGCAGCTTCTTCTTGCAGTGGCTGCGTGCCACTCTGATTTCTCCTTCCTTGTTTCTCAGTGGCGGTGGCCACTCTGATCTTTCTTCCTTCTTGAAATGGCAGTGTGCCACTCTGATTTCTTCTTCCTTTTCTAGTGGCGGTTGCCACTCTGGCCTTTCTTCCTTCTTCTTGAGATGACAGTGTGCCATTCTGATTTCTTCTTCTTTCTTTCTAAGTGGCAGTGGCCACTCTTCTCTTCGCGACGTAACCTTGCCCGATCTTCTTCATCTTTCCTGGCCAGGCTTCCCCGTGCAGTGCGCGCACTCTGCATGTGTCTTCCTGGTCTTGTCCTAGTACTAGGACACTATCTTCTTGCCACTTAACTCCCAGGGTTAGCGTCACAAACTTCACGTCTTCTTTCAGTCGCTTCCATTATTTGTGAAATTGAAGTTCGTTGGTCCATGTCCATGGACCGCGCCTCGGCTGAACTTCTTGGACCTTTGTGCTGGTCCATTCTGCCGATCTCTGGAAGGTATGCTGCTCGGTGCGACCATCTGGCTGGTCGACTTCATGCTTGGTGACCAGGCTGAGTGGTCATGTTGCTTCTGTGTTGGATCTTACCTGCTGCGGGTTGTCTGCGCAACCATTTTCCTTCCTTCGGAGTATCTTCCTTGTGACTTGCTGCTTTGGGCTAGACGGTGGTTCCGAAACCCCCGGCACTAGGAAGTGCGAAGACGCAGGTCACAAATGCGCAGCAGTGCAGACACATTTGTGACATGCGTCTTCGCACTTCCTAGTGCCGGGTTTCCGAACCACAGTCGGTTCGTGTGGTGGTGCTCCTATCGTTGCCTTACTGCTGCAGCGATGGCCTGTGGCCACCAGGCATCGCCGTGTCTTCTTCTGGCGTGGCGTAGGTACTTCTGGAATTCGCTTCTTGGAGAGTTGGGTCATCACTCCATCGACCTTCTCCTGGTCACTGTCTTCTGTGTGCGGATGGCTGTGATCTTTGTTTGCTTCTCGTGGGCGCACCTGTCGCGCATTCTTTTGAATATCCCGTGAGAGATGCTGCACTCCTGGCGCGCTCTTGGGGCTTCTGGCTCGTTCTTGGGGGTTCTGGCGCGTTCTTGCGCCCTCTCCTGGTGTGTTCCTTGCGCTGACTATTTTGTTTCCTTAAAAGCTGTGTGTGATGGCTTGATGCCGCTCTGGCTCAGCAGTTCTTTTGAGCATTCACTTGTATGTGTCCTAGTGTTGTCTTTGTGTTCTGTCTGCTAGTGTCTTTTGTCCCCTTTTAAAATAGCCAGGGTCTGCTTCTCTTAACCATCTTTGGCACTGGTCTAAGGTGCCTCAGTTTCCTTCACGTTATGGCAGCCGTTGTACTGTTCCTTCGACTGCTAGGCGTGATATCGCCTGCTGGCCCCTAGGTGACAGTGTTGCTGCATTTATTTTGTTTCTGCCTCTGGGAGCTTTCCTCCTGCTGCGAGGTTCTTGCTTCGTTCGTATGGGGCTTTAGATGGCATCTACTCAGCGCTTCCCCAGGTAAGTCCTTTCCTCCTTACTTGTTTTTTTTTAATTACGATCCCAGCTGCATGCAGTTTTCCTCACTAATTCCACCCGCGATGGCTGTATACCGGTATTTCACCTCTTTCACCCCTCACAGCAGGCCCTTTCGTTCCTCGTGCTGGGAAGGGGGGGAGGAGGGGGGGGGGTGGCACTGTTCTGATCGGCCGCGGCCCGCACACTTTGTGTTCTTCTCCCTACCCACAGCAGCTTAAGCTCGGTTCTCACGCTGCGCAGGGTGGAGAAGGAGCTACGGCCTGGGCTCACAGCGGCCTTACCGATGCGGGGTGAGCACCCGGTTGGTTCTCTGAACACTTCTCCACCCTCCGGCAGTGTGGCGAGTCCAGCGCTTGGTCTCGGGGGTATGGTCAGCGGGGCATGTTGACGCTATTGTGGGCACTTTTAATCGCGGGTGGGTTCCGCTTTCGCTCTCGGCGCCCGGCAGCTCCCCTCACGCTGCGGGCACTCAACGGTAGAGTTTGTTCACCCCGCCTTCGCACTTCACACACGCGGCGGGGGGGACGCTGCAGGCAAGCCGCGGGTGGGCTCCGCTGGCCTTGCTTGATTATTTGGACATTGCTGGCGCCACTCATTTCAGGGGTACTATCACTGTTCGTGGGCCATAGCGGGTGGGCTCCGCTTTGTGCATTTACACTCCCTCTGGATATTCACATGCCCCTTTACTGTCGGGCACTTGGCACACCTCCTCGGAGTTTCTCACCTTCGGGCCTCTTCTTCCACGCGGGTGGGCTCAGCGTTACTCATACTTGTGGGGGCAGTTTCACTTCATCGTGCCCGACTCGGGTGCGCACCCCGATGAGTCTTTGTCTTCTTAGGGCACCACCACGGCAAGGCGGGCCACGGCAGGCTGGAGAGGTGAGGGGTGGGCTCCCGGTCACCTTCTCCTTTCCTTCCAGGCCCGGGGCTCGACACACGCCCCGTGGGCCTTTCGGCGGCTGGCACGCTTAAAGGGGGTGCCCTCTGCCAGGGCAGCTCTCACCCCTTTTTCCTTTCAATTTTCTTTGAGCTGGCACGCTGGGCTAGCGTACCCTCGTCGCCATTGTAAAGTCTCGGGCCCTAGGCCCTCATGCTGGAATCATGCACACAGGACACACTGGAGGTATGGTGCAACTGGCCTAGTCCATAATTCCTATAACCACATGAAAGATGCATTGATGTCCAGGTATGGGTTGACTCCTGAATTGTATAGACAGAGGTTTAGAAATTGCAAGAAGGTGGAGTCAGATACAAGGGCAGAATATGTAATTTTCTTTTGCAGAGCATTGGATGGTTGAGCGAAGGGTAGCAAAGTTAATGATTTTGAGGGGCGCTTTGATTTAATTGCATGGGAGCACTTGTCAAGTAATTGTTTTCCAGTGCTACGCCAGCACCTAATTGAAAGCAGGCTGACTATCCCTAGGAAGCTTGCTAAGGAGGCGAACCGCTGGGTGAGCTCCCTGGTCCACAAGGGTCACGTGGGAGACTCAGCCAAGAGTGGGCAGGGTCTCCAGCAGAAGAGTGAGGGGGGGACAAGGGTAAACAGAGGGAGTTCCAGAAAGAGCTCCAAAGTAATTCCCAAGGGAACCAAGGGAAGGGTTCCCAGCCTCCCCTTGAGAAGAAGCAGGTAGACCTGTTCCCAGGGGACCCCTGAAGTGCTACACATGTGTTGAAGTGGGTCATAAGTCTCTTGATCCCAGGTGACCACAGTTTGTGATTACAGCACCCACTGGTGCTCCACCACGGCAGATTGCGATTGTAGCCCTGGGGGAGGAGATGGGTGTCCAAGGTAGTTCCCGCAGAAATGTCCCTTGTCTCTTTAGGAGACTGTGAGGTCGTTCCCAGGACCCAACTGCCTGATAACACTAATAAGTATAGGCAGTGGCTGACCATCAATGGCCATAGAGTGGAGGCTCTTAGAGACACAGGAGCCAGTGTGACAGCTGTCAAGTGTCAACAAGGTGTCTCAAGAGCAGGTTGTCCCCAATGCATTTTACCCAGTTGTTGCCGCTGACAACACAGAGAGCCACTGCAAGGTGGCTCAGGTTCCCTTTGAGGGGGGGTCTCTAGTACTCTTCAGGTAGCTTTGAGGCCCGCCATGTCTGTTGACTGTTAAGGAACGATTTGGAGAGCTCACCTTGGGCGAAGATAGAGCGAAGTACTCATTTGGAGATGTTGGGTCTGCCTGACTGGGCGTGTCTCACCCACACGGTCCATGTTAAAAACTACAGGAACAAAAACCCGTCAACCACGTTGGGATTGGGGTAGATAATCAGAATAAACATATAATATCCCAACTGTTATTATTTAAAGGCAAATAAATAGATATGCAAAAAGCATTATCAGAACAGAAATAAGGAGGCTCAATAAGTGTTTCAAATGTGCTCATGGCATCATGTATTAGCTAGAAGTGGTTAGGCAACTTACAGTTGTAGCAGCACTGTAGGTAGACAAATAACACAATCCAAATTGTACTTGGTGTTCAAGGTGTGCAAGTGATAAACAGGGTGGCGACGCAAGTGACAATTGTGATCAGCATGAACGGCGAATAATGAATGGTGCTTGAATATATACAGTGAGAAAATGGAAAACAATGTGGCTCCAACTGAATCGTAAAGCTTGAGTTCTGAGTTGGGTTCACTGTAGTTAAGATGAACCACATTGTGGGCTGCACCTCTCATTGCGCTCAGCGGTCGACGACGTTTCGATCCTCAATATTTGGGATCGTCTTCAGGACTGGGTTGTAAGGGGCAACGGTGCTGTATAAGGAAGGAGAAAGAAGGTGAGGGGTAGAGGAAGGAGAGGGAAAAACGCTAGCGCTCAAGAGGAGGTAGTGTAGTTGAGCGGGGAATGACAGGAGCGGCTCTGTAGTTTGCAGGTCAGAGTAGAGCCTGCCATGGGATTTGTTGAGTATCCCCTGCTGCGCAAAGCGTCCAATCAGCTGGTATGGTGTAGTAACGGATAAAGGAAATTACAGGTAATAGGAAAACAAACGACTAAGCATAGGTCCACGTGCGACTGAGCGCAGTTGTGGAGCCTGTCAGGGGGTCTGTACAAGATTCAGACACATGGTACGGGCCACAGATGACAACTGGACAGAGGGAGCGCTGGAAACTGTATATGAACTATGTGGAAGGCAAATGGCTGCGAATTAAAAGTAATAGGAGAACAAGGGTTCACGTACGACAGAGCGTAAGTGTGGAGCTTGTCAGGGGGTCTGTACAATAATTATATGCATGGTGTAGGAGAGTAGGGTCTGCAATCCTATGATCACCCCAGATTTTTGCTTTTTGCTTCACTTGTTTACGACTTCTCTGGCTGTGGGCCTGCTAATCAGACCCACAGCCTTGCTGTTCTCTCACTAAATTGACACGTGTACCTTAGGTGCATTTACCAATTGGTACTGGGCCACCTTATCAGACCCTGTAACTCAGGGCATAGGTGTACCCAGGGCCTACCAGGGGCTGCAGCATGTATTATGCCACCCCTGGCTCGCCATCTAAATCTGACACAACTGGCTGCACGACAGCTGGGGCAAGGTGGTGTAATCACCCCTTGCTGTAGATATAGTATACCTATATCTAACCCTAAAATGGACACCCGTTTTCCTATCAGTCACTCCTATGGCAGGCCTTGACAATCCTGAAGGCAGAGTGCTTGGAATCGTGTGAGATGGTGCTCTGGCATGAGCTGAGCCCGTTTGCAGCTTGCGGAACCAAGTCCTAATAGCTGTTCCATGATAACGCGTACCATATACTCTTAAGTGCATTATAATCCTCGCGGTTATATGCTAACTCTGGTATCGCTTTATCAAAATATGTCGAGTAAGGTGTCATACGAATTGGAATACTAACCCCTCGCCAATTCTGGCGACGGGGTTAGCATTCCACCCTTCTAGAGGGACACGACATGTATGTAACTGTGAACCCCGGTTAAAGTTAACTCAAGCCTCAGCATCACAAAATGGATGCTGCCACCACAGACACAAGTCTGACCTCCTGCTGCTGGGAGTCCTTCCAGCGAGGTAGGCTTGGACAAAGGGTTTCCTGTCAGGGGCGGTGCTAGCACCATCCCAGACAGGGTTTTGTGTATCCTGGGTAGGCAGGGCTTTAGAGGAAGGTGACTGCAAGTGGCACCCCGGTGCTCACTATGCGTCTGCCGGCTAGAACCAGTTCCAGGGGCACACCAGCCCCTGAGCTGGGGAAAGTCCAGCATGGGAGAGGGGTGTAACCACCCCCCTTCCTGGTCCCACCCATGGGCAGGACCTAGTGGCCTGCCAGCCCCTTTTCCTAGTATAAAGATAGGAGCGGGCCCCCTTTCAAATTAGATCATCTTTGAATCCTGAAACTACTTTCTACGTAAGGAACTCAAGACTTCTTCCTAATATTTCTCCCTTGTGACTAAGGAGTAGTCACCCTGCATCCGCAGGCACCATCCAAGCATCGCGGTCTGCTGTAAGTCTCTCCTCCGGATCAAGACTGCCTAGCCCGTCGAGAACCGGCTTCCCTGGCACCTCTGACCTCAACCTGCATCATCAGCCCAGCTGAGATTCGTGGGTGTGACGAGACCTCGAGGGACCGGCCATCTTCAGGACTGCACGACGCTTGCCCAGCACGACCGCCGAGGGATCCTCGAGTGAGTGCTTTGGGGTGTGAGAAGCCCCAACCCTGAGCAGCTCCAGCACCGAAGTTCAGCCTCCCAGCCTCCACGAGATCTGCGCGGGGCCCTTCTGCTCTTTGCTGCTCACCGCGTTGTCTGGCTACTAGCCTGCTGGCTTGTGGCCTTCCCGACGACGAACGACGACGTCAACACCGCTGGTCTGGTTGCTCCAGACTGGCCCTTGCTCCCCTCCAACAGAGGAGCACCCCGGACCCTTCTGGTCCACTCCAGACGCCATTTTAAGTCCACCGCGTGGGCTTGCATTTGCCAAGACTTGTTGCCCAATCCCGGGTCCAGCGACGTCGACAGCAGATACCATCGTGGGACAGCTCGCACCTCCATCCTGGTCGCCGACAACGCCTCCTGGTCCGTGAGACTGCAGAGCCCAGCGTCGCCCACTCACCTGGTCGAGGTGACTCCATCCGGTGCCATTCTGGTGCCCATCTAATCACTGGCTAGTGATTCAGAACTTGGTCCCCTCTGCTTACAGGTGTCTTCCATCTTCGATCCAGGCTTGGATCCCTCCGAATCTCTTCACTGGTCGCCTGCCAGCAACTTCTTCTTTCAGGCTCCATAGACTGCAACGAGGATTCCTGACGTCTTTCCAGACCTATGCAGCCGCAGCCCCTGGGCTAGATAACCTCAGCATTTCGGTGCTCCAGCATAGCCTCACTATCCAAGGGTCCAGATCCTTTTTCGTTTCAGCTCTACCTAGTCGGATTCGTCCGATAACACTAACTTTGTAAATTCTAGCAACCATAGACTTTGTCCCGCATCCTGCGTGAGAGTGCACACTCTGCACCCGATCCCCCTAGGCCTCCTGCTAGTAATCTGAAGGTTCAGTAGTCCAGTCCTAACGATCCTAAAGTCTATTAGAGTAGTACTTACCTGCTAGTAATTTCGCATTCTACTTTTGTAGTATATGGTTTTTCGTGCCCCTCGGGCATTTGTGTAAATTGTGCGATTTGAGTATTTTCCTAAGAGCTTTGTATTGTGCTTAGCACCCTGTCCTCATAAAGAGTCCAGGGTTGTTGTGTTCTAAATAAATATCCTTTTATTTTCATAACAACTTGTGTGGTGTCCCTTCACTTGGTGTTCAAGGGGTATATGTGATGGTATAACAGCTGGCTTAACACGCCCTCTAGAGTTTAGCCTAAAGACTGCTCTTGTCCACGCTACTAGGATAGCTGGTCTACGGTTGACTTACAACCAATCATCAATAAGGGTCGTTTGGAATGATACATAGTGATCACTAGAATAGTGAGCACTGCATATCAGGCCAACTTCTCACACATGGTATGGGCCACTGTTGGCAAATGGACAAGGGGAGCGCTCGAAGCTGTATATAAACCATGTGGAGGCATAGGCATAAAAGGGCAAATGGCTGCCCCAGGTGGGAGCGTGCATAAGAGAAATCTGTGTGTACTGGCGGTGGTTGGCGAACTGGTAGAGGTGGCTTGACAGAGGGATTAGCCAGGGGCAAAGGGGGCGAGAGGGGAGTGCGCTGCGCATGCGCGCTGCGCATGTGCACTGCGCGCAAAGGAACACAGCAAGGAGAAAAAAACGTGTGTAGAGGAGTACCTGTAGGAACTTGAATCAGTCCGTGGTACTTGGGGGGAGGGGCGGGGGGCTGGAACAATTCGAACCTGTCGGGGCGATCGGTGCTGGCCTGCAATCGGAGGAAAGGGGTGGTTGGGAACGGAAGGTGACGGGATCGGAACAGGGCGTGAGAGTGACAAGGCAGTGACTAACCTGGTGGCTGAGTAGTACTGGGCCGTGGCTGGGGTTCCGTAGGCAGCGAAGGCGAGTCCGTTCCAGGAAGTGATCGGAATCAGGAGAATCAATCTACATGAAAGGAAAGGGGTCAGTTGCGGGGAGGGAAAAAATTGGCAAGGCATCGGCGTGGGAAAGGTATGGGGACGTGGGCATACCTCTGGCTGAATGAAGCAGCGAGGACGGGTACGATTCAGTCGGTGCGTAGTCAAGGAAACGATTCAGACTCTGGAAGTAAAAAAACTTCCAGAAGGTGAGTAACCGCTTCACGTGGGTAGCTAAGTGGATGGGCCTCGGTTGACGGGAAGGCCCGATAGGATGAGACATAGGGAAAGGAGGCTCAAAGGGGCGGCATGGCAACGCTTCGAAGGATGCTGTATGATGAGCGGAGGGTCATAACGTATGTGAGGCGTAGTAAGAAAAGGGTTATTGATGTGAGGGAAGGAAGGAAGTAAAACACAATGTCGATAATTTAACTATGATGGAATAACAAGAGGCATACAATTCAAATGGCAATTAATTACGATTGTGCGAAAGGTGTTATGATGTATCACTATCACTAGTAGATTAAAAACGGAGTCATGGACATTTAAGATAGCGTGACCACATACGAGTAAAGGGTCATAAGCACACGAAAGGGCATGTAATTACAATAGTACAGGGAACATACGAAAACTGATGAGTTTGGAAGACAGAGAGACACAGACATGTATGTAAATTAAAGAACCATGTCAAGTCTGTATCTAGGTGGAATGAACACACCAGTGGTTATAAGTAAAACAAGAGGAGGGAAGGGACAAAATACATGTATGTATGCATACTGATATGTGGACAGGAATAGGCATATATGGTTACTTAATACAATAGGATAGATGAATACATAGTCAAGAGGCATGTATATAAAGGGAGAAAGAAGTAGACCTGTATAGTTTGGGAAGGCACAGTAACAGAAATCGTGAATGTATGGAAGTCAGAAGGAGAAAAATTTCATGTAAGGTGGAAAGTATCTATGAGATCTAGATCAGGTTAGATGGAAATGGTGGTGTTCCATTCATCTATGGTGTTGAGGCCCTGATTCAATTTCTTTTGTATACAAGTTCAGGCCATGCAGTAACCAAGTCTCCAAGATCATAAAGAAAAACTGGACAATACTACGCCCTTTCAAGCCTTTCAAGGAACAACCAATCTTCTCATACCAACGGGGAGACAACCTAGCTTCACATTTGGTACATGCCATCACATGGCCCAAGAAATCTATGGATAAACACACCATCACTGCATCCTGGGGGCTCCCGCCATTGATTGGACATTACAAATGCCAAAACTTCAGTGTTTGTGACCTCACCACAAACTGTTAAGTAAAAAGTTTTTTTCCATTGGGAAGACAATTCGTCACAGATTTCACACGTTCACTAGACTTTCATTCGTCACACTTATAACCCATATACCGAAAATTTGGCAAACACTTAACGGAAAAAACCTCATTTGATCACTTAATGTACATTTATTTATGATTAAAAACATGAATCCATATACAAAATCATTAAAATCATTAAAAACACACTACCCAAAGAAACACCTAATGTGGAAGGTGGAGAAAAGTAAACGAGACAACACACTTTGTCTTGTTATGTGGTTAATTCAGACCATTTGTTGACAACAATGGGGAGGCTTTCCCTTCCTATACCCAATAATTCGTTGGCAACTTAGAATTTTAACCTCTCTGTAAAGCGTTGACGCGTTTCGGAAGCGCAAGATGATTATGGCCTCCTTCTTCAGGATAATTTCAATGTATTTCTCCACAGCCAAACTGTCACCTAATACATAAATAAAACATTTTTTACTAATCACAAATTAATTGGGTCTATACATAGTCAAGTTAAGACTTTTTCAAGACTCGAATCAAGTATTACTTTTAAATCCTTATTTCCTCAAGAACAATTTGTTAAAAATCACATTAAAAAGCCATGGTATCTTAACAATCAATATTTTCCCTTTTATTTACTCATCACAAGTATTTCTTGTTTTTTTCAAAAAGTTTTTTGAAACCATGGTAAGTGTTATGCCAACATGCCAATGATCTCGCAGCCACTCTTACTCTAATACTCACACCATTTTACCATTCTATGTCACTAACCGGTGTAATAACATCTTGTTTTTTTTTTTTTTTTTAAATATATTTTTATTGCAGGAATTAGTTAGTTACATGCCGGTACCAGGATGCAATAACATTAGCCATGAAATGAAAGAAACCCCAGTAGGAAGTACTCCTTCAACACAGTCATTCAGCCCACATCCCGGAGGCTGGGCGGCGCTTACGTTAATCCAGTGTAGAAGGGTCCGGCAGTCTCCTGGTGACGACCAGGATAAATGTAAGATCTTCTTCTGCTTTTCTAAATAACTGGAAAACACTCAACCCCTCCCATCTAACCCAACCCCCCCAGAGGACCAAGAGCCAAGCAACTAGTATGAAACAACTTCAATTGCGGTGAAAGCTTACTCCGTTTCCCCCTGCCTCTATCTACCAAGCCATTGGTGCGCTAGTGTGTGTGCCAAGAGCTTGCGGTAGGAAACCTATCTCATCCATAAGGAGAAACCTGACAAAACATAGCTACTGGGTCGGAGGTTGTACACCCTCATCACTATCCGAGTCACTGGAAGTGTTGTAATCGCGCAGGGCCTGCGCCAACGTCTCCCACTCCTGTGCTGACTCTAACGCCTTCTCGTTCTGCTGTCGCCTCGCCAGTTGGTACCTCAGGGTGCTCTCCCCAGTAGCCCATTTTAGAAGTTAGTTGCGCCATTTAGTGCCTGTTGGACCAACTCGTGCTTTCCAATGTCTAGTTATCTCCCGTTTTGCCAAAAGAAGCCCCAGGGCGATAAATTTACTGGAGAGTTTGTTTCTGGAAGTGTGAGGGAACCAATGCAGGATCCCAACCGCGGCGTCAAACACCAGGTCCCTCCCAGTAACCTCGTTGAGGGTGTCTCCTATCAGCGACCAGTATGAGGATAGCACAGGGCAAGACCACATCATATGTTTGAGATTAGCCGCGGGCGTCCGGCATCTGGGGCAAGCCGCCGTGTCCGAGGCAAAGTATTTCTGTATTTTCTCCGGGGTCAAGTAGGCCCGGTGTAGTATATAAAAGTGAACCAACTGAAATCGGGCGTGACGTGTGCCCTTCCAGGCGCGGCGCATCAGCTGGGCCCGTGTAGTCTCCGGGATGTCTTTCCCTATGTCAACTGCCCACCTAGTCCTGAGTGTATCCAGCGGAGGTAGCCCCTCGTTGAGCAGTCTGGAATATAAGCATGTCACCACCTTGACCGTCCCCGACGACATCATAACAAATTGGCACGCCGCTGACGTCGAAGGTTCCTCCAGACCGTTCCGCCAATACGCCTGAATCGCCCTCACAACCGCCGCGTGAAGTAGGAAATCGTCTCGGGGAATGTCAAAGCGATCCAGAATCGCCTGAAAAGGTAGCAACACTCCGTCCTCGTAGAGGTCACCCACCAATTGTAATCACGCATCTTCCCAATGCTTCAACCGAGACCAATCGCCACCGTGCGGCAAGGCAGTGAGCATCCCCAATGGGATCTCCGGAGCATATGGGCGCTTCAGCGGTTCCAGCACGACTGTATGGTGAGTTCTTCATGTGTGAGGTCCCTCAAGGCCACCTTTGTCGCAGTGCAATGTAGGATAGAACGTGTCTGGGCATACCGCGCCCCCTCCCCTCCTCCGGGCCTCGAAATTCCCACGCTACCTCCTGGGTGTAAGTCTGCAACTGGGCAGCCAAGTAGTATTTCTCAAATTCGGGCACCGCTAGCCCCCCCTCCGATTTTGGTCTCATCAGGGTCTTGAGCGCCACTCTCCGGCGGCCCGATCCCCAGAGGAACGTCACCAGCATGGAGTTAAAGGTCCGGAAGGTGGCCGGCGGGATCGAGACCGGGAGCGTCCTAAAGTAATATAGCAGCCGAGGGAGTGCCACCATTTTCAGCAGTGCAATACGTCCAGCCACTGATAGCGGCAGGGTGGCCCAAAAGCCCATAGTACCCCTCAGTGCTCGGATACAGTGGGCAATATTGCCGTCCAGGATATCCGCAGGGTCATGATACACATACACCCCTAGGTATTTGAGGCAGCTGGGCTCCCATCTGATCTCTCTGGCGGTATCAGGTCGGGGCTCCCCCTTTCGGACCGGGAACAGGCAGGTTTTCGCCCAGTTCCCCTTCAGGCCCGAGAACTCTCCAAAGGCCCTAAGTGCTGTGTCAGCCCCGGTCAAGGCTTCTCCGGCATCCTCCAGAAAGAGCAATAGGTCGTCCACGTAAAGGGAGATGTATTGCGGCCCTGTCGAGGTCCGCAACCCCTGGAAGTAGGCCCCAGTTCGAATCGCCAGCGCTAGCGGTTCCACCGCGAGTGCAAAGAGCAGGGGGGACAACGAGCATCCATGCCTCGTGCCCCGTTCCACTGAGTATTGTTGAGAAATCAATGGGCCCGATCGCACCCTGGCCATTGCTGAAGCGTACAGGATCGCGGTCCACCGCAGAAACCCCTCCCCCAGACCAAAGTGTACCAGGACTCTATGGAGGTATGTCCACTCCAAGCTGTCAAAAGCCTTCTCTAGGTCGATCGAGAGGATTAAGGGACAAGGGGCCTCAGCGTGGGTCTCCTCCAATAGCCGAAACAAGCGACGGATTTTCATCGCCGTGGTACGCTTGGGGATGAATCCCGCCTGATCGACATGGACCAGGCAGCTCATGTGGCCTAATAGTCTCGCGGCTAGTATGCTGCTCAAAATCTTGTAGTCAACTGTAAGCATCGAAAGCGGTCGGTAAGATGCCGGATCGCTGCCCTCCATGTCTGGTTTGAGGAGGGGGACCACCAAGGTCTCGCACAACGACCCGGGGAGGCGCCTCAAGTTCTTCGCCTCCCTATACACCACCAGCAACCTGGGGGCAAGGAGGTCCACGTAGGTGGAGTAAAACTCCACCGGAAGTCCGTCTAGGCCTGGAGTTTTATTTCTCGCCATCCCTTTTATGGCGCTACGGATTTCCCCTAGCTCCACATCTCTCCCCAGATCTTTCGCCTGTTCAGGTTCCAGAGTAGGAATCGGCAGAGTCCGTAAGTATTTGTCGATCGGGGTAGTGTCCTGCGTCAGTCTACCGCGATACAACTCCTCATAATAGCGCAGGTAGCAGTCAAGGATCTCGGGTTGGGTAGATACCTCGTTGCCCACCGCAGTGCGCATGGTCCTCGTGGGAGTGGTTCGCCTCATGGGATTGGCCAGCCAAGCTAGGAGCGCTCCTGACTTGTCCCCCTCTGCTAGCGACCGGGTCAAGTAAGCCCTATAGTCGAAGCTACGTAGCCGTTCAACTTCCACAGCCACCGCTTCTCTCGCTGCCAGGGCCTGCCCTTGCAGTTCCGGGTTGCCGGGGCGAAGAAGCTCCATCTCGCGGAGTTTCCGATCAGCCTTAGCCAGATCATCCAGAATAACTCTACGCATTCCCACCTTCTTTGTTATGCAGTATCCCCGAACCACCACTTTAAATGCATCCCACTCCGTGGCTCTCGTCCCAGCCGTACCCTCATTCTCTGAAAAGTACTCAGCGATTTTATCCTCCAGTTCTGTCTTAAACACCAGGTCTTCCAAGATCTCGGGGCGTAGCCTCCAAGTGGAGACACTGGGGGTACCTGGAAACCACTGGAAGTCTGCTAACAGAGGATTGTGGTCGGAGATGGTCCTTGTCAGGTACTCAGATATCACGGCCGCGGATACTAGTTCCGCCGATCCCAAAGAGCCCATCCAGCCGCACGTGCAGCTCGTGCATGCCTGAGAAGTGAGAGTAGCCATATGTCCGTCAGTCCCCACTGGGCCTGCCACTCCCTTCTACCTTTGGCTACTCGACAAACTGGGGAGTCTGGAAGGGGGGGATGGGATTGGTCGAGATCGACGTCCACCACCGAATTAAAGTCTTCCCCCACCAAGCGGGGTCCCGATAAACAGTGGGCCAAGGAGCCCGACAGTGCGGTCAGGAAAGCGAGTTGGTCCACGTTAGGCGCGTAAATGCAGCAAATGTTCAAGGCTCTGCCCCCCACTTCTCCGGTGATGGCCACAAACCGCCCCTCTGGATCTACCACAGATTTAGTAACCTGTAAGGGCACCCCGGCTCTCCCCCAAATCAACGCGCCTCTCGCATAAGCTGAATACGACGTGTAATATACCTGCCCTCTCCACCTACGCTGCAGCGCCAATCCTTCTGACTTAGTGAGGTGTGTCTCCTGTAGCAGCGCTATTTGTACCCCCCTGCGCACCAGGTAGGCATGGACCCTATGTCGTCTAGACATGGTGTGCAGGCCCGCACATTCCAGGTAATGCATTTCAGGTTGGATAAATCAGCCATTGTCCCATAGTGTCACACTCCGTTTCCCCCGGCATTGCTCGAGCATGATCAAACTCTGTTAGACCCACACCAATGGCAGCTTTCCCCTCCAACAACAACAGAACTCCCCCCAACTCCACATTCCTATCCCACCCCCCAAGAACAGGTCCCAAATAGTACCATCTAGTCCCCATCCAAACCTTACTTTTGACAACCCCCTCCCCCCTCAACTAACCTGACGGTAGCCACCGCAGGCGTGCCTTAAGGGCTGAGTGGGGGCCGAGCGTCAATAGGGGGTCTCCGCGCCTCAATGCTACCGAGACGTGATCGAGCCCCCAATCATGTAGGTCCAGAAGAAGGTGCAACCCCAACCCACTCCATGTACCGTTAACCAACAACTCCCCCCCCAGGACCCCCCCGCTCCCACCATCCCCCCCCGTAATCGGAATCAGCTCACCCAAGTTTTTCCCTGTCCATCTAGCAGGCCCTCCGCCGAATCTGGGGTTATCACGGGTAGGTTCACACTGTCAGTTTCGGAGTCCTCCGTAGCTGGTCCGCCTTGGGAACCAGATATGTTGGAGACTAACTCCAGCACCCCTCGCCGCTCCGTCGCCGTCTCCACCGTCGAGGGCCTGCCCGATCTACCACGGCGATTCCGGATCCTCTTTGATCTCCGCTGACGACCCATCTCTGATGTGGATTGGAAAGAGGATCCAAAGCCGTCCTTGCCTGCTCTGTACAGCTCAAGCCAGCTGCAGACGTCCTCCGGATTGTCAAAGAATTTGGTCGTGCCGTCCAGGATGATGCGAAGTTTCGCCGGAAACAACAGGGAATACTGAATGCCCTCGCTCCGCAATTCCCGTTTGATCGCCAGGAAGGAGGTCCGCTTCCGCTGTGTTTCGTAGGTGTAGTCCGGGAAAATGTTCACTTGGCTGTTCTCCACTTGATACGGTCCGTTTTGCCTGGCGGCGTTGAGGAGGAGATCCCTGTCACGGAAATGCAGCAGCCGCACCACTACTGGACGTGGGGAGCGGCCCTGCTGCGGCGGTCTAGCCGGCACCCTGTGTGCCCGCTCCAAGATGTAGAAAGGAGAGAGCCCCTCGGGCGCCACCACAGTCCGGAGCCAGTCCTCCAGGTAGGCTACCATGTCGCCATTTTGAATTTTCTCTGGTAGGCCCACTACGCGGATGTTATTTCTCCTATTACGCCCTTCCGCGTCCTCCGCCCGTCTCTCCAGGTCTCCAATGCGGGATAAAGCGTCTTTCATGGTAGCAGCCAGAGTCTTTTGCGCGGGTTCCAAGATTCCTATCGAGCTCTCCACGTCTTTGACCCTGTCCGAGAGCTTACCGTGATCTGCCCTGAGCAGGCCCAGACTCGTCGCCACCTGAGCGATGTCCTGCTGGAGGGCCGATCGTGTGTCCGCTATCGCCTCTAGGATTCTATCAAATTGCTGTTGTAACTGTGGGCCCCCCGGCTTCTCCGGGTCCAGCCGGTCGTCTTGGTCAGTGGCCTCCGTGTCTGAGGCGACCTGAGTTCCACCTTTAGGACCCTTTGGCTTCCCCATGATTTCCGTGTTCTCCAGTGGGGGGCCCAGGAGGTGTCCAGTCGGGGGGGCGGGGGGGGCTGCACACTGTGTCCAATGAGTGGCTGTGGGTTACCGCCGCCGTGGGCTGCCAGCCGGGTCCCAATGAAATGGTGCGGGGGCCTCGTAGTTCCCGACCGTCCGGTGGGCTACAGCGATCCTGTCCCCGAGACCAACCAGCAGGGGGGGGAAGGTGGGGAGCGGCACTCGCCGGGAGGCAGCGTCACTTTAGGGTCAGCCAAGCTCCCCAAGCACCGCTGTCTTCAGATGCACCCCCAGATCTCGCCCATCACCAGGCGGACTGCCCAGGCTTCAAGCTGCTGCTCCCGGTACACTCACAAGTCCGGGGGGGGGTCCGCGCGCCTCCCACCACGAGGCCACCGGGCACGTCCGACACCAGGCCCGGGGCTACACCGGGGAGAACAGTGCAACTCCCAGCAGCTCAGCACCCCTAGCCGCACCCTCCTTCTCTCAGGGCCCCCGCGGTGTAGGCGGATTAGGCAGCGGCCTCGGCGGGCGCCTCCCCACAGGATCTCCAGAGTCCTCGGTCAATCGGGCACTCGGCCACCGCTCAGTTCCTCCGGTGGGGGAAGCAGGGGGGAGGGCTGGTCCGGAGTCGGCGGCCCCCCAGGTCCGCAGTGTGTCCCGGGTCTACGGAGACGGAGCGGGCGCCATCTTGAGCTCCGGTCCGCTCTCCTCGCAGACCCTCGTTCTCCCTCAGCCAGACGTCTCTCGGGTCCCCCAAGGCCGCCCCGAGTCAGCCCCGTCGGCGCTCTTCCGTTTGGGGGGCTGGGGCGCTCGGGACCCTCGATGGTCAGGATTAATGCGTGCTCTGTCTCGGAGCCGAGCGTTCAGGTGACCACCGCCATCGGCGCTCAAGCCACGCCCCCGTGTAATAACATCTTGGTGAGCAGGTTTTAAATAAAACTTGTTTTTCTGGCGGTGAGGCAATCTCCCCGCAGCTGTAAAGCATAAATTGGTACAGCTCTTTAAAACACATAGTTTCAAGTTAATGTAACTGCCCTATATTACTAACAGGTTGCTGTTACCTGTATTAATCTAGACTTGGATTACGTTCTTCACGTCAAAGGTCCTAACGGAATTGCTCGTAGGTACCTGGTAGTAAATAGAGACATATTATTGTGTTTCCCTATAGCTGTTCATAACTGAACTAGTCTTCGAATCCCAAGAGATAATTACCTCAATAACTTCTTTCTCTTTCTAACTCTCTTTTATCGAGTGATTCTTTTAACGTTGCAACTATCGCCTTTTTACTGTAAAACATAAGCATAATGCGACTATTCAGTCTTTTTGACTTTTGCGCCAATGAGCCACTGCTTGCACCGTGACCTGTGAGTACCGCACTTGGCACTGCCAAGCTTCACCGAATCAAACTGGTCTAATCGACGCTGTCACTGCCACTGGCTTTGGCTTACCAGACTGCATCTTGGCCTTGCGCCCTGCTCGTAAGCTTCATGACGCACTGCCTCCTTCCACATCGCATCTGGGCTGACCGACGCCAGCTCCCGCCATCCGGCTCAGTCCCTGGAACGCAATCTGCCAGCACTGCATCGAGCACCGTCTCGCCCTGCACTGCACGCCTTGGTCTCACTGACGCGTCCCGACGACATCACCAAGCCGCTGCCTTTACTGCGTCTATCTTGCAACGCAACCGCGACGGTTTCCACATCCGGCTCGGCCACCGTGCCTGCCGTAATGAGTAAAGGTACTGAGACAGAGTCTGTTCACGCTTTTGCTGACCCGTATCGATGCGGTCAGCTGGATTTGCTAGACTCTGTTGGTTTTAACATTGTTGTAGCCGGACGGAGCTACCGACTCATACGAACATTGAATTAGAAGTATTCCTACCTAGAACCGTGCTTTTGATACAGTATTGTCGATTTTTGTCATTCTTGTTTTGTTATAAGTCTACATAAAAGTACTTATTTTTAAATGTACAACTTGTGTGGTGTCTATTTGTAGTGGTGTCACTGGGTTATTGTTTGTGTTCACAAAAGCTTTACACACTGCCTCTGAGATAGGCCTGCCTGCTCGTGCCAAGCTACCAAGGGGGTGAGCAGGGGTTAGTTTAGGAGTTTACCCCCTCACCCTGACTAGACACAAGGGTCCCTATTTGGACAAAGGTACCTTCCTCTGCCGACTAGAGACCCCCATATCTAACAGGGAGTTACTGGGACCTTTTGTGACCTTGGGTATGATTTGAGAATGGGTCTAAGAGCCTTACCCAAGGAGAGAAGTGAAGCAGTGAGGGTTGTTGATGGAACTAATTTATCCTCCAGTCCCATTACCAGTCACACTGATAGTGGAACTCATCCCAATAGAAGGTCATAGAGAGGAAATTCAATTCAATCTAATTGACGCCCCGCAGTTTGGAATCATATTGGGTCTTCCTTAGTTGATGGAACCCAACCCAACGATTAACTGGAGTGATAGAACTGTGAAGTTTAAGTCCAACTATTGTTGGAGCATTGCTTCTGTGAGAAGCGAACAAAACAAGAAGGGTACCTAGCAGCCTTTTTATGTGAACGGAAGATGATGGTGTGTGTGGTGCAAACTGTGAATCTCCCCGTTTAATACCAGGAGTTTGCCAAAGTGTTCAGTGAATCAGAGTCAAAGAAATTGCCCTCTCACCGATCATATGATATGTAAAATTGATTTGGAACCAGGATCCAATCTTCCCTGTAGTCTAATCTACACGCAAACTGAAGCTGAGAATCGACATTTGAAGGACTACATTCAGAAATATTTGGAAAACATTTGTATTCGACCATCCCAGTCCCCTGTCTGATCTCCACTGTTTTTCATCCCGAAACGGGATTGAGGTTTGAGAGCGTGTATAGACTACCACGCCTTGAACAAGTGTCAATCAAGCTGCCCTGAATTGGCTCACTTCCTTCCTCAGCAATCGCCAGTTCCAAGTCTTTGAGGGAGACGTGACCTTGTCCACCAAACTCTAGAATGTGGGGTCCCACAAGGTTCGGCTCTAAGCCCAGCGCTCTTTAACGTATATATGAAGCCGTTCGCAGCCGTCATCCATCCATTCGCCATTAAGATCGTCAGCTATGCAGACGATACCCAGCTAGTGTTATCTCTGGGCCAAGATGGAAGATCGTCTGATAGGCTGGCACCCTGCCTTAAAGCAGTGGCCAGATGAATGAAGGACTCCTACCTCCAACTCCTCCCCCACCCCACTTATTCCCTCATGGCCCGCATGCCTAGGCCCAGCTCCACCGCCTAAGCCGCATATAAAGAGTCTGGGTGTGTGTCTTGATGATAAACTTAACTTCAATCATCAAGCCACTGTTTTATCATCAACTTGTTACGACTTGCTGAGGATGATACGTAAAATTCTTCCCCTCCTCCCATTTGAAGCACGCAGGATCATGATCCAGGCTCTGATTCTTTCTCGGCTGGATTACTGGAACTCCCTGTACCTGGGAGCTCCACTGTCCACAATGAACAAACTACAAGTGGTACAGAACAGTGCAGCAAGATTGCTCCTCCAGGTCCTTAGGAGACAATCGGCAAAGCCAGCCCTTCGTCGACTTCACTGGCTACCTATGGGTGCCAGAATTCAGTTCAAGGCACTGTGCATAGCCCATAAAGCTATATGGAAAACAGGCCCTAATATTCTTCATTCTATACTACCACTTTACCTACCATCTATGTCCCTCTGCTCCAGTAATCAAGTTTAGGCAACCACCAGGAAGATCAAGAAAGCAAGGTGGGGAGGATGCTCCTTCTCATACTCAGCGGCCAAGTTGTGGAATGTTCTTCCCCAGCCAGTAAGAGAGATCCGCAGCCTGACTGCTTTCCGCAAACATCTGAAGACTTACCTATTCGATCTGTAGTCTTTGCGAAATTGAAATGGCCACTCCTGATTCTAAGCGCTACGAGGCCTCCGGGTAGTATAGGCGCTATACAAATATTTTTTCATTTCATTTAATTTGCCCCCAATTTCTGTACTTCTGAACCAACTATAGGATGCAAAAATCTTCACAAAGTTAGATTTGCAGGAGGCCTACCATTTAATCAGTGTGAAGTGGGGATGAATGGAAAACCGCATTTAGAACGAAGCATTGATTGTATGAGTCATGCTCTACGGTTTAAGTAACGCCCCAGCAGCTTTCCAATACTTCATTAATGACGTTTTGAAAGAATTCATCGACCAATACGCCATTGTCTACATTGGCAACATATTGATTTATTCTGCCTCTGAAGAGCACCAACACCAAGTCAAGAAGGTCTTGCACTGTCTGAAAGAAACCGAACTTTATGTAAAATTGGAAAAGTGTGCTTTTGGAGTGAGATCGATGGACTTCTTTGGATACGTAATTGCACCAGAAGGTCTAACCATAGACGTTAAAAAAATTGAACAAACCAAAGCACACAGCAGCAGACCAAGGTTTAGCACATCAACTTTTTCTGTTTCCAGATAACTAATGGTGCAACCACTCTCACCATCCGCTGCCAAGGATGTCCGTCAGAGCAATTTTACAAAAGAATTGAGAGGTGCACTCGATAAAGTCAGCAACACAAAGAAAGTTCATTGATTTTGTAAATTTTCTGTTCTTTCTTTAATGTGTTCTTTATTTTCTTTTAAAATACACAGGCACAGCCAACGCGTTTCATTCCCTTTCGTGCCTTGGGAATTTCGTCAGGGCATACAATGAATGATCATTTAAGTTCGATAGTCCAAAGTTGGATCGCACCTGCGAAGCTGGTGCTAAAGGATTAGTATTAGCAGTACGATCCTAAATATTCCTGGATAGAGTTGAAGTCAAGTTCCAGGCGGAGTATCTGCTGTGATCTCACACATTTGCCTCAATATCGCGTGGAAAAAGTGAACGAGTGTATATCCTGTCCCCCTTAGTGAATCGACGTAGAGGAAGGGGGGGTGGTATGCGCTGGTTACCGGGTAGCGTCCAGACACGTTGCAACAGTATTCTTCGGGTGCGGGACCTGTGATAGGGTCTCTGCAGTCCCCTGCTCCTCCCCGTGGATTTCTGGAAGTTCACTTTTTCCACGCGATATTGCGGCAAATGTGTGACATCACAGCAGATACTCCGCCTGGAACTTGACTTCAACTCTATCCAGGAATATTTGGGGTCGTACTGCTAATACTAATCCTTTAGCACCAGCTTCGCAGGTGCGATCAAACTTTGGACTATCGAACTTGAATGATCATTCATTGTATGCCCTGACACAATTCCCAAGGCACGAAAGGGAATGAAACGCGTTGGCTGTGCCTGTGTATTTTAAAAGAAAATAAAGAACACATTAAGGAAAGAACAGAAGATTTACAAAATCAATGAACTTTTTTTGTGTTGCTGACTTTATCGAGTGCACCTCTCAATTCTTTTGTTAAAAAAATTGAGGTGGTGTTAAATTGGCCTCCACCAATCTCTGTGAAAGAAATAGTTTCATTGGATTTGCAAATTTTTATCGCAGATTCTTTCAAGATTTCTCCCTGAAGGTGGCACCTATTACCAGATTGTTACGAAAAGGAATCTTATTTCAATGGACCACAGAGATTGAAGATACCTTCCAGTTTCTGAAGAAGCGTTTTACCTCTGCACCCATTTTCTACACGCAGATGCAGCTCAACCATTTTACCTTGAGACTGATGCTTCTGAACAAGCCATTGGAGGGGTGCTTTCACAGAGGCTCAAGGAAACTGGCCAGTTGCATCAGTTTGCGTATTATTCCAGGAAGTTGCAATTGGCGGCGATGAACTATAGCATCTCGGACAAGGAGCTCCTCGCCATCAAAGACGCCTTCCAATAGTGGCAACATCACTTCCTCGGAGCTAGGCTTGTGGTCACAGTATTCACCGACCACCGGAATCCTCAATTCTAGAAATCTGCCAGAACACTCATGCCTCGTCAACTGAAGTGGTCCCTGTACTTCGCGAATATGATTTTGTAATAAATTATCGGCCAGGAAAGAATAACGGGAAGGCGGATGCTCTATCTCAAATTGACACAGATGGTAAAAAGAATCCAATTTGTGAACAAAAAATAATTCCAGAAACACATTATTAGAGCAACGATTGAGAAAACTCTAAAAGACAAGATGAAAGCAGCTTTAACTTTGTAAGAGATGCAAAACTGAGTTCTGAAGGATGCAGCTAGAGAAATTCAGGTTACCGTTCCATTCCAAGACCTTGTTTTTACCAACTCAAGAACTTCAGCAACTGGCGTTGAAAGATTGTCATGACAGTCCTTTGTTGGGTCCTCCCGGAACCCATCGTACAGAGGAGTTGTTGAAGAGACAGTTTTGGTGACCTAGACTATTCAAAGATGTTTGAGTTCATGTAGAAGGTTGCAGGATTTGTGCAATGGGAAAGGCAGATAATCAGGCTGCTCAGTGATTGTTGAGACCATTGCCTACACCCCATATCCTTGGCACACAGTTACGATAGATTTAATTGTGGATTTGCCCTCAAGTCAAGGTTTCAACTCTGTTTTGGTAATTGTGGACGCCTTCTCTAAGATGGCATATTTTGTTGACCTAAAAGAAAATTCTTCATCAAAACAAATTGCCACACAATTCAATCAAAGTTTGATTAAGATACCCAGCATCCCAAAGGTTTTACGGCTTATACTAAGGTATAAGGTATAGAGACATGCTATTCAACTAGCTTTCATCCTCAGACAGATGGTAAAACGGAAAGGGCCAATCAGGAACTAGAAAAGTATCTTAGATAGCTTAAAGGAAATAGAATATTCCAACCCTGTTTTGTAGGGCCATTTTCAGTGGAAAAAGTAGTAAATCTAGTGACCTTAAAACTAAAACTTCGTCCATTGATGGAGATACACCCATTGATTCATGTTTCTCTGCTTAGGAAGGTCCCCCCCCCCCCCCCCCCTCCCATTTGAAAGAGTTGAGGAATCAAAAACCCCTATTAATTGCAGGACAAGAAGAAATTGAAGTTAAAAGAATTTTGGACTCTTAAGTTAATTCAAGGTAAAAAAAAATAATATTTTGTGGATTGAAAAGGTTACGGCCCAGAGGACAGATCCTGGGTGGAACAACCTGATGTTCATGCTCCCAGATTAATCAAAAATTTTCACTCGCAGTATCCTCCCAAATCTCAGCCCAGAGGCTTGACCTTGCGGGGAGGTACCGTCGAGTTTCCGAAGAAAGTAGTTCGCAAACTCCGTTGTGCATCCGCAGTTTCAAGAACCTGTTCTAATTTGATCACCTGCTTGAAAAATATCGCAGGTGATCGTAGCGTGAAATAAGGGCACCTGTTTAGCACTCCCAATAGGGAGGAATGCTCTGGCAGTTGCCAGTCTAGTTCCAACGCCTGGACCACCCGGAAGCGAGCTCTCGGCCAGCTGTGAAGTGCGTCAGTTGAATTCCAAACTGCGCACTTCACCAATGGAATTTTTCAGTGAGGACGTATCTAGAGGTAGCGTTACTTAGACAGGTTATTCTTAGTGGATTCTTGCAAGGCTTAGGCGCAGGGTAGAACATTTCATAGCATTGGTTAGTTAGACAGTTTTGGCATTAAAAACTAAGGACTAAGGAACTACTTATTTAGGAAATTAGTGGAAAATAGGAAATAATCACCCACCGACCTTCTGCTTATCCTTTCTCTTCCGGAGGACGGTTTCCAATGAACAGAAGGCGAATTCACCTGAGGAAGAAAGAAACAAAAAGGTTATCAAGAAATCAAGTAAGAGTGAGAGAGTTTAATATTAAAGCTTTAACTTAACCATTAACGAAAATACTTAAGGCTTGTTTGTAATGACAGGGAACCTGATGTTAAAAATCTTTTAGAAGAAAAAAAGAGCACAAGCCTTAAGCTAGTTGGGTAAGGAAGATTTAGAGGGAATATACCAAAAAGAGTCAGCGAGGAATCTGAAGAAATAATAACAGTGTGTTCTATGTTACAGTTTCTCCACTAAAAGAAGTACAGAGAGAGAGAACAGAAAGAAAAGAGAAAGCAGAAGGAAGAATAGCGCGAGAGTGGAGAAACAAAAGAAAGCCATGGGAGTCTCTTCTCTGTCCCATTCCCCTTTCCCCCGGCAGGGTTCACTCGACCGCCAGTTGCCTCTGGTGTTGACGGGAAGGTCTGAGGTGGGAATTGGGAAAATATCTACATTCTGCTCCTGGGAGTAGCGGCAAATAATGAGTACTAAAAGAGCCTTGAACCTTGTCTAGTCTGGGCTCCACATCCACCTTCTGAAGCTTTGGGCGACCCATCTTGCACTAAAGTCATTCCTTCAGTCTGTCTGGGGAAGAGTAGTGCAGGTGTTCACAGACCGCACCATCGTCATGTGGTACTGCAACAAACTGGGTAGGGTGGGATAATGGACCCTATGTCAAGTGGCTCTCCGCCTCTGGACATGGCTGGAACATCAGGGCATATCTCTGGTGGTTCAACACCTGGCATGTTCTCTGAACGCAAGTGCGGACAAACTCACCCGCAGTTGCATGATGGATCACAAATGGCGTCTTCACTTGGAGGTGGTGTAATGTCTCTTTCAGCAGTGGGGAGAGCCTTGGTTAGATCTGTCTGCCACCGAAGAGACCGCGCAAAGTCAGCAATTATGCGTGTTGGAATTTCTAAGGCGGCACTTGCTAGCCGACGCTTTTCGACGTGTTGGAGTTGCAGTCTTCTATACGCCTTTCTGCCTATACCACTTCTGCCCGGTAGTGCTGAAGGAGATCAAGCACGACTGGGCCCAAGTCATGCTTGTGGCCCCGGATTGGGCACGAAGATTCTGGCATCCCGAGCTACTACACATGGCCATCGATCCTCCGATCAGACTGCCCCTTTGGGAGGATCTTTTGTCGCAGCAGCAGAGGACGGTCCTCAACCCGAACCTGTCCAGCCTCCACCTCCGTGGAGATTGAGTGGCGACAGTTGACAGCTTTCGACCTCCTCCCGAAGCCTGTACTGTTATCTTGGAAGTCAGGCGTCCCTCCACCAAAATGAAATACGCCTGTAGATGGAACAAATTTGTGGCATGGTGTGCAGCAAAGGCTGTGGATCCCCCTTCTCCCCCCCCCTTTCAGAGGTTCTCCTCTTCATTCTTTGGTTGGCCCAGCAGGGCTCTGCTCTTGGCACTCTCAAAGGCTATCTTTTAGCCATTTTGGCATTTTTTTGGCAGCCTGACCAGCCTTCTCTTTTCAATTTCCCTATTGTAAATTGCTTCCTTTAGGGCATTACTCACTTGTGTCCGCCAATCTGTTTCATAATGCCCCAGTGGGACTTGGACCTGGTTCTCACCCAACTTATGTGCGCTCTCTTCGAGCGGCTACATAACTGTCCTCTCAGAATTCTCTCCTCTAAAACTGCCTTTCTGGTTGCCATCACCTCTGCTCGCAGGGTGAGTGAGCTTCATGCCCTTTCTTTCAAACCTCCTTTCTTGGCTGTTTACTCGGACAAAGTTGTCCTCTGAACTAGGCCTTCTTTTCCTTCCCAAAGTAGTTACCTCTTTCCACATAG